>NC_091065.1:76964580-77614580 GCF_000393655.2 Nicotiana sylvestris | reverse complement strand
AATACACTAACCACACATTTTCTTGATATTCCCAGAATACTTTATACCTCCTAACAATGTCGTAAAACTTAATTAATAGCCAACTTCATGCCATATTCCCTATCTTGACAATTCAATCATAACTATACTTTAATGAAATTCTGGAATAGATAATATTATTACAACACTTATATAAATTTCAAAAGAGAATGATCAGCTGATAATTAACATGTCAAGCATACTACTATATTAAACAACATGAAACAAAATTGAAATTTATAATAACAAACTTAGATAAATGGAAAAATAGAATTGCAATTCAAGCTTCATTGATTTGTCATGCTGAATCTCTTTCCAACATAGAATTTAAGAGATAAGTACCTGGAAATGAAGGTAGAAGAAGTAAATTTCAGCAGTTGCAGCAGTAACAAAATACTGGCAGAATATCTGTACTTCCACAGATTTGAGCAATAATAAGACCCGAGGAACCCAGATGCACAGAAATAGTATTTTTAAAGAAACTTCAGATTTTAACTGAACAATGGAATCAAATAAATCCGAACAGATTCAACGAAAGAACAATATTTCAGATTTCAGTTTCTTTTCTGTTTCAAATTCCTATTTCTGATTTTTCTGTTTCTGCTGTTGTATCTGTGTCAGATTGTGTGTGTATGTGTGAATGTTCTCTTTTGGTTTCTTTTCTGTTTCTTCTTCCTCTTCAGATTTTCATTTCTGATTTTCTGCTTGATTCTCTTTCTTTTTATCTCACTCTAGGTGTATTTTTTCTTAAAATCTCTCTCAAAATCTGATCTAAATCTCCTTAAATCTCTCTGAAAACTGATCTCTAAAATCTCTGTCTGAAAACTGATTTCTCTCTCCAAATTCCCTCTTAAAATCTGATCCCTTTTCAAATTTCCAGTCCCTGTACTTATACAGGTCTGTCCTATTTCCTTTTAGTGCTTCTTGGACCCCCTTCTTCTTTTAAAATCAGAAAGTTCCATTAAAAAACTGCTTTTGAATACTTTAAATGATCTTATCCTGATTTTAAGCAGCCTCATTATCCCTTGTTCCCCATTATTATCTTAAACTATAGCCACTAACATTTCATTATAATACACTAGCACTAACACACTATTTTTACTGTTTCATTCCCAGAAATGCCCCTGACCTACTGTTTTTTACTGTCTTTATACGAAAAAATCAGAACAGATTCTACAATATGTTCTCACAGCTATAACCAATCCTATGATTTGAGACAGTATATCACATTTATTCACAAGAATTGAATTTAAACAGAGGATTCTCAATTGAATACTGAACCTGAATAAAACACACTAACATTACACAGAACATGCAGGATTATTTCAACTGAAATTCAAAACTGAACTAAAAAGCAAACAAATACAGGAGCATTGTCAATATACTGACAATGCCCTGGAACCAATGCTCAGAAATCAACATATACACAACATTCATTTTGACAGACTCATTGAAATGTAAACAAGGGTGATTTAACTGACGAGTATTAATTTAAACTGATTATCTACAACAATTGTCAACAAACAGTCTATAGAAGCAGATTATTTCAATCAGTATTATCATAAACGAGAATTCATAATATAACTAATCGACGAATTTAATCGAGTCGATTAAACACATTGTGAACAAACATAACCAACAGAAACAATTCATTTATTTGAGCAGACATACGGGTATGAGACAAAAATGACAGAATTAATCAAACAAAAATATGAAAATTAACAGGTTATTAAAAAAAACAAAAATACACATAGAATACACAAAAGAAATAGAAAAATACCTCTGAACCAACAAATTTATTCAGACTAGAACTCCACTTGGATTCGGACTTTTTTTTTTTTGAAATCAAACAGACCTTAGTCGAAGTATTTTCAACTGAAAATACTTTGACTAAGGTCGATTAAACCTCAATCATTCATTTGAATTGAAAAAGATTCCAAGATTGGAAATTTAGGGTTTCAGATCTTGGATTTTAAATCCGAACATTTCCGGGTAGATTCGAAGGGAACAAAAGACGACACAAGGGTGAGGGAAGCCTAGGGGTGATTTGGTGTTAATTTGAAAGGGATCTGAGTGAGTTCATTTTTGATTCGAACCTTCAAAAGAAGATTCGAAGAGTTCTGAGGGGATTCGAACCAAACCAAAACTAGATCCATAACGAGGCAGGCTAGGGGATGCTATGGTGTTAACTAAGGGCTGTTTGGTTTAGATCTGAGTTTGGCTCGAATCTTCAAATGAAGATTCGAGAACCTTCAGGGAGATTCGAGCCAAGTGGCTAACATATCTGGATAGAGGATGTTCAGGGGGTTCTGGGGTGTTAAGGTGGTGACCGGCAGCGTTGATGCCGCCGGGTTTCAGGCGGTGGGGAATAAGGGCGGCTAGGGTTAGGGGTTTGGTTTCGGAAGGGATGATGAACAGTAGAGAGGAGGGGGGTGTTCAGTTAGGGGCCGGGGTAGGGGTTTGGGCCTTATATAGGGGTGGGGTGGATTGATCTCATCCGTCGGATCAATTAAGATGCACGGTTGAGATCAATCCACTTAACCAAACGTTGTCGTTTTGTTGAAATTCGGGGTCAGGCTGGATCGGGTCAAAGGGTCGGGTAAAGATTATGGGTTAGGTTCGTAGGATCTCAGCCGTTGGTTGGATTTGATCCAACGGTCCTTGATAAAATGTGACCAAACGTCGTCGTTTGGTCTTGGCCTTGAATTGGACCGGTCCTGGGTTGCCTGGATTGGGCTGAGGGGGGGTAACTTGGTTTTGGGCCTGGATTTTAATCCAGGTCCGATATTTTTTATTTTTCAATTTATTTTTCATTTTTCTAATTTAAATTTCTAATTTTAATTATAAAAAAATTTTAACTTCTAAACAATATTAATCACTTTATAACAACTATTCAACATACAGACAAAACATTAATCACACAGTGGAATATTTAAAATAGAACAAAATGCATATTTTTGTAATTTTATTTTGAATCAATGCATAATTAAATCCTAGATATGCATGCAACATGTATTTTATTTTATTTTTCATTTTATTATGACAACGTAAATATTTACGGATATAAGCCAAATATTTAACAAACACCACGCAAATTCAAAAATTGCACAGTAAAAGAAATTTATTTTATTTTTGATTTATTTTGGAGTAGCTTTCGTAAGGCAAAAATCACGTGCTCACAGCTGCCCCTCTTTGTGCGGAAACTCGAAGAGTTTTCGTGCAAAGATAAAGTGAGCCGATACGAGCGATTTTTTGCCCGTTCAAATAACTCCGTGGGAAGAATTTTTGAAAGATTTGACCGAACCTCTGCTTCAAAGGTTTCCTACATATCCTTGGCTATAAAGGAATCAGGTCAATGTAGTTCGGGAAGTTTTTGGTAGCTGGGACTACCGTGGGACTGTGATGTTACTGCTGCTTCGTGCTGTTTTTACTGCTTGCTGACCTCCTTATTACAACTTACTTCAAAGGTAATACAAAAAGCTACACTAGACTATGGTAAATGAATTATAAAATCTTATTTAGATCATGCCCTTGCGTTTCTTGTTGTCTTGATATCTTGGTGACTCTTGGGCATTTGGCTTATTCCGTATTCCTTTTCATTGTGTCCCGTATTTTCTTTATCTTGTTTGGGATTCTTGTTGTGTCCTGCTGGGGACTTTGTTGGACTCCTCTGCTTTATTGACTCTAAATGTGCTCCTTTCTCATATGAGCGGGTTTTTGATTTCAACACTTCAATTGTATTACCTTGTTCTCCAGGTGGGTGCCTAACTTCTGTCTGCTTTGATTGTATTCCCTTGTTCTCCAGGTGGGCCCCTGACTGCTTCTTTTCTTTGTCCTCATTCTCCAGGTGGACGTCTGACTTCTTCAATTCTTTGTCCTCATTCTCCAGGTGGACGCCTGATTTCTTCAATTCTTTGTCCTCATTCTCCAGGTGGACGCCTGATTTCTTCTTTAATTCTTTTCATCCTCATTCTCCAGGTGGACGCCTGATTTCTTCTTAACTTCTTCATCCTTATTCTCCAGGTGGACGCCTGATTTCTTCAATTCTCATCCTCATTCTCCAGGTGGACGCCTGACTTCTTTAATTCTCATCCTCATTCTCCAGGTGGACGCCTGACTTCTTTAATTCTCATCCTCATTCTTCAGGTGGACGCCTGACTTCTTTAATTCTCATCCTCATTCTCCAGGTGGACGCCTGATTCCTTCTTTAATTCTTCATCCTCGTTCTCCAGGTGGACTCCTGATTCCTTCAATTCTTTGTCCTCATTCTCCAGGTGGACGCCTGATTTCTTTAATTCTCATCCTCATTCTCCAGGTGGACGCCTGATTTCTTCAATTCTTTGTCCTCATTCTCCAGGTGGACGCCTGACTTCTTCTTTTCTCATCCTCATTCTCCAGGTGGACGCCTGACTTCTTCTTTTCTCATCCTCATTCTCCAGGTGGACGCCTGATTTCTTTAATTCTCATCTTCATTCTCCAGGTGGACGCCTGACTTCTTTAATTCTCATCCTCGTTCTCCAGGTGGACGCCTGATTCCTTCTTTAATTCTTCATCCTCGTTCTCCAGGTGGACGCCTGATTCCTTCTTTAATTCTTCATCCTCGTTCTCCAGGTGGACGCCTGATTCCTTCTTTTCTCATCCTCATTCTCCAGGTGGACGCCTGATTTCTTTAATTCTCATCCTCATTCTCCAGGTGGACGCCTGACTTCTTCTTTAATTCTTCATCCTCGTTCTTCAGGTGGACGCCTGATTCCTTCTTTTCTCATCCTCATTCTCTAGGTGGACGCCTGATTTCTTTAATTCTCATCCTCATTCTCCAGGTGGACGCCTGACTTCTTCTTTAATTCTTCATCCTCGTTCTCCAGGTGGACGCCTGACTTCTTCTTTTCTCATCCTCATTCTCCAGGTGGATGCCTGATTTCTTTAATTCTCATCCTCATTCTCCAGGTGGATGCCTGACTTCTTTAATTCTCATCCTCGTTCTCCAGGTGGACGCCTGACTTCTTTAATTCTCATCCTCGTTCTCCAGGTGGACGCCTGATTCCTTCTTTAATTCTTCATCCTCGTTCTCCAGGTGGACGCCTGATTCCTTCTTTTCTCATCCTCATTCTCCAGGTGGACGCCTGATTTCTTTAATTCTCATCCTCATTCTCCAGGTGGACGCCTGACTTCTTATTTAATTCTTCATCCTCGTTCTCCAGGTGGACGCCTGACTTCTTCTTTTCTCATCCTCATTCTCCAGGTGGACACCTGATTCCTTCTTTTCTCATCCTCATTTTCCAGGTGGACGCCTGATTTCTTTAATTCTCATCCTCATTCTCCAGGTGGACGCCTGACTTCTTCTATAATTCTTCATCCTCGTTCTCCAGGTGGACGCCTGACTTCTTCTTTTCTCATCCTCATTCTCCAGGTGGACGCCTGATTCCTTCTTTTCTCATCCTCATTCTCCAGGTGGACGCCTGATTTCTTTAATTCTCATCCTCGTTCTCCAGGTGACTTGGGATGCCCCAGATAAGGCCCAAACGCCTACCCCGGCCCCTAACTGTACACCCCCCTCCTCTCTACTATTCATCATCCTTTCCGAAACCAAACCCCTAACCCTAGCCGCCCTTATTCCCCACCGCCTGAAACCCGGCGGCATCAACGCCGCCGGTCACCACCTTAACACCCCCAGAACCCCCTGAACATCCTCTATCCAGATATGTTAGCCACTTGGCTCGAATCTCCCTGAAGGTTCTCAAATCTTCATTTGAAGATTCGAGCCAAACTCAGATCTAAACCAAACAGCCCTTAGTTAACACCATAGCATCCCCTAGCCTGCCTCGTTATGGATCTAGTTTTGGTTTGGTTCGAATCCCCTCAGAACTCTTCAAATCTTCTTTTGAAGGTTCGAATCAAAAATGAACTCACTCAGATCCCTTTCAAATTAACACCAAATCACCCCTAGGCTTCCCTCACCCTTGTGTCGCCTTTTGTTCCCTTCGAATCTACCCGGAAATGTTCGGATATAAAATCTAAGATCTGAAACCCTAAATTTCCAATCTTGGAATCTTTTTCAATTCAAATGAAGGATTGAGGTTTAATCGACCTTAGTCAAAGTATTTTCAGTTGAAAATACTTCGACTAAGGTCTGTTTGATTTCAAAAAAAAAAATCCGAATCCAAGTGGAGTTCTAGTCTGAATAAATTTGAAGGTTCAGAGGTATTTTTCTATTTCTTTTGTGTATTCTACGTGTATTTTTGTTTGTTTTAATAACCTGTTAATTTTCATATTTTTGTTTGATTAATTCTGTCATTTTTGTCTCATACCCGTATGTCTGATCAAATAAATGAATTATTTCTGTTGGTTATGTTTGTTCACAATGTGTGTAATTGACTCGATTAAATTCGTCGATTAGTTATATTATGAATTCTCGTTTATAATAATACTGATTGAAATAATCTGCTTCTATAGGCTGTTTGTTGACAATTGTTGTAGATAATCAGTTTAAATTAATACTCGTCAGTTAAATCACCCTTGTTTACATTTCAATGAGTCTGTCAAAATGAATGCTGTGTATATGTTGATTTCTGAGCATTGAGTTTCAGGGCATTGTCAGTATATTGACAATGCTCATGTATTTGTTTGCTTTTTAGTTCAGTTTTGAATTTCAGTTGAAATAATCCTGCATGTTCTGTGTAATGTTAGTGTGTTTTATTCAGGTTCAGTATTCAATTGAGAATCCTCTGTTTAAATTCAATTCTTGTGAATAAATGTGATATACTGTCTCAAATCATAGGATTGGTTATAGCTGTGTTCTGATTTTTTCGTATAAAGACAGTAAAAAATAGTAGGTCAGGGGCATTTCTGGGAATGAAACAGTAAAAACAGTGTGTTAGTGTTAGTGTATTATAATAAAATGTTAGTGGCTATAGTTTAAGATAATAATGGGGAACAAGGGATAATGGGGCTGCATAAAATCAGGATAAGATCATTTAAAGTATTCAAAAGCAGTTTTTAATGGAACTTTCTGATTTTAAAAGAAGAAGGGGGTCCAAGAAGCACTAAAAGGAAATAGGACAGACCTGTATAAGTACAGGGACTGGAAATTTGAAAAGGGATCAGATTTTAAGAGGGAATTTGGAGAGAGAAATCAGTTTTCAGACAGAGATTTTAGAGATCAGTTTTCAGAGAGATTTAAGGAGATTTAGATCAGATTTTGAGAGAGATTTTAAGAAAAAATACACCTAGAGTGAGATAAAAAGAAAGAGAATCAAGCAGAAAATCAGAAATGAAAATCTGAAGAGGAAGAAGAAACAGAAAAGAAACCAAAAGAGAACATTCACACATACACACACAATCTGACACAGATACAATAGCAGAAACAGAAAAATCAGAAATAGGAATTTGAAACAGAAAAGAAACTGAAATCTGAAATATTGTTCTTTCGTTGAATCTGTTCGGATTTATTTGATTCCATTGTTCAGTTAAAATCTGAAGTTTCTTTAAAAATACTGTTACTGTGCATCTGGGTTCCTCGGGTCTTATTATTGCTCAAATCTGTGGAAGTACTGATATTCTGCCAGTATTTTGTTACTGCTGCAACTGCTGAAATTTACTTCTTCTACCTTCATTTCCAGGTACTTATCTCTTAAATTCTATGTTGGAAAGAGATTCAGCATGACAAATCAATGAAGCTTGAATTGCAATTCTATTTTTCCATTTATCTAAGTTTGTTATTATAAATTTCAGTTTTGTTTCATGTTGTTTAATATAGTAGTATGCTTGACATGTTAATTATCAGCTGATCATTCTCTTTTGAAATTCATATAAGTGTTGTAATAATATTATCTATTCCAGAATTTCATTAAAGTATAGTTATGATTGAATTGTCAAGATAGGGAATATGGCATGAAGTTGGCTATTAATTAAGTTTTACGACATTGTTAGGAGGTATAAAGTATTCTGGGAATATCAAGAAAATGCGTGGTTAGTGTATTTCGATTATTTGGTTGTGGATTAAGGCTAGATGATGATTGGTTGCATTTTATCCATATATGGCGTAATAGTGATTATGGTTAACATCAATAGTCGAAAGTGGCATTAGTATATTCCGCTATGTTTGCAAACGTCAAAATATGACGAATAATGTTGTATGCAATATCATCTTATTAAGTCAATTATGTAGATTTGTTCTCTCTCTTAATAACAAATGGCCTGGGAATTTTACAATGCGAATGTTAGTGTTTAGCAATGATTCACATAAATTGAGAATCAAATCGGTTAGATTATATATATACCTTACGTTCAACCATAAGCAGAATTAACAAAATAATTAGGCCTATTAGATTAAAAGCAAGTATATGAGAATAAGATGAGATGTACAAGCACAAATTGCAACATTTTATATCAATGGTAATTAGAAATAGAATTTGCACTAAATAAATAATGAAAATTTGTTCAAAAATACTTCTTCCCTTCATAAATCATTTTTGTTAGTTTCATATACAATTCATTCTTTGGCATATATATATGTTGTATTTGCTAAAAATCATATTTTTATTCTTTTCTTTGAATTTGAATAGTTGGGATGAATATAATTTATACTCGGAAATTATAATCGACGGGCAACATTTAATAAATTGTGAATTCTTTTAAAAGAATTTAAAGGCATCCCTTAAATGTGAATTTCTCAGGAATTTCATATAAAATGTGTAGATATAATAAACAATTCGTGGAAAACCCATAATACCATTAAGAATATTTGGCGTAATTAGGGATACGTTCGCGTAACCTGATTATATTGATAAAAGCAATTCGAATTATGCGTACGCGCAATTTCGAGCGAATATTTAATAAAAAGGATTTCTTCGAGGATGTAAAAATAATTTCATAAAACCCGGGATGTGCAGTTCACTGTTTAAATAACTTCTTCTTTAATTCTTCATCCTCGTTCTCCAGGTGGACGCCTGACTTCTTCTTTTCTCATCCTCATTCTCCAGGTGGACGCCTGATTCCTTCTTTTCTCATCCTCATTCTCCAGGTGGACGCCTGATTTCTTTAATTCTCATCCTCATTCTCCAGGTGGACGCCTGACTTCTTCTTTAATTCTTCATCCTCGTTCTCCAGGTGGACGCCTGACTTCTTCTTTTCTCATCCTCATTCTCCAGGTGGACGCCTGATTCCTTCTTTTCTCATCCTCATTCTCCAGGTGGACGCCTGATTTCTTTAATTCTCATCCTCGTTCTCCAGGTGGACGCCTGATTCCTTCTTTTCTCATCCTCATTCTCCAGGTGGATGCCTAATTTATTTTTAATTTTCATATTTGGTTTTCATTGATTCCAAGAGAGGGTAAGAAAGAAACAAATGTGGCTCAAAATGGGAAGCAAAGGGTATAGTGTTTGGATAGCAGAATAAATTGCCTTTGTCATTCCAATCTTCGAAATAATGCTAAATACAAACATTCAAAAAGTTATGCATAATATCTCTTTACCGCGTCAGAATTGATCGCCATGTCTATGCATTTGCCTTCAATATCTGTTAAGCATAGTGCACCATTCGATAATACTCTGGTCACAATGAATGGTCCTTGCCAATTCGGGGCAAATTTGCCTTTTGCCTCAACCTGATGTGGAAGAATACGTTTCAGCACATGTTGACCCACTTCGAACTTCCGTGGACGCACTTTTTTGTTGTATGCTCTTGCTATTCTTCTTTGATATAATTGACCATGACATACTGCGGCCAATCGTGTTTCATCAATCAAGTTTAACTGTTCCAGACAGGTTTTGACCCACTCATCATCATCAATCTTTGCTTCGGCGATGATTCGAAGGGAAGAGATCTCAACTTCTGCAGGAATTACTGCTTCAGTGCCATATACCAACAAATAAGGAGTTGCTCCTACTGAAGTGCGAACAGTATTGCGGTATCCCAATAATGCAAATGGTAATTTTTCATGCCATTGTTTTGAACCTTCTACCATTTTCCGAAGTATTTTCTTTATGTTTTTGTTGGCTGTCTCGACTGCTCCATTCGCCTTGGGCCAATATGGGGTTGAGTTGCGATGTGTGATCTTAAACTGTTGACATACTTCCTTCATTAAGTTGCTGTTAAGATTAGCACCGTTATCTATGATGATCACCTTTGGGTCCGAATCGACATATGATATTTGAGTGGACAAAATCGACCACAGCTTTCTTGGTCACCGATTTGAATGTTTTGGCCTCAACCCATTTGGTAAAATAATCAATGGCTACCAGAATGAACCTGTGCCCATTGGAAGCTACCGGCTCAATTGGTCCAATCACATCCATGCCCCAGGCAACGAAGGGCCATGGTGCCGACATTGTGTGCAACTCAGATGGTGGAGAATGAATCAAATCTCCGTGTATCTGGCATTGATGACACTTGCCACAAAATTGATACAATCTCGCTCCATGGTAAGCCAATAGTAACCAGATCGGAGGATTTTCTTGGATAGTACATATCCGCTCATGTGGGGTCCACAAACTCCCGAATTTACTTCAGACATGACAACCGTAGCTTTTCTGGCATCTATGCATCTTAATAATCCAAGGTCTGGTGTTCTTTTATACAAAACTCCTCCGCTTAAGAAGAATCCATTTGCCAATCGCCTAATGGTCCTCTTTTGATCTCCTGTGGCTTGTGCGGGATATATCCTCATCCTGATATACTCCTTGATGTCGTGGAACCATGGTTCACCATCAAATTCTTCTTCAACCATATTGCAATAAGCGTGTTGATCGTGGACTCGAATATGTAGTGGATCCACATAAGCTTTGTCTGGATGGTGCAACATTGATGCCAAAGTAGCCAATGCATCGGAAACCTCATTATGAATCCTTGGAATATGCCGGAATTCCACTGATTGAAACCGCTGACAAAGATCATGTAGACATTGTCGGTATGGTATGAGCTTTAAGTCTCGGGTTTCCCATTCTCCTTGAATTTGATGTACCAGAAGATCCGAATCTCCCATGACTAAGATTTCTTGGATACCCATGTCTGCGGCTAGCCTTAAACCCATAATACAAGCTTCATATTCAGCCATATTATTGGTGCAATAAAATCGCAGTTGAGCCGTAACAGGATAGTGATGCCCTGTTTCAGAGATGATTACAGCTCCTATCCCGATTCCTTTCATGTTAGCAGCTCCATCAAAGAAAAGTTTCCAGCCAGGTTTTTCAATTCGCTCCACCTCGTCGATATGCATTATTTCTTCATCAGGAAAATAGGTTTTCAACGGTTCGTATTCCTCATCGACCGGGTTTTCGGCTAAATGATCGGCCAGTGCTTGGGCTTTCATTGCAGTCCGAGTCACATAGATGATGTCAAACTCCGTGAGCAAAATTTGCCACTTTGCAAGTCTTCCCATTGGCATAGGCTTTTGAAAAATATATTTCAATGGATCCAAATGCGAAATGAGGTAAGTAGTGTAGGACGACAAATAGTATTTCAACTTCTGAGCCACCCATGTTAGGGCGCAACATGTCTTTTCCAGATGAGTATACTTAACCTCATAAGCTGTGAACTTTTTGCTAAGGTAGTAGATGGCCTGTTCTTTTCTGCCGGTGAGGTCATGTTGCCCCAATACACAACCAAATGAATTTTCCAAAACCGTCAAGTAAAGAATCAAAGGTCTTTCTGGCTCTGGCGGGACCAACACGGGTGGGTTCGACAAGTACCCTTTTATCTTATCGAACGCTTCTTGACACTCATTGGTCCATTCGACTGCAGCATCCTTTTTCAACAATTTGAAAATTGGCTCACAGGTTGTTGTGAGCTGAGCAATAAACCTGCTGATGTAATTTAACCTTCCCAACAAACTCATTACTTCAGTTTTGTTCCTTGGAGGTGGCAATTCTTGGATGGCTTTGATTTTTGATGGGTCTAGCTCGATGCCTCGCCGACTGACTATGAATCCCAGCAACTTTCCAGATGGAACTCCAAATGCGCATTTGGCAGGGTTAAGCTTGAGGTTGTACCTGCGAAGTCTTAAGAAGAATTTCCTCAAATCCCCAACGTGGTCGGCCTGATGCTTTGATTTTATGATCACATCGTCCACGTATACCTCAATCTCCTTGTGTATCATATCATGAAACACTGTGGTCATCGCTCTCATGTAGGTTGCTCCGGCGTTCTTCAAACCGAATGGCATTACCCGGTAGCAATAAGTTCCCCATGGTGTGATGAATACCGTCTTTTCTGCGTCTTCTTCATCCATTAGAATTTGATGATACCCGGCATAACAATCCACGAAAGATCCTATATCGTGCTTGGCACAATTATCGATCAAAATATGGATATTGGGTAATGGGAAATTATCCTTCGGACTTGCTTTGTTGAGATTGCGGTAGTCGACGCATACTCTAATTTTGCCGTCTTTCTTTGGTACAGGAACGATATTAGCTAACCAAACAGGATATCGAGTGACTCGAATGACCTTTGCTTCCAACTGTTTGGTGATTTCTTCCTTAATTCTCACACTCATATCAGGCTTGAATTTTCTCAGCCTCTGCTTGACAGGAGGCACCGTTGGATCGGTGGGCAATTTGTGAACCACTAAATCAGTGCTCAGGCCCGGCATGTCGTCATATGACCATGCAAAAACATCTTTGAATTCTATGAGTGCTTTAATTAACTCTTCTCGGATCTTTGGTTCGAGATGGACACTTATTTTAGTTTCCCTCGGATATTACTCGTGTCCCCTATATTGATGTCCTTGGTATCACTCAAGTTAGGTTTGATTTTTTCCTCAAAGTGAATTAACTCTTTACTAATCTCTTCAAAAACCTCATCTTCATCATATTCTGATTCATAATCACAATATATTTCTTGAATTATTACTTCGGAACCAGATTGATTTTTAAGACTGGGCTGAGGATTCCTCATGCATGCCATATCACTAGAGCCAGCGTAAAAAGAACTGTACAGAAAAAAGAAGAAATGGAAAAAGAAAACTATCAGGAATGATAATGAAAAAGGAAACTGTATTTTATTGGATGATGAAAGATAACAAGGTTTGCACACTTCAAACAAACTGTAAGATAAGCATTGGGATTACAACCCTGAGGTAACCCAAACAAACTGAAAGAAAATCAAAATAAACTACCAAGACTCCTTTCGAATGGGGAGAGGAGTGGCTTTCCAATTATTAAGCTTTGTTTCTGGCCCAACGAATTGAACTTCTGCGTTGCTACAACCTTCCCCGCTTTCCACCATATTCACATCGTCAAACAATTTCTCGAATCTTTCAATTAATTCCTCCTCAGGATTGACCCGGGATTTAGGAATTGTTGTTATCGGGCGGTTTTTAGCACCGGTCTTGACAAAAGACTTCGACAGACGTGGGACCGGTTTTGGAAGAACCCATGCCTTGTGTTTCAACTTTCTGGCCTTTATCACGTCATTGACAGTGGGTATGAACCCCAAACCGAATGTTCCCCAGTTCTCGGGGAGAGATACTGGTTGTATAATTCCTTGCAAAGATGAGCCCAGACCTTTGCCGGGTATAAAACTGTTTTTTAACATTTCATAAGCTACCATGACTGACGCAGAGGTTATCTTTGGATTCGGAAGGTACTTCCCTTCTGGAATTTTCTCTACCGACACTGTATCGGACACTTGGTATACCCATGGTCCCTGGTCATTTTCTATTCCCTCGACCGGTACAATGGCACTGCTGCGAGCATTTAAACTTTCTTCCCCATGCACAACTATTTCTTGATGATCCCATTCAAACTTGACAGCCTGATGTAGTGTTGACGGGACTGCTTTAGCAGCATGGATCCATGGTCGACCCAACAACAAGTTGTAAGAAACAGTTATGTCCAACACTTGAAATTCCATTGTGAATTCAACTGGCCCTATTGTTAGTTCCAACACTATGTCGCCAAATGAATCTCTGCTTCCACCGTCAAACCCCCGTACGCAGATACTATTCTTCTGGATCCTCTCCTCTTTAATTTTTAATTTGCTTAAAGTGGAGAGAGGGCAGATGTTTGCACTTGACCCATTGTCAACCAATACCCGGGTTACTACGGAGTTTTCACATTTCACGGTGAGGTAAAGAGCTCTGTTGTGCTCGGTACCTTCCACAGGCAATTCATCATCAGCAAATGTAATTTTGTTTGTCTCAAAGATTCTGTTGGCTATTCTTCCCAAATGATTTACAGAGATTTTTTCAGGAACATGAGCCTCATTCAGGATTTTCATCAAAGCCAGACGGTGCTCCTCTGAATGGATCAGTAATGACAACAATGAAATTTGAGCGGGTGTCTTCTTCAATTGATCCACAACAGAATAGTCATGGAGTTTCATTTTTCTTAAAAACTCTTCCGCCTCTTCTTCCGTCACAGCTCTCTTTATTGGTGTTGGATTATTTTTAGTTTTTCTTAACTCTTCGGGCGTAAAACATCTTCCCGAACGAGTCAAGCCTTGCACCTCACACACTTCTTCCTTGACTTCTTTTCCCTTGTACATTACAGTCACCCGTTCATAGTTCCATGGGATGGCTTTGTTGTTGATGACTGGCAGCTGGGTTACAGGTGTGATAATAACCCGATCTGTACGGGCTCCTTCCACGAATACAATGGGTTTGTTAGCAACCCCTGGTACTATCACTTTCGGCCTTTCTTGTTTTGTGGCAACTTTGCTCGATGATCCCTCCTCGACTATCATAGATGGTTCATCACCATTTCTGTTCTGCTTAGGTACCGGCTTCTCCTCTGTTAACTGCTTATCTGGCTTGGCTTCATGAGACTTGATCATCATGACAGTTTGTGACGGCTTCTTTGTCTCCCCATCAGCTTGTATGATTTCTATCATATTGGCCTCTTGATGGGCTGGCATTGGATTTCTATTGATATTGGGAGCTTCGGGGGTTTGAACCTCGAATTTTATTAGTATCAATCAGCTCTTGTATTGCATTTTTCAAATGCCAGCATTTCTCCGTATCATGGCCTGGTGCACCGGAGCAATACTCACAGCTAATGGTGTAATCCAGATTCTTTGGAGGAGGATTGGGTAGCTTGGATTGTATTGGTCTTAGCATGTCTAGCTGTCTCAGCCTGTGGAACAGACTAGTGTAAGACTCTCCCAATGGAGTGTAAGTTTTCTTTTTCTGTTCCCTTTCTCCCCTGAATGCTGGCCTAGGCCTGAAACCTGGTCCGGGATAGGCTCGTGGGTAAGTACTTGGTATGGCAGGAGCACGCCAATTGGCGTGAACAGGTGGCTGATTGTATGCTTGAGCATGGTTAATGGAAAAATGAGGCTCCGAAGGGTGATAGTAGTGTTGGGATGAATCGTGGTGGTAAGTTGATTGGCGAGGTCGTTGTTGATTATAGTAAGGCGGTGAACCTCTGGGTCCTGACCAAATTCCTGAATCAACTACCGCTGCTTCCTCCCTCTTCTTTCTTCTGATTCCTCCTACCCCGCCTTGAATAGCTTGAGTAGTCGCCTTAATCGCTGAATAGCTCATGATTTTATTTGTCTTGAGGCCTTCTTCCACCATACCTCCCATCTTTACCACATCGTTGAATGATTTCCCCACCGCTGAAACCAAATGGGCATAGTAAGTCGGTTCCAAGGCTTGGAGGAAGTAGTCTACCATTTCACTCTCCTTCATAGGAGGATCCACTCTTGCTGCCTGTTCTCTCCACCGGAAACCATACTCTCTGAAACTTTCATTGTGTTTCTTCTCAAATTTTGTCAAAGATAGTCGATCTGGGATGATTTCCAGATTGTATTGGAAATGGTATGTGAATGCCTGTGCCAGGTCATCCCAGGTGTACCATCTCCCATGGTCCTGGCGTGTATACCACTCCAAAGCTGATCCGCTTAAACTTTGACTGAAGTAAGCCATCAATAATTCATCCTTTCCCCCAGCTCCTCACATCTTGCTACAGAAACCCCTTAAGTGGGCTACTGGGTCGCCGTGCCCGTTGTATAGGTCAAATTTGGGCATCTTGAAGCCAACTGGTAATTGTACATTGGGGAATAAGCACAAATCTTTGTATGCTACACTGACTTGCCCACCTAATCCTCGCATGTCTCTGAACGATTGTTCTAGACTCTTGACCTTCCTGAACATCTCTTCTTGTTCAGCATTTTTGGCTGGCTTGTCAATTTCGGTTGGGAGATCAAAACGAGGAGCAGTTGAATGGATTTCGGAGGCTTTGAGGGTGGGCTCCGGGGGTAATATTGGTTGTCCTGGGCCTGGAATGTAGGCTCACTAGGAGATTTGTGGAATGTAGCCGAGGGAGGTGCTACGAAAATAGGAGCCATAGGTGGAGGAAAATATGGAACTGGTTTCGGAGGTGGAGACTGCGGTGTCTGAGAGGTGGTGCCTCGGTAGTGCTGGTAAATGGGGAAATTTGGGGATAATTCAGTGGTAATATTATCCTGAGTTTGGGTCATTGATGGAGCAGGGTTAGTTGGGTAAGACGGGGGTAACTGTCCTGTAGACCAGGCTTGGTACATCTCAGCCATTTGCTGCTTGAGTTTAAACATCTCTTCTTTCATTTTCCCGACATCCATCTCCTCTAGCTCCATACATGTGTCAACATCTGGGATAGACATACTTTCGGGTATTGGTCCTTTTGACCTCGTGTGATAATGATAATATGTCAGTATACTCTTTAGAGAAACTAACTGCTTGAATTCTGGAAATGAACAAACTTGTTAGTCTTGAGAGTTTAACACATATATAGTTACACGTTGAGATGCAATGCTCCTAGACAAATATCTCCTTTCTATTATGCATTTGCTCGGCTGCTTGTGTCGTCCCAGCTTTCTTGAAATTTTTATTGTTACTCACTTTTACTTTATTTATTATATTCCTTATTGTGGTGGTCGAATTATATTATGTCCCCGTATGAATCAGACCTTGCGTAGTTCGGACATGAGGCAAACACTTTTATTCATTATACAAAGATGAACAGACATTATATTTAAAAGCTTTGTAAGAAAATGGCTTGAAACACACACACTTAAATCAAAAATAAAAGATACAATTCTTAACATCTCACAATGTGCCCCACTTTCCACTTGTGTTGTAAATTAATAGATTATTTGCTCAATGTGGGGCTTGACCTGGATGACCTCCCAGCGTACGATACATCCTTTCCAACTCCAGTGCTAGATGACGGGCAAAAATGGGTGCATGCTCTGTAAACCTTTCGTAATCCATTCCTTGGCAGTTTACGTAACTTTGAGAGGTGTAGACCGCCAGGTCGTGGATTTGTGCCCTGAAATCTTGGAGACATTGGTCTTGGTCCTGCAATTGCTGCTGGCGAGTGGTGGCTATATCTCTGACATGGTTTTCACGATCTAGAGCTGACTCTAATAGAGCTCGGAGTCTGGCCTGCTCTAATCTTGCATGCGCTCTTTCCCTGTCGATGTCTGCTTGTTGATGTTCTCTGTTGCATCTTCTTGCCTCTTCTAGTTGTGCACGAAGCTGATCTTCTGATCGTATCCAATGGTCTTTTTCCTTCTTGAATTGTGCCCTGTCTTCTTCGGATTGCCTTACTTGGCGTTCCTTATTAGATCTGGCCTCTTCGTTTAATTGTTGGATCCTTTCTTTTGCTTTGCTCAACGCCCTTTCGTTTTCCGCAAGAATGGAATCATAATCTTGCATTCTTTCAAAAAGATTGGCGATGGTTTTTTGATCCTTCCAGCTCCTCTTTGGTGTCTCAGAAACTCTTTTCATTTTTTGGAATCGAGCATGAAGATTTTCATTCTCACAAGCTAGACTCTTCTTCTCGCCTTCGGCTTCTTGTGCTTGCAAATCTTTCTCCAAACTGAGGCTTCTCAGATTTTCTTTTAGGGCATGGATAGTTGCTTTGTACCCTTTTTCCTTTTCTCCCCAGATCAACCGCTCTTGGATTTTATCATTGAAGTTTTGAACATGGGGTCTTTTTGTTGGCCTTCTTAGCTCAGGCTCTGGTACATCATCCACGCGAGACCGTTTTTCAAACCACCTTGCATATCCAGGATTTATCTCACCCTTTGTAGTGTCTGGGACTTGAGTATCACTTTTCAAGTATCGACATCCATTCCACATCTGCTGAAGTAGAGCCTCGGGAATAGTGGCTTCTGGGTGTAATTCGATTACTTGCATACTCAAATCTTCATCATCAGGAACTACTTGATATCTCCCTAGTTGTCTTAGGACTCTTAGTGGCGCATACGGCTGGATGCTTCTCAATCCCAATAGTAGCAGATAACTATTTGAGGTTGACATGTGTATCACTTCCCTCATCGGGAGCCATCCCAAAGTCCATTCAATCTGATTTGCCGTTAAAGCCTTTAGATGAGATACCCATGCTTCTATCCCTTCTGGAGCCTGATAATTTTTTATTCTTTCCTCATAACTCTCGATGCAATTATCATTGTTTGACCCATACTGTATGATCTTGGGCTGTTGTTGGAGATGTTCAATCACCCACATTTGCAACAAAATTTTGCATCCTTCGAAGACTTTTGCTCCTGATTTACATAAAGTCAAAGCCCGATAAATGTCTGAGAGAATGATGGGGACAAGGGTGTGATTTTCTTTGGTGGTGAGGATTTGCACAACTTTCGCGGTGCGAATATCAATTGTTCGCTCTTTGTTTGGGAAGATCATGATTCCTAGAAAAGCCACCATGAAGGCAAAGCGACGGTGAATCTGCCAAGTGTCTTTGTTTTGCTTGTTAGTAAGGCCTTTCTCATGAATTTCGAACCCATCTGACTTTCCGAACCTTGAATACAAAAAGTTGAAGGAACAACATCCATTGATGACATTGCTTTTCCTGATTTGACTGCTGATGTTCAGAAGACCGAAGAATCGATGTACCGAAGGAGCCTTTGTGAATATCAGGCTTTGATTTCTTAGACTTCCGTCAAAACCAGCATATCCAGCTATCTCCTCTAATGTAGGAGTAAGCTCGAAGTCAGAGAAACGAAAGACATTGTGAACAGGGTCCCAAAAAGTTACTAACGCCGCAATCAGATCATCACGGGGTTTAACTTTCATAATATCCGTGAGATTTCCCAAATGCTTGACGACCCATTTTTGACCATCTTCGCCTAAATCATACCACCACATTTGAAGCTGAAATAGAAACTCTTCTGTATTCGTGGATGGGGGGTTTTGCGTGGTGCTCATTTTGTATCTGAAATTTAATTTAATAAAGTCAAGACTGATTTTGAAAATATACACTAAAAAATCATTTTCAAAAATTTTTTATTTATTAAATACCTTTATTTCAAGATTTAAAACTATTTTTTGGAAATTTTTAAAACAACCCATTTTATTCCTCGGTTCTCACCATGATTTCATTTAAGCTGGTCAACAAGCATGTTCGAGACAAATGAATGCACAAGTAGCAAGTAGGATGCATCAGGATGGTCTTTTGTTTCGGGTTCACCTGTCCTAGACAGACCCAACCCCTGTGTTGAGTCTCCAAGGCCAAATGTACATGATGCAAATAGACGTTCCTACTAGGGATCCGGTACATGGCTGAGTTATTCTAGGTGAAAAACCTGAGGTTGATTGTTCTAAACCTGGCTTACCCAAACGGACAGTTTGAGCCGAAGCGGGGGCAACGTACCGGGAGCACGAAAGTCTACCCGGCCTAGTTACTTGTCCCAACTTCGTCTTATTTGGTATGACTTTAACAGAAAGGTGGGCCACGCGCACGTGTGCACCATAAATTTAGAAGACTCAGAAAGAAGGGGGTTTCGTAGCAGTTGTATATATTCATAATTCAAATAATATTAAAGCGGTAAAAGTGTCATTTAGCACATTGGGCATATATCATGTAAAAAAATCAGATAATAAATAAAGCCAACTATAACAATTATTTTAAGCTTGAATTCTTTAAACCCTAAACCGGAGATTCTGGGTTTTAATAGTCCCCAGCAGAGTCGCCAGAGCTGTTGCACCTCCTTTTTACCGCGCCCGCGGGGCGCATGGGGAGTTTTCTCCAATTGAAGGACAGTCGAAACGGGATTTATTTAATTATTTCAGAGTCGCCACCTGGGAATTTTAAGGCGTCCCAAGTCACCGGTTTTAATCCCTGAATCGAGGAGAATATGACTCTGTTTATTATTCTGCGAACCAGAAATCCTGAGTAAGGAATTCTGTTAATCCGGAAGAAGGTGTTAGGCATTTCCGAATTCCGTGGTTCTAGCACGGTCGCTCAACTGTTTTTATTATTGGCTTAATTATCTTGATTTTTACTAAATACGTTTTTATTGCATGATTTTACTACCGCTTTTACTTATTGTTTACAATTATATAAACGAATTACGCGTACGTATATTCGTATTATATACCTTTCATAATTACGGGGATCATGTCACGCATACGTGTACACAATATAATTGATCATATTATATCCTTTATTACAAATTCATATGTTCGTGATTTAAAATAGAATTAAGAACGTCACCACCCTTATATTTAAACAGTGAACTGCACATCCCGGGTTATATGAAATTATTTTTACATCCTCGAAGAAATCCCTTTTATTAAATATTCGCTCGAAATTGCGCGTACGCATAATTCGAATTGCTTTTATCAATATAATCAGGTTACGCGAACGTATCCCTAATTACGCCAAATATTCTTAATGGTATTATGGGTTTTCCACGAATTGTTTATTATATCTACACATTTTATATGAAATTCCTGAGAAATTCACATTTAAGGGATGCCTTTAAATTCTTTTAAAAGAATTCACAATTTATTAAATGTTGCCCGTCGATTATAATTTCCGAGTATAAATTATATTCATCCCAACTATTCAAATTCAAAGAAAAGAATAAAAATATGATTTTTAGCAAATACAACATATATATATGCCAAAGAATGAATTGTATATGAAACTAACAAAAATGATTTATGAAGGGAAGAAGTATTTTTGAACAATTTTTCATTATTTATTTAGTGCAAATTCTATTTCTAATTACCATTGATATAAAGTGTTGCAATTTGTGCTTGTACATCTCATCTTATTCTCATATACTTGCTTTTAATCTAATAGGCCTAATTATTTTGTTAATTCTGCTTATGGTTGAACATAAGGTATATATATAATCTAACCGATTTGATTCTCAATTTATGTGAATCATTGCTAAACACTAACATTCGCATTGTAAAATTCCCAGGCCATTTGTTATTAAGAGAGAGAACAAATCTACATAATTGACTTAATAAGATGATATTGCATACAACATTATTCGTCATATTTTGACGTTTGCAAACATAGCGGAATATACTAATGCCACTTTCGACTATTGATGTTAACCATAATCACTATTACGCCATATATGGATAAAATGCAACCAATCATCATCTAGCCTTAATCCACAACCAAATAATCGAAATACACTAACCACGCATTTTCTTGATATTCCCAGAATACTTTATACCTCCTAACAATGTCGTAAAACTTAATTAATAGCCAACTTCATGCCATATTCCCTATCTTGACAATTCAATCATAACTATACTTTAATGAAATTCTGGAATAGATAATATTATTACAACACTTTATATGAATTTCAAAAGAGAATGATCAGCTGATAATTAACATGTCAAGCATACTACTATATTAAACAACATGAAACAAAACTGAAATTTATAATAACAAACTTAGATAAATGGAAAAATAGAATTGCAATTCAAGCTTCATTGATTTGTCATGCTGAATCTCTTTCCAACATAGAATTTAAGAGATAAGTACCTGGAAATGAAGGTAGAAGAAGTAAATTTCAGTAGTTGCAGCAGTAACAAAATACTGGCAGAATATCAGTACTTCCACAGATTTGAGCAATAATAAGACCCGAAGAACCCAGATGCACAGTAACAGTATTTTTAAAGAAACTTCAGATTTTAACTGAACAATGGAATCAAATAAATCCGAACAGATTCAACGAAAGAACAATATTTCAGATTTCAGTTTCTTTTCTGTTTCAAATTCCTATTTCTGATTTTTCTGTTTCTGCTGTTGTATCTGTGTCAGATTGTGTGTGTATGTGTGAATGTTCTCTTTTGGTTTCTTTTCTGTTTCTTCTTCCTCTTCAGATTTTCATTTCTGATTTTCTGCTTGATTCTCTTTCTTTTTATCTCACTCTAGGTGTATTTTTTCTTAAAATCTCTCTCAAAATCTGATCTAAATCTCCTTAAATCTCTCTGAAAACTGATCTCTAAAATCTCTGTCTGAAAACTGATTTCTCTCTCCAAATTCCCTCTTAAAATCTGATCCCTTTTCAAATTTCCAGTCCCTGTACTTATACAGGTCTGTCCTATTTCCTTTTAGTGCTTCTTGGACCCCCTTCTTCTTTTAAAATCAGGAAGTTCCATTAAAAATTGCTTTTGAATACTTTAAATGATCTTATCCTGATTTTAAGCAGCCCCATTATCCCTTGTTCCCCATTATTATCTTAAACTATAGCCACTAACATTTCATTATAATACACTAGCACTAACACACTGTTTTTACTGTTTCATTCCCAGAAATGCCCCTGACCTACTGTTTTTTACTGTCTTTATACGAAAAAATCTCACAGCTATAACCAATCCTATGATTTGAGACAGTATATCACATTTATTCACAAGAATTGAATTTAAACAGAGGATTCTCAATTGAATACTGAACCTGAATAAAACACACTAACATTACACAGAACATGCAGGATTATTTCAACTGAAATTCAAAACTGAACTAAAAAGCAAACAAATACAGGAGCATTGTCAATATACTGACAATGCCCTGGAACCCAATGCTCAGAAATCAACATATACACAGCATTCATTTTGACAGACTCATTGAAATGTAAACAAGGGTGATTTAACTGACGAGTATTAATTTAAACTGATTATCTACAACAATTGTCAACAAACAGTCTATAGAAGCAGATTATTTCAATCAGTATTATCATAAACGAGAATTCATAATATAACTAATCGACGAATTTAATCGAGTCGATTACACACATTGTAAATAATCATAACCAACAGAAACAATTCATTTATTTGATCAGACATACGGGTATGAGACAAAAATGACAGAATTAATCAAACAAAAATATGAAAATTAACAGGTTATTAAAACAAACAAAAATACACGTAGAATACACAAAAGAAATAGAAAAATACCTCTGAACCTTCAAATTTATTCAGACTAGAACTCCACTTGGATTCGGATTTTTTTTTTTGAAATCAAACAGACCTTAGTCGAAGTATTTTCAACTGAAAATACTTTGACTAAGGTCGATTAAACCTCAATCCTTCATTTGAATTGAAAAAGATTCCAAGATTGGAAATTTAGGGTTTCAGATCTTGGATTTTAAATCCGAACATTTCCGGGTAGATTCGAAGGGAACAAAAGACGACACAAGGGTGAGGGAAGCCTAGGGGTGATTTGGTGTTAATTTGAAAGGGATCTGATTGAGTTCATTTTTGATTCGAACCTTCAAAAGAAGATTCGAAGAGTTCTGAGGGGATTCGAACCAAACCAAAACTAGATCCATAACGAGGCAGGCTAGGGGATGCTATGGTGTTAACTAAGGGCTGTTTGGTTTAGATCTGAGTTTGGCACGAATCTTCAAATGAAGATTCGAGAACCTTCAGGGAGATTCGAGCCAAGTGGCTAACATATCTGGATAGAGGATGTTCAGGGGGTTCTGGGGTGTTAAGGTGGTGACCGGCGGCGTTGATGCCGCCGGGTTTCAGGCGGTGGGGAATAAGGGCGCTTAGGGTTAGGGGTTTGGTTTCGGAAGGGATGATGAACAGTAGAGAGGAGGGGGGTGTTCAGTTAGGGGCCGGGGTAGGGGTTTGGGCCTTATATAGGGGTGGGGTGGATTGATCTCATTCGTCAGATCAATTAAGATGCACGGTTGAGATCAATCCACTTAACCAAACGTTGTCGTTTGGTTGAAATTCGGGGTCAGGCTGGATCGGGTCAAAGGGTCGGGTAAAGATTATGGGTTAGGTTCGTAGGATCTCAGCCGTTGGTTGGTTTTGATCCAACGGTCCTTGATAAAATGTGACCAAACGTCGTCGTTTGCTCTTGGCCTTGAATTGGACCGGTCCTGGGTTGCCTGGATTGGGCTGGGGGGGTAACTTGGTTTTGGGCCTGGATTTTAATCCAGGTCCGATATTTTTTATTTTTCATTTTTCTAATTTAAATTTCTAATTTTAATTATAAAACAATTTTAACTTCTAAACAATATTAATCACTTTATAACAACTATTCAACATACAGACAAAACATTAATCACACAGTGGAATATTTAAAATAGAACAAAATGCATATTTTTGTGATTTTATTTTGAATCAATGCATAATTAAATCCTAGATATGCATGCAACATGTATTTTATTTTATTTTTCATTTTATTATGACAACGTAAATATTTACGGATATAAGACAAATATTTAACAAACACCACGCAAATTCAAAAATTGCACAGTAAAAGAAATTTATTTTATTTTTGATTTATTTTGGAGTAGTTTTCGTAAGGCAAAAATCACGTGCTCACACCGGGTACATTGAGTTTGTGCGGGGATTTGAGGAAGCAACAACTCATATTTCCAAGAGCTCCTTCAGTGCACAAGTTCTTTGACCTCCTGAATATCAGTAAACAGGTGAAGAAGGCCCATGTAAGCAAAGGGTGTTGTTCGTTCCACTTCTTGTACTTCAGGTTCGGGCACTCAGCTGGGTTCGAACGGATGAAAAGGGGTTGAGCAACAAACAAGATAAGGGCCTTTGGCAAATTCATCGCCGGTTCGCTTTTATTGCGGCATTTTTGGAAATCATGGTTTTTCCAAATAAGGAAGGGACAATGGATACTCGTATGGTCAAAATTGCACAAATCCTCACTACCAAGAAGGATCATACCCATGTTCCGTTAGTACTGGCAGATATTTATCGAGCATTGACATTATGCATAGCTGGGGCTCAATTCTTTGAAGGTTGCAATATTCTTCTACAAATGTGGTTAATCGAGCACCTCCGCCAGCACCCCAAATTCATGAGTTATGGCTCAAGCCCGGATAACTTCATTGAGAGTTATGAGGAGAGGTTTAAAGACTACAGCGTGCCAGAAAAGTTTGAAGCTTAGGTCTCCCACTTGAAGGCTCTCAAAGCAAGTCAGGTCGAGTGGACTATAGGATGGCTCCCGATGACGGAAGCCATATATATGACGGCTACCAGGGGTTACCTGAGGTTGATGGGTGTGAGGAGTATCCAGCCATATGCATCGTAGAGGGTCTTTAGGCAGTTAGGAAGATATTAGATTGTGCCTGAAGATGAAGACCTAACCACCCAGGTCATTGATCTACATCCAGAAGCTGCATTGCCTGAGGCTTTAGTTCAGCAGGATTGGAATGACTGTCGGTATCTGAAGAATGTCACCCAGGTACTAGATGTTGCAAAGGGGGAAGTGGATCCAAATTTTTTTGCATGGTTTGAGAAAAGGTCTTGTGTAAGCAACGAGCCAGAGCCTGAGCCCGAGCCTAAGCCTGAGCCTGAGAGGCCTACCAAGAGACCTCATGTTCAAGCTTTTGACGACAAAATCCAAGAAAGGTTGGCTTGGGGAGAAAAGGAGAAGAAATCTCAAGCCGAGATTCACGCCTTGAAAGAGAAGCTGAGAAACATGGAATTCAACAATGATCTCCAAGTACAAGAAGCCGAAGGTGAAAGAAGAAAGTTGCCCCACGAGAATGAAGCTCTCCGAGCCCAAGTTCGAAAAATGAGAATAGCAACCGAGAACCCGGGCAGGAGCAGAAAAGATGAAAAGCTCATCTACAGCCTTACACAAAAAGTGTGTGACTATGAGGATGATTTGCAAAAGACTGAAGTAGAGCTAGCAAATGCCCGAGTGAAGTTAGCTAAAAATGCGAAGGGACGGGCCAGTTTCGTTTAGCAACTGAAGGAGAAGTATGACAGGGGAATAGTGAGTATAAAGAAAAAGGTCAATGTCCTTGAAATGAAATGGCCAAGCAGGCGAGAGACTTCAAAGCAGAAAGGGAGCACTGTTATGCCCTGATGGTGCAACTAGAGAAAGACCTTCAGTAGCTTCAAGAGCAAAACCATGCAGTCAAACAAGTTTTGGATGCCAGATCTCAGCAGATCGGACGGTTGCTACAGGAGAAGGGTATTATCAAGGAAAGGGTTAGAAGAATTGTGGACTACATTGTGATGAAATGCAATGAGTGTGAAGATATGACCAGGTCAATGTTCTTCGCCTCAATTATGATTTTTGTCCGACAGATCATGGATGACTTGTTTTGCCTCCAAGAAGACATGGCGCAAAGGCCTGCAGCCAGGCTAACTGGAGCAACAGTTGAAGCACTTATGTATTCTTGACTTTGTTTGTTCGAGTCTGTTTTTGTCTGTATTGTCAATTTTTAGTTTATTTCGAGTCTGTATTTTCAATTTTCTTTTGAAGTTGTCGGTCCACTCATCGAGTCTGTTAGTCTTTATGTTTAAATCTGTAGGGGAAGTTGTCGTAATCAAGATGTTTTATTTTATTTTGTTTTATGAAATTTAAAAACCCCAAA
The DNA here is from genome assembly GCF_000393655.2 of Nicotiana sylvestris. Classification (NCBI taxonomy): domain Eukaryota; kingdom Viridiplantae; phylum Streptophyta; class Magnoliopsida; order Solanales; family Solanaceae; genus Nicotiana; species Nicotiana sylvestris. The sequence continues at coordinate 77,588,006 of NC_091065.1, read as the reverse complement.
AATGTTTTTTTTATTATTTATTTTGCACATGTTCCCAGAACTACGCTTGGTCTGATTCATGCGGCGTCATGATATGTAGGAAATACCCATAGGATTCGATCATAACTTTGAAATGAAAAGAAAAGAAGAAAAAAAAGGAAAGAAAAACAAGAAAGTTGTGGGAAAGAAAAATGGTAAAACAAGAAAGGAAAATGAGAGAATAAAGGATAAAAACAAGAGTCAAGCAAGGAAAAGCAGGAATGAAAAAAAGAGGAGAAGAAAGTGATATTGTAAATTAGTGAAATTCGGGATGACGCAAGCAGTCGTTCAAATGCATAATAGAAATGTTTAGCTGCTTAGGTGCATTGCATTCCCAACGTGCGGTTGCCTCTCTCTTAAGCCCTTAATCGCTAACAAGTTTGCTTGTTGTCATCAAGTTCAGACAGGTGGTTAGTTTGTTTGGTATTCTAGCAACTCACCCGTACAACACCAGGTCCAAAGACAAGTTGATCATGGCTAACCAAGAACTGGATGCAAGTGTTATTGATCCGTCAATAGAGGGTGAAGAGTCTGATGTTAATCTGAAAGAGGCGTTATATAAGTTGAAACACCAGATGGCAGAGATGTACCAGGCATAGGTAAAAGGGCATCCACCACCATCATACCCCGCCAACCCTGCTTTCGTCCCGCCGTTAGCTCAATCCCAAGAACCTCCCACTATTGATTCATCTCCAGGTTTCCCCCATTTACCAAACCTCCCACTGTTGATTCATCTCCAGGTTTCCACATTTACCACCACTACCAAGGCACTACTTCCCAAACCCCACAAGCACCACCACCCAAACCAATCCTATACCTCCCTCCACCAGCCACCCCTGTTTTCGTGGCACCCCCACCCGCTACACTCCATCGATCCTCCAGTGAGCCCATATTCCAGACCCAAGATAACCAATACTATCCCCCAGATCCTACCCTCAAGGCCCCAGAACATTACTCCTACACTCCTCGTTTTGACCTCCCAGTTGAGACTGAGAAACCACCTAAAAACCCAGAGCAAGAGGAGATGTTCAGGAAGGTAAGAATCCTGGAACAATCATTCAGAAACATGCAGGGATTGGGAGGCCAGGTGAGCGTGGCCTACAAGGATTTGTGTCTATTCCCCAATGTTCAGTTGTCGGCGGGGTTTAAGATGCCAAAGTTTGATTAGTATGGCAGGCACGGAGACCCGGTGGCCTATTTGAGGGGATTATACAGTAAAATGAGAGGAGCCGGTGGGAAAGATGAGTTATTGATGGCGTACTTTAGCCAAAGTGTGAGTGACGCGACATTGAAGTGGTACACTCGTCAAGATCACAATAGATGGTACACATGGGATGATTTGGCCCAAGCATTTACTCGTCATTTCCAGTACAACATCGAGATTGTTCCAGATCGTTTGTCTTTGACTAAGATTGAGAAGAAGCCTAGTAAAAGTTTCATAGAATATGATTTTTGCTGGAGAGAACAAGTGGCAAGAGTTAATCCCCCGATGGAGGAGAGCGAAATGGTGGAGTACTTTCTACAGGCTTTGGAGCCTACCTATTTTGGCCATCTGATATCGGTTATAGGCAAGTCTTTCAACGAGGTAGTGAAGATGGGTGGCATGGTGGAAGAAGGGCTTAAATTAAGCAAAATCATGAGCTACTCGGCTATCAAAGCAACTACCCAAGCCATTCAGAACGGTACTAGAGGAATGATTGGAAAGAAGAAGAAAAAAGATGTGGCAACAGTTGATTTAGGATCGTGGTTTGGACCTAGGGGCCCGTCACACCATTATACCCAGCCTTGACCCCATCACCAAGCTTACACCCAAACCCCATATAATCCACCCCAACACTACTTCTCGTCCCCAGACCCTCATATTTTTGTCCACCACGCCCAGACATATACTCAATCTCCTGCCTACTCACAATGGCGTGCCCCAACCCCGCTAAACACCTACCCAGCATTCAAAAATGAGAGGTCACAGTGGAAGAAAAATTTCACCCCATTGGGGGAGTCTTATACCAGTTTATTCCATAGATTGAGGCAGTTGGATATGCTGAGGCCAATTGAGTCAAAATTGCCCAACCTTTCTCTAAAGAATCTTGACTACTCCTTAAGATGTGAATATTATTCTAGTACTCTGGGGCATGATACGGAGAAGTGCTAGCATTTGAAAAATGTCATCCAGGAGCTCATTGACACAAACCGGATTGAAGTCCAGACTCTAGAGGCACCTACCATTAACCAGAACCCATTGCTAACTGATGAGGAAACAAATATGATTGAGATAGTACACAAGGGGGGAGCCCAAAAAGCCTTCACAAACCGTCATGATGATTCAGTCTAGTGAGGTCAAGCTAGTTAAAAAAACAACGGTTGAAGGATCAGTGAACAAGTTGAGCAGGACAAACGGCGAACCATTTGTGGTAGTCAAGAAAGATCCCCAAGTGATGTTGCAGCAAAGCAACAAAAGTCAAAAGTAGTTGTGCCAGGAGTGGCAAATAAACCTATCATAATTATAGAGGGTGCCCATACGGATCCTGTCATCATCAAGCCTGTAACCCAGCTACCAGTAATCAGCACCAAGGCTATCCCATGGAACTATAAACGGGTGATAGTGACCTATAAGGGAAAAGAAGTGAAAGAAGAAGTCAATGAGGCTCAGGGATTAACTCGTTCAGGGAGATGCTTTTCCTAGGAAGAGTTAAGGAAAGCTAAAACATCCAGAGATAACCCAGTTCTAGTAAAGAAAGCATTCACTGAAGAAGAAGCGGAGGAGTTCTTGAGGAAAATGAAGGTACAAGATTACTCCATCGTGGAGCAGTTGAGAAAGACGCCTGCTCAGATTTCCTTGCTATCATTACTGATGAATTCAGACGAGCATCGTCGGGCCCTGATGAAAATTCTGAACAAATCTCATGTCCCCGACAAAATTTCAGTGAACCATCTGGAAAAGATCGCTAACAAAATATTTAAGGTGAACATGGTCACCTTCTCTGATGACGAGTTGCCTGTGGAAGGTACCGAACACAACAAAGCTCTCTACCTTACGGGAAAATGTGAAGATTCTGCGGTCACCAGGGTGTTAGTTGACCATGTTTCCAGTGCAAACATCTGCCCTCTCTCTACTCTGAACAAGTTAAAAGTTGATGATGAGAGGATTCACAAGAACAACATATGCGTCCGAGGTTTTGATGGTGGAGAAAAAGACTCGGTTGGTGATATAGTGCTTGAATTGACAATAGGACCGGTGGAATTCACCATGGAGTTCCAGGTACTAGACGCAACTATCTCTTACAATTTGATGTTAGGGTCGACCTTGGATGTCGACCTTGGATTCATGCCACCAAAGCAATCTCATCCACTCTGCATCAGATGGTCAAGTTCGAATGGGATAGACAAGAGATCGTCATGCATGGTAAGGATAATTTATGTGCTCACAGTGATGCCTATGTCCCGTTCATTGAGGCTGAAGATGAGAAAAGGCCTTGGGTCTATCAAGTGTTTGAAACAGTGCCGGTCGAGAAAGTTCCAAAAGGGAAATGTGTTCCAACTCCAAAGAGAGCCTCTGCATCCATCATGGTGGCCTCTGAAATACTGAAAATGGCCTTGTGCCAGGTAAAGGTCTGGGTGCATCCTTGCAGGGTATCATACAACCAGTGTCCCTACCTGAAAATTTGGGTACATTCGGTCTTGGATTCAAACTTACAGCGGCAGATGTGAAAATGGCTAAAAGGTTGAAACAGAAGGCGTGGGCACTTCGAAGCCTATCCCGTGTCTCTCCAGGTCTTTTGTCAAGCCCGGTCCCAGGGAACGCCCAGTGACAACAGTTCCAAGTTCTATGGTTGACATTGATGAGAGTTAATTGAAAGGTTCCAGAGGTTGTTTGATGATGTAAACATGGTGGAAGTTGGAGAAGGTTCTAGTAAAACGGACATGCAGTTCGTCGGGCCGAATGTAAAGCTTAACAATTGGAAGGCTACTCATCTCCCTACCTAGAAGGAGTCTTGGTAGTTTGTTTTGTTTTCCTTTCTATCTGGGTCATTCCAGGGTTGTGACCCAGATTTTTATTTTTCATTTGTTAATGTACAAACCCTGTTATCCTTTATTTTCAATGAAATGCAATTTTCCTTTTCCATCATTCTTGATAGTTCTTGTTTTTTATTTTCTTTTCTTCTTTGTACAGTTCTTTTTATGCTGGCTTCAATGACATGACGTGACATGCATGAAGAATCTTCAGTCATGTTTTAAAAGTCAATCTAATTCTGAAATAATAATCCAAGAAATAGAGTGTGATGATGAATCAGATTATGACGAGGATGAGGCCTTTGAAGAGATTAGTAAGGAACTAAGTCATTTTGAAGAAGAACCCAAGACTAACCTGAATGATATAGAAGCAATCAATCTAGGGGACCCAGATAATGTTAGAGAAACTAAGATAAGTGTCCATATTGAACCGCAAATAAGGAAAGAAATAATTAAAGCATTGTTCGAGTATAATGATATTTTTGCATGGTCGTATGATTACATGCCAGGTTTGATTACCAATTTGGTGGTCCACAAATTGCCAATTGATCCAACATTCTCTCCCGTTAAGAAGAAGTTGAGAAAGTTCAAAACTAACATGAGTGTGAAGATTAAAGAGTAAGTCACGAAGCAACTTGATGCAAAGGTCATTCAAGTCACGCGATATCCCACGTGGTTAGCCAATGTTGTGTCTGTGCCAAAGAAATATGGTAAGACCACAGTGTGTGTTGACTACCGTGATCTCAACACAGCAAGTCCAAAGGACAATTTCCACTGCCAAATATCCACATTCTGATTGACAATTGTGCCAAACATGAGAGTGGCTCTTTTGTGGACTGCTATGCCGGGTATCATCAGATTTTAATGGATGAGGAAGATGCGGAAAAGGCGGCATTCATCACGTCATGGGGATCATATTGCTACCGAGTCATGCCTTGTTTGAAAAATGCTGGGGAAACTTACATGAGGGCAATGGAAACCATATTCCATGACATGATACACAAGGAGATTGAGGTTTACGTGGATGATGTGATCATAAAGTCCATGAAGCAGTCCAACCACGTCAGGGATTTGAGAAAGTTTTTTCAGAGGCTCCGCGAGTACAATCTTAAGTCAACCCTGCAAAGTGTGCATTTGGTGTTCCATCTGGGAAACTATTGGGGTTCATAGTTAGTCAGCGAGGCATTGAGTTGGATCCGTCAAAAATCAAAGCTATCCAGGAATTGCCACCGCCAAAGAACAAGACCGAGGTGATGAGTGTGTTAGGGAGGATGAACTACATCAGCAGGTTTATTGCTCAGCTCACGACAACTTGTGAGCCCATCTTTAAGCTGCTAAAGAAGGATGTTGTAGTCAAATGGACTGATGAGTGCCAGGAAGCATTTGATAAGATTAAAGAGTATTTGTCGAACCCGCCTGTGTTGGTCCTGCCGGAACCCGAAAGACTTTTGATTCTTTATTTGACAATCCTGGATAATTCATATGGTTGTGTATTGGATCAGCATGACATTACTGGCAAGAAAGAGCAAGCCATCTACTATCTCAGCAAGAAATTCACATCTTAGGAGGTTAAGTATACTCCCCTTGAGAGGACATGTTGCGCCCTGACTTGGGTAGCACAGAAGCTGAAGCATTATTTGTCATCCTACACCACTTACCTCATCTCTCGCCTGAATCCCCTAAAGTATATATTTTAGAAGCCTACGCCCACATGAAGGCTCGTAAAATGGCAGATTTTGCTTACGGAGTTTGACATCGTATATGTGACTCGGACGACGATAAAAGCCCAAGAATTGGCCGATCATTTGGCCGAGAACCCGGTGGATGAAGAATATGAACCTTTGAGGACTTACTTTCCTGATGAAGAGGTAATGCATATCAACGAGGTCGAGAAGCATGAAAAGCCCGGTTGGAAATTCTTCTTTAATGGGGCCGCTAACATAAAAGGCATTGGAATAGGAGCTGTACTTATTTCTGAAACAAAGCACCACTATCCTATCACAGCTCAGCTTCGTATTTATTGTACCAACAACATGGCCGAATACGAAGTGTGCATTTTGGGTTTAAGGCTAGCTGTGGACATGAGAGTCCAAGAAGTACTGGTGTTGGGAGATTCGGATCTGTTAGTGCACCAGATTTAGGGAGAACGGGAGACTCAAGATTTGAAACTCATACCGTATCATCAATATCTGTAGGATCTCTATCAGCGGTTCAGATCAGTGGAGTTCAAGCATATCCCTAGGATCCACAATGAGGTTGTTAACGCTTTGGCTACTCTGGCGTCGATATTACATCATCCAGATAAGTCTTATGTTAACCCTTTGCATATTCAAGTTCGCGATCAACATGCCTACTATAACATGGTGGAAGAAGAACTTGATGGTGAGCCGTGGTTCCACGACATCAGGGAGTACATCAAAATGGAGGTATATCCGATACAAGCCACAAGTGATCAGAAGAGAACAATTTGATGTTTGGCAAGCGGATTTTTCTTTAGCAAAGCAGTTTTGTACAAAAGAACTCCCGATCTTGGGTTATTGAGGTGCATAGATGCTAGACAAGCCACGACTATCATGACCGAAGTACATTCCGGAGTTTGCGGGCTGCTTATGAGTGGGTATGTTATGGCAAAGAAAATTATTTGAGCAGGTTATTATTGGCTCGCCATGGAGCGAGATTGTATCAATTTTGTGCGTAAGTGTCATCAATGACAAGTACACGGAGATTTGATTCATTCTCCGCTATTTGAATTGCACACAATGTCTGCACCATGGTCCTTTGTTGCTTGGGGTATGGATGTCATCGGACCATTTGAGCCACCAGCATCCAATGGGCACAGGTTCATTCTGGTGGCCATTGATTATTTCACTAAGTGGGTTGAAGATAAAACTTTCAAATCTGTGACCAAGAAGGCAGTGGTCGATTTGGTTCATTCAAATGTCATTTGTCGGTTCGGGATCCCAAAGGTGATTATAACAGATAATGGGGCTAATCTTAACAGTCATCTGATGAAAGAACTGTGCCAATAGTTTAAGATTATGCGTCGCAATTCCACCCCATACCACCTCAAGGCGAATAGAGCAGTTGAAGAAGCCAACAAGAACATAAAGAAGATACTTCGGAAAATGGTGCAGGGTTCCAGGCAATGGCATGAAAAGTTGCCATTTACATTGTTGGTTTATCACACTACTGTTTGCATTTCAGTAGGTGCAACTCCTTATTTGTTGGTATATGGTACAAAAGTAGTGATACTCGCGGAAGTTGAAATTACATCCCTTTGGATTGTTCCTGAAGCCGAAATTGATGATGATGAGTGGCTCAAAACCCATCTGGAGCAATTGAATTTGATTGATGAGAAAAGATTGGCAGTAGTGTGTCATGGCCAGTTGTATCAAAAGAGAATGGCAAGAGCATACAACAAGAAGGTGCATCCCCGGAAGTTTGAAGTGGGTCAGCAGGTATTGAAACGCATCATTCCACATCAGGCTGAAGCAAAAGGCAAGTTCGCCCCAAATTGGCAAGGTTCGTTCATCGTAACAAGAGTATTGTCCAATGGTGCTTTATATTTAACAGACATAGAAGGCAAATGTGTAGACATGGCTATCAATTCTGACGCAGTCAAAAGATATTATATATGATTTCTTTAATTCGTCTAATTGTTGTTTGTACTTGGCATATTTGAAGATTGGAATGACGAAGACATTTTATTCTGCTATCTAAAAACTTTATCCTTTGTTACCCCTTTGAGCCTTATTTATTTCCTTTCATACCCCTCTTTTGGAATCAGTAGCAAAATTCAGGAACATGAACACAAAAGATGAGCAAAGAAGAAAAAAAGAAGAGAAAAGAATGGAAAAGAGTAAAAAAAAAAGAAAAGAAAATAAAGGAAAAAGAAAAAGAGAGAGAAAAGAAAGAAAAAAAGAAGAGAAGAGAAAAGGAAAAAGAGACAAAGAAAAGGGAAAGAGAAAAGTAACAACAACAAAGCAATACCTATGACATGAACTACGTTCGACCAGATTCCTTTTAAGGATACATAGGCAGCCTCACAGTTCGGTCCCATCAAAATAAAAATCCAAAAGTCCCCAAGAAAAGAAACTGGGGCAAAAAGTTGTGGTTGTTGTAAGAAATCTGATTCCAAAAGTTATAATTTTGAACTCATTCAAGTTGTTTTGAGCCTTTGTGATACCCTTTCTTTCTAACCCTATCCAAAAGCTCACATTACGGTCCAAAGAAAGACCTTCCAATTAGTCTTTGAGAGGTGCCAAGTCGAGCAAGCAGAGGTGTGATTCATATCAGGGGCAACACTCCTGTCTAAGCAGGAAAAATGAAAAATGAGAGTCTTATTGGTGAAAACCCTCACGGGCACCGTAAGGCGACGGTGAGTTGAGAGATAAATAAATGAGAAAGGTTTGTTGGTGAAAACCCTTCAGGGCACCGCAAGCCGAATAAGGCCGTTAAATTTGCAAAAGAATCGGATTATGGGAACCCCAGGCATTAAAGTGTAAAGACTGAAAGAGGATTGACTGAATGGACTAGGTTGTTTAATCCAAAGTGTATGTCATGATCATTGGTGTCAGCAGCTTCACTCAGATAAGTCCTTTTTTTCTTTACTTCCTCAAACAGTCCTACTGTTTTGATTTTTCTTCTCTATTCATAACTCTCGAAGTCATTGCATTTCAATTCCTTTTGGGTTTACCCTTCTAGAGCTCTTTCAATGTTTAACTTGCTAAGCAAAAGAAAGGATTTCAAAACTTACTACCAACTGCCAAATTGCACAAAGCAAAGTGCGGCCAAAGCATGCCAGAAATAGCATGATGCAAAAATGAAAGTAAAGTGTTAATGAAAGTTCAAGCGGTCGAATGGTTTGGGAATTTTGTTGAAGATACAAAGGTTCAAATTAGAAGGTCAGAAATGTAAAACGACGGGTTGAGTGTAGAACATTCGGGTCATTCAGGGTCCTGTGGTTAAAGTTCAGTCAGAAGTCAAACAATTCTTGGCCAATTCAAGGCAGACAGTCAAAGTAAAGCACGACAGTGAAAAGGCCACCTTCAGCAAGAATGTCGCAAACTAACCACCACATTTTTAAGCTGACAAGATTTTTCTTTGATTGAAACAGGGGCAGAAAATTTCATTTGTTTCGGAGAAACCCTCCGTAAGGAAAGCAAGTACCGGACAGGTTCGACCGTAAATTCTCAGGACCCTCCTGGACAATGGGACTTAGTTAAAATTCAAAACATTCATGAGTAACAAGATCTAGCATAAACTCTACTTTAAGGAAATATAAGTTGGTTTGGAAGTTTTCATTCTTAGGACGAGACTCAATTGAAAATTTTCAGGACTCTCCTAGATAATGGGATTTAGTTTTAAGACCTTCATAGATAACAAGATTTAGCGAAAGTCATACCTTTAAGAAATATAATTTAGCTTTAAAGTTGTCATTCTTAAGATGATATTTAATCGGGAGTTTTCAGGACCCTCATGGATAATGGGAGCTAGCTTTTAAATTCTTTGGGATTTTCTAATAACAAGCGTCGGTTAACACTCACAAATGTTCCCAATATCAAACTGGGGTAGAAAAATTTCTTTTGTTTTGTCTGTTTTTGTTGAAATCAGGTGCCCACCTGAAGAACCAGGGAGGACAACACGAGTTTCAAGAATAGAAAGCAGTTCGTGTTCAAGCAATTAGGCACCCACCTGGAGAAACTAGGGAAGGCAGTTCAAAGAAAAGTAGTTGCAAGAAGGGGAAAGTTTCAGGTTCAGCAATCAGGCGCCCACCTAGAGAAACAAGGGAAGATGACACAAGTTCAAGAGAAGATGGTTCAAGTTTTGGAAATCAGGCACCCACCTGGAGAACAAAGGGAAAGCAGTTCAAGTGTTGGAATCAGGCGCCCACCTAGAGAACAAAGGGAAAGTAATTCAAGTGTTGGTAATCAGGCGCCCACTTGGAGAACAAAGGGAAAGCAGTTCAAATATTGGTAATCAGGCACCCATCTGGAGAACAAAGGGAAAGTAATTCAAGTGTTGGTAATCAGGCGCCCACCTGGAGAACAAAGGGAAAGTAATTCAAGTGCTGGAAATCAGGAGCCCACCTGGAGAACAAAGGGAAAGCAGTTCAAGTGTTGGAAATCAGGCGACCACCTAGAGAACAAAGGGAAAGCAATTCAAGTTTTGGAAATCAGACGCCCACCTGGAGAACAAAGGGAAAGTAATTCAAGTGTTGGTAATCAGGCGCCCACCTGGAGAACAAATGGAAAGCAATTCAAGTGTTGGTAATCAGGCGCCCACCTGAAGAACAAAGGGAAGCAGCAATGTTCAAAGGGAGACGGTTCAAGTTCAGCAATCAGGCACCCACCTGGAGAACAAAGGGAAAGCACCTCAGAATACAATTCAAGTCAGCAACAAAGGAAGCTCAACTAGAGAGTACAAGTCAACAGAGCAACAGAAACTGCAAGATAAAGTTTGAAGAAGTGTAGATAGGATTCTTGTAATTCATAGATCATAAGTATAGTCTAGCTTCTTTTATTTTGTCTTGGTGTAATAAGGGGGTTCAGCAAGGAGTACCAGCAGCAGCAACAACAGTGAAATCACAGCTTCCTGGTAGTACTAGCTACCGAAACTTTCTGAACTACACTGACCCGATTCCTTTATAGCCAAGGATATGTAGGCAACCCCGGAAGCAGGGTGCGGTCAAATATTTCAAAAAATGCTTCCCACAAAGTATTCAAACGGGCAAAAATCGCTCGTATCCGCTCCCTTTATATTTGCACGAAAACTCTTCATGTTTTCGAGCAAAGAGGGGTAGCTGTGAGCACGTGATTTTTGCGCTATGTGGATTACTCCTATAAAATTCAAGAAAATAAAAATATTCCATTATTTGCAATTTTATAGGATTTTGTGAGAATTTGTGTTAATTGTTTCCATTTCTGTGCATGTTTATTTCTGTTAAAAATCATGAAAATGTCAAAAATAGCATGCATTTTCATTTAGGATTTATTTTTACAGTTTAAGATTAATTAGTAAATTAGTTGCTTTATTAAAAAATGAAAATCACAAAAATTGGCTTACTTTTGCATTTCTAGCCTTTTAGTTTTAAATTTGTAATTTCGCTTTTGATTTAGGAATAATTAATTTTCATAAATATTTTAATAGTTGGTCAGCTTAGTCTTTTTTTCAGATTAATTATTTTTAGGAGTTTTAATTAATTAAAATAGGAAAAAAGGAAATTGAACAAAAAAAAGAAAAGGAAAGAAAAGAGAATTAAAGAAAAGGGGGCTGTTTAATTGAGGCCCAATTCCTTAGACCCAAACAATCCCTGGCCCAATTCTTACTAACCCGTCCAAATTCTCTGCCCCAACCCGGTCCGGTTTCCCCCGTTAATAGAACGACACTGTTTCCCCCTTTAGAATCCCAACAGTTGATCTCCATTGATCAAATGGTTGGGAACAAAGGCTCCCTTTGGTATTTATGTGTCGGAACCAAACGCCCCCCTCCCCATTACACTCCCCCTTCATTCCTCGTCTCTATGCTCAGATACTGAAAACCCTAGCGCCGCCCTAAAGTTCCCCACCATCTCCGTCGGCGACATAGCCCCAATTCGCCCCAAAATTACACCCTAGAATCCATGTAACCTCCTCTCTCACAATACCCAAACCATGTCCCTTGAAATCCCTCTCAATCTTCTCGAATTTTAGATCTAAAATCAACACCCCGAAACCCTAAAGCCCCAAATTTAACCTGACTTCGGATCTGTGGCGTGCAAAGTTAAGAGTCAAGCCTTCAAGTCCCAGGGCTGATTTAACGTGAAATTGATGTTGGTCATTTTTTCTTGACAAAGAACATGCGACTAACATTAGTTTTGGGTTTAAATCGAAGCAGCCGGAGTTTCTTCAAGTTAATCACTAGGTATTTTCTCTTGTTTTTTCCTCTACCCATTTCTGTGATTCTCCTTCTATTTTCTTTCCTTTTCTTCCACCTTTCTTTAATCAGTTTCTTCATGTTCCTCTTCTTCTAACCGAAAAAAGTAATGAAGGAATAATCTTTGGACTTAGCCAATGCATCATTCATTCTCTTTGGTTTTCTATGGTTTGCTTTTGTTCCGTTTGTTTTATGGTTTCTTCTTTCAATTTTAAAGTTGTTCATCTGAATTTGTTTGTGTTATTTATTTGCCCTGATTAGTTGTTGTTATCCAGTTTGTTCGAATTAGTTAATCATTGATACATTTTAAGCATGTCTTAATTCAAGGTCAGTCACAATTTAATTGATATCGTTTGTTAATTGAAATCAGTAAGTCTTAACATTACCACTCAGAGTCTGATGCCTAAGTTTTCTTTTGGGTTGATTGGTTCAGTCCTGTTGGGCCAGACAAGCCCAGGTTTTTGGCTTGGGGTCTTGGGTCAAATTTGACCCATGTTGATTTTTCGAATGTAAATTGCAAGGGTATTTTAGGTATTTGAGGGTAGGGAATCATTTAGGAAGCTTCTAGAGGATAAGTTTAGAGCTGGTTTGTTAAAATAAGGGGGGTTTCAGATATTTTGAAGGGTTAAAAGGGGTAAATCAACCAAGAATGCAAGGGGCAAAAGGGGAAATGGTTAGCTAGGCTAGGGATGCCTTAGGCATGCCTATATGAAGACCTCTTTCCCTTCATTTTGGGCAGGCATTCCTACTCTGAAAAATATTAAAAATTCCTGCATCATTTGGGTCGAAATTGGTCTTATTTTAGCTCTTTAGTCTTGATTGTTAGTCAGAATTCAAAAGCTTCAAGGAATTCCTGTTTATCTGGGTTAAAAATGGTCTAAGGAGCTGAACACTGCTGTGTTTGATCTGCTGATTTACTTACTCTGCTGCTACTACTGAAATCTTCATTTTTTTGGTTTATTTTGATACCCAGGTACTTCTTTGGATCTTATTGATATATGAAGACCAAATCTGAAGTATGTTGGAGATGTAAACCTTAGCTTGGCTGAATATCAACTTGTGTTATTGAAAACTTATCCTTGTTTTGCCTTAAATTATGTTTTACTACATGATTCATTGTATTTATTCATGCCATGGACAGTACAATTTATCTTGGGGTTGTATTTGGACTTTCATTTGTTATTTTGGTTTCAGCTTGGTTTAAACTCTTTCTGTCAAGTCCTTGGGTGTTTGTATTGTCATATTGTGGATTTAATTTGGATGAGTAACATTACTTGTTGGATTCTGATTGAATTGGTTCAGTCCTAGTGATGTTAAGTTCCAGGTTAACCTTCATTAATGATTTCGTTGTTTTGAATTTTGGTTTTAAAAAAATTTGAATGAACTCAGGGGCTATTGTGTCCTTGTAATACTTGATGTCTAGGTATCCCTACTGTTAGAATTACTATGTATAAACTCAACAACAACTGGTAGTAATTTCAATGTTCAAGTGGATGGAGCCTGTAGCTCATTAATTGTATAGTGCTTTCAATTTTCTGCATGTTTGCATCTAAATTAGATAATGCACATCTTTTACTTTGATAAATTGATTTAGTTTAATAGTGTTGGAACCCCTCAAGGCCATTAATAGTCAAAAAGTTGCAGAACAGGGCAGCCCAAAGGGTAAGGGTGTTTAATGGCCTCCCTTGAAATGGCCTAGCCTGTTAATTGGCCCAAGGAAGATCACCAGGCCCAAACCAGGCTTGTGTTGTCTCAACCCACCCTTCTTTTCCATTCTGGGCTTGCCTCTAAGGCCCAATTCTCTTGTCTTCTCAGTAAATTTGGTCGCCTGACCTCAATGGCCAAAGAGCTTGTATGATGGCCCATTTCACTGAAATAACCTGTGGCTTACTCACGCTCATAACGTGCAACTATATTGAATTTGAATCATTTGTAAATTGTAAGCGTCCTTAGGCCCAGTTTAAATATGACTCCTAAAATGGTTGAGGTGTGCCACCTTCATCGAATCATCTATGGCCCTCACAAGACTACGATTAGATATTAGAATAAATATCTGTTGGAAAGCCTTTAGGCATGTTTAAAATACAATTGTGATTGTGTACACGTTCGCGTGACATAATTACATTTCTAAAAACAAATTCGGGGTATGCGTTCGCGCAACTTCGTACCAACTTTCATAATAAATAAAATGGGCTTTCATAGGCTACTAATTAATTTTAGTTCTAATAATCTGGGGTGTGCCATCTTCCATTTAATCATTCATGGCTCTCGTATTAATTTCAAAACCTAGATATAAAGATGGCAAATGCTCGTAGTTGCTTTAGGTTCGTTAAATATACCTTTGTGATTGTGGATACGTCCGCGTGACATGATTACGATTTCTAAAAGAAAAACCGGGGTATGCGTTCACGCAACTTCGGCCGAACTTTCTTAATAATAATAACGCGTTATTAATTGTGTACACGTTTGCGTGACATGATTTTTGATGCGCCAAACAAATGGGTACACGTACGCATGACCCGTTTCAAGATAATTTCTTAATTAAAAGAGGAAAATGCACATAGGTTCTAAAATCAGTAATTAGACAGACTACCAAGCCAAGTATGATCAAAGCGACCGTGCTAAAACCACGGAACTCGAGAATGCCTAACACCTTCTCCAGGGTTAACAGAATTCCTTACCCGAATTTCTGTGTTCGCAGACCGTAAATAGAGTCAAATTCCTCAATTCGGGATTCTAAAGTGATTTGGGACACCATAAATTATCCCAAGTGGCGACTCTGAATAAATAAATAAATCCCATTTCGATTGTCACTTAAAATTGAAAAAAACTCCCTTATATCCCTTCTGAGGGTAGTAAAAGGAGGTGTGACACAAGGGTCTTCGCCAAAAAAGAAGAGTTCGACCTCGATCGAACGACGACGTGCTACTATTTCAAAACCTAGATATAAAGATGGCAAATGCTCGTAGTTGCTTTAGGTTCGTTAAATATACCTTTGTGATTGTGGATACGTCCGCGTGACATGATTACGATTTCTAAAAGAAAAACCAGGGTATGCGTTCACGCAACTTCGGCCGAACTTTCTTAATAATAATAACGCGTTATTAATTGTGTACACGTTTGCGTGACATGATTTTTGATGCGCCAAACAAATGGGTACACGTACGCATGACCCGTTTCAAGATAATTTCTTAATTAAAAGAGGAAAATGCACATAGGTTCTAAAATCAGTAATTAGACAGACTACCAAGCCAAGTATGATCAAAGCGACCGTGCTAAAACCACGGAACTCGAGAATGCCTAACACCTTCTCCAGGGTTAACAGAATTCCTTACCCGAATTTCTGTGTTCGCAGACCGTAAATAGAGTCAAATTCCTCAATTTGGGATTCTAAAGTGATTTGGGACACCATAAATTATCCCAAGTGGCGACTCTGAATAAATAAATAAATCCCATTTCGATTGTCACTTAAAATTGAAAAAAACTCCCTTATATCCCTTCTGAGGGTAGTAAAAGGAGGTGTGACACAAGGGTCTTCGCCAAAAAAGAAGAGTTCGACCTCGATCGAACGACGACGTGCTACTATTTCGATAAGTTCGAAATAACACCCTTTAAGGCCAAGGGACTTCGCCAAAAAGGAAGAGTTCGACCTCGATCGAACGACAACGGGTTACTATTTTGATAGGTTCGAAATAACACCCTTTAAGGCCAAGGGCCTTCGTCAAAAAAAAAGAGTTCGACCACGATCGAACGACAATGGGTTACTATTTTGATAAGTTCGAAATAACACCCTTTAAGGCCAAGGGACTTCGCCAAAAAAGAAGAGTTCAACCTCGATCAAACGACGACGAGTTACTATTCCGATAAGTTCAAAATAACACCCTTTAAGTCCAAGGGCCTTCACCAAAAAAGAAGAGTTCGACCTCGATCGAACGACGACGGGTTACTATTTTGATAAGTTCGAAATAACACCGTTTAAGGCCAAGGGCCTTCGCCAAAAAGGAGAGTTCGACCTCGATTGAATGACGATGGGTTACTATTTCGATAAGTTTGAAATAAAACCCTTTAAGGCCAAGGGCCTTCGCCAAAAAATAAGCGTTTGACCTTGATCGAATGACGACGGGTTACTATTTCGATAAGTTTAAAATAACACTCTTTAAGGTCAAGGTCCTTCACCAGAAAGGAGAGTTCAACCTCGATCGAAAGACGACGGGTTACTATTTCGATAAGTTCAAAATAACACCCTTTAAGGCCAAGGGCCTTCGTTAAAAAGGAGAGTTCGACCTCGATCGAACGACGACGGGTTACTATTTCGATAAGTTCTAAATAACACCCTTTAAGGCCAAGGTCCTTCACCCAAGAGGAGAGTTCGACCTCGACTGAATGAAGACGGGTTACTGTTTCGGCAAACATCCTTTAAGTCCATAAGCCATCGCCAATGAGAAAGTGCGAAATATTCTGGAGGCCAAGGATCATCAGAATGTGCAAAAGATCGGGACTCACTATGCGGGAATCTATCTCGCACCGAAATCACGCGAAACGAAAGCAAGAGTAGAATACAAGACAAATAACAGCAAAATTCTCCTTTATACAAAGTCTTCGCGCAAATGGTCGCGGATTACATAAGACCCAAGTCAACAAGTCTTAAAAAACAAAGGGAAAAAAAGAATAAGAAAGGAACAACGACAATCGACTACGAACGAAAAATTAGTAAGAAAATAACAAACGGAAAACAGATCAATATCACTATCCCTCTACTCTGCATCATCATCGCCACCCTCTCCACTGCCATCTCCGGGAAGTTCTCCTTTGGCGTCCCCGCCCCCATTGGCTTCTGGCATCGCCACATCATACCCACAGTTGACGCAAGCCTCCCGCGCTTTCACTCGTGCCTCTTCATATGCAGCCTCAGTCATAGTAGCCGCCTCCCACAAACTCTTTTATATATCCCGCTTGGCATCGGCGTAAACCCAAAGCTCGTGCATGTGGCGGGGAACGGCGGTGGAGGAAAATTCAATCTGAGCCAACATTCGCCCATTTTCTACCTCCAGTGATGCAACTCGATCTCCTAGAACCGATGCCTCTTGGTCAATCTCGCTAATGCGCTCCTCAATCATTGCCTCCACAAGGGTAGTCGTCGCTCTCTCCGACTTCTGCTCGGACTGGAGGACGCGGATGGTGTTCTCTAGATCCACCGCCCTCGCCGAAGCCGCAAACCAAGCACTCTCGATGCTCTCCAACCCAGCCACCTTGTTCTCCAGCTCAGTCAATTTCCCTATCCATTCCGCGCTCATCGCCTCGACCTTGATCAAGTTCTGATCCATCTCCGACTGCATTGACCTCAATTTCTCCTGCAGATGCTCGCACTCTACGAAAACTCCCTTGCCCAATTCGAGCTCATCATCCTTTATTCGAAGTTCCTCAAGCACACTCTTGCTGCAGATAGCCTGCATTAATTCCTGGTCCCGTTTCTCCAACTCCTCACCAAGAGCCCGACTACTGAGGTTTGCCTTCAGCCGCTCATGTATCTCACGACACTTGTTGCGGTAACGACGATACTTCTCCAACATCTTCAAGAAAATCTTGGCCCGAATGTTGGACCTGTGAATGCTCTCCACTTCCACCATATACGTCTGAAAAATGAAAAGACAGGTTAGAATCCTATCATCAAGAAAGACGTGGGAAAAGCAAAAGTAAGTGTAACATACCCTTAAGCCCATAGCGGCCACCTCGTCCATCAAGTCAGCATCGGGAACGGTCCGAAGGGCAGCATTCTCGGTTGCGGAGAATAGCATGCTGAATTGCGGCACCAGGTCCTCCATGTTCCCCAAGAGATTGACATCCGAAGGGATCTCAAGAATACAGGCCGAACCTCCCGCACGAACCACCAAGTGAGTAAGACCCTCCTCAAACATCCTAACATCATCAGGGTCGAGGTCCAGTTCGGATTCATAGTCGTCGACCACCACGGCTTTTCCTATTTCAACAGCCGAAGAGGAAACATGAATAACTGCGGAGGACGAGGGTACGTCCGAAACTACAACGGCGGCCCGGGAAATCTGACCTTCCACCACGATAGGTTGCTGACCACCGACAATGGTGGGAATATCCAATTGAGCTGAGGCAATGACCGGTTCCATCCCCTTGGGGGGAGCCGCAACAACCCCCTATCTATATCCTGTCAAAGGAGAGTCGTCTAGATAAATCATTATTGGAGGCGCTGTCTCAAACTCCACCCGCCGTCTTTTTGATGGCCCCTCTTCTTCCCTAGTAGGCGGAGATTCACCCGTCATGCGAACGGCAAGGGTCGGAACATCAGCCTGAGAAGCGGCCCTCACAGGAGTAACCACGGTCGCAGACTCAACTGAAACAGCCCTCGACGAAGGTCGAGCAGTGGGTACCACGATAGGGCGAGCAGATGAGGCTGGCTGCCGGAAAGCAAACGGAGGAGCCCTCTCTCTTCGCACCCTCTTTGACATCGACAAACAGCATGTGAGGAATTAAATACAAAAAGGGGAAAGAGAAAATGGCGAATAGAAATGACATGTTACCAGAAAGAGGCATGTGCCCGTACTTGTCATAGAAAGCCGCCCAGGTGCGGACCCCCGCCGTATGAGGAAGAATGGCGCTCACCCACTCACGGATATTTTTGATAGGTGGAGGGGGCAATTTCTCAGCTGCAAAAACAGAACAGGGTTTAGTGCTGTAATGGAAAATGGTCATATATACCCCCGACAAAAAACATGAAACTTATGAGAAAAGTTCCATTTCTTAGGGAACCCCATCGGATCCGCCACAATGTGTTCAGTCCGCACATAGAAGTAATTCTCATAAAAACAACAGTTAGTCCTGTCGTCCATTTTTACCACCAGACTCTTCGAACCCCGAGGACGCATATGAAGCATCGTGCTGCAGATAAGCTGGAGGGCGAAGATACTGAGCAGGTGATCCAAGGTGATCTCACGACCGGTGAGTTCCGCAAACTTGAGAAACATAAGGAACAACTTGTACAGGTATGGCAAAAGTTGGGCGGGGCATACCTCATAAAAATGCCCGAAGTCTTCCACCAGGAGGGGGAGAGGAAGTGTGTATCCGATAAGGAAGGGGTAGGCATAAAATACACAGTACCCAGGACAGTCAAAATGAACTATGTCGTTTCCTTCCGCCGACCGCATGTCGACGTAGCCGGGGATCCCTCATCTGGTTTTCAACTCTGCAATGTCTTCTTCTCTCATAACAGAAGGGACAGACTCCGGCTCTGCCCCGGCGCGGCTACTAAAGTCGGTCAATTCTCTCCTAGGGCGGGGCAAAATCTCAACTATCGACGGGACCTCCTCGTCTTCCACTGCATATGCCCCTCCAATGGTCTAAGCAGCACTTTCTGGTGCCGGAATTGTGACAGGGAGATCTATGCGAGAGGAATCATCAGCCATTTTGTCCAGAAGATATGGCAAAAAAACAACGGAAAGAAAGGATGAAAATCTTCAGTTAACAAAAGGTCAAACGAAAACTCGAGTGTCAGGAAGAAAGTATATCTGCTGAATTCTTTCGAGTAAAAGTAAAGAAGTGCGTCAATCGAATGATAAGTTCCTTCTATTTATAAGAGATAGAGATCCCCCGAACACGAAACCCAAGAGTCACCAATCGAACCTGATAGAGCACGAAATGTTTCAGTTCCCCAGGAACGTGTGTCATAATGGCGGTAACCGCGAAATAATGCTTTGATGCCAAACGGCGTTTCGGTTCCGAAACTGCCGCAACGGTTCATGAGTATCGAAGGAATGCCGCCACCTCGCCTAAAACCCAAGTAATGTAACTAAGGAATGAGAAGTCAGAAGTCAGATTTCGCTCGAATTCGTAGCAATCATGATCCGTCTACCGAGCTCGACAGAGGACGACCCCGACAGACGGAGGGACTAACTGTATTGGTCAAAATATGACCGTCATGGCCGAACTAATCAACGTCCCACTTAAATAACCGGGCAGGGAAAGATAACATATCCCACTACATCCCTTTCCCGACACCCGTCGAGTCGGAAAGCAATGCCTAAAAGGATGACCAAGACACACTGGAGGCGAGAGAGCGTCAGACCAAGTAAATGGCAAGGGTCCCATGACTATATATAGTAGGGAAAAATCTTCGATTAAAAGAGGCCCCTCCCCCCTTTCTCTCTCCCAAGTTCTCTTCTTGTAATCTTGAAAGGAAAGAAGTAATCTACAGAAGAACATGTAAAGCTATCTCCCACATCGATCGATGGGGGTCACAGTATTGAATTTCAATAAGATCGTCTATATCTTTTTCATCCTATATACAATCCATACTATTAGCTCTTTGATCTGGAATTTATTATGTCTGACTAAGATTTACCCCTTCATCTTCTTTGATTGATTTGTTCAAAAAGATTTTAATATCTTTTGAGTCAAACAAGAGTTGCACTTAATATTATTGTTGCTTGATAATTTGGTGTCATGGCCATGGAAGAGTAAGGAATTTGCTTGAATAAATTCCGATAATAAGATAACAGTTGTAGGGGACACCTCCAATGAGGGCTATAATTGTTTCGTCAACCTTTGGTGAAATAAGAGATTTAACTCTCTAATTACAAAAAAAAAAAAAAAAAAAAACGGTAGTAACAACTTTTAAAAAGATACCCTATTATGAACATTATTAGTAGCTTTTGTGAAGAGTTACATCCCTTCAAACAACCGTGTATTTTTGTTAGCTTTTTATAATAATAGGATATCTAAGTTATTTAGAGGGATATTTTGGTAATTCGACTTTTCACTTTTGGGGTTACTACTTTTATAATAATATTAGTCTTTATGTACGTGCGTTGAACGTATATTTTTTGTCAAATATTACAACACAGGTGCCGAAAGTAATAAACAAATTAATTTAGTCAATACAGAAAATCTAAGAAACACGCAACATAATCTTAATCACCATTTATATATAGTATTAGATATCCATATACAAAATATAATTATATATCTAAAACAATGAAAATTATTGTATCATGTATAAATCCAACAATGCATGAACATGTATCAGCAAATAGTACTTATCCGATAAAATCATTAAATCCGTAGAAGTGAAGGAAATAAATAAAAAGAGATAAAATTACCTTGTTAATTAAGAGTCAAGCAGTAGCATATAACGTAATATATTTGATTAATAGCACGTTAATAATAGCACGTGATGATTTAAACATTTATTTATATGAAGCAACAATAAAATTTGATTAATGAGATAAATTTTATGTATAATAATACAACAATCATCTAAATGTCGAAAATATTATTAGAGTAGCATAATACATGAATTTAAAATAAAAAGACATTATCAAAACTTACACAAATGATTAATTTTGTCATGTTAGTTAGATAATTATGTATTATAATTTAAAAAAAATCAATGTGATGGTATCTTAACGAATATTTTTTTTGTGGACAATATTTTTTTGTGTATGTCACTTCCTAATGCTTTGGTTACTCTGCCTTAACCAAACCTCTTGTTGTCGATCTTGGTATCCCTATTAAAAGTGCAACAAACAGTTATTCGTGCAAGAAAACATATTGCGGTAAATATAGTCCAATATTTAGGATGTTTGTCCTTGTGCTTTATTTATTATATTTGCAAAACATTAACATACTAAAAATTATTTTCAAACAAATTTAAAAGGATATTCCTTAGTTTCGAAAGACGAAAGTGGAATTCGGGGATAAGAACTTAGAAGCACATTGACCAGTACCATAATTTTTGCATGTATGGTGTTCTTGTCAAAACTTCTATATATGTACCATCTGTATGCTATTACATAAGTTATTCGGCGTATGTAAGTTTTTCAGTAGCATGACATGCATATTTTTCTTTAAAATCAACTTATATACAATGGAAGATCAATTTTAACTTAGTCTATTCTATGTACGGTGACACCAACATAGGTAAGAAATAATAAACTTGACAACAAACATATATGGCAGAAGACCATTTGGTATTAAAGTATTTAAGTATTCGTCTTGGTAGTAATTATTGGTATCATTTTCTGCTGAGTCAAAAACAGAAAAGCATTTTATTTTTACTATAAAATTTTGCAATCAACATTTTATTTAGTTGATCAACATATTCATTTCTGCTAGCTAAGATATCTTTTTAATTCTATCATGTGATTTGTACAAATTGTGTTTTAATCTAATATAATAGAAATATTTCTCTAATTAAATGCACTGCTATTACCATTGAGAATGATAACTAAGTGTTCAGAAAGAACCAAATCATCTTTTATTGAATGCTCTTATTTGTTTCCGACACGAAGCAAGAAGACACCGAATACTGGATTTGTTCTTAATTTATATTTCTTGTTTGTTCAATCTTTGTATTTGAGGCCAGAAGTATAACTTTGGCAAGCTCGCTTTTACAATCTCTGCTTTTGTTGATTTTGGAACTCCTGGTAATACTTGACATAAATTACTTCCAAAATCATTAATTTTCATCAAACGGTTCATTAATATCCAATATCTCTCTAGAATTCCGGACAATTATTTCGATCGTTTGACACTTAGCCATAAGTATTTCATCCCATATTATCAATTTTATTTTCCTTATAAATTTAGCAACATTGCTCTGCTTTGATATATTTGTGATAGTTATTTAAGTTGTTTGAAGAGGTATATCAAATCTAATGTGGGTGGCCTCACAATAAAATAGTTATTTGTATATCACTTGCTATTATTACTAACAGTGTCATGTTTCTTAACATGATATTTATACATAATGCATGACATAAAAATATTAAATTTTCGGTAATCGATCCCAGTTAAATTGCAAATATCAATTTCTTGGAAGTCTTTTTTAATTTTACCAAATTCGTGCGTGCTCCAATGAAAGAGGCAATGCCTCCTTTACGCAGGTAGTATGAAGCAGTGGTGGAAATTATCTAATTTATACTATATGACTATGGAACATAACAGTGGGTAGGAATCTTGCTTTGTATATGAACCTCATGCGAATTATTATAAATTAGTAAAAGTTTTCAATGTTACAATTTTATCCGCACATGAAATTATATTAAAAGTAATATGATTATATGATTAAAGATATTTACTTGTTCAATTTTATATGAATTAGACAGCTCGAAAGTAATTATACTAATAGAATTCCTAAAGGTAATTATGTAGGATTACTAAGGTGTAGTATTATGTCCTAAAACTAATAGGATTATAAGGCTAATCTCTAGAATTTCGGTTATGTCCTTTTATTATGAGTTATTATGCTTAATATTATAAGGTTATTTTTGTAAACCGACATTGTATTCATACTTTTATAATAATATAGATATAGATAGATAGATTATTCAGGAGTTCTTTAGTCATCATAGTAATTCACTTGGAAGATTTGTTTACCCTCGAAAACGGATAACAATTGAATTTATAAGTGGTTTTAAGGATACACGGATTAATTCAATACAAAAGATATATGACGTTAGATTAAACAGATAAAGGACGTAATAAATTGCCAAACCAATTAAAGGGAGTGATCCCCGACTCAGTAATAGCTGAAACGCCTGCCTCCGATCCCGAGCTCACACTAATGAAGAATTGGCAAACAAAAGTAAAAACTTTGAACAGAGAAAATAAGAATATATTGCCTTGATATGCATGTTACAATGTACCTCATGAATAGTTAGACTACCCTTTATATAGTAGAGGAGTTTTATCCTAAAATCCTTCTTCTCGCTAATCACTAATCCTTTACTGATACGAGCCGAGAATTACGATGTGACATCCGGTTGGGCGCGGATACCACAGCCCTTTGCTAGCCGTATGTGATTGTTTGGTAGAGCGCTCCGAAATTTTGGGATTCGAATCGGTCCTGGGGGACGTGGCCCCGATTCTTTCGAGGGCAGGTGTTTCGCCCGAATCTCGATACGAGGGGCTCCTTGCCCCGATTATTATTCTTTACGGTCACGTCTCTGCTCCGTTTGTCCAACGAGCTCGATTTCACCCGTATACAAGATTGATGCTTTTCACGTTGGTTTATGGTTTTAATCAACTTATAAAACTTATCAGTGGACTGATATTGTCCAAAATAATTTAGTCTGAATTGTAGTATCTGCTAACAAGGATAGTGAAATACTAGTGAACAATTCACATATCACTGGATACAGATGATCTCTCTCTCTCAATTAAGCGATGCCGATATTTGTGCAAACTTAGTTATTGAAGATCGAGAATGAAAAAATAATACGAGGATGCTAGTCTTTGCTTACCTTTGCTTTAATATTTTTAAGTTCAGCGCCGAGCCGGGACGTGAATGTGAGGCTTGAGTCACCGGTTATTTCAAGTAGAGGCAGCTTCAAATACCTTGGTTCGGTTATCCATTGGGGAGGAGAGATCGACGAGGATGTCACACACCGTATTGGGGTAGGATGGATGAAGTGGAGGTTAGCATCTAGAGTCTTATGCGACAAGAGAGTGCCAACGATACTCAAAGGTAAGCTCTATAAAGCGGTGGTTAGACCGGCCATGATGTATGGGGCTTAGTGTTGGCCAGTTAAGAACTCACATATCCATAAGATGAAAGTAGTAGAAATGAGGATGTTGAGGTGGATGTGCGAGCACACTAGGATGGATAAGATTAAGAATGATGATATTCGGGAGAAGGTGCACGTGGCTCCCATTGATGAGAATATGCGGGAAGCGAGGCTCAGATGGTTCGGGCATGTACAGAAGAGAAGCCTAGATGCTCCAGTAAGGAGGTGTGAGTGGCTGGTTGTGGAAAGCACAAGAAGAGGTAGAGGGCGGCCTAAGAAGTATTGGGGAGAGGTGATCAGGCAGGATGTGGCGAGGTTTCAGGTTTCCGAGGACATGATACTTGATAGGAAGTTGTGCAGGTCGAGTATTACGGTTGTAGGCTAGGAGGTAGTTGAGTCTTACGTTACTTTGTGTCTTTGTGAGCCTAGTCCGGTAGGATTTTTTCTGAGATAGCTTGGGGTAATGCCGTTTCTTACTATTTTCTATTTTCGACGCAAGTTTCACTTACTAGCCATCGTTTTTTGTTTTGCATTTTTCTTCTACATTTTATGTTCCTATTTTTTCTATGATCTCCGTGATGAATCTAATATTCTCTCCTTTTGTCTTTTTATTATTTTGAGTCGAGGGTCTTTCGGAAACAGTCTCTCTACCCCTTCGAGGTAGGGATAAGGTTTGCGTACACACTACCCTCCCCAGACCCCACTTGTGGGACTCTATTGGGTTGTTGTTGTTGTTGCTGCTTTAATATGTTTAAGTTTGCTAAGTAATGTACTAGACTCATTTGATTTGGATTTGAAGTCAATAGGTATAACATTAGATGAATCGTCATTTTTTTACAGGTTAATGCGCTAACTTTTGATAGTACGACTCCCATGGAAATTTCGTCTAATTTATCATGTTAGGTTATATTTTAAGAAATAAATATAAAATTATTTTGTATAAAATATAGTTTGAAGTGAGATATTTCACGAATCAAAAAGCAATTGGGGGCCATTAGCCCAAACCCACGTTCCTTGAAAAACAAACAAATGGACCCAGATTCGTTACTGAGCTTGTGCTATTGCAGCTAAGTTGATCTTTCTGCACCAAATTCCTCAATTTCTCTTTATCTGACCGAATCAAATGGTATGTTCTCTCTCTATATATATATATATATTTATCATTTTTCTTATTTTCTATTCTGTTTAGACTAAATATATCACTTTATTGCAATAATTTTTAATGTAAAAACACCATTGTTAAAGTATATCTGATGTTAGTGTTTTGTTTGGTCCTAGCGCTGAATCAACTAACGCCTCAACTCGACTATCATTATTCAGTGTGATTCTCCAATATGTAATGTAGGTTCTGCTTTGCTCCCCATTAGTAATAGCTTGAAATTGTGATTGTAGATGCTTACTTGCAGTTAAACAGTAAGAATAAATTTCTGCGTATCTCCATTTGGCCCCAAAAATCTTTTGAAAAGATTTGGTTAAACTGAAAAAATATTGAAAATGTACGGTTGACGAAAGAAAATTATTTCCTGAAAAGCAAAACCAAAATCTGGACTTGCTTCCAGAATAGCCATAAACTTTTAGATGTTACTAATCTGATCCTGTTTATTTATGAGTTATTTTTCCTTAAGTATCATATGTTTTTTGGAGGCGGATCCAGCACTTAAGTTGTATCAATTCTACCTTTAAGGTTCTTATCTTTAAACCCATTATATTGTTAAAATTATGGGTTCATACCCACTACTATCGTTTGCAATTTTAGTGAATTTTTCACATAAATTTATGCTCCATGTCGAAAGTATTGGGTTGTTGCAACTGCATGCGCCTCTTATGTTTTCCTTATGTTTTCACGTTCTCCGGCAATGCCATTTGTCAATGTTGTCTTGTTAATAAAACTACTTTATTTTTATTGTTTATGTCACAAACTTATTATTAGTCTAATGATGTAGATTTAGGAATATTGTTGTAGTGTTTACATACCTGGAGGTCTGATTGATACTTTCCCAAAGTAAAAGCATTTCAAACTATAATTTTCTAATTTGGAAAATGGTTTATTTACAATCACTTATGTTTTGACTTTTTGATAGTTAGTCATCTATATACAAATTAATTTCAGAAAATCTTTCCTAAATATCATTTTGAAAGAACATTTCCCAGGAATTTTCCAAAAAGTATAAGCACCACGTAAATGACTAATTACAAAAATCCTTCGTGAGTCTTATAGTTTCTGGAGGCTGTTCCATTATAGGTGTCCTGCTCTCAAGTCATTTTGCCTGCTAAAGAATTCTCGGAAAGGCTACCACCTCTTTCAGTTCTTTTGCTAATGTATAATGTTTGTGGTGTTTTTGCAGGACTTGATTAAGAATATGTGATTCACCAGGTTGTATGTCTGAGGCTGTGGAAACATTTTGTTCTGCAGTTTTAAAATGGCAACTTCAACAGTACAGTTGGCTTTGCAATCACGTTTATTGAGCTATGGCATTGGTGAATCAACCAAGTTGGTTCCTGCGCCTACAGCTAACCGCGGAAAAAGAGTAGCATGCAGATTAAGTAAGCTGGAATTGGGAGAGATGAATTTCTCTGGCAGAAGTCGAAAAACTGATCAAGAAGTTTCTAAGAGAACTCATCGACTAAAAGCACTATCAGCATCAGGTATTTCGCTCATTCAAACTGCAAAAAGGGTTCCCACATACCTTTTCAGGACAGATATTGGTGGTCATGTGAAAGTCTTAGTGGAAAAGACAAATGGAAAGTACATAGTGCTTGTAGAAGTTTTGCCATCGGAGCACTCAGATGCACATGCTGAGCTGGTTATGCTTTGGGGCCTATTTAGGTCTGATGCATCATGCTTTATGCCTCTAGATCTAAATAGACGTGGAGCAGATGGTCAAAGTAGTACTCTTGAAACACCATTTGTGCAAGGACCTTCAGATAAGGTCACAGTTGAGCTGGATTTTGAAGCAAGTTTAGCACCCTTCTATATCTCCTTCTATATGAAGTCACAACTAGTTTCTGACATGAAAAGATCAGAAATCAGAAGCCACAGGAACACGAATTTTGTTGTACCAGTTGGTCTCACTTCAGGACATCCTTCTCCATTGGGTCTTTCCTGTCAGCCAGATGGAACCATGAATTTTGCTCTCTTCTCACGCAGTGCAAAAAGTGTAGTTTTGTGCTTGTATGATGACATATCAGTTGAAATGCCATCTTTAGAGATTGATTTAGATCCTTATGTTAATCGATCAGGTGATATTTGGCATGCTGCTTTAGATTGTTCTCTGTCATTTAAAACCTATGGTTATAGATGCAAGGTGGCTACTTCTGGGAAGGAAGAGCTGGTTCTTTTGGACCCATATTCTAAGGTCATAAGGAGTGTTATTCCTCGTCAGGGTGGGTCTAAATTACATCCAAAATATCTTGGAGAACTATGCAAGGAACCTGGCTATGATTGGAGTGATGATGTCCCTCCTAGCTTACCTATGGAGAAACTAATTGTTTATCGCTTGAATGTGACTGAATTCACAAAGGACGGGTCTAGTAAGCTACCTGATGACCTTGCTGGAACTTTCTCTGGCATTACCGAAAAATGGAGCCATTTCAAACATCTTGGTGTCAATGCAATCTTACTGGAGCCAATTTTCCCTTTCGAGGAGCAGAAAGGACCCTATTTTCCGTCGCATTTCTTTTCACCTGGAAATATGCACGGACGTTCTAGTGACCCTCTTTCTGTCATTAAATCTATGAAGGATATGGTTAAGAAATTGCATGCTAATGGGATAGAGATTTTTCTTGAAGTTATTTTCACTCACACTGCAGAGGATGCACCTTTGATGCATATTGATAACTCTTGCTACTATTCAATCAAAGGTGGTGATATGAACATTCAATTTGCATTAAATTGCAATTACCCCATTGTCCAACAAATGATTTTGGACTGTCTCCGCTACTGGGTGATTGAGTTTCATATTGATGGTTTTGTTTTTGTAAATGCTTCTTCCTTGTTGAAAGGGTTCCATGGGGAGATTCTATCTCGTCCTCAATTAGTTGAGGCTATTGCCTTTGATCCTATACTTTCAAAAGTCAAGATTATTGCAGATTATTGGGATGCACTAGCCAATGATTCGAAGGAAATCTTATTCCCCCACTGGAGGAAATGGGCAGAGATAAATACGAGATTTTGTGATGACATTCGAGACTTCTTGAGAGGTAAGGGTCTTCTAAGCAGTCTAGCTACACGGCTTTGTGGAAGTGGGGATATCTTCTCAGGTGGACGAGGACCGGCATTCTCTTTCAATTATATTGCCAGAAATTTCGGACTTACTCTTGTTGACTTGGTTAGCTTCAGTAGTAGTGAAGTGGCTTCAGAATTGAGTTGGAACTGTGGAGAAGAAGGCCCCACGACTAATAATATCGTCCTAGAGACACGACTTAAGCAAGTTCGTAATTTTCTGTTCATATTGTTCATTTCTCTAGGTGTACCAGTACTTAACATGGGAGATGAGTGTGGTCAGTCATCAGGGGGCTCCCCTGTACATGGTGCTCGAAAATCTTTTGATTGGAGTACTTTAAAAACTGGTTTTGGGATTCAGACTACCCAGTTCATTTCATTCTTGACTAGTTTAAGAATGAGAAGAAGTGATCTTCTTCAAAAGAGAACCTTCTTGAAGGAAGAAAATATCCAGTGGCATGGGAGCGATCAATCTCCTCCAAAATGGGATGACCCGTCTAGCAGATTTTTGGCTATGTCTTTGAAGGCCGATGCTGAAGGCAGCCAGACATCAGTCTCTGATAACGGAGGTGACTTGTTTGTCGCCTTCAATAGCGCAGGAGAATCAGAGAGTGTTATCCTTCCACCACCTCCAACAGATGTGGTATGGCATCGTCTCGTTGACACTGCCCTCCCATTTCCAGGTTTTTTTGCTGAGAAGGGGACACCAGTTGAAGATGGATTAGTTGCATATGAGATGAAGCCTCACAGCTGTTTGCTGTTTGAAGCACAAAAACTAGCTGAAATTTAAATTCCCTTTTTCGACTTGAAGTCATGCATCATAATGCCCCTTTATTCCTTCATAATAGATTTTAGTAAGGCAGCAGCGAATATTAGATTTTCTTCTAAGAGGTAATAGCTTGTAAAGGTCGTATATATTTAAATAAGAGGCATTTACCGAGACTACGTTTACTTGTATCTAAAATTTTCTTTTGCAGCTGGAAGTACCTCGATTTCATATGTAAAGCATGTACAGAGCAATGCCACTGAAACTTTGTCACTGCAACATTTTCTGTATGACGGGCTTTTCCTCTTAATTAATTCAAAATATAACAGTCTGAGCAAGGTTCTAAATTCTAATAAAGTCACCCAAAGCAGTATTTCCCAGAAAAAGAATCTCACATATATAAATAGAACAAACTAACATTGAGCCCAGATCGTCTTCAAACTTTTCTGATGCAGAGGAGTAACATGTCTCCCCACTGACTGAATCAGAACAATTTGCTACTACATCAAATGTACAACAACAACAAAACCAGTGTTTGGGATGGTAGTTAGCACGCAGCTGACATCAAATGTACACTTTGGTAAATAAATAAAGCTTCAAATACTTTGCTTCCAGCTATCAAATATAGACACTTGTCGGTTCGGGGGAGAGCAGCAGCACATGATTGATCCCTGGGGCATGAAGGAAGAAGACATGGCAAAAGTATCTAAAATGATGTTACAAATTGCTAACAGATGATAATAAACACAGTGCATTGTCTTACAGTTCGGACCCCAACTTTTAAGCATGCTGAGTCGTCTTTGCTATTAATGATAGTTGGAGTTGGACATTCCATATACTGACTGCAGTGGTAGAACCTTGTGAACCGGGAATACTATTGAAAAACCTCTGCGACTTTCTTCTGTTCTGAAATTTCTACTCAGTGAACTTTCTCATTTGGGAAGAGGCAGCAATTTGACTACCACTCCAAGTTGATGGCCAGATCCAAAAGAGTTTCTACTTGGTGTATTGCACGCTGCTTCTCCTGTTGTTTCAATCTACTTGCCACTGATTCTGGATCAAGTCCTTGTGTCTCTAATGCTTCAGTCTGTTCAGATCGAACCTCCTTTAACAGTGCATCCACCTCTCTGACAAAATCTACCCTCAAAAGCACATCATCAGCTTCCAAAGCTGGTCTTAGAGGACCTTGATGCTAACAAGAAATGCAGAGAGTGAAAGAAAAGCAATGTCATATCAAGTGACGAAATTAATGCGCACATACCACATATAGAAAAGTGAATAAATATCACACAAGTGAAATCGGGTTATGGATCTCACAGACTAATGCTAGGAAGATAACAGTTTATATCAAATCAGTAAAGCAATTTGAAAGAGTATAGATATACCTTTTCAATGTCAAAACCTGCAGGTACAAGAATACTAAAAGGGTCCTCTCGAGGAAATGTATCAACCAAACGTTTTTTACATGCTTTGAGCCATCCTTCATTATCGAGTCCACCATCATGCATATTGAGAAGATCATTCAGTAGTCTCATGGCAGGAGTTGCTTCCCGTTTCAAAATCTCTGTCTAAAGTGCAAGGGTAAAGGTTTAGAGACAAGGAAAAAAAAAACAGTAGACATGAGAGAGAGTAGGGTTTTGGGGGGGGGGGGGGGGAGGGAGAGAAAAAAAGAAAGGAACCAAAAAAAAAACGACCAGAAAGCATCTCTTGCTCAGCTTATCTATCAACATATTGCAGGATGAGAGATAAAACATGACTAAGCATGAACGAGCCAGGAAAAGACATGAGTAAAAGCGTACCATTTGAAATGTAAAAACAAACAAAGAAAGACAAAGGTAGGAATAAAAATAAAAAGTAAACTAAATCTACTTGTAAATTTGTCAAAGATGAATAAACAGGTTAAGATACTTATCAAAAATGGATTTACTTAAGAAGAGGTGCACTTCATCAAGATGATAGTAAGCTTCGCAAAAGGTACTTTTCATGGGCAGAGGAATATAACACATAAGAGAAGAAACGAACTCAGTTGGACATTATCAAGGTCAAAATTACCAAGTAAAATTGAGTTAAATGATAATACAAGGTAAAATAGTCAACATTTTATTAATTGATACTAAAGAAATTATGAGTTTTTGGTCAGGAGAACTCCTGAAGAACCGTTTTCACATACCTCAACTCGCCTGTACAAGAGATCAAGACTTCGAACTGCATCCTTCTCATCCTGGCAAGCACAAAAAGATATCTTACATGTGTTACGTTGTTCTTTTGGCCCTTTCCTAAAGAGTTGGGGGTGAGGGCTAACGAAGCTACCACATATGAACTTTTAGAGGATATTCTATACAAACACAGAACTCAGATAGTGCATATTCTTCAATTACAGAAAAGTAGCAAAAAGGAGGTTATTCCCATTGACGCACTGCCTATGCAACAGTACCATACTAAGAAAAGATTGCACAATGCATATGAAGGGATTTTAAACACAAAAAGATGGAATTTAAAGTATTGTCAATGCAGAATACCTAATAGTAAAATTGCGTGAAATATCATGCATGTTGCACTTAATCTTACAGTTAGTCTCTAAATTTTCTCATTTAAACAAAGCCATTTTATTTGGGGAAAACCATGTCTAGATTCAGGTGCAAATTTGCTACTGCGTAAGTGTGCTAAATTTTGAAGCAGACACCGCTTTCCCTTTTGGTAATTGAAACCAAAACATCTGAGCTCATGAACTAAAGGACAAGCTAAGGTGAATGTAGCTCTCATACTGATGAGTGATGCCCAAAAGGCAAATCCGTCACACAAACAGGAAAAAGAAAAAGAAATAGATAAGGGTCATTGAGTAGTCATAGAAAGAACAGATAAGCAGTAAAATACTTACATCACGCCGAGCAAGATCAAGCCGATTCCATATGATCAATAGAACAAGTTCATCGAGTTCACCTTTTTCTGCAGCTTCCTCAATTTTCTACACATAAGAATCAAAACAAGAAACAATGTCCAATAAGAAAGCTATTGCAAAATTGGAATTTAGAAAGGAAAATATTTGTCTTTTGGGCTTTCGTCTACTGGTAAGAGCGCAACACGTGATGTGTGGTTTAGGCGTATGCACAGGAGCCTGGTATTTAAGAGGAGAAGGGTACAGGGGCCGGCCCATTATCCACCGGATTCTGAACCATTGTGACATTTGGACCTCAGGATTTCTTGGTTTTGAAAAAAAATTGGAATTTAGTCAGTGACCCAAATTCTAGTATATGCATTTCAAAAGTAATTAAGGCATGATAAACTAGATAGTTCTATTGCAGGATCAAACCAAACAAACAAGATGAGGGATGTGCAGGAAATTACAATAATGAATAAGCAACAGGTAAATCTGGCTCACAGACTACAAAAGGATAGAGTCTGCTTGATTAAAAGGTAAGGCTTCCCTACCTAAAGTAGGCTACTGTTACTTTTTCACTTATGTCAGGAAGTAGTTGTTGAACTTCCTAAAGTAAGTTTAGGATCGAAATAAACAGGTGTCATGCAGAAGCTAACAATGCATACCTTCAACGACGATAAATCAGACAACAAAAGAGAAATATACCAAAAGAACACAAATATTTAACGTGATTCAGTCAATTAACCTACATCGAAAGGCGGAGATGAGCAGTTCATTATATAAAAGAGAGCTCAAAATATCGAGAGAACAACCTCAAAAAGAGGGACACATAAGTGGCAGGCTAACACTTTTTTCATAAATTCTCTCCCTAAACAAGACTCTCAAATGCCTCAAGGCTACATTGTGGATGTTAATGAATGAGAAGGAAGGATCCTTAATTTATTGAAGTCAAAACCTTTTCCTCCAAGAAAAAGAACTAGCCAAATATGAGAGATCTATAATTTTCTTCTAGAAAAAGGAAAACTCAATTATGGTAAATATGTTGTCTTTCCTTCAAGAGATAGGAAAACAAAATATGGTAGAAAAATCAGGACAAGCACCTCACAAGATCAAGAAGCCTTGGTCCTGACCACTGGTACTTGGTAGGTCAATCCATATGCTTACCTCATATATGATTGGATTCAAAGTGCTCATTTAAGCTAATTTGACCCTCAACATGACAATATTTTGGATTTTTCCCCCAGTCGAAAAGAACATATAAGACCTTGAATTAATAAGAAGATGGTCATGTACTCTATGTCACATCCAAGTAGTTGCACTTCGCGTAAAATAGATAGATAGATTTTCTAAGCAAGAAGGGTTTCTATAGGCTAAATTAGCAACACGATAGATCACCATGACCGGTCAGGAAATGAAGGACCTGAAGAGAAGGAAGGGTTGCTGGGAGCCTGGGATCAGCTTTGCAACCTACAGAAAGAGAAAAGAAAGAAATCTACAGCTCCAAAACTAAATTCTTTGATTAATTTTCTCAAGGCCACATAAGTCAACAAGATCATTGACTGAATTGAACATCTTTGAATTAGCAATTGACAGAAAGAACTATATCCTTGAGAAACGAGGATTTCTGCTTCTAACTCTCTTGAAGGGAACATGAGGTAACAATGGGTAGAAAAAGGTAAAAATACATCCTTTTGCTAGTAAATTTCTTCATTAAGACATCGTCGGACTGAATAAAATCATTTCTTCTTTTAAAAAAAGAAAAAAAGAAAAAGATAGAGCGATCGGTGCTTTTCTTGTTTTGTGTTTACACCAGAACCATAACAACTTTGACATTGTTAAGATTCCCCTTGGCTGGGCAAGTAACAGTCAAAAACTTAACAAGATAAAATGATATTCTAAAAAAGGTTGTAATTCGATTTTTCTAGAAAACAAATACAGTTGCATTTCATACACTTCTAGTATATTATCTATATCCAAGCATAAAAAGATAAATTACATTAGGTATAAAAGTTATTCACCTCTTCCACTTCTTCAGCTGACCTAATGAAGCTGGCAACCAACTTCTTCGCCTTTAGAAGCTCTTCTTCTGGATAATCTTTCAAGCGCAATCCAATTTCACGATACTCATCAACCCTCTTTTCCTCTTCCTCATCCTCCTGTTGACGTAGTCTATGCAATTCCTTAGTCTTTTCCCTTTGCCGAGCTTGCCATTCCTAACCAGCGCAAGGTTAGCACCAACTTTCAAAGAATATATAACATAATACTTTCCTTTTCTTCTACTTTTGCTTGTATATTACTCCCTCAGTCATATTTTATACTACACTTTATTAAGGAGTCAGACAGTCTTTTCAAAACATTTTTTACTATTTTAATTGTAACATACTGTGAATCATAATACTTTTCATGCACTTCTGCTTTCCAATTATATAAATTTTACTTTAAAAATTTTAAGACATCGTGTCGGAAATCACACTGAAAATTGGAAGCTTTGACCGTCATAACCCCATATTCATTTTTTTCCTGATGGATAGAATATTATCTTCTCTTGTTACCCTTTTCAAGAATTAAACTAGAAACTAGTAGTTAAATCAAAATATTTAATTCATAGGTGTCAGACGGAAGAATACACTAAAACATCAAGTAGAAACAGGAAAAAAGAAAACAGACCTAGAAACAAGAATAGATGATGGGGAAAAAAGAACATACATCATCATAATATTCCTTTGGAAGGCCATACAGATCCTGCTCCTCAATTCCTTTGCTGCTTCTTCTATGCAATGCTAAAGATTGTAACTTTTTAGATGCTGCAATCTTATATAATAAACTCTAAATATGAACAGAAAAAAACAGCACAGAGATTAGAATAGAAGCTGACCTCTGCTGGGTGAATATTTGATTTGAGTAAGTGTTGGAGTTCTTGAAAAAGATGAAGCTGAAGAGGAGGCACAAGGGATTGCAGTGCATGTTAGGGACAGAGCTATTGTCTCCATTTCTCGCTGCTTAATGGGTGTTCCCTAAAACCCCGGATAAATCCCCTCTATTTTTTAATTTTTTGGAGGTAAATCCCCTCAATTTTTATATAGTCCTTCAAGTAATTTATTTTCCCATGTTTTCTTAACACCACACACAAAAAAAATTAATTTCCTTAGGAAATACCTAAGCTGACTTAGAAACTAGAAGGGGCCAAATATAACTTGTACTATGAGAAATGTTTAAATATATCTTTGTTATATTTTTTGTCCAAATATACACTAACGTTATACTGTTGGTTTAAATATACCGTTCTTCCGTTAAGGTTGTCCAAAGTGGACTGAAAATATAACGAGGGGTATACTTAAACCTTTTCTCATAGTATAATGGTATATTTGTCTCTTCTCTGTAATAATAATAATAATAATAATAATAATAATAATAATAATAATAATAATAATAATAATAATAATAATAATAATAATTGAGGAGGTGCTTCGACATGAGTTGGTTGAGATTTGAAAAAAATAGGATTTGAATTGAAGTTTGGAAAGAGTATTGGAATGCTGAAATTGTGTTTGGACATGAAACACAGTTTAATT
The DNA here is from genome assembly GCF_000393655.2 of Nicotiana sylvestris. Taxonomy (NCBI): domain Eukaryota; kingdom Viridiplantae; phylum Streptophyta; class Magnoliopsida; order Solanales; family Solanaceae; genus Nicotiana; species Nicotiana sylvestris. Next base: position 77,552,092 of record NC_091065.1, on the reverse strand, counting down.
TTGGGAAACTATGAGTTATGTCCATTTATAAGTAGCTTATTGCAAAAATTGGTTAATTTATAAAATATTATTAATATTAGACAAATATTATCAATATCAGACAATTATCTATTTGTAGCCAAAAAGGATCAAATTTCTGCTTTCTTTTAAGTGTGTGTTACTAGAATAGATTTGGTACATCTTAAGGAGCTTGAATCTTAGTTTTGGGTTGATTTGGTGGAATTTTGAGGTGGTTTGAATTGAAAATTCGAACTAAAAGATGAAGATAAAAAAAAGATGTATCACACGGTGTATCATTTATGTATCACATATGTATCATATTTGTATCAAATGTGTATCACATGTATATCAATGTATACTTGTGTGTGAGATGCATGCTTGATACATGTTTGAATATGAATTTTTTGAACTCGATTTTGATTACGAATTTTGATACCAAATCGGTCCAAATCACCTCCAATCTTCATCAAATTTTATATATTGACCCATCTATATGTTTTCAATTAATTTCAACCATACCCATTGAAAAAGGTCCTTTTTGCTTAGATTTTTGGAATCTTGTATATATATTTTTTTTTTTGTATTTCATCAACTTATTTGCTACCCCATCCATGAAATTTCTTTTCCGTCTTGCATCTAATGTTGTTGATCACGCTTAAAAATATGGAAGAAGATCTTTGCGTGTAATTCTTAGAAAGAAAGAACCTTATTTACTTGGGTTTTAATTTTTATACATGCTTGACTAGCTTTGATAAGCGTATGATTAATGGCTAGAGGTTGGTAAGTTGGAACTTATTTTGGACATTTCTGTAAGATTTTCTTCAATTTTTATGAGCGAAAATTTGAAAAACTCCTAAAACCTGTTTTTTCGAGTTTGAAGTTGAAAACGAGCCAATTTGCTAAATAAACACTTGTTTGAAATAATTTTTAAATATTATTTCAGATATTTGGAATCTTACAATCTTACCTATCTTTTCTTACTGTTTACTTCGAAAATACGAGTAACAGTTAAACTTAATTGGTTGTTTTAAAGATATGTGATTTAGTTTAATATCAATTGATAATCAAGAAATATGAAGAAGAAATGAAAGAAATAAGTGAATCAAACCAATGTTACTCAGTAGTAGTGACCTCGAGCTTAGTGACCTCGAGGTGGGTTTAGAATAATTAGAACTATTAAGCAAGAAAAGTGAAGTAAAAGTAGTAGAGCTAAAGGACAATGCTAATGAACAGTAGGCGAAAAAGTAGAGAGTATATTCTTTTCTAAATGATTAGATGATGTTACAAAGTGATTGGGGTCCCCTTTATATAATAGGGGAATCCTAAATAAAGTATATTTCTATTTATAGTAAGGAATATTCTTGGTACCGATGTCTAACCGCCTAGTACAGAATTGTACAATCTATTCCAGAATTTACGCCACGATCTTGGGGACGTGGTAGGAATCTAGCTCATTCTGTTACAAATCCATAACGGTACTATCTCGGGGTCGGGCATACTTTGCCTCGGTACTCCTCGTGCTCCCATCTCTGATCATTGCATTCTATCTTCGAGCTCGAGTCTGGTCCATCGGGCTCGAACTCGACCTCGCCCGGGCTCAAGCTTAGGACGGACCCTCGAGCCTATAAGTCGGAGGCATATGATTTTGACTGTATACAGATAGTCACCGCGTTTCTTAGAATAAGATGATACGAAACGATTTGGACCTCGATTTTCGGAGCCCCTGATGATGACGACATCCCCGTGACGTAAGCGACTAAAGTGATCGAACGGTCGCGTCTGCACAGTTTTTCATGGTCATTAATTGGCGCGACTGACGGTCGGCTATACGGCTTTCTTAATACACTTAAGTGGCCTAAATAGACCAGCTTCACCATTTTACAAAATTTACTTCTCTAATCGTTTTCAAAATCTCATTAGCTACATCCTTCTCTTTTGTTTGCCTTCACTTTCATCATCAACCCTTTCTCTTTGAATCTCTACACCAAAATGACTAAAACATCTAAGACTGTTCCTTAACAAGAAAAAACCTCTTCGTCATCACGGTAATCTAGAAGTAAACCGGTGGTGCCACCTCGCATCGAGGAGTGCATTCCCCCGCCGTGTGAAATAACATCCGATTTCAAAATTGAAAAACATGTATCGACACCCAGGCCGATGTGAGCTTATGTCTAGATACATCTGCTTGATAACCAAGGATGAGTTTGAGCAGGTAAAGAAGGATTGCAACTGAGATGACAAAGATGTGGTGATTCCTTCCCAGAAGAGAATATTACTACCCATAAAGCAGGGTACTTAAGCGTGTACACCTACCCATTCACACTGGGTTTCGTAGATCCAACCTGGGTCCCATAGATCCAGTTATCCTTGATTTCCACCAATGATACCAAGTGATGCTTGGCCAGGTCTACCCTTCATTATGGCAAATTGTCAATTTGATTAGATACTTCTCGATCCAAGTCAAGGGGATGCATTTTACCCTCGACCATTTGATCAGGTTGTATAGCCCTTGCCTTTATCGAGGTGGCTTGATAAAGTTGCAACGCCTATCCTCGAAATCTCTCTTCTCCAGCATCGATGAGGACAAAGACCAAGGGTAGATAAGCTGGTTTATCCGAGTCAGGAACTCCGACCTGATTCCTGCTGAGAGGATGCCATTCCCCGAGGAATGGAACATGAAACGTAAGTACATGCCTTTTGATAATAACTTATCCTTCTTCCTCTTCTCTTTATCGACTTCATATTTTTCTCGATCTAACTCTTCTCCGATGGTGTAGCCGTTGCTTGGTTTCCTGGCGCGGTCCCAGGCCTTGAAGATTGGGTCCAAAAACTAGCCTGTACTTCCTCATACGTGGAGCGTTGCTGGCATGACCTTGCCAAGGGTCGATGGGAGGTTAAAAACCATAGTGAGTGCCTTTGTTTGTTTACTTGTGTTTCTCAGTGAAATACTTACTTTGTTCTATATGCAGGCCTCGAAGATGTCGTTGCTATGCGACCACCCCCACCTGGCAAAGAAGAAACGCCAAAGCCTTCCAAGGAAAAGAAAAGAAAGAGGAGGTTGCCTGCAAATTCCCCGAAGCCAAAGAAAAGCAAAGATCGAAAGCCCAAGGCTGACACCATGGCCCTATCTCCAGAAGCGGCCCAATGCCTTCGGGATTAAGAAAAAGATAAAGAGGATGATGACTGCCTGCTGGTAGCTCAGGAAAGAGTAAGCTCTGATGCTCCGAAGGCCGCTAAACCGACGACGACGGAGGCGGTTCAATCTTGAACAGAAGAAATTTCAGAGGGGAGCTCGAGCAAAGTCCCCGAGCCATCAGGTAGAAAAAGTGCGCCTTGTCCCCGGGGATGCTTGGTAGATGAGCTCGAAGAGCCTAACTCCGAGGTTCTTCAAGGATAGGATAATATCCCAAGTGAATCACTTGGGGTAATCAACATAGATGACTCGCCGCAGGGCCCGATGTTCTCTAAAGGGCAATTCCGAGATGCCCAAGACATGGGGACTCCTGATGTGGCAACGACTCATGAAGGGAGAGATATTTTTCCGGAGTGTCTTGCGGGGATCGAAGAAGGTCCCAATCCCGATGCCTCATTTATTCTTGAGGAGGCCGAAAAGCTTCTCAAACAAGTAAGTTTTGCCTTTCAATACTTCGAGTTTAATCTTCATCTTTCTGAGTCTGACCTTCTTTTCTTGCGAGAAGGCCTTGTCGCTTCACTGACAAGCATTTGCCAAATCTCGTACTGAGCTTGCCCAATGCAAAGCCGAACTTAAGAAGCTCGTGGAGGAGAGGGACAACCTTAAGATCCTTTATGTCAAAAAAGAGGGGGAGATCAGTGATCTCCGAGTTGAATTGACGAAGGCTTGTCAAGAACGGACCGAGCTCGTTGAAAAGGTAATATATCCTTTGAGGGTTTGCTATGTACTTGTTTGTTTTAACGACTAATACTTCAATTTGCAGTTTCAGCAGAAGGGCGAGTTGGTGGAGCAGCTTCGGGAGGAGCTCAAGATGAAAGAGGCTGAGACCCTGGGGTGGAGGCAAGGAATGGACAGTCTTGCCTCGGAGAAAGATACTCTTTGGGAGCAGTTGGCTTCAATCAAACGCCAGCTTCAAAGTGTGAAGGAGGAGAGCCTAGCTCGAGTCTACAAAATCGAAGAGCTTAAAGCTAAATCAGTTGTTGAGCTTGCCAAGGCCAAATCTGACGCTGAGGCATTTATATCTTCGTACCGAGCTGACGTTGAAGAAGCCAATACCCGGACAAAGGAGATCTCTGCTGTGGCCAAAGGTAAGTTATCATGCGCACTGGACCACGCCAGGCGACAGCCCCGAAGGGAAACCCTCGAGGAGGTGCATGCTTGCGGCTTCGACCTCTCTGTCGATATTGAAAGGGCAAATATTTTGGAAGAAGGGGCTGCCGCTATGCTTTTTGATGAGGGTGGTTCAGCCAGTGGCTCCAATAGTGGGGGAGACGAAGGTGAAGTCCTCGAGGAGGAGACTCCCGCAGATGCGGCCCTCGAAGATGCAGTTACCGAAGATGTGGCCCCGGAGTAGCTTTAGCTTTCTTAATTTTGTTTTTGTGTTTTTTGTGCAAGGACCCCTCGTAGGTTATGTAAATATCTTATGCAAACATTTCTTGGAAATATAAAGGAAACTCTTTGTTTCATCTTTGAATTGTGTTGAATTTTATTTTGTCCTTATTTATGGAAATCTCGACTGTTTGATTTGAATGGTCGGTCCGAGTACTGGGCTCAGAACATAATAAACCCTTAGGGTTTTTATTGGTTAACATAATAATTCTCAGGGATTTGGTTAATCCTCGAGCTAATCTTAAATTGATTTGATGTGGGCTCGAAATAATGGGACTCTTGAGTCCGAGTTAAGTGAGGACGAGGTCTCGAGCTCTATATGTTTTGGCCCTTAAGCATTTTACGATGGCCCTTAGGATCTTATATACTGGCCCTTAAGCTCTTCTAAAATTGGCCTTTAGGCTCTTATATACTGGCTCTTAGGCTCTTTAGGTTGGCCCTTAGGCTCTTATATATCGGCCCTTAGGCTCTTTAAGTTGGGCCAATTCGGCCTCTAAAGTGGATACAATTTTTCCCTCTTATCGGCTAAAAAACTTAGTGAAAATTATTGTATACCTTAGCACGTGCTTTTTGTACCTGTTGGGTTTTTCGAGGGTTCGACGTATCGGAACCTTATTAGTAACTTGTTTGTCTAATGATAATCGAATACCTCTTGAGGTTTTTTTTCGAAGGTTGACATTATCGAAGCCTTTAAATTATTCGAGTGTTGACTTTATCGAAGCCCCTTTATTTTTCTTTTGTCGAGGGTAGCCTAATTTAACCAGTTTTTTCAAAGTGTTTGAAGGCCTTTAATTTATAGCGGAAGTTGGACGTCTCCGAGCCGCATTATTTCTGCCGTAGCCTTTTTACATGACCGTAGTCTTTAATGTGGTCGTAGCCTTTGGGTATGTCACTTGGACTTGTTTCCTGATAACTCTTCGAACTTGTTCGAAGTGTTAGTCCCCGAGTATATTGGCCTTGGCCTTTGTTTCGAGGGGATTCCTCTTTGAGGTCTTATGAGTCTGAGTTTTCGATGACTCGGATGTGCTGACTGTCGATGACAGTCCCCGAGTATTTCGGGGTGCATTTGTGTTTTGGCTCTTAAGCCGCATCCCATAGGATTGTAAGTGTAGAGCTCATATAGTAGTAAACTTCTTTGAGACACAAAATGTTTTTTATATAAACAGAATGCTTCTTCAAATAATTGATACATGCGTACATGTTTTGCCGTCGGGGCTCGACTATTCTATATGGATACGGTTCATCTGACCGTTTGGTCCATTACAAGGTTCTCCTATCAAGGCCCTCTTAGGCGTGAAGTATTTTCCTTGAAAATATAACCTCGGAGGATGATACCCCCAGTATTCGAGGTTGATTGAAAAGAAGCCTTGGATACTATTGAGTTCCTCTTAGGTAGCACATAGTTGTTGCCTCGTTAAAAACCTTGCGGGTAAAACCTATTTGGGACAAAATTCTATCTAAGGGAAAAGAATGCAACGCATGCTTTAAAACCTAGGGTCTTCGTGTAAAAAGGGCGCCTTCGAGATTGTATGCCTTCGATAGCTTCGATCGAAAATCTGCAATGAGTTAGTTTTAAACTCGAATGGACAAAAGGAGTCATACCTTAGCAGTATTATCGTTTGAGTAATGATATGTTCCAATTGCTTGGCAGTTGTTTGTGGCGCCCCTTTTTTTCTCTTTTTACGGGGAAGTCCGGGTTTCGACATTTATGGGGGAACAACTCATTTCCTTTTGGTAATTTGGGTATTTAAAGAGTCGTCACCTAACGTATTATGGTGCGTTAGGGCACCTAGAGTAATTAACTCTTGTGACTAGTTTGCATTACCAGAGATTAGGGTAAGGTCTCGAAGTAACCTTGAGGGGAAGGTGTTAGGCACCCCTCGTGGTCCACAATGGTGGGTCCCAACCGAACTTAAACTATATGAATTAGTCAATTATCAAACAAGCAAGTATTTGCAGATAAAGTAGCTTTCCCCATGCATATATGATCAAGGAAGTTCAAATAATGAAGGTAAAGAGATTTGGACCGCTTATGTATATGTAAAGGAGGTTCAGGGAATTTAAACACATATGGGAATTGGGAAAGAGGAGTCCTAGGTTGGTTAGCCTATAGGATCATACCCATGCAATGCCCGGTAATCACTCCTCAATGAGGGGCTACACGTGATATTAGCGCGCATGTCATCATATCCTTACTACCCAATTCCCTCCTCTTGGTCATGACCTAAAGCGTTCTAGCAACCTTAACATATACCCTATGTGTGCACTACACGTCCCTTCCTTGTGGCCCTAAAGGTATTTAGGACCTCTAATTTAGGTAGTTCTAGACTATCCTAAGGTACTTAAAGGAGAAAAATATAGGCGACAACCAAAACAATTAGGACTGGACCAAAGATAGAACAATTAAAGGCTCAAGTTTTACCTCCACAAACAGAGCAAACAAGTGCACGTCTTAAACACAATTTCAGATATTTAAGAGAAGCCCTAGAACAAGATATCTAGGTGAGCAGAAAATATGCAGTATTGAGTTAAGACCAAAGTTTCAAAGACCTATTCAGTTTGCCTACTGATTTTAGACCTGTTGAATATGAGCAGTCACAAATAACAAAGCGTAGTTTTAGAGTTTGTAGGATTTTAGTCGCCCTACAGGTTTGCCCAGGCGTGTAATAGTGATTTCCTATGAGCATGGTATCTAATTATTAATCAGGAATGCAGTAAACCAGTAAACAATTTTAAAGCGGGCAATTTAGATCCTATATGCATGCTTTCTAGTGATATTAATTAACACAGCGTTGAAGACTATTAAAGAAACGAGTAGGTTAGTTAATTAAACTGATTCAGAACCTACAGGTATGATTTCTAATTAACTGATTTTAGATCTTATAGGCATGATTTCTATAATTAAAGCTGATTTTTAGATCCTGTAGGCATGATGTCTAGTCATGTAAAGTAAAGTAGGCAGAACTTATTTCAACCAAAGCAAACCCTATAAGCAGGTTGTCTAACAAAAACCAAAATGAACCCTATAGGCATGTTATCTACCAAAACACATTTGCATCAAATGAACCCTATAGTCATGTTATCTAGCAAAAACCAAAATGAACCATAGAGGCATGTTACCTATGTTACATCTCGCATTTTTCGTACATTAAAATTTCGTCTCTAGTTAATTGACGTAGACTCGGGGGTGAGATTATCTTGACGTCAATGTTTTTACGCTATTTATAAAAAATGATAAATAAGTGTCATGAAGGATAAAGGATGCACGAATTAGAGAAAATGAGTTTCGTTAAAAATGGCCAATTTGGGATAAAATACGGATCAAGTAATAATACCCGATAATTATAAACTAGTACCATGCAAGGTACCATATGACCACGGTAGTATAATATATAAAGTATATATGAAGTATTTTGAAAATAAATAGAATTTTAAGTAATTTGTGATAATTTTTAAATTATGCGGGTAACAGATTAATTACCGAGTAACGAAACATTACCTGGTTAACTAATAAGTGGATAAATTAACAAAATCATCCCCTCTCCCAAAGAGAAATGTGGCAGCCCCCCCCCCCTTTAGTATAAGGTGAGTCATTGTTGAGCTTTACATGTGTCAAAAGTCTAAATTACAAACTCCTATCAAGACTTTTTGTAAGCATTATCAATCAAAAAGGGATAAACATTTCATTTCAAGATCAAGAACCATTTTTACATTCTGTCCTTGACCAAAATGTGAAAGAGAAGGAACATGTCATTCAAATTCAATCCTTAACCAACATTTCATTCAAAAAATGTTAAAAGCAGAATAAGCTGTCCGAAATTTCAAGTTTGTCCAAGTGCGAGTTTCGTCCATATTTCTAAGAAGCAGATTCGTTCAAATAATTTTGGGAACAGGTATGTTATGTCTAAGCTTTTCCTTCATTTTAGCATGATATCGTAATTACACAAGTTCGATATCAAGGCGTAAAGAAAAATTCGTATCCTGGAATTTGCGTATATTTTGCTAGTCTCGCAAATTACATATATTTTCCTAGTTTTTTAAGTTACCATATTCTTCTTCTACATATTCAGTTGAGTATTTCCTTCTTCCGGTCAAAAGAGTAGAGAGTTTACACATATACAGTATTAAAAGTATTTTCATTACCATCGAGCTATAATCGATGGGCAGGCCTCTATTGGGCAACCTCTGATCAGATGGTAAGTTATATACCGATCCTATTATGGCCGAGCGCCTATGAGCGAGCCCAGTTGGTTAAGATACAGAGCCTAGTATGGTCAAATGCTTATGAGCGAGCCTACTACGGTAGAGCAGATATATATGTATACCGAGCCTTATAGGGCCGGACATCCATTTTACTAACAATATTGAGAGAATTGAGTTAGCATCAGCATATGAGCATATTTTTAAATTTTCTTTGACTCCAGTTGTTTTTAGTTATTATATTATCAGTTCAGTTTCAGCTTCAGTATATTGCCTTACATACTCGGTACATTATTTCGTACTGACGTCCCTTTTTGGGGGCGCTACATTTCATGCGTGCAGATTCGGACATACAGACGAGTAGACCTTCTTAGTAGGTGTATGTCCAAGTTTAGCCTTATCGGTAAGCTCCCCGTCTTTCGGAGTTGCCGAGTCTAGCAGTTTAGAGTACATCTTGTGCATATATGTAGATAGGTTAAGGGTAGGTCGGGGCCCTGTTCCGATCACAGTACATCTATCAGTAGAGGCTTATAGATATATCCGGTCAGTTAGTGCAGTATGTTGGACTTGTAGGCCCTATACATATATTTTGTTGTCTTGTCAGTTGTAGTTATTATGACGGCCTTGCCAGCCCAGCTTTATGTTGATGTTTAGTCAGCGTTAGTCTCTATTTAGTTTTATATTTTGCATCGCACATTATCTTGCAATGTGGCCCATGGCCAAAATATGACATTACATGTTTAGAGTCTCTTAGTCGTCAGTGGTATGCAAGGATAGGTGAGGCACTGGGTGCCAGTCTCGCCCCCAAGCTCAAGGCATGATAAAAGTGGTATCAGAGCAGTTCTGTCCTAGGGAATCTACAAGTCGTGTCTAGTAGGGTCTTATTTATAGATGTGTGGTGCGCCACATTATATAAGTAGGGGACTACAGCCATTTAGGAGTTGGTTACCCTTCTTTCAAATCTAAATCGTGTTGTTGCACTGAGTTATAGGAAATTTGAGTTAAACTTACGTGTTGACATTTGCATGCACAGATGATGGTAACTAAGAAGGCTACGGCAAGCCAGAGGAGAGAAACAACAGTAGCTGAGGGGACTAGCAATGTACCCCCAGTAGATGGGGCCCAATCGAAGTTGCAGGGAGAGACTCCTACCCAGCGATTACCGGCTCCTCCACCACCTGAGGAGATTCCTAGGGAGACCGCACATCCAGTTCCCTCTCCGCTTCCATCAGATTAGGACTTGAGGAGTGCGGTGCATTTTTTGGCACAGTTAGTAGCTACCCAGCAACATGCTAGGGCATCCACTAGTGCAGGACCTTCTGAGGGATCTGGGAGTTCAATGGTTCGAGAGTTTATTGCATTGAATACCCCAGAGTTCACGGGGACAGATCAGAGGGAGGATTAGCAGGATTTCATAGATCAGCTTCATAGGATCTTTCAAGTTATGCATGCCACGGAGAAAGAGGCAATTGAGTTAGTAGTTTTTCGACTCCAAGATATTGCCATCCTTTGGTATGAGGGATAGGAAAGGTCTATGGGACGTGACACCTCCTGCTATTTGGGAGAATTTTTCAGATGCCTTTCTTGACCAGTACTTATCGGGAGAGATCCGATAGGCCCGACTCAATCAGTTTCTAGCCCTCAAGCAGGGCAATATGAGTGTTCGAGAATATAGTCTCCGTTTTGACTCATTGGCCAGATATGCACCATCCATAGTTGTTGCTATGCAGGATAGAATCCACAAATTTATAGTAGGGTTGGCCCTAGAGTTGACCGAGGCGTGTGCCACCGCTACATTACAGGATAGTATGGATATCTCGCAGATTCAAGCATTTGCTCAGAATATAGAGAGGGGTAGGAGTCGGCAGCAGAGTACGAAGAGGACTGAGTTAGGGCAGCATAAGAGGATGAGATTTGCCAGATCTCAGGAGCAGTCTCAGGGTAGTTACAGGACACAGTACTTTGAACGGCCACCTAGAACTCTGCCACCTCAGCTAAAGGGTTACAGGTATGACCGCTATACTCAGTCAGGACCAGGTGAGAGCTCTCAGGCATCAAGCTTGTAGTGACAATGAGGTTCGAGACAGATAGGGTTGTTTCTGCCATGATGTGTCATCTGCGGTCGAGGACACTTGGGCCAATGTCGAGCCAATTCCGATGCTTGTTAAACATGTGGACGTCCAGGGCATATGATGCGAGATTGCCCAAATAGAGATTTTGGGGGTATGGCGCAACCAGCGAATTCAACAATAGGATCAGCTATATCCGTGCATCCTTCAGGGCGCGAGTTTTAGTCTTCGGCTGGTAGAGGTCAAGGTAGAGGTAGAGGGTCTAGTTCAGGTGGTAACTAGAATCATATCTATGCAATAGCAGGTCGATAGGACCAATAGTCCTCACCAGATGTTGTGACAGGTATGTTGACCATTTGTTCTCACGATGTTTATGCCTTGATAGACCCATGATCTACTTTATCATGCATTACCCCATTTGTCGCGCAAAAATTTGGTATAGTGCCTGAAATACTAAGTGAAACTTTTGTGGTATCTACACCGGTGAGAGAATCGATTATCGCTAGATGCGTTTACCGAGGTTGTACGGTATCAGTTTGTGATCGTCATACCTCAGCCGACCTATTTGAACTAGAGATGTTGGATTTCGATGCTATCATGGGCATGGACTGGTTGGCACCACGGTTGACTGTCGAGCAAGGACAACTAGATTTCATTTTCCGGGTGAGCCAGTTCTTGAATGGGTAGGTAATACAGCGACACCCAGAGTCGGGTTTATTTCCTATCTGAAGGCGAGGAAAATGATCGCAAGAGGGTGCATTTATCATATTGTGCGATTTAAAGATGTGAATGTTGAGATACCTACACTTCAGTCTATTCCAGTAATCAAAGAGTATGCGGATGTATTTCCAGATGAACTTCCAGGTATTCCTCCAGAGCGAGAGATAGATTTTGGCATCGATTTGCTTTCAAGAACGCAACCAATATCCATCCCTCTGTATAGAATGGCACCTGCCGAATTGAATGAGTTGAAGGAACATTTAAAAGATTTACTGGAGAAGGGTTTCATCAGACCCAGTACCTCACCTTGGGGTGCACCGGTATTGTTTGTACGGAAGAAAGACAACTCGCTAAGGATGTGTATCGACTATAGGCAACTGAACAAGGTAACTGTTAAGAATAAATATCCACTTCCAAGGATAGATGACTTGTTTGATCAGTTGCAGGGAGCTAGATGCTTTTCAAAAATAGATTTGAGGTCGGGATATCACCAGGTCAGAGTTCGGGAGAAAGATATTCCCAAGACAGCCTTTAGGACCCGATATGGCCACTTTGAGTTCCTTATTATGTCCTTCAGGTTGATAAATTCACCTGCCATATTTATGAACTTGATGAATAGCCTATTCCATCCATATTTGGATATGTTCGTGATAGTCTTTATTGATGATATTCTGGTTTATTCACGTTCAGAGGATGAGCATGTGGATCACCTGCGAGCAGTACTCCAAACCCTCCGCGATAATAAATTGTATGCTAAGTTTTCTAAGTGTGAGTTCTCATTAAAGTCCGTAGCATTCTTGGGGCATATTGTATCCGACGGAGGTATAAAGGTAGACATTCAGAAGATTGAGGCTGTGAAATCCTGGCCTAGACCTACCACTCCGACAATGATTCGTAGCTTTCTAGGCTTAGCAGGATATTACCGGAGGTTCGTAGATGGTTTTTCTTCTCTTTCAGCACCATTAACAAAGCTGACGCAGAAAGTGACTAAGTTTCAGTGGATAGAGGTATGTGAACAGAGTTTCCAAGAGATTAAGAACAAGTTGACCTCAGCACCAGTTCTAGCACTTCCAGAAGGTCCAGATGGTTATGCCATATATTGCGATGCCTCAGGTGTCGGGTTAGGATGTGTCCTGATGCAATATGGAAAAGTAATTGCATATACTTCAAGGTAGTTAAGGAAGCATGAGCGGAATTATCCAACCCACTACCTTGAGTTAGTTGTGGTTGTCCATGCACTTAAAATATGGCGGAATTATTTATATGGTGTGCATGTTGATATATTCACAGATCATAAGAGCCTGCAATATATCTTCAAGCAAAAAGAGTTGAATTTGCAACATAGGCGGTGGCTTGAGTTATTAAAAGACTACAATGTTAACATTCTCTACCATCCAGGGAAAGCTAATGTTGTAGCAGATGCCTTAAGTTGTCGATCTATGGGTAGCTTAGTACATGTAGAGGCCGAGAAAAGGCAATTAATAAAAGAGATTCATCAATTAGCTTGTTTGGGGGGTTCGGTTAGTAGACTCTGGCAATGAAGGAGTTGTACTCCAAAATACTGCAAAATCATCTCTCATAGCTGAAATAAAGGAGAGGCAATACGAGGATCCAAAGTTAGTCAAGTTGAGAGAGCGAGTTCCACAACAGAAGAAGTTGTTGTTAGAACTCAAAGGAGATGGGGTTCTCAGATACAGGGGTCGCTTGTGTGTTCCAGATGTAGCAGGGCTACGAGACAAGATTATGTTAGAGGCATATTATTCATGGTATTCCATTCACCCTGGGTCAACAAAGATGTATCATGACATTAAGGATGTGTATTGGTGGAACGATATGAAGAAGAACAGTGTTGTGTATATCGCTCAATGCCCTAGTTGCCAGCAGGTGAAAATAGAGCACCAGAAGCCCGAAGGGCTAATGCAGACTATAAAGATCCTGACATGGAAATGGGAGGCAATAAACATAGACTTTATCACGGGTTTACCTCGTTCCCATCGTAAGTTTGATTCCATATGGGTGATAGTCGACAGACTTATGAAATCAGCTCATTTCCCGGTCAGATCTACATATACAACAGAGGATTATGCAAAATTACATATTAAGGAGATAGAGTGACTACACGGAGTACCTATATCTACTATATCTTACCGTGGGGCCCAGTTTACAACACATTTTTGGAGGTCATTTCAGAAAGGTCTAGGAACGTAGGTGAATCTCAGCACAGCTTTTCATCCACAAATGGATGGACAAGCCGAGCGCACGATTTAGACGCTCGAGGATATGTTGCGAGCATGTGTGCTGGATTTTAAAAGAAGTTGGGATGAACATCTGCCTCTTATCGAGTTTTCATATAATAACAGTTACCACTCCAGTATCCAGATGGCTCCGTATGAGGCTTTGTATGGGCGCAGGTGCAGATCTCCCATAAGGTGGTTTGATGTTGGAGAATTTGGGTTATATGGGCCAGACCTAGTTCAGCAGGCCATAAAAAAGTAAAGTTTATCCGGGAGCAACTGTTGACAACTCAGAGCCATCAGAAGTCATATTCTGACGTGTGGCGACGAGATTTAGAGTTCAGGGTTGATGACTGGGTATTCTTAAAGGTGTCACCTATGAAAGGTGTGATGAGGTTTGGTAGGAAAGGCAAACTTAGCCCCGGTATATTGGACCTTATAGGATCATTTAGAGAGTGGGCCAAGTAGCTTATGAGTTAGAATTGCCCTCGAAATTGGAGTCTGTCCATCCGGTATTTCACGTATCTATGTTACGAAAGTGCATTGGCGATCCTACCCGAATGGTGCCCACGAATGATGTATAGATTACAGAGAACTTATCATACGAGGAAGTTCCGATTGCCATCCTAGACCGACAAATCCGCAAGCTGTGGAATAAGGAGGTAGCCTCCGTGAAAGTACTTTGGAGAAACAACAATGTGGAAGAGATGACTTAGGAGGCCGAGGAAAGCATGAAGTTTAGATATCCCTACTTATTTCCTCCTCCGGAGAAGGGTCCGACTGAGATGTCATAATTATAAGGTACGTGTATAAATTCTTGTGTTGATTATTGTCATTGGTCATGTGAGGCCATTGTCGTTACTGATAATTGTGGTCCGGTATGGCGTTGGATTATTAAGCTTCTACAGGGAGAGTTGTTAGTAATGTTGTTATAAAGGCGACCCTGCCAAAGTTATATGGATCATAGGGAATTGAACATTCGAGGACGAATGTTTCTAAGGGGGGAAGGATGTTACATCTCGCATTTTTCGTACGTTAAAATTTCGTCTTCAGTTAATTGACGTATACTCGGGGGTGAGATCATCTTGACGTCAATGTTTTTACGCTATTTATAATAGGCGATAAATAAGTGTCATGAAGGATAAAGGATGCATGAATTAGAGAAAACGAGTTTCATTGAAAATGGCCAATTTGGGATAAAATACGGATCAAGTAATAATACCCGATAATTATAAACTAGTACCATGCAAGGTACCATATGACCACGGTAGTATAATATATAAAGTATATATGAAGTATTTTGAAAATAAATAGAATTTGAAGTAATTTATGATAACTTTTAAATTTGTGGGTAATAGATTTATTACCGGGTAATGAAATATTACCCGGTTAACTAATAAGTGGATAAATTAACAAAATCACCCCCCCCCCAAAATGAGAAATTACAACCTCCCCCTCTCCCCCCCCCCCCCTTAGTATAAGGTGAGTCATTGTTGAGCTTTACATGTGTCAAAAGTCTAAATTACAAAGTCTTATCAAGACTTTTTGTGAGCATTATCAATCAAAAAGGGATAAACACTTCATTTCAAGATCAAGAACCATTTTTATATTTTGTCCTTGACCAAAAAGTGAAAAAGCAAGAACATATCATTCAAATTCAATCCTTAACCAACATTTCATTCAAAAAACATTAAAAGCAGAATAAGCTGTCCGAAATTTCAAGTTTGTCCAAGTGTGAGTTTCGTCCATATTTCGCAGAAGCAGATTCGTTCAAATAATTCCGAGAACAGGTATGTTAAGGCTAAGCTTTTCCTTTATTTTAGCATGATATCGTAATTACACAAGTTCGATAACGAGGCGTAAAGAAAAATTCATATCCCGGAATTTGCGTATATTTTGCTAGTCTCGCAAATTACATATATTTTCCTAGTTTTGTAAGTTACCATAATCTTCTTCTGCATATTCAGTTGAGTATTTCCTTCTTCCGGTCAAAAGAGTAGAGAGTTTACACATATACAATATTAAAAATATTTTCATTACCATCGAGCTATAATCAATGAGCAGGCCTCTATTGGGCAACCTCTAATCAGATGGTAAGTTATATACCAATCCTACTGTGGTCGAGCGCCTATGAGCCAACCCAATTGGTCGAGATACAGAGCCTAGTATGGCCGAACGCTTATGAGCGAGCCTACTACGGTAGAGCGGATATATATATATGTATACCGAGCCTTATAGGGCCAGACAACTATTTTACTCACTATATTGAGAGAATTGAGTCAGTATCAGCATATGAGCATATCTTCAAATTTTCTTTGACTCCCAGTTGTTTTCAGTTTTTATATTATCAGTTCAGTTTCAGCTTCAGTATATTTCCTTACATACTCGGTACATTATTTCGTATTGACGTCCCTTTTTGGGGGTGTTGCATTTCATGCGTGCAGGTTCGAAAATACAGACGAGTAGACCTTCTTAGTAGGTGTATGCCTGAGTTTAGCCTTATCAGTAAGCTCCCCATTTTTCGGAGTTGCCGGGTCTAGCAGTTTGGAGTACATCTTGTGCATATATGTAGATAGGTTAAGGGTAGGTCGGGGCGTTGTTCTATTCATAGTACATCTATCAGTAGAGGCTTGTAGATATATCCGGTTAGTTAGTGCAGTATGTTGGGCTTGTAGGCCCTATACGTATATATTGTTGGCTTGTCAGCTGTAGTAATTATGACGGCTTTGCCGGCCCAGCTTTATGTTGACGTTTAGTCAGCGTTAGTCTCTATACAATTTTATATTTTGCATCGCACATTATCTTGCAATGTGGCCCGTGGCCAAAATATGATATTACATGTTCAGAGTCTCTTAGTCTCCAGTGGTATGCAAGGATAGGTGAGTCACTGAGTGTTGGTCTCGCCCCCAGGCTCGGGGCGTGACAAACTACCCAACTTTACCCACAGTATACAGCTACCCTCCCTTTTCACTAGTCACCCCAATATTTGTTTATAATTAATTATAACAGACCGAGGATTGAATAAATTACATAAATATAAATATACATTAAGCTATAGGGAGCCTTAAGTAGGCCCAAAGTAATTTCTTGTGTACCACGCCTTCAGTAGTCTCAAGTGCCCAAAGTTTCATAGCCAGTTTTATATCTAGGTATGTCAGAGTTCCCTAAGGACCTCAAGGATCCGGGCAGTGCTCACACCCAGACCTTCCTCAAATAAGGACTGATTTATGTGCAGTATGGAAGTGCCAGCCCTGATATGCCAGAGTTCAGAAGGATCTCAGGGACCTCTAAGCAGTACACATACCAGAGGGGCAGAACTTAATAACATAAGAATAAGTGAGAGTGCTTGAAATGATTTGAAAGAGTTTGGTAAACAGTATAAAGAAAGGTCTTAAGAGTGGAAAGATTTTCTGAAAATCAGTACTAATTTAGTGGTAAAACAGCAGTTGGAAAAGCATGGGAAATAATTTGCAATGAGAACACAAGTCACAGAACAAACAACTTTAGAAAACACTTTGGCAAATAGTTTCCACACAAGGAAAAAGGGGTTGGGGACACATAGAATACACCTTGGTAGAGCACATAAACAACAGGGTGCATAAAGTTCTCAAGGGGGTTCTACAGAACTAATAGGTTAGATATAATGTAGGTCATTGAAACATGAAGCAAAGATCACAGCAGAAACATGTTGAGGACACATAAACAACATAACTAGAGTTGCACTGGAGAGATTAGATAACTTAGCAGGAGTAAGGCAGAACAGGCAAGAACTGAAATGGACATGCTAGGCAAGTATTAACAAGTGTAGACGTGCTAATCACATACTTACAAAAACAAAGTTTTAGGCATGCTAGATAAATAGTAGTCAGGCAAACAGGCTAGTCATATGTGGAATAAGACAGTGTAAGACATGTTAAACAAGATAGTAGACAGGCAAGTAAAGTGGAGACATGCTAATCACATATTTGAATAAGGCAGTATTTGGCATGCTAGGTAAGCAGTAAACAGAAGCAAGAATGAACTCAGGTCTGATGAACTAAGGCAGTAAATAAACACATAGGTTTAGATTCTTAAAAATTAATCAGAAGCATACCAGTTAGAGAAAGAAAACACAATATGTAAGACAGGTGTTGTGCAATTTCCAGCCTTGGCTTGCAGCCGGCTAGACTAACAAAGATCACAAGTAGCAGAGAGAGCAGAGAGCTTTTTAGAGTGTAAAAGGAGTGGTTGATGAACTAATGTTCGTGTCTAGAAGTAAAAATAAAGGAGAGTATACATAGTAGTTAAGAGCAAGGAGAATAAGGTAAAGGAGATCAATCATTCAGCAAATTGAGGAAGCCACAGAATTAATTACACACAAATTAGCGTAATTTCCCTTAATTAAGGGTAATTACGCAACAGTAAAGGCAAAATATATTTAAAGAAAGAAGAATCAAGTGAAACTTAAGCATATAATGGGTAATTGGGGGTAAATAACAGGGGTTTAATTAAGGAAAAAATTAGTAAGTATCGCAGACAATTCAAATAAGGCAAGAAATGAATAGTTAAGACTCAACACATAGGTTTTAACATAACAAATTGGTAAATTAAGAATTCAAATCACCACTGATTTAAGAAGAAAAATATAGGTTTACCATGAATAGACAAAATGAATAGAGACATAGAATCAGTCGAGAAGTCGAACCAAGAACCTTAGTAGAGGCACATTAGGATAAAAATCACAAGACGTTGAATTAAGCTAAAGAAAAATCACAGGAACCAAAGCATAGAATGAAGTCGGTGCACAAGTAACCCGGACAAACTCAGAATCTAAACAAAATGTCGAAAAATTGGGGGTTTTAGCATAATCTAGTTAGGGTTGAAGCAAACTTTACGAAATCAGTTAAAAAACGTATAAGAATAGAGGACTAAATACTCAAAATTAGCAAAACGCTTTGAAGAAAGAAATTTTTGGGAAACCCTATTTTAGGAAAAGGGAAAACCGCTCAAAAATCAAAAGGTTTTTGTAAAACTCATGTGAAATAGGTTCGATCCATCTCAGATCTTGCACAGATCTGAGAAGTTCAAAGGACGAAATTAGGGTTTCGAGAAAAACAACACAGAGATGAAGAAGTAGGCTTAGAAATCCATAGGTCTAAGGTGAAATAGGAATATTTTACTCGAAATCATACCGGAATAGCTTGAAACAGGCAAGAAAGGGTCATAGGTGTAAGCGGACTGACCCTGGTCCCTCGAGGACCTTAGAGATGGCGATAACAGCATAGGAGAGGCCATTAGAGGTCTGATGGTGGTGAGAAATCACCATGAACGGTAGCATATGAGTGGAAATGAGGGTGAGTTAGGGTTAAGATTTGAGATCATTTGAGAGGAGGAGAGGTACAGATGACGACGGTGAGAGGAGAGGAAATAAGAGGTTTGGGGGGGGGGTCATTAGGGTTTAATTTAGGTAAGGGGAGATCTGGACCGTTGATCAAAATGATCAACGGCCAGGATTTAACAAGAAATGGGTCGGGTTGATAAGAGGTTTGGGCTGGGTAGATTTTGGGCCTGGTTTAATTGAACTGGGGTCGAAATTGGGCTAGGTAATTAGGCTAAATCCGAAAATAAGAGGGCCATTTGTTAAATACCCATAAAACAATTTTTTTAAAAAACTAATAGGTTGTAAAAAATGATTTTCATGCCTGGAAATATTTAAAATAATTACTTAATATTTTTAAAAATATAAAAGGCTATTTTTCGATAAAATAATGTAATAATGCATGCGTAAGCTATAATTGCAAAGTAATTGCAATTGCATCTTAAAAATACAAAATGTGGTTATTTGTGCAATAATTGAAACTTAGCACAAATGCAAATGATAAATTAAGCCACAAAAATTATTTATAAAACTATTTGTGATGCAATCAGCAATTGTTTTATAAAATAAATGCTGGGATAAATTAATTAAAATATTTTAAAATGCAGAAATTGTATGAAAAATACTAATTGATGCCAAAGCATAGTTTTGAAAATATTTTGGGGGGAAATTGGGTATCAACATTATTCACCTTCCATTGTGCTAAGTTTGTAAGATCCTTTACCGACAACTCCGAGGACTCAGTACGGTCCTTCCCAATTCGAGCCTAGTTTCCCTTCATTGGGGTCTTGAGTATTGAGGGTGACTTTCCATAGGACTAAGTCCCTGATTCCAAAATGTCGAAGGTTGGTTCTTCTATTGTAGTATCTTTCGATTCTTTGCTTCTGCACGGCCATCCGAACAAGCGCTACTTCTCGCTTTTCATCTAATAACTCGAGGCTAGCATTCATGGCCTCGTGAGTTGACTCCTCCGATGTAGGTCAAAACCTGGCACTGGGTTCTCCGACCTCAACGGGGATGAGGGCCTCGGAGCCATATACTAGAGAAAATGGGGTGGCCCCCGTGCTAGACTTCGATGTTGTCCGATATGCCCAAAGGACCTCGGGTAGAACTTCTCTCCATTTTCCCTTTTCATCGTATAACCTTTTCTTCAGGTTTTGAATGATAGCTTTGTTTGTTGACTCGACTGGTCCATTTCCAATTGGGTGGTACGGTGTCAATAAAATCCTCTTTACTTTATGTGCTTCGAAGAACTCCGTCACCTTGCTGCCGATGAATTATTTTCCGTTGTCACATACAATCTCGACAGGTATCCCGAACCGGCATATGATGTGGTCCCAAATGAAGTCAATAACTTCTTTTTCTCTGACCTTCTCGAAGGCCTGTGCTTCCACCCACTTAGAAAAATAGTCAGTCATAAACAAAATAAACTTAGTTTTACCTGGGGCCGTTGGTAGGGGTCCGACTATGTCCATCTCCCATTTCATGAAAGGCCAAGGTGATAGGACCGAATGAAGTTATTCTCGGGGCTGGTGGATCATCGGTGCAAACCGTTGGCACTTATCACATTTTTTGACAAATTCCTTAGTATATTTTTCCATACTGTCCTAGTAATACCCTGCTCTAATAATTTTACGAGCCAAAGACTCATTGCCGGGGTGATTTCCACAAGTACCTTCATGGACCTCTCGTAACACGTAATTGGTGTCCCCCGGCCCTAAACATACGGCCAATGGCCCATCAAACGTTCTTCTGTACAATATTCCGCCCTCGTCTAATGCGAACCTAACAGCCTTGGTTCATAAAGTCCTCGATTCTTTATGGTCCGATGGGAGTTTGCCATTTTTCAAATAATCGATGTACTTATTCCTCCACTCCCAAGTCAAACTTGTTGAATTTATCTCGGCATGACCCTCTTCAACCACAAACCTCGGTAGTTGGACGACAATCCCCAGGACGATATCATCTTCATTCACCGAGGAACCTAGATTAACAAGTGCATCGGCCTCGCTATTTTGTTCTTGAGTTACATGATCCAGAGTCCACTCTTTGAAGCAGTGCAAAGTTACCTGTAGCTTATCCAAATACCGTTGCATTCTATCCTCTCGAACTTCAAAACTTTTGTTTACTTGGTTTACCACCAACAGTGAATCGCACTTGGCTTCAATGACCTCTGCTCCCAAGCTCCTAGCTAGCTCGAGACCTGCAATTATGGCCTCATACTCGGCCTCATTATTAGTCAACCTAGAATTTTTTATAGATTGTCTAATAATGCTACCCGTAGGTGGTTTCAAGACAATGCCAAGCCTGGACCCCATTACATTTGAGGCACCATCTGTGAAAAGGGTCCATATCCCCGATGATGTACCCGAGCTTAGCAGGAGTTCTTTCTCCACTTCGGGTATGAGGGTCGGCGTAAAATCGGCCAAGAAGTCAGCTAGAATTTGAGACTTGATGGTCGTTCGGAGTTGATATTCGATATCGTACCCGCCAAGTTCGACGGCTCATTTGTCCAATCGGCCCGATAGCTCGAGCTTATGCAAAACATTTCGGAGGGGGTAAGTGGTTAATACACATATATGATGACATTGAAAATACAGTTTTAGCTTTCTAGATGCGCTTATCAATGCAAGCTCTAATTTTTCTAAGTGAGGGTATCTGGTTTCAACATCTCCTAAAGTTCGGCTTACATAATAAACAGGAAATTGCGTACCTTGCTCTTCTCGAACTAGTACCCCACTTACCGCTATCTCGGATACTGCCAAATATAGGTAAAGTTTTTCATCTACCTTCGAGGTGTGAAACAAAGGTGAGCTCGATAGATATTGCTTTAATTCTTCTAAGGCTTGCTGACATTCTAAGGTCCATGCGAAATCCTTTTTCTTTTTGAGCAAGGAAAAGAACCGGTGACTCCGACCTGATGACCTCGAAATGAATCGGCCCAAAGCAAATATTCGACATGTTAGCCTTTGCACGGCCTTCACACTATCCACGATCATGATATCCTCGATGGCCTTGATTTTATCGGGGTTAATTTTGATGCCTCAATTTGACACCATGAAGTCGAGAAACTTAACCGAGCTGACTCTGAAGGCACATTTCTCCGGGTTAAGCTTCATGTTGTATTTCCTCAACATCTTGAATGTTTCCTGCAAATGAGCTAAATGATCCTCTACGCATAGGGACTTAACCAACATATCATCAGTGTAAACTTTCATTGTTTTACCTATTGTTCTTCGAACATTTTGTTAACTAGGCATTGGTATGTAGCTCCTGCATTTTTTTAGCCCGAAGGGCATTACGTTGTAATAATAAGTTCCAAATTTAGTAATGAATGAAGTCTTTTCCTGGTCCTCCGGGTTCATCTGGATTTGATTGTACCCGGAGTAGGCGTCGAGAAAAGTTAGGATCTCGTGGTCGGCCGTGGCATCGATCATACGATCGATGTTGGGTAGTGGGAAAGAATCTTTCAGACATGCTTTGTTCAAGTCCTTATAGTCTACACACATTCTAAGTTTGTTTCCTTTTTTACGAACTACAACTACATTGGCTAACCATTCGGGGTACTTTACCTCCAGAATAAACCCTATTATAAGAAGTTTGGTTACCTCGTCATTTATGAATGCATGTTTCACCTCGGATTGGGGCCTCCTTTTTTGCTTCACCGGTTTAAACCTGGGGTCAGTACTTAGCCGATGTGTGGTGATTTCCGGTGGAATCCCTGTCATATCTAAATGGGACCAAGCAAAGCAATCCATATACCTTTTTCTCGGAAAAGTATTCGATCAATATGACCTGCTCCAATTCCTCGATCGTTGACTTAGTTGCATCGGACTCTTCGAGAACGACGAAAGTTCAAGGAGTAAGGAAATCCTCATCTTCATCTTCGATTACCTTTTGCTCTGATTCCGTCGAGGTTGGAGGCGGTGATTGCTGTTTGGCCGCCTGTTTATATTCGATGCTCGATTTCTCCGAGGTTGAAGGCTTTGGTATCAGTACCACTTCCTCGATTGCAGACATCTCCTTCGCAGGATGTTGCTCTCCGTAGAACATTTTTACTCCTTCCTCTGTTGGGAACTTCATCATCTGTGAAGAGTCGAAGGCACTACCCTCATGTTGTGCATCCATGGTCTTCCAAGGAGTGCATTATACCTCATGTCACCTTTCTTGTATGGTCCCGGCTACATTTACTGGCAGGATAATCTTGCCCTTTGTCATTTTGCTTGCCATATTGAAGCCATTTAGGACCCAGGATGCAGGTACAATCTGATATTGCAGGCCGAGCTGTTCGACGACCCTCGATCTGATTATGTTTGTTGAGCTACCTAGATCCACTAAAACACGTTTAACTTGAATTTTATTTAAAATGATAGAAATTACCAGGGCGTCGTTGTGTGGTTGAGATATGCCTTATGCTTCCTTATCGCTGAATGATAGGGCATCCTCGGGCACATAGCTACGAGTCCATTTTTCTCTAGTGATCGACACCTTGGTGCGTTTGAATACAGGTCGTTGAGGGACATCGAATCTGCCAATGATTATGTGGATTACATGTTGTGGTTCTTCTTGATCATTTTTCCTTGCATCTCTCTCCTTGAAGTGGTTTTTGGCTCGATCACTGAGGAATTCTCGAAGGTGACCCTTGTTGAACAACCGAGCTACTTCCTCTCTCAACTGCCTGCAATCTTCGATTTGATGACCATGTGTGCCATGATACTTGCACATCAAGTTTAGGTTTCTTTAAGAAGGATCGATTTGTATGGGCCTAGTCCACCTGGTGTCTTTGATTCTTCCAATAGCTGACATGATCCCTGATGCATATACGCTGAAATTATACTCTGACAATTGAGGTGCCTCTGTGGGGTCGGTATGCTTATCGAATCCACTCTTACTCATGAATCCCCGAGAGCTTTGACCTCGATCGCTTCATCGATCATTTCGAGGAGTGTTTTGACCCGAGATGTGGTTGCTATGATCGACATAAGGCTGATATCGCTCCTTGTTTGATCTCGACTCTCTATCTGTATCCCTCGGGGGCTTGGCTGCAAACCTGTTAGGATGAACTGAACCCAAGGGTGATCCTAACTGATCGTCTTCGACCCTGATTTTTGATTGGTAGCAGTTGTGCACATCAGACCATGTCACAGCTGGATATTCGATCAAGTTAGGCTTTAATTGTCGAGACGCAATCGAGCTCCTTTCATCCAAACCCTGCATAAAAGCTTGTACTGCCCAGTTATCTGAGAGTGATGGTAACTCCATTCGCTCCATCTGGAACCTAGACACGAACTCCCTCAACATCTCGTCGTTCCTTTGTTTTATTTTGAAAACGTCCGATTTTCTCATGGCTACCTTTATGGCCCCGGCGTGTGCTTTCACGAAGGCATCTACTAAATAGCAAATGAGTCAATAGAGTTAGGAGCTAAGTTGTGATACCAAATCATAGCTCCTTTCGACAACGTTTCTCCAAACTTTTTTAACAAGACTGACTCGATCTCATCGTCATTCAAATCATTTCCTTTGATCCCGCAAGTGTATGAAATAACATGCTCGTTAGGGTCAGTTGTCCCATTATATTTGGGTATCTCGGGCATGCAAAAAAATTTGGGAATGGGCATTGGAGCCGCGCTCTGAGGGAATGGTTTTTGTATGAATTTCTTGGCATCTAAACCTTTCAAAACTGGAGGTGCCCCCGGTATTTGATCTACATGGGAGTTATAAGTCTCCACCTTTTTATCATTGTCCTCAATCTTCTTTTCCCCGAACTTGATCCTCTTAGTGAGCTCTTCTAGCACCCTCATGATGGTGGGGTCAGTCCCCAAGTTATTTCCTTTTGACCTCTCCGGCGCTGGTTCAACACGTCGAGCGTTTTCACGTTCAGCTACACTCAGAGTCTTATTCTGACTTTGAAGTTGGGCGATGTCGATTTGCTGAGCTTGAAGCATCTCGAATATCACTTGGAGGCTGATTCCCCCATCTCCCATTCCTTGTGCTCCTTGGCCTCCAGATTGGACTTCCCTGCGTACATTCCCTTTGGGGTCCGTGCCTAGATCTGCATTCAAAGCAATGTGCGAACTAACATCAACTGGTTCCACATTTGACACTTCCCCTGAATTTATCGGTGGTACACTGACCCCTGCGTTGCTATTTTCTCCAAGACCTTTGTTGTCATGAACATGTGCGTTTTGTGAGCTAGACATGTTTCAACCTGAGAATCAAAAATTCTTAAGTGTACAAGCAACGTGTGTAATGAGAATCAGTAAAGAAATAATCACTATTATCTTTAGCCCCACGGTTGGGGCCAAACTGTTTACCTCGAAAATACGAATAACAATTAAACTTGATTAGTGGTTTTAAAGATATGTGATTTAGTTCAATACCAATTGATAATCAAGAAATATGAAGAAGAAATGAAAGAAATAAGTGAATCAAATCAATGTTACTCAGCAGTAGTGACCTCGAGCTTAGTGACCTCGAGGTGGGTTTAGAACAATAAGAACTATTAAGCAAGAAAAGTAAAATAAGAGCAGTAGAGCTAAAGGACAACGCTGATGAACAGTAGGCGAAAAAGTAGAGAGTATATTCTTTTCTCAATGATTAGATGATGTTACAAAATGATTGGGGTTCCCTTTATATAATAGGGGAACCCTAAATAAGGTATATTTCTATTTACAGTAAGGAATATTCTTGGTACAGCTGTCTAACCGCCTAGTATGGAATTGTACAATCCTAATCCGGGATTTGCGCTACGATCTTGGGAACGTGGCAGGAATCTAGCTCATTCTGTTACAAATCCATAACGGTACTATCTCAGGGTCGGGCATACTTTGCCTCGGTACTCCTCGTACTCCTATCTCCGATCATTGCATTCTATCTTCGAGTTTGAGTCTGGTCCACCGGGCTCGAACTCGACCTCGCCCGGGCTCAAGCTTAGGACGGACCTCGAGCCTATAAGTCGAAGACATATGATTTTGAGCATATACACTTACTATAGACAGTTCGTCATTATTAAATTTTTTGCTTCAGTATGAATCAAACCACAAGAAGCTACTGAGGGGAGGTGGAGGCGTTTTAGCATTTAAGTTAGACTTGCTCTTTTTAATTTCCTTCTTTTGTTTGTCATCTCCTTGCTTCTCATTTTTTTTGAACTTTTCTAAACTCATACATTATAGTATGACAAAATCCTACATACGAAATTCATTTTGTTTCGGGAGCTTGTTAATCCTTTTGCTGGTCAAATTATACTTTTGGTTTTGACCCAAATCTTAATCGTTTACTTCGATCCCCCAAGGAGAAGAGTAGATCGAACTAAATCAAGATTTTCCCGTCTAGCCCAAAACTGAACTAGCATTATTGTCGGCCACGTTATTTTGGGTCTTGTACTGAATGAATTTTCTTAACAAAATGAGGCTTTGATTAGTTCACCTTAATTCCATTCTAATAAAACGATTAACTGCTTAACACGAACTTTAGCGAAATATCATAAAATACCACTATATCTGAGACAGATTGGCAACTAACTCCCACATGTTACCACTATATCTGGGCTCAGCTACATGGTATACGTACAAAATCAAAACTTGTACAAAAGCTAAAGCTCCTCTGATGATCTAAGAGGCAATGGTACAGGCAAGTTTCTCGCTTGAGTACAAACTATTGTAGGAGTAACATTAACTGAACCCCAACTCATCTAACAAAGTTGAAACCACCTTCTATAATCATTTCTGCAGCCGTGCCCATTGCGCCAATACCACTACTACCCAAAAGAGCCAATGCTAACTCCTCCTCATTCCACTGTTTCAAACCCATACTTAGCCTCTTCAAAATATCTACATCCACCTCTAGCATCCAGCCTGGTGTGGATCCCACCATCAAGCTGACGAACCCTGAAACATAAGCTCTCCAGGTAGCTTTGTTGCAACCGAGGGATATTTTCCCATCCAGAGCACTGGCAAGGAACTCCAGGTGTCCCCCAAGAATAATTGATCGATGCTTGGATGCAGGTGATGATGAATCCACTCCCCATGCAAATGTTCCAGAGAGCACTGCAAAGTAAGCAAGGGCATAACCCCCCAGCATTGCAACTAGCCCTCCCGACATCCCACCACTGGGCTCCGACCCATGTGCTGATATGAACCAAGATGGCAAGGTTTCTTTAATCAATGATTGAACCAAAGCTACACCACCTGTGATCCAAACTAATGAAGCACCCAGTGAAGCTGCAAGCTTAACACGAGTCATTGCTGCAGCAAGAGAAACCTGACCATACCTCATACCATATTTACTTTTCTTTAGTTTCTCCAATTTCTCAGCAGGTAATCCACTACTTGCGATATCTCTGACAAAATGCATCAAAAGGGAGACGACTTCCTCGGTCATAAACATGGCATTTCGGACAGCTCTATGGATGCGCAAGTAGAGTATACCAGGGGCAACAGGAGAGATGCCACCAGAAAAATGAGAGCCAAAACCATGACCAAGAAGTGCACCTACCCCGCCATTGCTTGCGATGGAAGATGTAGTTAGACCTAGTGTAGCTGCAAAGCACATTCTAAGCAGTTGAACCACTGCATCGCTATTGTGGTGGAACACAGTCCGGGATGCAGAGAAAACAAGAAAGTCACTCCACCGCTTCACTTTTTGGGCCCATAGTGCAACCATGACAGGCATGCAGGGCCAAGGACAAGCTGTAGCCAAGTTACTCAAGGCTGGGCCCATCAGATTCAGAAAGCGGTCAGTTGATCTATCAAGTTTGTATGTAATGGTGAGGCTCACAAGGGCAGCCAGGGGCAAAGGAAGGGTAGCTGGAGAATTTCCACCTACAAACAGAAAAGCATAAGCTAGACATGCAGAAACAGATGAATGAACAGTTAAAACTCGAAACAGATGGACAGGATATGTATGAAAGTTCAGGGAAGTATAGCAAAGCTTTTGAATCCATCAATGATAGAGACCGGTTTTACACGCATCAATGATTGGGAGGTTAATCTTAGCACCAACAAGTTAGTTTAGCTGGCATAACTTGGTTCTCTAAAAGTACAGGGATCAAACCCTATTATCTGCACCTCCCACATGTGATAGCAAGAGAGAGAGAGAGGGCATTTCCACCCTCCCATGGAGAAATTATCACCAGAGATAACTGGTATATCCAGTAGGTGCCAAACCAATAGGTATGGGGAAAAGATTGCACTTAAACGAGAAGCAGGAAGCAGGTTTCTTACGCCACACTTTAGGTCTTGAGAATGTAATCGCTTCAACTTAGATAAGTGCTTACCTACAGTGAGACTTGGGACATTCACACCTGTTGCAGCTAAAATTTTCTTTATCTGTTGCTCCACTGTTGCTAAATTTGCAGCTGGGCTTGGCCAGTCAGTTCCATTCATAGAAGCAAGCTTCCAGATACCCCGTGTCACTTCAGCTGAAAAGTAGCTTACGATTGTTGCCAAAGACGCCGGGAGAAAGTCTGCCAGATCCTTAAGACCTGAGATGGGAAACTGCATCTGTCAAATACTAAAACATACAATTCATTGACTTAAACAGAGAACCAGCAAAATCACAAGTTAAGAAATACATGTTAGTTTCATTTTTCTTTCTTTTGTTTCCTCTCTTTTGAGTGAGAATGTGTGTCTTGGACAGGTAAAGGGGAGGTGGGTAGGATGGGGATATGATATATTTCCCATCAACACTTTATGCCTCCAGATGAAAGTGGAGGTTCTGACTATCCATTTTTATTTGATGTAGAGTTACCATCGTAGCATTGCACAAATATGTCTCTTATATCTGATAATTGGTCTTAAAAGCTACATCTCTCTCTCTGTCTCTCTGTCTTGAAAGTGTCCTTGCATGCTCGGCTGTCTAGTACATTAAACAAGTGCTCCTGAAGGCTAGACACTAAGTCAATGGCAATTGCAATTTATAACAAGTCCAGACCAGATTCTCTAACCTGTGGCTAGTTCACGTGGTGACAATCTACCATGAGCACATGCAGTGAGAGCAGCATCAAGCACAAAAGGAACAGCTTCCAGAATATCCCATGCAGGCAGTTTAAGGTGGAGAAATACATCTTCATTTCCAGGCCCGGATGAGCTACTGCTTCCAGAAGTAGTTGGTGCCAGAGACTGACCAGTTCTATTTATCTTTCTGAACATGAAGTTCAGCAGTGCTTCAACAATCTGGTGAACAGGAGTTCCAGGGAGAAGACCTGAGAGAGGTGAACCAATGCATGCTTGATGTTGCCTGTACCACAGTTTTAATTTTGGAAAAGAATCCATAAATATGGGTTCTCCAGATAATGGACTTGAAAGTCTAGACAGCCGCTTGATTTTGCTTTGATCTTTCTGCAGATCATCAGAGGATGCCAACTGGGAGTTGCGCACCAGCAAAAGGTATTCAGGAGTTAGACGGGATCCCACTGGAACAACATCCATAACATTCTCACGAGGCGGCTGATCGAACCTCCACAACTTCAGCAGAAGAGTAAATGCATTCGAGAAGATGGCATGTGAAGAAATTTCTTCAGACATTACAATCCATGTCACGTTGGGTGCACACGAACCAAAGGCCTCACAAATTGGCATCAATGCACCAGCAAGCTGTGGAACCTGGAAAATGCAACGCATAGACATTAGTACAAAATGAACAGCCTGGTTTTCTCCATCCTAATCTTATGACAGCTGCTAACTCTGGGTACTTTATTTCAGGCTTCAAGGCCCTCAAAGGTACATAAAAGACGGTACTTTATTTCAGGCTTCATTTGTGGCATGGCTAAAGTTTCCAATATTTGTACAGGCCCCTGATTGCATACAGATATATTTTTCCAAATTTATTTGTGATACCATCAAATTTTCATGAAGTGTACACAGAAGAATTTATTTCTGAACATTTGTCATCAGGTTTCAAGGTTGAGTGGCCATGCAACTGTAAGCTAGACTCTCTGCTTTTTAATGTGATTTTCAACCACACAAGCAACATAGGTGACATTTAAAGTAAATTATAAGAAGATAGGTGAAGCTGAAGTTCAACGTACCAATCCATGCAGAGAAACAATCTGAACACAATCAATAGATGACACTCCGATGAGAAGAACATTCAGGAATCGAGCATAGCCAATCAAATGGCTTTCAGTTCCAGAATAATTAGCAGAAACAGGAGGCGAAAGCAACCTGGTGATGAACAAAACAGTATGTTCCTGCAAACATGCAGATGAAACACAGAGGAAATGAGTGTGTCGACATAGAAATGGCAATTTTGATAATGACTTAGCGGAAACCAACTTCTAATACAAGTACACTATTATCTAAGTTCTTTGGCAGCTCAAATTAAAGTAATGTGCCCTAAATTACTGAAGCAGAGCATCTTAGGTAGTCTTCGAGGAAAAAAAATCACTCTTCCAAAGTGAGTTATTTTTGCGTGTGGGCTTAAGGGGTTTTCCTTTCTTAACTCCAGATCTATTCTCTTCCTTCTCGCCGTCCATCAATCTTCATTGTCACCATCTGCTAGGCTGCTACCGTTCCGCCTCTTGTTCTACAAGTCATACGAGCCGCCAATCAGCGGGTAGTGTCTTGCCTTCTCCAATCCTAGTTGCATACACAGCAGATACATCCTTTTTCTTATAGCCTGTTTGGCCAAGCTTCTTATGAGGTAAAAGTGCTTTTTTTTTTCTAAAATTAAGGTGTTTGGCCAATCTTTTGGATGGAAAAAAGTGCTTTTGAGGAGAAGCAGGAGCAGGTTTTGAGAAGCAGGAAAAAATAGCTTCTCTCCAAAAGCACTTTTGAAAAAAATATACTTAGAAGCATTTTTTATAAGCTTGGCCAAACACTAATTGCTACTCAAAAGTACTTTTCAAACTAAGTAACCAAACACAAACTGCTTCTCACCAAAAGTACTTTTTTTGAAAAACACTTCTCAATATAAGCTAATTTTAGAAGCTCGGCCAAACAGGCTATTAGTCTCCCTTAACCAACTGCCAACCGTGGAAGGGGGAAACTAAGCTGTTTCTTCATCTCTTGATGTTAATGGGATTTAAAGATGGTGTCCAGGTGAGGCCCTCGAGGCTTTGGTCTAGTGGTAAGAGTGTTGCGCGTGATGAGTGGATTAGAAGCATGCCAGAGGTCCGAACCCTGCATACAGTAGTCTTGGCATTTAAGTCGAGAGGGGTAGAGGGGCGGGCCCATTATCCATCAAGTTCCAAACCATGTGCCATTAGCCTTCGGGGATTTCTCAGCTATTAAAAAAAAGAGGTCCAGCTGTATTCTCAACCTCCCTCTTTGATTTCATTTCTTCACTTCTCTTATCCATGGATTGGGGATCTACTGCACATGCCAATGTTGGAGTTTCTCAGCCTTTGCACACTACTTGCTCTGTAATTGGTTATAGTAGTGGGTTTAGCTGTATAATGTAAGCGGCATTGGGAACCCGTACTAACTACTAGGACATTGGAAATCTTCCTGTCTTAAACGGGTTCTTTGAAAAGGGGGAAAGGGGGAAAGAAAAAAACAAATATGTTTTTTTATAATGGACAAAAATAAATGTGTATAGAAAGAAAGCTTTCATAAATAATGTAGACTCTAGAGGTTTTGAACAAAGAGAGTTTTGAGGTTCAACTACCTAAAATAGTAAAATACACCTACTTTATCTAGAGAGAAAGGCAAGTATTACCTGTATATTCCAACCACGAGCAAGAGAAGCACCACAGAGAATAGTAGCAGCAGAAATCTTGTCATCATCCGAGCCATTGACGGCAATGTCATATATTTTCTCTATTTCTGCTAAACTTCCATCAAATCCATGAGCTTAATTTCAGTTCCATACCACTGTATAAATTTCGAAAAAGAAGATCTGATATACCTGGCTTCAGGACAGAAAAGGTTTTAACTGAAGACCAGGCAGTTGCTAGGAAAAATAAGGGAAGATTTTGATTGCACAACTGCATTTTCCAAATTTTGACTACAAACATGCCATACCCTCGGTGATATAGACTGATAAAACTGAAAGCCGAATTACTAACCCCTAAACCAGATCTATTGCCCAATTTACTGCACTTTTAAGAGATTTTTTTCTAGTAAAATAATCCAAAGTTAGAGCAAATATGAGATTGACCCTTCAAGGGAATTTCTTTACTAGTAGTTTTAATTTTCTTTTCCATTATAGTTGGTTTGCCGTCCAATCTTCATCACTTCCTCTCTACCAAGACATTACTATCTTCTTTCCACCTACTCAAAATTGGCATAAAAAACTCATCTGCCTTCTGCCATTAGAGCCCATTGAAATTCCTTTTAATAAAATATTTTAATTTCTGCCAATCTGGCTTATTTCCCATAACCTCTCCTACCATTCCCGAACTCTAGTAGGCTGAGCATTCTTTATAACTTCTGGAACTTTATTATTTAGTCATATTAATTCAGATTCTGATCCACTCGGCCCGTTTTATAAGCCAGCTTAGATGGAATAATTCATGTTGAAGGCCTATCTTTATTTCAGTCGGAGAGTATCGTTTTGTGAGTAGTTAAATGTGCATCAGTTCTCTTATCTATATCTTTTCACGCTCTCAACATGTTTGAAAACTCCAACTAGGAAACATGAACCAGTGGCACTCTGTAGAATATTACTATTTGAAGCAAGTATTCCGGGCAGAAGATAATGAACAAATTAGGAGACAAGGAAAACTTTCTAATTGACAACTCAGTTGTACCTTGATGCTGGTGTTGATACTAAAGAACTGACCATTGGAGGAGTTAAGGGAGACCCCTTCATCAATGATGACCAGCCAGGCATTTGGCCCGAGACACTACGAGGCACTTGATCGCATCTACCTTTTACATATCCGGGCCACAAATAAGCAGACGTGTCCAAAATGTTTCTAGCAATGCAAGCTTCGACAATCAAGTGCCGCAGGTTTCCAGCTACAAATTGTTAGAGATTAGCCTAAAAACATACATCAATAGTCTGACATACTAGCATAGAAGAGAAGTAACAGATGCACCATCAATGAAGTTAAGTTTTCCAATCATACCATCCGCACGCAATCACCCATCAAAAATAAATAAATAAATATAACAAAACAAGGGAAGAAACAGGAAAATAACATAAATACCCAACTGAGGACAAAAGGCAAAATTGAGAGTTTCATCTAACTTACCATTGACATGGATGAAGATGAGGCAAACTTGATTAGCAATTTCGTCAAAGTAACAGCATAAAGCAAGTTAAACCACATGGGACAACTAATACAAGACAGACGCGCTGAAATTTCTTGCAGTTCAATAAAGAGATAACTCACCGCAATTGACAGGCATGTCATTTAAGCTCATTCCCTCAAAATAGCCACTCCCAACACGTAAACCTGAAAGGAACATCATTGCTTTTGCGGCAGCTTGATTTGCCAATGGAGCAGCAGGCAATGGTGGGGTCAACAAGCCTTCATAATCGTCAAGTTGCTGAAGGGTAGATAGCAAGTCTTGGTGACGCTTTCTGGAGGACTCTTTAGTTTGATTGGTAGAGCTACAATTCCTTTCCTCCTCTTCAATAAGATTCGCTATTGCTAGTGGTGTAATCGACAACAACAAGCATAAGCAAGTATCTAGGCGAGGTACAGGTCCCTCACTTGGATCCCTTTCCTACATTGACCAAAAGCGGTTAGAAGATTCCAATTATGAAACCAAAAGCAAATCCAGCTCCCCTTTCCCCCACCCACCCACCCACAACAGTGACAAACACACAACATCATACATATTTCCAGAACCTTCTACAGAAAGAAATGCAATGGTTCAATAATAAAGCAACCCTAAATTCAGCTTTAGCTAATGCATCGATTTACTTTCCAGAATTTAAACTTGAATTGTTTCCTGCAATATCACATTGGAAGCATAGTTTCCCAATTTTTGTTTTTTTGGGACTGGTAACATGTTTCCCTAACCTGAATTCAACTTAACAATGAATGGAAGGGATTCATCATGAATTCTTACTCTATTAACAAGCCTTAGGGCTGCAATCCATAATCCAAGAAAAGTGTCCTGCCAGGTTGTAGAGTTAACTGCCTGCAGAGCCTTCACTAGACCTGCAATACAACTTCAGTTTAGCAATGTCATTTAGAGCAGGTTATACTCACTAACAACTTAGGGGTCGTTTGGTATGAGGTATAAGAAGGTATAGGGGTGGTATAAAAATTTAATACCACCTTAATACACTGTTTGGTTAGCAAACCAGGTATAAGTTATCCCGGTGTTAATTTTAACACCGGGATAACTTATACCTTATAGAGGGTGGGGTAATTAGCACCGTATAACTTATACCTTCTTCTTAGAAATTATACAATAGTCATTCTTAATACAACATACCAAACAGTGAACAACAATCCCAGCATAACTTATCCCAACATAAGTTATACCGGCATAACTTATACCGGCATAAGCCCTATTCCAACCAAATGACCCCTTAAGAGTACTATGTATACCGGTGAGTGTTTCAGCAGCACTTGTAGCTGCTACTTGTGACCCATCAATGGTGTCCTCTAGAAAGAGATCGAAGGGGAGCCACAGCACTGATGGACTAGCACCATGACACTGATCTGCAGAAGATGCAAGCGAACCAGACACCACTACAGCATGAAACTTTTTCTGTGAGCTTGTTTTGC
This sequence comes from Nicotiana sylvestris, assembly GCF_000393655.2. Classification (NCBI taxonomy): domain Eukaryota; kingdom Viridiplantae; phylum Streptophyta; class Magnoliopsida; order Solanales; family Solanaceae; genus Nicotiana; species Nicotiana sylvestris. The sequence continues at coordinate 77,517,300 of NC_091065.1, read as the reverse complement.
GCTTTCTAGAGAGGACTACATGATTATCTGATGTTAACTGCAGCAAAGCCTCCGGAGAAATATTCTTAGAGTTTCTTAAAGCTGATGAGTTTGACACGAGAAGTCTTAAATTCTGGGTAAAAGATTCCCAATGTCCGGGCCTAAAGAAAATATAAAACATGAACAATGAGCCACTGCAATATCAATTTAGTTGTATTTATTAATTGCTTAACAAAACAGTGAAAAAAGGCAACTGGTAATATGCAAACTTGAGTGAGGGGTACTGTCACTATTAACAAGAGCAGCAGTTGAGAGAATAAAGGTATATGATCTTACATGTTCTTGCGTGCCAAATAAAGGATCGCAGAAGTCACTTTATCTCGAAAAAATTCACCAATTATTTCAATAGCCATAACTGTGTTCATTTTACATAATCCTTCATGCTTTTCTGTTCTTCCCCCAGCAAAACCATCATGATTATTCAATCCCATGTCTTGAGATGTAATAGGCCACCTGGACTTCTTTTCAGCAGTCAGTTCCATCAATCCCTCATCATCAAGGGACGCATCAAGTAACTCCCATACAATAGCAAAAACAAATTCAACCACAATTAGACCACTTTCAGATCCTTGAAGTCCAAATATCTGGTAAAGATGTAATGTATCATTTATTGCTTCCATAATCCTGCAAATTTATTCACATTTATTAACTGTTGATACTAAATTAATTGACCGCCTTTGCACTAGTTCAAACAAATTCAAAATAAATTGGCAATTCTGAGTCAATATACTTCTCATTTAAATGGATATCTTATGACCTCTGGGGTAATAAAGACAGGAAAATTCCCGGACCATAAAGTGAGAAAAATAATTATAGTTCCTATGAGTTCCACTTATATCATTTTCAGAATAATGATCATCTGAACTTTGCTAGATGGCACTTAAAAAATCCTCATCTTGGAAAGGGGTGCTCTGCAAGCGAACAATTGAAAATATATAAACAAAAGAAATTACGGGAAAAAGAAGCTAAGTTGCTCGGACACGGGTGCGGGTATCCGACAGGGGGTGCGGATCTAGAGGTCGGATCCTTCGAAATGTAAAATCTAAGATTCGGAGATACAGATCCTAGTATGGATACGGGTGCGGGGATCCGGCTAAAAATAATTCAAAAAAAAATAAAAATATAAAATATAAAAAAATATCTCTAAATTATGAAAAAAATTGTGGAATACTTACCTACAGCTTGTAAAGTGTGGATTTCTTTTTTATTTCTCAAGTTGGAGGCATGATTTCTTGATTTTCTTCCATTCCGAATTCTCCTAATGGTTAACTTTTTCTTATAGTTACCTTCATATACAGTTAAATATTAATTTTATAATTTAGATTAGATCTCTAATTATTATTATAAAAATCGAACTTACTGTGTGTCAAGTTTTCACTACAAAGGGTACAATAGTATTAAATATAATAATATCCAAATAAAGTCAAAATCTTGCACTTTCCCAATTCTCGAATGCTCCGTCTTCCCCAATCTCAATTGATATTCTCTGCTGCTCTTTCTGCTCGATCAAGACGAGAAGCAGAAAGTAAAGGGTCCATTTCCAAGATAAGATATGTCATTTTCTTCAATTTACCCTAGTTTGGGTTCTGATCTCGGGAATTAAATTGTATCTCTTCTCGAATTTTTTCACCCGTCATGGTCAAAGCACCCAAAATCTTTTGACCAGATCCGGTACGAATCCCATACCCGCACCCACACCAGTGTCGTGTCGACCCGGGTGCGGCACCTAAACTGCCCTGTCAGAGCAACTTAGGAAAGAAGAGCCCTTTAAATAAAGATTTTTGGAATAAGAATCTCAATTAATATTTTCCTGAAAAAGAAGTGATACTCTGGCCTCCGGAACGGTCAAAAATTGGAATGTTATCTACTGAAGTTATCAACTTAATTAGGTGGACAAAGTGTCCAAGGAAAGGAAGGCCAAAAACCTACTTTACTATTGACTCAAAAGTAAATAAATGTACGCTTTCCTTTTTCACCCCAATTACCTTTCCACCTTCTCCAAGCTCACCATCTAACCAGAAAATCTAAACAAATTTAATAAATGAATTCCCACGGTGTCAACTCAAATGCTATATCGCATCAATGTTTTTTAAAGCTAAGATTAAACTTAATAAAATGCAGATCAAGTATTAATGACCAACATGCATAAAAACTCGTCTGAAGTAGTAAAGGATGTGAAACGAGGCATACTTTTGATAATTTGGACCATTAATCAGAGACGCCAATGAGAAAGCATATCTTTTTAGAAGTTCCATATAGAGCCTATACGCCACTGGATAGCTCCTGCGAGCAGGGATCACTCTGCAAAGAGAAAAAAGGAAAAAGAGCATGAACAAAAAACAAAGACTAAAAAACCATTAACCAACCACCACACCTCAATCCCAAACTAGTTAGAGTTGGCTATACGAATCTTCTATATCTATCGTGTTCTATAACAGCCAATTTCACTTTTTTTGTAACTGAGAAATCCATTGTTCATAGCCTTGAAAATTGATGGATAATGGACTCACCCCTCTACCCTTCTCCACTTAAATATCATACTTGGTTCACGGATTCAAACTCATAGTCTACCAAAGCCCTAGGGGCTATAGTATACGAGCCAATTTCATTACAATACAAAACATCACGATAAACTAATAAAGATAAATGCATTTCTTAAATTGTATAACCACGTCATCTAAATTATTATTAGAATGGGACACTTTCATTAATCTAATTACATATGTCTCAACATTCCTCTACGTGGGGGCTCATTATTTTCTATTAGTACAAGCTCGTGAAAATACTTTCTATTATTGAGTAGTTATTAGAATTTAACCTAGCAACTATGTCGAATAGGTTATCACCTCATCTAAAAGCTTAAACTTTAACATTAGAGTTGAACATTTTGTTCAATTATATTAACCGCCTGAATAGGTTGGGTATTAAACTTAAGTTCTATGGAATATATATATATATATATATATATATATATATATATATATATATAGACACACACACACAATCAGGCCACTTAATAACATTGATCGGTAACCTCGAACAAATGGCAAGTAAGCTATACCTGGTGGAAAGAAGAGCGAGAACGAACATAGGAGGGACAACACGAAGGGTCAAAGCTTTCTCTAGAAACTTCCAAGCAATAGGAACGTTATTAGCCCAACAGATATGAGAAACGAGAAGGTTCGCTACGTCGGTGGAAGGCATGGAGAGTCCAGCAGAGTTAAGGTTGGAAGAAAGTTGGATGGCCCACATCAAAGGGTCGGTGCCTTTCTGCTGAGCCGACTTGGTCAGTTCCATCACTCCGTCCCATAGGTTTGATTGTATTTGTACGGAGGACACCATGGCTGCCATGGCGATTTACTTAGGGTTTAAGCTTTAGATCTGAAGATTTTCTTCTATCATGAATAGTACTAGAGCTGCTCAAAATTTGGACTAATGGGGAAAGAAGTTTCGAAGTGTTGGCTCTTTCGTTCTGTGCAGGGGAAGACTTGGTAATACAATTGAGAGTCAGTTTTGAAGGCTTTTGCTTCGTTGATTCTTCTCTTTTTCTTGACCCCTATTACCTTTGCTGGACCCACTTATATTTTTGAGTCGTTTTCAAAAAAATTGCCCAAATATTTGATTAACGTTATAAATTAAAGACTGTAAAGTAAATAAATCAAAGACAAGTATAGGGAGAGAGATTGATATATTATTGAACTTTCAAACTGACGTAGATAATAAACTGAAATCTCTTCTATTTACAGAAGAAAGGAAGCTGCTGTGTAAGCTGCTGTGTAAGCTGCTACTACAAGCTGCTGTGTAAGCTGCTACTACAAGTTGTTGTGTAAGCTGCTAGTACAAGCTGTTATGTAAGCTGTTGTGTAAGCTGCTACGCAAGCTGTTGTGTAAGCTGCTACTATACCAGACATGGATAATCTTCTACCTAGGGTAATGTTTATCCATAACCGGGTACCGAAGTGATAAGCTCTTCAGGAAGCTTATTTCCAATAGAGTACTAAATAGATAAACATATTTACGGTGGAGTCTCATATAGATAAGCTTCTTCAGGAAGATTATTTACAACGGAGTACTAAATGAACATCCATAATATAATATATTTATAACACTCCCTCTTGGATGTTCATTAAAAGATAATGTGTCTCATTAAAACCTTACTAGGAAAAACCACGTGGGAAAAAAATCCTAGTGAAGGAAAAAGAGTACACATATTTAGTAATACGCATTGTTAGGTGCCTCATTAAAAACCTTATAAGGAAAACCCCATGGGAAAAAACCTTAGTAAGGGAAAAAGAGTGCATCGCGTATTTTACTCCCCTGATGAAAACCTTGTTTCAAATATTTGAGTCTCCGCATTCCAATCTTGTATACCATCTTCTCAAAAGTTGAAGTTGGCAAAGATTTAGTGAATAAATCTGCTGGATTATCACTTGAACGGATTTGTTGCACATCAATGTCACCACTTTTCTGAAGATCGTGTGTGTAGAATAATTTTGGTGAAATGTGCTTCGTTCTATCTCCTTTTATAAATCCTCCCTTCAATTGGGCTATGCATGCAGCATTGTCTTCGTATAAAATTGTGGGTCTTTTCTCACATTTCAAACCATATATTTCTCGAATAAATGAATTATTGATCTCAACCATACGCATTCCCTACTTGCTTCATGAATAGCTATTATCTCAGCGTGATTTGAAGAAGTAGCAATAATAGATTGCTTTGTGGAGCGCCATGATATGATAGTACCTCCATATGTAAATACGTAGCCGGTTTGAGATCGAGCTTTATGGGGATCAGATAAATAACCTGCATCTGCATTACCAATACGATCTGCACCACTTTTGTTAGCATTAGCAAGATAAATAAGTGCACCATCTACACCGAGATAGAGTATTTCAGGACCAAGGAGCTCTTCATCCTCTTCTAGAGGTTGGAACGGATCCTTATTCACTTCAAGTGATTGAATATTCATTGGTATACTTAATGGGTACACTTTGTCCATGTAAAAGTATTTTTAAGACCCTCTTGGAGCTCTTCCGGAGTTCCAATAAGATTTATGTCACCAACATAAGTAGCAAGTGTAACAAATTTTGATGACATTTTCTTTATAAAAATATATGGACAAATAACATAATTTATGTAACTTTCTTTCAGCAAATATTTACTGAGGCGATTATGCCACACGCGCACAGATTGCTTTAAACCGTACAAAGATCTTTATAATTTGATCGAGTACATTTCCTGAGATTTTGAATATGCTTCAGGCATTTGAAATCATTCAAGAATCTTTATATAGATTTGATCAAATGAGTCATATAGGTTATGACTCTCATTTAAATGGCATGACATCTTCAGGTGTCTGGACTACTGGTCCGATCCTCACAATATTTTACAGTATTGTGCACTATATTGTATCAAATATATCGTCGACGATCATTTTGTATCGGTTCGCAATCGACATAACTTGTTGAGATCTCATCACTTTCTTTATATTCAGGTACCTGAACTTCTTCTGGAGTTTCATGAAATGTTATGTCGTGGGCTCTTCTAGAGCTCATTTCCTCCTCATTATGATCATTAGCTCCTTATCATTTTTCAAGGATTGTTACCTTTGGAACCGATTGGTCTACCACGCTTCATGCGTATAGTAAACTCTATCCTTCGGGGACTTTAAATTTTAATAGGAGCATTTGAAGCTGAAATATGATATTTGATTTTGGATCAGCAAATGCTTCTGGCATTTGACTTGAATTATCTTCTAAGTGAGGATCATATTAATGATAATTCGATTCATATAGCATATTTTCAGCTGTTTATTCTATCCCCCAAATGTTAGAAAACTAACATATATTCCCAATCTTCTTTGGGAAACATATCTTTGTGCATTGTGATAGAGAAATTAATCATATACCACACGTCAAAAGATAGTAAAAATATTTGGTTTCTGATCCTAAACCAATTGTGAGGGGAGGACTTATCATATATTATTGGTCCGATACATACAAGTGCTGCTATATGCAATCTAGAAAATCTTAGACCAACACATGAAGTTTTGTTCTCATAAGCAATAGTTTAGCCATTAATAGGAGGTATTCAATGCTAAACCAGCTTGGATGCAAACCAGCATTACCAAGATGAACTTTCTTGATTTCATAATCTGAAAGTTTTACTCTTAGTTGAGAAAAACAATTTCAAATGCCAAACTGCAGGTTGACAATGAACACACATGTAACCATCTTATATATGCATCTATAAGTGGTTCACATGATAGGTGAATGAGCCCATATTCACCTTTTATATATTTCAGAATCAGGGGTATTAGTCCCAACTTTAGCTGGTATAATCAATTTATTATGAGAACAAGCAACACATAAGAATTCTTGAAGAATCTTCTAGTTCTTCAGTATATGCTTATCTGAATTCTCAAATAACTCATTTAAAAATGGCAAATGAAAACTTCAAGTTTATCATGGCATGCACTATCTTTTAGTAAACTTCTGGTTTACTATGACATAAACTTTTGCATTAGTAAACTTCTGATTTACTGCGGCTACTTTTGTATTTGTAAACTTCTGGTTTACTATGATACATGATATAGTACAAAATTGAAGAATAAGGCGGGTAACTTCTCACATACATATTATTTTACCCCCTATGATTGTGGAAACATGAAGATTTTCAATCTTCTAATCATTTGTAGTCTCAGTATGATTGTCATTTATATTAGTAAACTTCAGGTTTACTACAACATATATTTTGACCATAGTCATATAATATGAATGACATATTTGTATATAAGCTCTTCGAGAGACTTCATTTATTATCCACAATCTAATATTTATCGGACACTACTGGTGTCATGTGTCTTCTAGACAAACAGTTAGCTCTTCAGGAGTTGTTGATACATTTTGTATTATCAAATATTGTTCAGACACTTCTGGTATCCACCAACTTTGTAAAAAATATCTCCTTCAGGGAGAAACGCCATTAACATTTGAATATTTTATATCAAAGCGGTAACCACATAGTCATTACATCCTTCAGAGAAAGATACACGAGTTGTTATTTACTTCGGGGAACTCGATAACTAACCATAACATATTAATGTGGTTGTAGTAGAAAGCATTCTACAAGAATACTTTTGCCTTGGAATGATATTTAATAAAATTATCCAAGATATTTTATGTACAACGGGTACGTGCGACAATGATCTTTATGTCACAAAAATAAGATTTATATCCTTTGTTATTCTACCTCTTCAGGAGGTAAGTTGTGGTGTTTATTCATTCACTCCAGGGAATGAAAATGTGTTTCAAAAATAACTTTGAATAGCTTATTATTTTATTTAAGCACAGAAAGACACAGTTTCATAATATTTTCCTGCTTCAGGAGAAAATTTCAATTGTGTTACTTCTTCAGGAGCAAATTTAAAATACGAAATATTGAGTATATATTCCCTCAAACATATTACCTCTTCTGAAGGTGAATTGTAATATATTCACATCAAAAACGCGTTCATATTTACGAGCTTTATTAATATTGTCACATTCACTTCGGGGAATGGATTAATATATATCAAAAGTTCTCATTCTTCAGGGAACGAAACATAATTATTTAAATGTGAATTAATCACACCAAATTGTGTGACGGCTTAGAACCTCTTTTAAGATATTGCTACTTCAGGAGCAAATCGAGGCATGCAAGTAATGTAGAGAAATTTTCTCTAATTTATATTCAATTGTAACCATAGAAAGCCTAAATTATCACTTCTGGTGGTCATAGGCATATACCATTTCTGGTAGTTGTATATTATTTTCAAACTCTACTAGAGTTGCAAGCAAACTTATTGTCTTTGCTCGCCTTTAGAATCAAGTTATAGGACTTCAATATAAGGGTTTTCCTTACCTGATAAGCATGAAATGCTTTTAAAGTGGTGCTTGTGTTTTATACATGGTAGATGATGATGCTCATGAAATCATCGTAACCAAGAGCGTGACTTTAGTTAGGACACATATCTTCAACCGGGAGGGACGTTACTGCCAGCATCTCAACACCTCAGTTGGTTAGACTTACTTAATTTTAAAGCTCTACCATTCACCTGAGATAGGAAAATCAAATTCGAAGTAAGTGCTCAAAATGACAGAGTCTCGTGCTGATAATGTGTTATAAAATAAAGAATGTAAAGTAAATAAATCAAAGACAAGTATAGGGAGAGAGATTGATATATTATTGAACTTTCAAACTGATGTACATAATGAACTGAAATCTCTTCTATTTATAGAAGAAAGGAAGCTGTTGTGTAAGCTGCTGTGTAAGCTGCTACTACAAGCTGCTGTGTAATCTGCTATAACAAGTTGCTGTGTAAGCTGCTACGCAAGCTGCTGTGTAAGCTGCTACTGCAAGTTGCTGCGTAAGCTGCTACTATACCAGATATGGATAATCTTCTACCTAGGGTAATGTTTATCCATAATCGGGTACCGAAGTGATAAGCTTCTTCATGAAGCTTATTTTCAATAGAGTACTAAATAGATAAACATATTTACGGTGGAGTCCCATATGGATAAGCTTCTTCAGGAAGATTATTTATAACAGAGTACTAAATGAACATCCATAATATAATATATTTATAACAAGTAAAACATAATACTACTCCGGCTTCTACATCATTGCGGGATATTGAACAAAATATTTTTCAAAGTTTGGTATTAGAGCTATAAAAAGATGTTTGTGTGAAATAAGTTTTGTATTTCCTCTTTTTAACTATTCAACATTCGAAGTTTCAGTTAATACAAAAATAAAGCTATGTAATAAAAGTTTACGATTCCTAGAGTTTGATTTTGATCATTTCAGTTAATCATTATATCGCACTTAATGGCGAGATACTTGTTTAGTTTGATGCCTTAAAATGGTTTGTGCAGTCAGATATTTGGAATCGTCCCAGCTCTTAAATGTGGAAAGTGTAGGATCAGTCCGAGGACGAATTGAATAAAGGACTAACGTAACGTTGTATAATGTGGAAAGTGTAGGACCAGTGTTAGGGGTTTGAAGTTATTATGCACTAACGTAACGTTGTATAATCTACAGTTAAATATCTCTATAACATTCTTATATGATAACCATTCACTATAAAAATTATATTTTTTTCGCAATCAATTTTTATGTTATGTTATACTAATATATATCCTTTATAACATCACTTCATTATAATAGTCAAAAAATATCGTAAGTGATTCTATTTAATATTGGTAGGTAATTTAGGAAAAACAATAAGTAAGATGCTAAGTTATGACAATGTATATAAAAATCATTATGTTATTACTGTATGTAACTTAAATCTTTAGGGGAAGAGGATATGGTCAAAATCTAGGTTTAATCATATGAATTCAATTATGTGCCCATCTTTAGGAGTAAATAGGAGTTTCAGCATCTTTTTCAAAGTGTGGATTCTCAGTGAGATTGTGGTCACCTAACTGCATTGCAACTTCCTAGCACAAGCTTGTTTGACCAAAAATAGGAATTTCGGTCAAAGCTTGTTTTTAGAAGAATACAGGTTGCTGATAATCAAGTAGAAATAAGAATAATCGATGTAAATAATAGCTTAATAGAAAGCAAAGTAAATCAGTATATTCCAATAGTGTTTCGTGTCCTTACAAATGTTCACTCCTCACCCTTTATAGCTATTTCTAAGTAATACGTTTTTCTCCTTTCATAATGGAGTCATTATGGATAATTAATGACATTTAATGTAACGTTATAACTGACAATCGTAACTGTTCCAATACAGATTCTATAACGTTTTCCGTAATTAATGCCTATTAATTACCAATAATACGTATCTATACCCCTTTTGCTATTTAGGTTCATTCTTTCGATGCCTTTTCAGAATATCAAGAGGTTCGAGCACCTATCCCTTCTGGCTTTCTCGGATCTTTGCCCATGCCTGCTAAAGCTCGTGCCTCTTCAACTATTCTTCGCCAACTGTCAGTCCTTTACCAATCCACGTGTCATGACACGTCACCACATAATTAATTCGATATATTAACTTGATTTTTCCCAATACAGATAGTCCTCCCCCCCCACTTGCCATTTATTCATCAATAGAATATTTGGGAAGTGGATCTCATTAAATCGGGAATTTTGCCGCCATTACATTTTCTCTGGTACTGACGCTGCATATGTCACTTCCATTTAATGCTCATGATGTGTGGCATCTTCTGATTGGTTCTGAAAAGATGATTGGTTCTGCAACTTTTTAGCGTCTTTTAGGGCTTTTTTGCGGCTCCATCAATTACGAAGTGACAGTTTTCATCATGACGTTTCCATCATTACACCGTTTTCTTTTATGGTTGCTTCTGAGTATAAATATAGCTTTTGTCTTTGTCTTTCTCATAAAAAGTTTCATATTTTAGAATATTCACTCTTGTTTTCTTTTTCCTCGTACTGCCATGTCTTCTTCAAACCCTAATCTTCGAAGAGTCCCCATTGTTGATGATCTTCCTCTTGCTTCTGTTAGAAGCAGAAGAGGAGGAAGATTACGTAGTTTAGGGTCTTCATCTATACGGGGTATTTCTTTACCTCCAGCAAGTTCTACTCTTCCTTCTAAAACTAGGGGTTCTCTTTCCCATATACCTTCATCTAGAAATAAAGATTCTAATGAACCTGTTCGTGAGCCTTTAGTAGATGAAATTGTCCCTGCTGAACTATCTTTTTACACTGATAGAGAATCGATTAGGAACCAAGTTTCTTCTATGTCTTCTTTAGATCGTGTTGATATTTACCCTTCTCAAATCACCGAAGGTCTGATCTCTGTTGTTCGTAGGGATTGTCATTAGAGACCTGATTTCCCTATTATAATTCCTAATACGAACCAAAGAATTACATCTTACTTGACCGGATTTTCTTTTGTGTATACATATCCCTTTACGCTGAATTTTAAACCCCCTATTGATCTTGTTCTCATTGAATTCTGTCGTTTTTTCGACGTTTGTCTAGGACATATTGGCCCCATTGTGTGGAGGGTTGTTGCTTGTTTAAGGCATTTAACAAGGTTGGCTAACTTGCCTTTTACTTTTTTCCATTTGATTCATTGCTACTCCCCTAAGCTTTTCCGTCATGGGATTTTTACTTTAGTGGCGAGAAGTAAGAGAGTGTTAGTTAGCCCAGAGGATGATAAGGACCGTGATTGGTATGTCAGGTTTGTTGCTGCCCCCACTGTTGGTTTAGTGGGCGAAGAAAATGTTTCATTTCCTGAAAAGTGGAATTTTGCACGTACGTAAGTTTTTCTTTTACAACTTTCTCTATCTTTTCCCTTTATTTTTCCCGCTACTGTTTAATTTTTTCTTTTTCCAGCAACCATGAGAACTGTTGATGAGATTCCCAATTTCCGTGGTTGGGTAGAAAAGTTATTGAAAGTTGCTTCAATGGAAGGTAGATCTTGGAAAAATCTCTCGCATAGGTTTGGTTGGAAGGTTAAAACTCATGGTAAATGCTTTACTCATCTCCTTTTCATATTTTCATTCACTTTTCCCTTAGAATTTGTTTTGACCCTTATTTTTATCAGGATTTCCCATTCGTGGTGTAAGTGTTGATGTAGTCGTGGCTTCCAGAGTTTCTTTGGAAAGAGCTCAAGAGATAATCTTAAGTTCTTCATCAAAAAGGAAGGCTGATACAACTCATGATTCTGAAGAAGAGGAGGAACAAGATGGATGTTCCTTGATTAAAGGCCGCGGGCCAGAAAACGAGTTTTCTTAGATGATGAAGCGACTCCTCCCCGTTCTGTTCCCATAACCGAGGCTATTGAAGCCACCTTGGTGAGCTCTAATGATGATACTCATGCGGCAGCTCGTGACTCTGATGATCAGCTTTTTTCTCGTGGGTTTGATAGCGAAAATTTGGATTTGGTTTCCGATGAAGTACCCCTTGCCTCTTTTACCATGCATGTCCCTTGTGAGCACGTGATTTTTGCCCTAAGCAAATTATTCCCAAAATTCAAACAAAATGATTCTTTTTCTTTATTTTTACAATTTTTGTGCAGTTTGGCGTCATTTTCTGATAGTTGTTGCATTTTATTTATGCATGATCAATTCATATAAAATACAAAAATATGCATTTGCATTTAGGATCTAATCTCATATGTTGTATTAATCAGCGATTAATTTGTTTTATAATAGAATATATGGAAAATAACAAAAAGAGTCCATTATTGCATTTTTAATTGTTTAATTGCGAATTCGTCCTGGAATAGTTTTTAAAATAATTTTAGGAATTAATTGGTTTAATTTTGAAATATATTGGGAATTTATTTTAAATTTTATAATTTTATAAAATTAAAAAAAAAGAATATACAAATTGAAATACAAAAATTAAATAAAATAAGTCAAAAGAAAAGAAATTAAAACATTAAAAAGGGCTGCCCATGATTTGGGCCAATTAAACCACAACCCAGACCTCCCAAACCCGGCCAGCCCAGAACCCCTTCCCCACCCGGTCCAATACACTAAAATCAAAACGACGCCGTTTGGCGTCGATCAATCCAAACCGTCGAGGTTAACAAGATCAACGGCTCAGAGGCAGGGTAGGCGTACTATAAGACTGTCCGAAACGTCCCCCCTACCCCATTTCCCATCGTCGTCCTCACCCCTCTTAAACCCTAGCCGCGCCGCCCTGAAATCCCTAGAATGCCGGTGGCGGCGCCGTCGTCCAATGGCACCGAAATTCACACCTCCTCCTCGCCTTCATATCCTCTTTCCAAAACACCAAAAATCATCCTTCGAATCAATGCCTAGCCTCTCGAATCTTGATTTTAAAACCAGACCCAAAATCCTATTTTTGTCCAAACAGCCCCAAATCGATACCTGATAATCCCCTGACCTTCCTCATCTTGAATCCCTAGGCGAAATCCCTCGAATCTTTCTGAAGCTCAGCAAATATTGGATCTAGGGTTGGTCAGCTTGGGCCTGTTTTAAAGAGCTTCAAAGTCAATGGATTTCTGTTAACGTTACATGCCTATTTTGGTTAAAATAGACAAGTAACGTTAACCGGAATTCAATTTCGATGGGTTAATCCGCGTGGAGTCTGAGTGAGTTTCTTTTCTAATTTCTATCTGTTTCTTTTGTTCTCCCCCTGTAGTTGTGAGCTTTGTTTTCTTTGTTAGTTAGAAGTATTCATGCCTGCCTCTTTTTGTTTGATTCTAATTTCTTCTCTTTTGCTGAATTTCTGTTAATCGTTTAAATAAGTCGTCAATTAATCGTTAGTTTAATTAGGTTCTCCTTTGTTTTGTTCATATGAGGTTTGATTTGGAATTTGTTTAAGACTGATTTCAGCTAGTATTAATTGTTTGTTCAATTTTAGTGTTAATTGAGATAATGTTTAAGATAGTTTATTTGGGTATAGCTGGATAATTCATTCGTTAGTTAACTTCAGTTAGTTTTAGCTAAGGGTAAATGGGTTTGGTGTAGTCAACTGGGGTCAGTAATTTTAAGAGGAAATAGGGGTAGTTTGGGCATAAGGAATGGGTAGTTTCTTTAAGAATGGTAATTTCGAAACAAGAGCAAGGGTAGTATAGGTATTGTATGGGTAGAAGAATACCCTAGGGCCTTCTAGAATAGTACTTTAGTGTAGATTTTAATCAATTTAGGACACTAGCTTGGGTAACAAGTCAAGAAATAGGGGTTTAAATGAAAATAAGAAGAGGGACTGTTGGGAAAAACTGAAAATCTGAGGGCTGCCCTCATTTGTGCCTATAAAAGGGCATGCCCTTCACTTCATTCAGAAGTTTTGGGGAGCTCCAAATAAAACTTCCCCCAAAAAAACTTCTCAAGCCTGCAGATCTGAGAATTCAAATGGCAGCTCAAAACTACTTTTAGATCTTAGCTTTCCTTAAGAGAAAATCAAAAACTAAAACAGTAGAAACTTTCAAAAAAAAATTAAAAAAAAAAATCACTGTTCCATTGCCTTTTTTGTTTAGATCCTTTCTGAATTCCTATTTGAATGTCTTCATTTCTGTGCTAAATTCGAGTTATTAAAAGTTTCTGGAGCGAACTGTTGCTTTGTTCAAGTGATTTTGGGCATAACTGAACTGGTTTGGGTGGAGTCATTGTCTTTGAGATATTTTGGGTTCATCTTCGAGTTTATTTGGGTGATTTTGAGTTGTAGTTGGCAGGTTGAGTCTATTTTGAGCTATTTGGATGACTGTTAGCTTCAGAAGTTGTGTTGGGAGTAGTTTTGAGTCTCTTTAGGTTTCTGCAAGTGAATTTGGTCTACTATCGGTGTTGTCTCTTCTCTGAAAATTATTCTGGGCTGTGTCTCAATTTCTTGGGCTGTGTATTGTTGCTGTTTGATCATCTCTTGGTCTACTGTTGTTTGAACTGCTACTGACTCACTCTTCTCCTTCATTATTCTTCAAATCTCCAGGTACAATACTCAAACCTGACATGAAATTGAATATTGATTGGCTTGCACGAAGCTATTGGAAATTCAAGTTGAAATTCAATTAACTATCTCAAGTTTGATGTTGTTTAATACTTTTAGTATACATGATTAAGTGCTTCAGTTCTGTATATTTCTGTTTTTGGTTTGTATCGAGTGTTAGTGCATGCTAAGGGCTTAGGTTGATTTTGTTGCTTGGATCTATTGTATAATTTCAGAATACTGGGTGTTTTAATACCGTTCGAACTCAAGTGTAGGAATGGATTGCTTTTAAGCTTTCAAATGGTGATCATGTTAAGCTTAGTTGCGCGGCTTTTGCGTTTCTGACTTTGAATCTACATTGGCACTTTCAATTTTGAAGTCACGTTGTTGTTTTGGTTAAAGGTTTTAAATGCTATTATAGCTTGAAATGGTGGCACAAACTGTATATGAGTTTTATAACATCATGTATGGCATCTTTGCTATAGAATATGATTTGGTATCAAGGAATGCATTTCATGTCTGTTTCAGATTATAAAAATAATCAGCACTTGATCGGCCTTAGGGGGTTCTCATGAATAGCTAATTTGTTTCAAGTAGTTGCCGTAAATCCCACAGTTGGGCCGGTGTCTTTGGCCCATTGGCGTTCCGAGGCCTCTCATCTGAATCAGCCTAGTTTAGATTTCTTCTTTGTCCCCGAGCCCAATCTCCTAATTTACATGGCCTTCGTAATTAAGCCTAGGAGTCATAGAATAATTGAGGCGCGCCATGCCAAATAAAACCTCAACATGCATGGCCCTCGTTTAATTAATCATGTTTATCCTTAGAATTTGGGAGGGCCATTTAGCAAACTTCACGGCCTTCCCCAAAATAATATTACATTAGAATCTTTAGGCGCGGTTTTAATAAAATTACTTCCTTAAACTCGGGTGCGCATTGATGCGACCCAAATCTAAATCTCAACGAAGTCGAAATGGGTTGACAATCACGGGTGCATTGATTGCGACGTGGTTCGAAACGCGTTTTCACGACGTCGCAATTCTTTTAAAATAAATAATGATAAAAAGTGGTTTACGAATAAAAGGCACATAAGCTAGCATATATTAAAATCAGATAAAATACAACTGTTGAGCGACCGTGCTAGAACCACGGAACCCGGGAATGCCTAACACCTTCTCCCGGGTTAACAGAATTCCTTACTCGGATTTCTGGTTCGCAGACTGTTAACAGAGTCATATGCTTCCTCGGTTCGGGATACAACCGGTGACTTGGGACACCATTAATCTCTCAAGTGGCAACTCTGAATAATTAATAATTAAATCCCGTTCCAATTGTCCTTTAAATAGAAAAACTCCTTTACGCCCTTGCGGGTGTAGTGAAAAAGTAGGTGTGACTTCCCTGTGGCCCGTTCTTTGCCAATTGTGACTGCTACTGTTACTGCTCCGCCCCAAATTGTTATGACTTCCTCTATAGTTCCCCTACTACCGTTCCCCGTACTGAGGTTGGTTTTTCAAGTGGAATTAGAACGATGAAATAGATTACCATTGAGGTCCCTGCCGATGGTAATCTTTTGAAAAAGTCAGGTCGGGCTGACGTATGGTTGAAACCTCTGATCGGTCCAATTGAGAAATCCAAGCTCGAGAGTCATAGCTCTTTGAATTGGATGAATGACATAGTGCAATCATCATTAAAGGTGTCTGCTTCTTTTTACACTTTATTCCTTCTTTTATTAAGGTTCTTACCCCTTTCTTCTTTTTTAGATCAATCTTATTGGCATAGAGATGATGGAGAGGGTTTCTCATACGGAGCAATTAATGCATGATTATCATATTGAAGCAGACAACTGGAAAGAACAATATGAAAGCCTTCAACTTGATATGGAAGTGTTAGAAGAAAGCAAGTTCAACTTAGAGCAACAGTTGAAGGTTTTGACTTCAGAGTTAGCAGTTGAGAAGACTTCCTCAAATCAAACTGACAAGGATAAAAATCTCCTCAAGACATCATTTTCTGAGCAACTCTCCAAAGCCAGTGAAAAGATTAGAGGGTTGACGGCATTGCTAAATGAGAAAGAAGTTTATGC
The DNA here is from genome assembly GCF_000393655.2 of Nicotiana sylvestris. Lineage (NCBI taxonomy): Eukaryota > Viridiplantae > Streptophyta > Magnoliopsida > Solanales > Solanaceae > Nicotiana > Nicotiana sylvestris. Next base: position 77,500,777 of record NC_091065.1, on the reverse strand, counting down.
CGGTGAACTTGTGAAAACACTTACCCAGACCCAAGAAGATCTTCGTGAGTCTTCTGATAAGGTCAGATTTTTAGAAAGTTCACTTGCTCCTCTGCAATCTTCTTATGATGTTGCTTTGGCCGAGAAAGAAAAGCTTAAAAACGAGATTGACCAATGGGAAAGAGATTATGAGATTCTCGAGGACATGACTGCTATTGAAGTGAGTTGGGCTATTTTAAACACACGCCATGATACGCTTGTGGAGGCTAGCCAAGAGGGTTTTAACTTGGACACTGAGTTAGCCAAAATAAAGGAGACCATTGAAAAACTCAGCAAGGCCAAGATTTTCATTCTCCCATGGCTGATACTCCTGAGCATGTTGAAGATGATTTAGGTATGGTGAATGCCCCAGCTCCTTCAACTCAACTCGAACCTTCTGCTGCTAATGATACCGCTTTAGATTCTTCTTCTGCCCCTTAGTGAAAATTTATGAAGTGTAATTCCCTTTTTTTCTTTTCTGGTGGTTTTACCCCTGTTCCCATTTGGGGGTTTAGTTTTTGGAAATGACAAGTCCCCAAACCTTTTCGGGACATTTTGTAAAAATGACAATCGGTTTATGACTAAGTTCATACTTAGTCTAAACTTAATATTATGAAGTTTTTGTTTAACTTAATTGTCTTGAGCTTCTGTTTTGCTCTTTTTTGCCTTTATACTCAAGGTCTTGTTTGTTAATTCGTGAGTTTTTGTCTTGCCCTTTTTGCATTTTTTCTTTTTTTATATGCTTTGTTGACTTCATGAATATCTAAATCAAACATGAATTTATAAAAGAGGACCCTTTTATATTCGAAATTTAATGAAGAAGACGTCTCAACTTCATAACGGTGTAAATATACGAAAAAAGAAACGAGAACACACATGTTTCTTGAAATAACTTGGATAAAGTTTTCATTTGAGCTTTTGTCAAGTTTAAATAACATCTTACATGTATTGAAATATCTTCTATAACTTTTTCGTAACTGTTTTCTTTACAACAGATTTGCAAAAAAGGAAATAAACTCCAAGGGTTTTCTTTTTTAAAACCCATAGCTAATAATTGCCTTTAACCTAGATATTAGAAGATTTTGAAATCTATATGAAGGTTTTTTGACTGGCTTGTGTTATTGGCTCGTGACTTTGCTCTAAACTTGATACATTTGATAAGTAAACTTTGGGCTTGACTTGAATTTTAATTGTTTTCAGTCTTCTTTGCCTTCTTTATACATATATCATATGTATATTATATAGTCCCCCAAGTGTTTGAGCTTTGAAGTATGAAATCTCGAGCACTTGATTAATCCTTCCATGCGGTCTTTTTCCTGAAAGGGAAAAACATAGGGGACTCAGAGGTATGATTTTAGATGAAGACTGCTTAACCCTTTTAAATTTCTATCAAAATAGTTGTAACCATAGACCGGGAATTATGTTCTTTCCACGTGTCTTTTCAGGTCGTAATTCATCATTTAGTGCGGGCTAGCTTTTTGCCTATCATCTAAAATCGTTAGTAAAATTTTAACAATTCAAAATAAAAGTTTAAAATGAGGGTATCTGCCCGTGGGTATTTCCTTTCCTTAGAAATAGTATCTCTTCAGATGAACGATATTCCAATGTGAAGGTATAATCTTGTCATCCATTGTTTCCAGTTCGTATGCTCCTTTTCCTGCGATACCGTGAATCTTATAAGGTCCTTCCCAAGTTGGACTTAACTTTCCTGCATTCGCTGCCCTCGTTGATTGGAAAATTTTCTTGAGTACGAAGTCCCCAATCTTGAAGTATCTGAGACGAGCTTTCCGGTTATAGTATCGTTCCATAACTTGTTTTTGCGATGTCATCCTTATTAATGCAGCTTCCCTCCTCTCTTCAAGTAAATCCAGGTTTATTTGCATTTCTTCTTCATTTGACTCCTCAGTTGCTTGTGTATATATCGTGCTTGGTTCCCTTATCTCGACTGGAATTAAGGCTTCAGCTCCGTATACAAGTGAGAATGGTGTTTCCCCTATACTTGTTTTTGTGGTTGTTCGATAAGCCCACAAAACTCCAGGTAACACCTCTGGCCAATTTCCTTTAGATTCCTCCAACCTTTTTTTCAAATTGTTGATAATGAATTTATTCGTTGATTCAGCTTGTCCATTACTCACCGGATGGTAAAGCGTTGAAGTAATCATTTTAATTTGCCAACTCTGGAAAAAATTTATGATTTGCGTGCCTATAAATTGCGGGCCATTATCACATACGATTTCCCTTGGTACGCCGAATCGGCATATGATGTTTCGCCAAATGAAATCTCTGACCTCTTTTTCTCGTACATGTTTAAAAGCTTCTGCTTCTAAAAGGTATTCAGTGGGTACTAGTAAAAATCTTACTTTGCCTTTGGCTTGTGGCAGTGGACCCACTATATCCATCCCCCACTTCATAAAAGACTATGGTGCAATGATCAGATGCAATAATTCAGCAGGTCTATGCATGTTGTTACCGTATCTTTGGCACTTGTCACATTTGGCTATAAAAATTTCTGCGTCTTCTTCCATTTTTGGCCAATAATAACCAGCTCTAATCATGGTTTTTACTAAAGATCTTCCTCCTGCGTGATTTCCACAATGTCTCTCGTGTATTTGTCTCATCACATACTCTATTTGAGAAGGTCCGAGGCATCTTGCTAGGGGACCACCGAACATTTTACGATAAAGATTGCGTTGCTTTAAACAATACCGAGCAACTTTTTTGCGGAGTGCTTGAGCCTTTTTCTTATCTTCAGGTAAAATTCCATACTGCAAAAAAGTAACAATCTCATTCCTCCAATCCCAAGTTAAATTATTGAAATTTACCTCGTTTTTGTTTTGATCAAGTACTGAATGAAATAAATGAATTACATAAGCATTTTCATCATTTGTCACCTCTGGAGCAGATGCAAGATTAGCTAGGGTGTCTGCCTCAACATTTTCCTCTCTTGGTATCTGCACGACTTTTCAGGTTTAGAATTGCCTAACCAGATCACATGCCTTTTTCCATATATTGCTGCATTCTTGCCTCTCTGGTTGTATAAGTCCCCAGTATTTGGTTAACTACGAGCTGTGAATCACTTTTGATTACGACCTGTTCTATGCCAAGCTCGCGTGCCAGTTCTAAACCTGCAATCACAACTTCATACTCTGCCTCATTGTTAGTAATAGGGTGACATTTTATGGCTTGTCGTATGGTTTCTCCCGTAGGTGGTACCAAAACAATACCTAGACCTACCCCTTTCACATTCGATGAACCATCAGTAAATAAAGTCCAAGTTCCTGGATTAGGCTCATTGTATATTTGTAGTTCTTTTTCTTCTTCTAGTTGTATCTCTTGGCTAAAATCTACCACAAAATCTGCTAACACCTGTGACTTTATTGCAGTTCTAAGTTGATACGTAATGTCATATTCACTTAGCTCTATGGCCCACTTGGCTAACCTACTTGATAACTCTTGTTTATGTAATATATTATGTAGGGGTAGGCAGTTACCATAGAGATGGGATGACATTGAAAATAAGGTCTTAATTTCCTAGATGCCATAATTAATGCAAGTGCAAGTTTTTCTAGATGAGGATACCGAGTCTCAGCATCTAATAATGACTTGCTAACATAATAAATTGGAGACTGTTTAACTTGGTCTTCACAGACTAAAACAGCATTGACCGCTACTTCTAAAACAACAAGGTAGATGAGTAGTTTCTCCTCGTCTTTTGATTTCGCAAGCAACGATGGATTTGACAAGTATACTTTCAAATTATTAAGCACTTGTTGACATTCCTCAGACCATTCAAACTGATCCTGCTTTTTTAGAGCTGAAAAGAACCTGAAGCATTTTTCTGATGATTTGGAAATAAATCTTCCCAAGGCTACTATTCATCCCATCAGTCTCTGTACTTCTTTTTTACTTGTAAGTGTATCAGGAATTTCCTCAATATATTTAATCTGCGCGGGATTTACCTCAATGCCACGGCTAGAAACAAGAAATCCCAAGAACTTACCTGATGAAACTCCAAATGCACATTTCTCGGGGTTTAGCTTCATGTTAAATTTACGGAGAATCTGAAATATATCAGACAAGTGTTGGATATGATCCCTTGCTTGTTGTGACTTGACCAACATATCATCTATATAGACTTCCATGGTTTTCCCTAAATGTTCTTGAAACATTTTGGTCACCAACCTTTGATATGTGGCTCCAGCGTTCTTGAGACCAAATGGCATTACTTTGTAACAATAAGTCCCCCTGTCTGTTATAAATGAAGTTTTTTTCCTCATCTATGGGATCCATTTTAATTTGATTATACCCTGAATATGCATCTAAAAAACTTAACAATTCATGTCCTGCAGTGGCATCAATTAGTTGATCTATATGCGGTAATGGAAAAGAATCTTTAGGATAAGCTTTGTTTAGGTCAGTATAATCTACACAAACTCGCCACTTACCATTCCTTTTAGGTACTACTACAATATTAGCTAACCAATTTGGATATTTTACCTCACGGATGGACTCAATTTTTAAAAGTTTTTGTACCTCGTCTTGAATCACTTGATTTTTGAAAGATCTTTGCTTTCTTTTCTTTTGTTTGACAGGTGGATATGACGGATCTTCATTTAACTTGTGAGTCATTACTTTCGGAGGTATTCCTGTCATATCAAAATGGGACCAAGCAAAACAATCCACGTTAGTTTTCAAAAATTCAGTCAACTTACCTTTCATTTCGTGGCTTAGGTTGGCCCCAATGTAGACTTTCCTTTCAGACCAAGGTGCAAATAATACTACATCTTCCAATTCCTTAATCGTCGTTTTGATGTTTTCATTTTCCTCTGGTTCTTGGATGGAATCGGGCCTCGAGCCTACATCTGTTCGCCCGTGTTCAGTTGAGGCTTGTGTTGCAGCATCCTCAACTGGATTCTGTGAGTGCTATTTTTCTTCATTTTTTGCGCTTAAATCTGCTACGGAATTGATGCTTCTAGACGTTTGTTGATCACCATGGATTTGTCAAATTCCCTATTGTGAAGGGAAATTAATAACTTGATGTAGGGTAGATGGCACAACATCCCTTTCGTAAATCCATAGTCTACCGAGAATCATATTGTAAGCCATGTCCATCTCTACCACCTGAAATTTCGTGTCTTTGACAACTCCTTCTGTGAATGTGGTGAGTATTATCTCCCCTTTTGTTACGACACTCGAGTTTTCAAAACCGGATAAGGTGTGCGCCTTGGGTATCAGCTTATCTTCAGCTTGCATTTCGTTTACCACTCTTAGCAAAATGATATTCACGGTGCTACCTGGATCAATCAAAACTCGTTTTACATTAGTGTCATGTACAAGTAAAGATATTACCAGTGCGTCATTGTGTGGGGTTAGTATGTCATTTGCATCTGCATCATCAAATGTAATACTTTCTTCTTCCAAAACACGTCGAACTCGATTCCCGTGTGACTGTAATTTTTGAAACTTTCTTGGTTTCCGTATATGTCACGTCATTAATTTCTTCTCCTCCGCTTATAACATTAACAGTCCTTTTTGGTGAAAGGGGTTTAGGGGGCTCCTGCCTATTCTTCGTATACGCTTGCTTACCTTTTTAACTAAATAATTCGGTTAGATATCCTTGCTTTAACAAATTGTCAACTTCACCTTGTAGCAATCTACAATCTGCCGTTTTGTGACCACGATCGTTGTGAAACGCACACCAGAAATTAGGATTTTGCCTATTCGGGTTTGATCTCATTTCCTTTTGCCATCGCACCTTATCTCCCATACTTCTTAATACTGCTACTAACTCTGATGTGCTAACATTGAAATTATAACCGCCAAAATTTGCCTTCGAGCCTCTATCATCATCTCGCGTCTTTCGCGCATTTTGTTCTTTTCCAAACCTTGATGATGAGCCTGATTCTCTATCTCCCGATCTATGATCGTACCTTGAGTTATCCTGCTTTGAACGTGAGTCTCTTCCTGCCGGTCCTATGTAGGGTTCGTACCTATTTTTACCGGACCTTTTTTCAGTTTCAGCGCATCTTGAACTTACCATCTCCTCTTTTTGAGGCTAAGTGATGGTAGCTTCTTCTATCCGCAGCTTCGTGCTGTATCTGTTGTAAACATCATTCCAATTTGTTGCTGGAAATTCACATAGACTTTCCTTAAGTCATCTCGTGGCTTCTGAACTTTTCTCATTTAGATTACTGGCAAAAGCCATAGCTGCCCAGTTATCAGGTACGCGTGGCAACATCATCCTTTCACGCTGGAATCTGTCTATGAATTCTCTGAGCAGCTCCGAATCTCCTTGCTTTATTTTGAAAATATCCTCTATTCTTTTTTCGACTTTTGAGCTCCCGAATGTGTTTTGATAAATGAATCTGTAAGCTCAGCAAAAGAATTTATAGAATTTTCGGGTAAAAGAGAATACCATGTTAATGCTCCCTTAGTGAGTGTTCACCGAATTTTTTGACCAATACTAATTCAATTTCTTGTTTGGTCAAGTCGTTTACCTTTACACCGGTTGTGAATGCAGTTACGTGATCTCGTGGATCAGTTGTTCCATCGTATTTTGGAATATCGGGCATCTTGAATTTCTTCGAAATTGGCAGAGAAGCAGCACTTGGCTTCGTTGTTGTGAATACTTGTCCATATCTATTCCTTTGATTACAGGCGGTACTCCAGGTATTTGCTCTATGCAGTCGCTTTGCTCCTTGAGCTGTTTCTGCAAAGTTAATACTAAATTTTGTAAATCAGAATTAACTGTGTTACCTGGTTCTCCATCACGAGACTCGTTGGGAGTTCCACCACTGCCTGAATTAACGAGTCCAGAACGAGAGTTTTCCAAAGTGTTGTTATTTGTAGTTGGTGTTGGGGGTACAACTGACAACTGGCTGGTAAAAGCCTGGAGAGCTTTGTTAACCTGTTGAGCAATTAATTTTTTAAGAGCTTCATCGATAGCTTGTTCATTTGCAACTCTGTCATTTTCATTTGATTCAGATCTGTTTGGAGTCCCCTCTCGTGATTGTCACTGAGATTGTTTTAGCGAAGGAGGTGGGGTTCTGTCATCTTGTTCGGTCAGTTGATGTTGTGGATCTTGGAGTGGTAAATTGTGTTGGTTATTGTTGTTGACATTCGACATGGTTATTCTTGATAAAAGAATTGATTTGGAAAGCAAATGATTATCAGATTCCCGGTAACGGAACCAATTTGTTTAACCAAAAATAGAGATTTCGGTCAAAGCTTGTTTATAGAAGAACACGGGTTATTGATAATCAAGTAAAAATAGGAATAATTGATGTAAATAATAGCTGAATAGAAAAAAAGTAAATCAGTATATTCCAATAGTGTTTCATGTCCTTACAAATGTTCATTCATCACCTTTTATAGTTATTTCTAACTAATATGTTTTTCTCCTTTCATAATGGAGTCATTATGGACAATTAATGACATTTAATATAATGTTATAACAGACAATCGTAACTGTTCCAATACAGATTCTATAACATTTTCCATAATTAATGCCTATTTAATTACCAATAATACGTATCTATACCCCTTTTGCTATTTAGGTTCATTCTTCCGATGCCTTTTCAAAATATCAAGAAATTTGAGCATCTACCCCTTCTGGCTTTCTTGGATCTTTGCTCGTGCCTGCTAAAGCTCGTGCCTTTTCAACTATTCTTCGCCAACTGTCAGTCCTTTACCAATCCACGTGTCATGACATATCACCGCATAATTAATTCGATCTATTAACTTGATATTTCCCAATACAAAGCTATGACTTCTTTAAAAGCTATATTGGAGTGCTCATATTATACTATAATTAGGGGTCGTTTGGTTATGTTAGATAAAAATATTAATCCCGAAATAAATAGTATGAGATTGTATTTATCATATTTGGTTACGGATGTTAGCTAATGATGAGATAAAGTTTATACTAAAATAATTTAATTAATTGTCCCACATAGAAGATGGGATAACTAATCCCATGAAATACCCTTGTTTATCCCACGTGGTAACCAAATGATACCTAACTTTACACTCCATGGGGTCCACTGGAATTGCAAACAAGATTTTGCATGAATTGTTGGATGTTGGGTCTAAGTCATGGATCGCTCTATGTCGGTAGACCCGACCCATTTTTTTATTGAAGGGATCAGATGAAATAGTGTAGTGGGGGCAGTTTTTATTGATAATTGTTGTTTGAATGCTCTTAAATATAAAAGTTCTGATCTTTGGCAAAGTGTGAGAAACGCAAGAAAGGAAAAAACAGAGAAGTAAGTTCTCTTCTCTTCTTCCACATTAACACATAAAAAGTCATTTAGTTTGTGGTAATTTTGCTTTGTTTCCAAGAGATTCAAAGTGGACTTTGGAGCAATTTTCTGGGTAGTAACTTCCACTCTGCTGCATTAACAGGTACATAAATCTTGTATTGATCTTGAAGTAATCCATGTCCCCGTTAATTATGTTTTGCTAACAATGGCATCAGAGCGCATGTTATTTGTTTTCAAGTCTAACACCGATTCTCTTGAAATACACCTTCGTTGTAAATCACTGTTAATTTCTTTTTGTCCGGAGAAGAAATAGGTACAGATTGCTAAAGTCAAAAGTAATAATAGCTATGAATAGCACTGCAATCCTTATATGACCATTAAAGTTGTGGGTTCTATTATCCTAGCCATGTGTTAGATGGCTTACTTTGTAAAAGATATATAAAGAGTACTCATATATAAGAGAATAACTTTTTTTTTTTTTGATGCAAATAAAAGAATAAATGATTTGGTACAATTATGATTAGTATCAGATGAATCGCGTGAAGCCTGTAGATTGATATTTTTAAAATAAATATTTTCTTTATACATGAGTCAAAAAGCAAGTATTGTTAGTCCTTGTTTGCTATGAGAAATGATGGCTCATTGAAAGTACTTTGAGAATATAAATAATTGCTTAATTTACTACTCTACTGTTAAGAGTTACACCATTTTAAGCTTGTTTAAAATTTTTGTTACTTCAATTATTTGAGAAGTGTACAAATATTTTTTGTAATTGATTCTATATATTGTTCTCTGTATGTGAATAGCCAACCAAGAGGTTGTGAGTTCGAGTCTCCCCAAGAGCAAGGTGGGAAGTTCTTGGAGGGAAGGATGCCGGGGGTCTATTTGGAAACAGCCTCTCTACCCCAGGGTAGGGGTAAGATCTGCGTACATACTATCCTCCCCAGACCCCACTACGTGAGATTATACTGGGTTGTTGTTGTTGTTGTATGTGAATAGCCATGGTGCTGCATCACTAAATGATTTTTTGTTTGTTATTTTTATGTAAAAGCTTGAAGCCATGAATATGGTCTCTGTAAGGCAAAGTAATGTATTAAATTTACTTGTATGTTTGGATTAAATTTAAGATGTGAATTGTTTATTCACTTATTTGATCTTAATGAAGAATATTCTTTTTGGACCATAAAAAAAACATTGTTTATTAGAAGGGTCAAGTAATGTATTTGGAATATTGTACTTTTTTTTTTCAAAAAGTAATGATCTGAATAACTTCACTGTCTTCTTAGTATAAAACATTAGTTTAGTCTCAATCCCTCAATTGATATTCTTCTACAAGTAATTGTGATGTATGCTGTCACATTGAATGGTTGTAGCAATTCTTATTGTTTCCTTGTTCTTATTTCATACATAACTAAACATGGACAAGTTTGAATTACTCTAAATGGGAGTTCTCGAAGTCGAGAAAGGAGACAGCATAGAAGGATACGTCTTTGCAAGACTTATTTCTGTGATGATTCAGACTCAGAGCCTGAAGTCATTAGGAATATCCCAAGAGCGAGGTAAAATGAGTTAAGGGATCAAAGGGCTTAACGAAGGAAAGGAGAAAAGAAATTTAGGGAGTTTAAGGAATTTAAAATGGGCCCTGATGCTACCATTCCTGAACATGTACACATTTTTCAGTTAAAAAGAGTGGAATTGTCTAATTACTTAGAGATTACTGATTGGGAAGCATTATTATTTTAGCGAACTCTCTTCGAGAGCCTTGGGATGAAGTTTTAACTGAGATTTATCATGATATTTGGCCTAGTGCACCTTTCAGCGTATATGTGCAAGAGTTAGTGTCTGATTGGTGCATGTATGTCCAAGCAAACGTGTAAAATTATTATATATTTTATTTTAATAAAATTGAAATTATGTTGTTTGTCTCACTAGTTACATATATTATTTATTAGTTTATTTTGTAATGGATTGAGACTCGAAATAAAGTATACACTAAGAAATGACTTTAATATTTTAAAAATATTTAGATATAAGTGATGAATGAAAACGTAGTGACCTTTCGATTCTATACTAAATGTAGAATTAATATTATAATTAATTTGATTGAGTGTGTAATCACATACAAAAATTGGCTGCAATATGTATTGATGAGTTAAACTTATAATATTATCTCTAATACCAAACATGGTATCGAAAAGAAAGATTCTATGCACGTAAAAATATTGTAAGTTCAGTTGATGATGATCTCATCCACGAATGTGAGCAATATCTTACTATTCAAGCCATGTGGGCACATTTAAGAGAGGCATATAGTGGTACAACTGTGACTCGCCTTAGACAGCTGAAAATCAGGTTTGATACGTACAAACAACGTCATGATCACAGTGTCAAGCAACACTTAAGGGTGATTTCAAACATGATTCCTCAAGTGAAAAGTGTTGGTCATGTTCTCTCCGATGAGCACCAGGTTCAGGTAGTAATCCGGTCTCTTCCCAATAATTGGAAATATTTAAAGGTTAACTTGACCCATAATGACATTATCAAAATTTTTGCTGATGTTGCCCGTCATGTAGAGCTTGAGGACGAGCAACTTGGTGCTGCTAAAGTTGTACCTAGTGCCTTTGTGGCAGAATCAAGTGGTACAAAGAGATCAAGTTTCAAGTGCAAGAGAAACTGAAAAAATGATGGAAAAGGCAAGGAGATCGGAGATGGATCCTCCAAGAAACGAAACAAGCCAAATTTCAAGAAAGGAAAACGGTTCTACAAGAAGAAAGACAAGAGCAAGATGAAGTGCTACAACTGCCAAGTTCCAGGATATTTTGCTCGTGAGTGCACTGAGCCAAAAAAGAAATTTCAAAAAGCATCTCTTAGTGCTATATATGTTTCTAGCACTGTTTTACCGACTGGATTTTATCCTGTGTGGATAGTAAACTCAGGAGCCACCAACTATATAAGCCGTGATAGAGAAGCGTTTATAGAGTTTCGTAGAGTTCCATCTGGATCAAAACATGTATATGTGGTAAATAATGCAAAGCTTGAAGTCAAAAGGATAGGCACATGCAAAATGGACATACGTGGTGCCTAATCTTTGATGTTGCATGACGTCCTATATGTTCCAGATATTCGACGAAACTTAGTCCTATGTCTGTTCTTCTAGATATAGATTCACTTTGAACTTTGGTCGCAATGATCTTAGAATTACTCTAGATAATATTTTTTATGATTTTGGACATTGTTATGATGGTTTTCTTGTGTTAGATTGTTGTATACGGTAGAAATCGGGGCTACCGATTTTGTAGGCTCGAGAGTCACTTTAAGAGCGAGATCGAAATAGACTAGCAGCGAGCCCGATGGGAGGCTTCGAAGATTAAAGTATCCGATGAACATCGAGGCCGAACGTGACCGACCTCGAGATAACGCCGTTACGAGTTTGTAACAGAATGATCAATATTCTCGCCACGTCCTCAAGATCATGGCGTAAATTACGGAATAGATTTGTACGAGTTAGTACTAATCCGTACTAGGTGGTTAGACAGCTATCCCAATAAGATTCCTTACTATAAATAGAAATGTACCCTATTTTGGGTTCCCCTATTATATAAAGTGTTGATACCCAATTTTTTCCTATGTATTTTTATATACAAAATACTTTCAAAATAGCATGTACATATATATATAAGCATGCCCAAGAGTTTTGGTATTTTTCCTAATTTTTAAGATTTTAAAATCAATTTATTGTCTATTTTTAGCAATACAAAATCCAATAATTACTTCCAAAATCATCAATTTGGGTGAATAATTTATTTTATTTCTATATTTATACTAAAATATAGTTAAGGTGATTTTTGTATATTTTTACAAATTTATTTGGTATTTAAAAGACTAAATTGCATATAATTGCAATTATAGCCTACTTTAAGATTAATAATATTTTATAATTGTAAAATTGGGTCCAGTATTTTTAAATCAATATTTATATACTATTAATTGTTTCAGTACTTTTAATTTGCTTTTTAATATCATCTTCACTATTTTTTATAAAATAAAAAGGGCAATTGGCTATTTAATATTTAGCCCCATTTTTATTTCAATAACAACCCCATTACATTTCAATTGTAGCCCTTAAGTTAACTCAATTAAACCAGCCCAATTCCATTTGGACCCAACCCACGACCCAATTCCAAATGACCCGTCCGGTTCCTACTATTGATCTAGGTCGTTGATCATTTTGATCAACGGCCATAAACTACCCTTACCTTTTTAACCCCAAACGACTACCCTAATCCCTCATTTCCCATCTCTCAGCCTCCTTTGAAACCTCTCATCCCTCAAACTCTCTCAAACTCTCCGAAACCCTAGCCTCCTTCTACCCTTCTTCAACTACCACTCCACCGGAATCCATGGCTTCTCAGGCCACGGATGGTTGGTACTCACTCCCCTCCATTAGTAAACCATGGTTGTTCGAAGCTTCCAGACCTGACCTCGATGGTTCTCCTTCAGATTCTTCTCAGATCTGTAGGTCTATGGCTTCTCCGGCCATTACCCCGACATGTTCAAGCGATATGAGTCTTTTCGACTCAGGATCTGACTTTCCTCAAGACTTTTCTCATTTTTAGGTTTTCTCTGCAACTCTAAGCCATCTGAGGTTTTGTACTCACCTATTTTTTCTTAGATTTGTGATATGTCTGGGCTTTACTTGACATTTTAAAAAGGTTTTTCCCCAAATTTCTTTTTCAAAATCGCTCAATTTCAATTTTAGGGTTTCTGAAAAAGTTTCTTCAAATATCTTTCCGATTCTTTCTGTTCTTTCTTCATGTGTGTTTACCTATGTTATACTCGTATGCTTTCTTTTCTACTATGCTTGAGTTTTCTCTCTTGTTTCCTTTCTGTTATGCAAGATTCTTCTACTTTTGTTGTTATTTCTGTACTCACATGTTAATCTGTGTTATGTTTTCCTTACTCTTCTACTATATGTGTTTACTGTGAGTTCTTTGATGTTGTTGGCTTTACTGGACTATGTTTGTGTTCTTACTAAGCATGATTCATCTGTTTTTGCCTAAGTTTGTATCACGTTTTCTTCTGAACTTGTTTAAGTTCTGAGTTTTTTTTCTCTCAAAACGTGTTCTCCATGCTCTTAACTGTGTATCATGTCTGTTTGTTTCTCATAAGTCTTTGGAAAAGACTTTTGAGCCTCTATCGAGTGGCTTGCCTTCTCATCTCTATTGTTTGATTCATCTTGAAACCCAAGTATTCAGGGTTTCCTTTGGCAATTTTGATTTTTGTGTTTGAATTAGGGTTCCACTTTGGGACCCTGGACTCTCAGACTCATTATGAGTCTACAAACGGGACTTGCAACCTTTCTTGCTTATGATTCTGAACCTCTCTTTGATTAAACTCTCTTCTAAATAAACTTCTTGATTCACATGTTTGTATGCTTTTATATATGAGAACTCTTCTTTCAAAAGGTCTTTACCAACTAATTGATTGATTTCGAATTCCTTTTAATAAGTCCTGACTGATTGTTACTAATTTCCTTTAATTGAACCCTCTTTACCTATTCCTGACTTGGTTCATTCGAACTAAGCCTGTAATTTTGGTTTCATGGCTGTTTGATTGATTCCCTTGCCATATTTGGCACAAACCGTGTACCATTGATGGTTTTACTTAAATAACTTCTATGTATTTACCCCTTTTGTGCTACTTTGAAAGGTTTTAATTAAAATTTATTTCCTTAACTAGCTTTTACCTGTTGGAATCAGAATCCCTTAACCAAAGGGAGATTGATTTCAATGGTATTTCCTTGCCTTTCTTACTTATTTCTCTGCACTATAAAAGAGACTACCGTTCTGCACTTTTGAGAAAACTTCGAGTTCAATACCTCGAACTTTTAGATCAATACTTTCAACTTACTTACACACTTTATTGCTTTGAGTTCAATACTCTTACAACATTTTGTTCTTTTCTGGGAACTTTTGGAACTTTTGCTTGCAACTTGACTTTTTCAAGGCTACTTTTACTTGTTTGTTTTCCTTGAAACTGGTATGTTTCAATTTAGCTTTCCTGCCTCACCCCTATGTGTTTATTTACAGTTTCCTGCAATCCTGTTTACTTTGTTGTTCATGATTAATGTTAACTATGTGTGTTCTTTCCTTGCATCTGTTTTCTATTATGAATCCCTACCCCTATTCCCTTCTATGTGTTTGAGTTAAGGTTCATGGCCTGACAGTATCCAAATTACTGCCCAGGTCCAAACCTGATCCTCAATGGATCCTAAGTCCCAATTTTGGCTGACAGGCTGGTCGGGGATGTGCCAACACTCTTAAATTGCTGGGCATGACCACCAGCCTTCCATGGCCTTCCCTAATTCACCTCTATTCACATACACTTACTCTTAGATTCTAAGTTCTGTCCCCCTCTTATGAGCCATGCTTTGGGACCCTGAGTTCCCTCTAAACTTGGACATTTGAGGGCTGACTCTTCCACACTGCACTATAATCTAATTCTGCAAAATGTGTTTGGGGTGTAAGCACTGCCCTGAATCCCTTTGAGACTCTTAAGAACTTTGACACATCCCGAATAAGAGAAAGGCTTTTGGAAAACGGATCCTGGAAGTTGGTTTATCTCATATTGCTAGACCTTGAGTCTGAATTAGGCTATTTGGTTGCAGCTGGAAGTTCTGATGTATTTCTTTTTGATTCATTCGGGTCTGTAATAATTTGTAATAATTATGGGGTTCCAGTGAAAAAGGGGAGGGTCATTTATGTATGCATATGGGTAGACAGCATGCTCATAGGGATTACTACTTAGAAATTCTGCATTTATGCATATCATATAGTACTCCTGCCTATAAGTCGTCTCATTATTACATTAGAAACCATGCCCATAAGTTTCTGCATATAGAAATCATGTATAAGTTTCTGCACTTATGCATTTAGAAATCCTGCCTATAAGTTATGCATTACACGTAGAAATCGTGCCTATAAGTTGTTTCATTACTGCATTAGAAACCATGCCTATAAGTTTCTGCATATAAAAATCATGACTATAGTTTTGTTTCTGCATTTCTGCATATTCATCTGTCGTTAGGCAAACAATCATAGGTTTAATAATAATAAACTTCATTCTAGATATCATGCTTATAGGGCTCCTGCACTTACATAATCGTTTTAAAATCAATAACGCTTAGAAATCATGCCTATAGGAGCAACCGTCTGAATCTGATTCGTCTATTTTATCTAAAATCAGTAGTAATGTTTGTTTAATATATGCAGATTTTAATTGGTTCTAAAATCAGTAACCCTTCTTTAAAATCAATATACTTCCACCTAGGTAAATAGTAGGTAATTGTTTAACCGTGTCAGTTTTAATAAATTGCAACCAGATAAGGCCTAATTCAGACTCCTCATCTGAGAAATATGTGATGAAGCAACATGTCCTAACGCTTTAAATTTAATTCAGACTATAACCAGTATTTGAAGTCATGCTAAATAATTTGCTCCTTTAAGTGAGGATGCCTGTTTGAGCCCTTAAACTGCTATTTGTTTCCCCTACTTACTTATGTGTTTTGTTTGTCGCATTAGAATTTTCTCCTTTTAAAACTCTGAAAAGCCGCAACCTCCCTCCCATTAGGACTAGTAGTCCCAAATGCCTCCGGGACTGATAGGATCGGGACGGGTAATAACATGCAATAAGTAACGACACTATTCCGCGTTTAATACCTTAACAGGGTGGGAAAGGGTAGATATGGACATGATGACCGGTGCGTTAATACTATGTGCGACCCCTCTTCTGAAGAGTGATTGATGGGTATTGCATTGATGTGATCCATATTGTTTGTAAACCTAAGACCCCTTCCCCTTTACTTGTTATCCCTTTTTTTTAACTGTCCAGACTATTTGCTTAAGATTTCTGTTTTCTTTATCTTTCTTCAAACTTTCAATTCACTTGCAACATTATGTGTAAATCCCCTTCTATTTGAGACCTTTATTTGCTTACTTGTTAGTTAAAGTCACAATTGTAACATGGCCGGGAACCACACTAGTGGATCTTGGGGGTGCCTAACACCTTCCCCTCGAGATAATTTCTAGCCCTTACCCGAACTCTGGTTTTCTAACTCAAACTCTTCTTTAGTGTCCTAATGCACTTTAATCATTAGGTGGCATCTCTTCAACCCAAAAAACCCAATTCCCAAGAGGGAACGAGTTGTCCTCCCAAATGTCATGAACCCGATTTTGCTTTTAGAAAAAGGGGGCGCGACATAAAGGGGACCCCAATCATTTGTAACCATTATCTAATCATTGACAAAGAATATACTCTCTTACTTTTCTTGCTCATTGTTCATCAGAATTGTCCTTTAGCTTTATTATTCTTGCTTTATTGTTCCTGACCAACCTCGAGGCCGCTGAGCTCGAGGTCGATACTGCCTAGTAACACTGGTTTGATCTACTCATTTCTTTCATTTGTACATTATACTTCTTGATTATTGATTAGTATTGAACTAAATCACGTATCTTTAAAACCACAAATCAAACTTAATTATTACTCGTATTTTCAAGGTAAATAGATTGGCGCCCACCGTGGTGCTAAAGATAATAGTGGTTATTTCAGTACTGATTTTGATAACATACATTATTTTTACATTTGTTCTTGTCAAAGATTCTTTGTTTTCAGGTTAAAATATGTCAAACTCACAAAACGCGCCCGTGCACGGCGATAACGGTCTTGGATTTCATTGGGAAAACAAAAATGTAGCTGCTCCAAGAGCTAGTGTACCACTGATTAACCCTGGAGAAGTGCCAAATGTGGAACCCGTCGATGTTAGTTCACACATTGCTTTAAATGCGGATTTAGGAATAGACCCCGGGGGAAGTGTACGCAGGGAAGTCAGATCTGGTGGCCAAGGAACACAAGGTATAGGAGACGGGGGAATCAGCCTCCAAGTAATATTTGAGATTCTACAAGCTCAACATATTGCCATCACTCAACTTCAAAGTCAGAATAAAACTTCAATTGTGGTCAAATTGGGGAACACTCGACGTACTAAGCCGATGCCGGAGAGATCAAATAGTAATGGCTCGGGGACTGACCCCACAATTATGAGGATGCTCGAGGAACTCACCAAGAGAATCGAGTCCCGAGAGAAGAAGATTGAGGATAATGACAAAAAAGGGGAGACTTATAACTCCCGTGTTGATCAAATACCGGGGCACCCCCGATCTTAGAAGGACTAGATTCTAAAAAGTTCGTGCAAAGACCCTTTCCCCCTAGTGCGGCTCTGAAGCCAATCCCCAAGAAGTTCTGTATGCCCGAGATTCTCGAAGTATAACGGTACGACCGATCCGAATAAACAAATCACCTCATATATGTGCGCCATCAAAAGAAAAAACTTGGAAGATGACGAAATTGAATCCGTACTACTGAAGAAGTTTGGGGAGACTCTGTCCATGGGTGCCTTGATATGGTATCACAACTTACCCCCTAATTCTATTGATTCGTTCGCTATTCTTGCAGATTCTTTTGTAAAAGCACACAGCGGAGCCATTAAAATCGCAACAAGGAAGTCAGACCTTTTCAAGGTAAGGTAGAAAGATAACGAGATGCTCAGATAATTCGTATCTCGGTTTTAAGCAGAGAGAATGGATTTGCCTCCAGTCACTGATGACTGGGCTATTCAATCTTTCACTCAAGGTCTCAACACTCGGAGTTCTATAGCTTCACATCAGTTGAAGAAAAGTTTACTTGAGTACCTGGTTGTCACTTGGGCCGACGTACATAATCGGTACCAATCAAAGATTAGAGTCGAGGATGATCAACTGGGGACTCCTACGGGGTCCATTATCCTAGTAGGCCGATGGGTAGGATCAAAGGAGACGTCGATCGAGAGTTGAGGTCGAATAGAAATCAATATCAACCGTATAATGCAGACCGTAGAAGCAGCGAGTCTGGACAAAGCTTTGCACGAAATGAGAGGGGAAATAATCGACGTCAAAATTCACGGGGGCTTGATGCCGAGGAAGATCACGTTAAATATTCAACATTCGAATAAAGGTACAACCCCAGTCCAATCCTTTCTATTTTTTTGACCAACACTTACATGTTTTCGACAAGGATCGACACGAAGCTTTGGACCTTAAAGCACGCGTTGCACTCTTTTTCCCTTAGACTGGTTTTTGTCCCAAATAGGTTTTTCCGGCGAGGTTTTTAACGAGGGAACCATTGTGTGTTAACTTATAGCAATTCAATGGTATCCGAGGTTTCCTACAATAAGCCTCGAGTATTGAAGGGCATTTCCTTAGAATGTCTACTTTGTTGCAAGGAAATCACATTAGGACATTGGGTATCGATGGGAAAACATTGAAATGGGATGAACCGTGTCCGTATAGAATAGTCAAGCCCCGATGGCAAAACATGTACGCATGTATCAATTATTCGAAGAAGTATTCTTTCTATATCAAAATACTTTGTCTATCAAAGAAATTTGCTACTATACGCACATCATACTTGTGGTTCCACGAGAAACGGCTTAAGGGCCAAAACGCAAATACACCTCGAATACTCGAGGACTGTCATGGACAATCAATGCATTCGTGTATCTGAACTCGAATTTATAAGACCTCAAAGAGGCATCCCTCGACGCAAAGGCCAAGGCCATCATACTTGGGGACTAGCCTTTCAGACAAGTTCGAAAGGTTATTAGGAAACATGTCCAAGAGATATACCCGAAGGCTACGACCATATTAAAGGCTATGACCATATTAAAGGCTACAACCATATTAAAGACTATGGTCATATTAAAGACTACGGTCATATAAAAGGCTACGGCCGAAATAATGCGGCTCGGAGACGTCCGACTTCCGCCATAAATTAAAGGCCTTCAAATACTTTGAAAAACCGGTTAAACTCGGCTACCCTCGGCAAAAGCAAAAAGGGCTTCGATAAAATCATCCTTCGAATAATTTAAAGGCTTCGAAAAACCCTTAAAAGGTATTAACATGAACAGGTTCTGATCTATTGAACCCTCGAAAAACCTAACGGGTACAAAAAACACATGCTAAGGCATAAAAAACTTTTCACTAAGTCTTTTAGCCGAAAAGAGGAAAAAATTATAGTCGTCTTAGAGGCCGAATTGGCCCAAGTTAAAGAGCCTAAGAGCCGATCTAAAAGAGCCTAAAGGCCAATATTAAAAAGCCTAAGGGTTATTTTCATTTCGAGTTCGAGCAAGTACTCACTCGATTACTAAGCCCAAGGGCTACCCGAGTTCGAGAAAATTCTCACTTGGGGACTATCTATGAAGCCTAAGGGCTAACTCTATTTTGAGTTCGAGCAAGTCCTCACTCGATCATAAAAGCCCAAGAGCAATCTTAACCCAAGTTCAAGCAAACCCTCACTCAGGGTCTATCCATAAAGCCTATGGGCTAATTTTACTTCGAGTTCGAGAAAATCCCCACTCGGCTACAAAGCCTAAGGGCTATTTTCATTTCGAGTTCGAGAAAGTCCTCACTCGATCATAAAAGCCCAAAGGCTATATTAACCTGACTTCGAGCAAACCTTCACTCAAGGACTATCCATAAAGCCTATGGGCTAACTTTACTTTGAGTTCGAGCAAATCCTCACTCGGCTATAAAGCCTAAGGGCTATTTTCATTTCGAGTTCGAGCTGGTACTCACTTGACTACTAAGCCCAAGGGCTACCCAAGTTTGAGAAAATTATCACTCGGGGACTATCTTTCGAACCCAAGGGCCACCTCATTTCAAGTTCGAGCATGTCCTCACATGGCCAAGCTATTTTCATTTCAAGTTCGAGCGTGTGATAACTAGGGATTCTAGTCTATTTTATGCTCCTTTTTGCTTAAGTTTTGGATTTAAAGTCTGTACAAGTATTCCTAAAAGCTAACTTATTGTGCTTGCTTGCAGTGTTTGGTCAAAAAGAGACAAAAAAGTCAAAACTAGCTCAAAAAGGAGTGAAACCTGTACAAGTCAAAGCTGAGGCAACTGAGCGCTGCAGCGAAAAATCAATCGCGAACGCGGAGGATCCACCATTAAGGCGGTCTTGATCTCGCGGTCTACAGTGGCAAAGATCAGAGAGTTTTCATTTGGGGGTTTTCAAGTCACTGCTGATCGCGGTGATTTTATGCGGTAGCGGTGCCTCCACCATGACATCGGTCCTTTTACCACGGCCAGCGGAAAAGAGATTCAGAGAGCCTGAAGTTGAGCTAAAAGTTGAAGACCGTGGTCCGCGCTTGATTTCATGCGGCCACGGTAGCCTCACTGCTGCAGCGGTCCATTTTCCGCTATTAGTGGTACCTCCGTCAGGGGCATTTTTGTTCGGAAAATTTAGCTGTGTATAAATACTTCTTTTTTAGATTTTTAGGTCATCTTTGTTTAGCTGAGCACGTGAACGCCGTCTTTTAGCCTTTTTGAGTAATTTTGTAGCTTGTTTAGCAATTAGTCTTAGATTCTTAACTTGTAATTACCTTTTATGACTTCTATTTCATCTCAATCTATGATTTCTTCTTTAATTATGAGTAGCTAAACTCATTAGCTAGGGTTGTGGATAAACCCTAGTGTGAGTATTTAATGGGTCTCCTATTTTTGGCTTAGATGTTTATGGGTGATTGATATTTGGCCTGATTTGTACTTTTTATGTTGAATTGGTGGTTGCAAACACTAATTTGTACCTCTTTGACATAGGTTCTTCTTGAGAAAGAGAGCTTAAGTCTAGGAAATTCAGGCCAACAAGGAATTGGGTGTATTCAAGAGATTGATAGCCCCAATTAAAGGGTTAAACCTAGAGATAGTAATACCCGACTTGAGCCAACTTTGCTTGAACAAATTGAACACCCAATTGGGCTTGAGAAAGCCAATTAGGGCAAAGTCACTCAAACTACCGAGAGGTATAGCGTGAGTAGCTTCGTGCATTGGCTATATCACGATCCCAACTATAACATTATTGCCCTAAGTTTTAGATCTCGTTAGATACTCACCTAGGAGTAAGTCACTTCCTTAGTGCCTTTTTACCCATTTAGAAAATCCTACAAAATATCTACTTAGCTTAATTTTGTGCATCATTAGTATTAAATTAGAAGTAGCAAACAAACAAAGAATGGTTGGAAGTGCAATTAAGAACACTGCACATTGCTAGATTAGATAGGAATCCAACTCCAAACATATCTTAGCTCTATGTGGATTCGATCCCGGCCTTTTCGGGTAAAAGCTGCATCGACTGCTCTTGCCACTCTATAGTGGTGTAGGGTTGGACCCGATCAGCATGCACTCACTCAACTATCAAGCCCAAAGGCTACCTTACCTCATCGACTATTGAGCCTAAGAGCTGCTCAAACTCAAGTTCGAATGGTCTTTCGGGGACCATTGATCAGAAACATTCGAGGGAGGAACTTATTGTCAGTCATTACCATCTCAAACTTTGGACATTCAAAAGGAATTTTACGATAAGGCGCTTTGACCCGCACAAAAGGGTAACAGATTCAGAAGCCATGGAAGAAAAAAGGTTTTGTTTAAACCTTTTTACAATAGCTATAGGTCATGATCAAGAGTTCCTCTCAAGGTCCGATTAGCCACAAAAGCAAAAAATTACTAAGAGCACGAAACCTAAGCAGCACGGTCCTTAGAGGCAGACATGTCTTCACCCTCAAAATCTTCCCAGTCACTGGACTCGGTAAAAGTTCTCGGAGTTTTCCTCGGTAAAGGCCAGCTTCCAAGCTTTCGTTTCCTCAGTCGTTTATATCACGATGATGATGTCGTGGCAAATCGGGGTAAAGATCAAGGCCTCAATTCGTTTCTTGGTGTTATACTCTAAGAAACGCGAGGATTATCTGTATACGGTAGAAATCAGGGCTATCCGATTTCGTGGGCTCGAGGGTCACTACAAGAGAGAGATCGAAATAGACTAGGAGCGAGCCCGATGGGAGGCTTCGAAGATCAAAGTGTCCGATGAACATCAAGGTCGAACGTGACTGGCCTCGAGATAATACTGTTATAAGTTTGTAACAGAATGAGCAAGATTCCCACCACGTCCCCAAGATCATGGCGTAAATTCTGGAGTAGATTTGTACGAGTTAGTACTAATTCGTACTAGGCGATTAGACAGATGTCCCAATAAGATTTCTTACTGTAAATAGAAATGTACCTTATTTTGGGTTCCCCTGTTATATAAAAGGGACCCCAATCATTTTTGACCATTATCTAATCATTGGCAAATAATATACTCTCTTACTTTTTTTGCTCATTGTTCATCAGAATTGTCCTTTAGCTTTATTATTCTTGACCAACCTTGAGGCCGCTGAGCTCGAGGTCGATACTGCCTAGTAACACTGGTTTGATCTACTCATTTCTTTCATTTATACATTATACTTCTTGATTATTGATTAGTATTGAACTAAATCACGTATCTTTAAAACTGCAAATCAAATTTAATTATTACTCGTATTTTCGAGGTAAACAATTGTAATCCTTCTACGTATAACTACAATGTTGATCGTTATGTTATGGCATGTTATTCTAATAATAATGGTGACATGACATGCAAGATTAGGTCACATAGGGTAGGATCGAATGAATAGATTGGCTAAGGAAGGGCATTTCGGTTCTTTCTCCAAAATTGAAATGCCAATTTGTGAAAATTGTCTTGCCAAAAAGATTACACGTAAACCATTTGGAAAGGCGAAGACTGAGTTTCTATTACAATTAATCCATTCGGATATCTCTGGTCCAATGAATGTGAGGGCTAGGTCTGATGCTTTATATTTCATTACATTCATTGATGATTTCACGCCCTTTGGTTATGTCTATTTGATTTCTCATAAATCTGGAGCACTTGAATGCTTTAAAAAAATATTTGAATGAAGTTGAGAATCAATTAGACAAAAGGATTAAGACCTTAAGAACCGATAGAGGGCGTGAATATCTATGAAAAGAATTTGACGAATTATGTAACGAAAAGGCTTCACCAGACAATTAACTATTCCTTACATACCTCAGCAAAATAGTGTAGTAGAAAGGAGGAATAGAACACTATTGGACATGATAAGGTCCATGATGGCGCAAACAAATTTACTTATCTCCTTTTGGAAAGATGCGTTATTGACTGCAACCTACATATTGAAGAAAGTGCCTTCTAAATCAGTTTCTTTCACTCCTTATGAGCTTTGGATTGGTCATAAATCAAATTTTAATGATTTATGACCTTGGGGTTGTTTTGCACATGTAAAAGATTCTTTTAGCTAGTTTGGAAAATTAGGTCGAAAAGGCAAAAAATATATCTTTATAAGATATTCAGAACACTCCAAAGTGTATGTGTTTATTGGTGAATTAGAGGATGGACGTGATGATATTGAATCACGAGATGTCACATTTTTGAAAAATAATTTTCCAAAGAAGGGAGAGGTAAATAATGGAGAGCCTCTTTATGAAATGCTGAACTTAGATAGTTAGCAAGTGTCTTCTGACATGATTGATAATCAAATCGATCAAAATCTTGTTCTTGATTCGAGTGGGAGTGGGAGTTCTCAATCCCAAGATCCTTCTGATATCTGAATTTCAACTACGAAAGTGTACCAGAAAAAATATACCTAAACATACTTATGAGATTGAAGATTACGTTTTCTTAGTATCTCCCACAGAAATGGATGAGCCAAAGTCTGCAACAGAGGCTTTATCAAGCCTTGAAAAAGATGAGTGGATGAAAGCAATGAAAGAAAAATTAAAGTCCATGAAAACCAACAAAGTCTATGATCTAGTTGACCTTCCACCTGGGTGTAGAGCTTTTGGGAACAAATGAGTTCTCAAAGTTAAACTCAAAGAGGATGGTTCAATAGAAAGATACAAGGCACGATTAGCGGCAAAAGGCTTTACTCAAGAAGCTAGAATAGATTATGAAGAAACATTTTCACCAGTTGTGAAGTTTACCTCAATTTGCTTACTTTTGGCTATTATTGCACGTTTGGGGTTTGGAATCACACCAAATGGATGTGAAGACAGCTTTTCTCAATGGAGAACTAAACGAGGAAATCTATATAGAACAACCAGTAGGCTTTATAATTAAAGGCCAAGAAAATAAGGTTTGTAAATTCAAAAGATATATTTATGGCCTGAAGAAATCTTCAAGGTAATGGTATTTGAGATTTCACAAGGAGGTGATCTTGTACGATTTCACTATGATCAATAAAGATCATTGTATTTATGTGAAGGAGTCCAATGGGATGTTTCTAATTCTTTCTCTTTACGTGGATGATATCTTATTGGCCAAAAATAATTTGGAGTATTCGAAAGCTATAAAGTCACGGGTTTCAATGTTATTTGATATGAAAGATATGAGTGAGACAAACTATATTCTTGGAGTTAAGATCCAAAGAAACCGCTCCAAAAAGTTATTGATCTATCTCAAGAAACTTATATAAAGAAAATCTTGGAGCATTTTCGCATGGATAGTTGCAAATATATGGATACTCCAATAGCCAGAGGTGAAACTTTAAGTCTTGTAATGTTTTCCAAGAATGAAAATGAAAAGGAAGACATGTCTCGAGTTCCGTATTCAAGTGCTATCGGGAGCTTGATGTACGCTATGATGTATACTCGTTCGGACATTTGTTATGTTATATGTCTGGTTAGTAGGTATCAATCCAATCCTGGAAGAGAACATCAGAAAGTTTTGAAGAGAATTTTCAGATACTTGAAGGGAACTACTGAGTATTCACTATGTAATAGTGGAAATGATTTATACTTGAGAGGATATACAGATGCTGATTGGGCTAGTGACCGTAATGATAGAAAATCAACATTCGGTTATACTTTCTTACTTAATAGTGGTGCTATTTCATGGAAAAGAAAGAAACAAACCTGTACAGCCCTTTCGACGATGGAAGCTGAGTTCGTGGCTTGTGCGCCTACAGTACAAGAAGCTATTTGGTTGAAGAGATTCTTTGAGCATTTGGATATTACACAGAACTCTCAGGGTCCCATGACTCTATATTGTGATAGTCAAGTAGCTATTGCATACATAAAAGATCCTAATTATCACAACAAGACCAAATACATTGACATCAAGTATAACTTTGTAAGAGACATGGTAGCAAGTGGGGAGATAAATTTACAGTACATTCCTACGCGAAATATGATAGTTGATTCTTTTACAAAAACGATATCTAGAGACATGTTTGAGAAACATGTTATGGCTCTAGGTTTGCGAATGGTATGACCATGTTTTTGTATTGTAAAATGACTTAATTATTATAATATACTCATTAATATTTGACTCTTGAATTTATGTTCATATCTAGTATGCATGTGATGATATTTATTGATAAAGTGTGTCGAATAAGTCACAAGATTGACTCTCTCACACGAGCAATGGTCTCTTACGTCGAGAATTGTAAAGAGATGAGACTTTATAGAACTTTGAATAGTGCGAGGTCATTTCACTTATAAAGGCCGGTTTTGGCAACTAGTCAGACTTATGAATTCCACCATTCGATTATGACTTGTTCTGTAAGCCAGATGCGAGTTTCTCGAAGAAGATGAATGAGCATTATTGAAGTGAGAAATTTGGGTTAAGAAATTTGTAGGTGTCTAGACCAAGGTCTGTACAGTGTCGAATGAGTAAAACAACCAGACACACGCACTAATATATGGTGAGAACACCATAACACGTGTGCTAATGACCAATGGGATAATAGAAGAATTGATCCCTACTTCTTCATAGTGTGAGATCCCTAAAAGTTATATTAACTTTTATTGGAATGCCCTTTGACCTTTTACTATTTCTTGAAGTGCCAATCGATGTTGCTACTTTAGCATGTCACTAATAGCCATGAGTGATTCGGCAATGCAGTGCATGTCTAGGAAAGCAGTTGATATGGGATGAATATTTTCGAGTAAAAAGTGAAGACAACTAAAATAAATAATATAACTTGTATTCATAGGTCGACCATTACACTTACTATAGGGTAACAAGTGTAATTATGGATACAAAGTTAAATATGAACTCGAGTTCACCTCTTTCGAGGATGAGGGATCGAATAACTAGCTACTGGAATAGTGAGTGATGTCTGGGATATAGCGAGTAATAAGATGCTCATATTAGTAGTGAATCCTTTCCGAATGTGATCGGATTTCTACATAGAGCTTTAGAATAACCTTAATAGGTTTAAAATATATTATAGCTCTTGATGCTCGCAAGTCGCAAAAACTATTTATCTGTATGAATTATGTGTGTTATTAATATGATAATAGTTTAGGTGTAGCCCACCATGAGCGAATTGGAAGATGTTGGATGTTGGGTCTAAGTCATGGGTCGTTCCATGTGGGTAGACCCGACCCATTTTTTGTTGAAGAGATCAAATGAAATAACTTCTCAAAAGAAGTTACTACATGTAAATGTTGTGGGGGCAATTTTTGTTGATAACTGCTATTTGAGTGCTCTTAAATATAGAGGTTCTGATCCTTGACAAAGTGTGAGAAACGCAAGAAAGGAAAAAATAAAGAAGTAAGTTCTCTTCTCTTCTTCCACATTAACACATAAAAAGACATTTAGTTTGCGGCAAGTTTACTTTGTTTCCAAGAGATTCAAAGTGAACTTTGAAGTAATTTTCTGGGTTGTAACTTCTACTCTACCGCATTAACAGGTACATAAATCTTGTATTGATCTTGAACCTCTATACTGATCTTGAAATAATTCATGTACTTGTTAGTATAACGGAGTAGAAGTTACAACCCAGAAAATTACTCCAAAGTCCACTTTGAATATCTCGGAAACAAAGTAAAATTGCCACAACTAAATGTCTTTTTATGTGTTAATGTGGAAGAAGAAAAGAGAACTTCTCTATTTTTTCCTTCTTGCGATTCTCACATTTAAGACCATAACCTCTATATTTAAGAGCATTTAAATAGCAGTTATCAACAACAAAAACTGCCCCCACTACACGTACGTGTAGTAACTTCTTTTGAGAAGTTATTTCATCTTATCCCTTCAACAAAAATAATGAGTCGGGTCTACCCACATGGAGAGACCCATGGCTTAGACCCAACACCCAACATCTCCCACTTCACTCATGGTGGGCTAGACCCAAACAACTATCATGTTAATAACACACATAATTCATACACATGAATAGTTTGTGCGACCTGTGAGCATCAAGAGCTATAATATATTTTAAACCTATTAAGGTTATTCTAAAGCTCTATCAAATCCGATCACATTCGAAAAGTATTCACTACTAATATGAGGATTTTATTACTCGCTATACCCCAGACATCACCCGCTATTCCAGTAGCTAGTTATTCGATCCCTCATCCTTGAAAGAGGTGAACTCGAGTTCATGTTTAACTTTGTATCCATAATTACACTTGTTACCCTACTGGTAAGTATAATAGTCGACCTATGAATACAAGTTATATTATTTATTTTAGTTTTCTTCCCTTTCTACTCGAAACCATCCATCCCAGATCAACTGCTTTCCTAGACATGCACTGCATTGCCGAATCACCCATGGCTATTAGTGACATGCTAAAGTAGCAACATCGATTAGCACTTCAAGAAACAGTAAAAGTCAAAGGGTATTCCAATAAAAATTAATATAACTTTTAGGGATCTCACATAATGAAGAAGCATAGATCAATTCTTCCATTATCCCATTGGTCGTTAGCACACGTGGTATGAAACACGTGTTATGGTGTTCTTACCATATATTAGTGCGTGTGTCTAGTTGTTTTACTTATTCAACATACAGACCTTGGTCTAGACACCTACAAATGTCTTAACCCGAATTTCTCACTTCAATAATCCTCATTTATCTTCTTCGAGAAACTCGTATCTAGCTTACAGAACAAGCCATAATCGAATGTGAATTCGTAAGTCTGACTAGTTGTCAAGACCACCTTTATAAGTGAAATGACCTCGCACTATTCAAGGTTCTATAAAGTCTTATCTCTTCATGATTCTCAACGTAAGAGGCGATTGCTCGGGTGAGAGGATCAATCTTGCGACTTGTTCGACACACTTTATCAATAAAATATCATCACATGCATACTAGATATGAACATAAATTCGAGAGTCAAATATTGATGAGCATATTATAATAATTAAGTCATTTTACAATACATATGGGCCCTACTTGCTTTATTTTTATACCTAAACCTCTTTTCTTTCTCATTTATCCTCAAACCTCGTTGGTCCGCCAAATGACCCCTTTTACCCTTGAAAATTACAACATGTAGCACATAAGATGCAACAAGATAGCCTTTTATTTTTTGGGTACACCTGTCCTAAACAGACCTAACCCCTGTGTTGAGTCCGCAAAGTCAGATGCACGTGATGCAAACAAGAGTTCCTACTAGGGATCCGGCATGAGGCTATTTTATTCTAGATTCAAAAACCTGGGTTTATTTGTTCTAGACCTGGCTTACCCGAGCGGACAACTCAAGCCGGGTGGGGGGGGGTAGCGTACCGGGAATACAGGAGCTTCACCGGCTTTGCAACTTGTCTGAACCTCGTTCTAAAATTGGGATATAACTCTAACAGAAAAGGAGTCACACGAAGTGCACACTTTCCAGATGATTTAGAAGATTCAGAGAGAGGAGGGTTTCGTAGCAGTTTATATATAGTTTAAATAATATCAAAGCAGTAAAAGCGGCATTTATCACATTAAGCCCAAACATGTAAAAAAATCAGATAATAAATAAAACCAATTATAACAGATATTCTAAGCTCGTATTCTGAACCCTGAACCAGAAGTTATGAGTTCTTATCCCCAGCAGAGTTGCCAGAGCTATCACACCTAACATGGTTATATCCTTCGCAAACCTAGAGTCCTAACATGTTTCTCAAACAAGTCTCTAGATATCGCCTTTATAAAAGGATCAGCTATCATATTTCGTTAGGAATGTACTGTAAATTTATCTCCCCACTTGCTACCATGTCTCTTACAAAGTTGATGTCAATGTGTTTGGTCTTGCTGTGATACTTAGGATCTTTTGTGTATGCAATAGCCACTTGACTATCACAATATAGAGTCATGGGACCCTGAGAGTTCTTTGTAATATCCGAATGCTCAAAGAATCTCTTCAACCAAACATTTTCTTGTACTGCAGACCCCCAAGCCATGAATTTAGCTTCCATCGTCGAAAGGGTTGTACATGTGTGTTTCTTACTTTTCCATGAAATAGCACCACCATTAAGTAAGAAAGCATACCGGATGTTGATTTTCTATCATTCCGCTCGCCAACCCAATCAACATCTGTATATCATCTCAAGTATAAATTATTTCCACTATAACATAGTGAATAATCAGCATTTCCCTTCAGATATCTGAAAATTCTCCACAACTTTCCAATGTTCTCTTCCAGGATTGGATTGATACCTGCTAACCAGACCTACAACATAACAAATGTTCGAACAAATACACATCATAACGTATATCAAACTCCCGACAACACTTGAATACGGAACTCGAGACATGTCTTCCTTTTTTTATTTTCAGTCTTGGGACACATTACAAGACTTAAAGTTTCACCTTGGCTATTGGAGTATCCATAGACTTGAAACTATCCATGCGAAAATGCTCCAAAGTTTTCTGGAGCGGTTTCTTTGGATCTTAACTCCAAGGATATAGTCTGCCTCACCCATATCTTTCATATCAATGACTTTGAAAGTCGTGACTTTATAGTTTTCAAATACTCCAAATTATTTCTGGCCAATAAGATATCGTCCACGTAAAGAGAAAGAATTACAAACATCTCATTGGACTTCATCACATAAATGATTTACACTAATCCAATTAGATAATAATCTCTAATCACTCAATCCATTCAAAATTGATTTCTTAATAAGATCGTCGGAGAATGCATAACCTTGCATACACCTTTAGCTATCAACACTTGCTGTATATGTACTTTCCTGCTAACACATTATATAGAACGTAAAATTGCAATATCAAAATCCAGTAATTCTATTTCCTTTGAATTAAAGCTGACACATCAAAGCAGAAGAATCCCCAAGGATGAAATTAGGGCAGATAAGGTATAACTTTTACCAAGGAAAAACATATAGTTCTACTCATTAACACTTCAGTAACTAAAAACCTTCTGCTAGCAGCCTCCTAATTAAATGCACAAAAATCTTCCCCCTTGTCTAGATTTCCAAGGTAGCTTTTAATAACAGTCTTCCCAATCAAGGGAGCAGGTCATTTTCTTGAAAAGATAAAATGTCAACCTCAGATCAAAAGTATAGTCAATAACTGGATTCATAAGTAAGGAGAGAGCATCATCATCGCCTTTGCACTGCTTCCCGAGAATCAAGGCACCAACACCTGTAGTTTGGTGTCATTTTCTCGTGTGTCATGGATTTCCATGGATCAGAGATACTGCTAAAGCTTGGGGATGAATTTGGTACCCTCGTGGTCTCTTCCATCAGGTGGTCTTGTGAGCGGATCCTCTTATACAGCCGCATGACAGACACAGAATCTTGGTAAGGATCATGGAAACCAATTTGGATATCATATCTGTTGGGAGAAAACTTTCAGTCAGCATAGTACAGAAGAGGAGACATAATATTAAGCACAGTCGAAGGAAATAACTACGAAGCGACCAACTCTGCACAGAAATGCCTATTCAAGCTCCAAGTAACCAAAGAGTGACAGAACATTTTCTTTACTAGCAGAGGGCTCTCAAAGTACACCCGCAGACTGACCAACAAAAATACAAGAGAAGATAAAACCAAGTAAAAAACATAAGCGTAAGCAAGTAACTTGCCCTAGATAAGCCTTGGTTAAATATTTGAGAGAGTGGCTGACGAAGTTGGTCTTCATCAGGGGGGGGTATGTTGCAGTATCTCTGCATAGAACAAAAGCAAGACATGAATATTTCGAACCATGGATAGGGGAATGAATCTTGTGCAGAAAAGATATCCAAGGTACATGCAGATAGTTTTTCCATATACCCAATTTGACAGACAAATCCAGAGAATGTGAACAATTGATAATCCTTAATTTTATCGTCATTTCTTATGTTTGAATTTCTCAAAATGGAGTACAAGAGAAGTCAACACAAGCTGCAATGGGGGCTATAGTACATGCTCGCAAATCAAGTTTCCATAACCAGGGGTTAAGGGACAAATATATTAGGTTCCAACATTGAACAAATATATTCACACTTTTACTATCTCCCAATGTCTTGAATTGCTTTTTACATGTTTCACTAGACATAAAAGTGAAACATAAGTTACCATTGACACTAATGCGCAGCAATTAAGCAGTTCTGAGTGATTTTGATAAAACATATGAAATTAACAAGGAATACAATGGGAAAATAACTGTAGCAGTTTAATTGAGAAGCAAACTCTTTAGGAAGAGCAACAATTTTTTATGGTGGAAGTGAATGAATTAGGCCAGAAGTAACAAAAGGACCTAACAAGTATAGCTCAAGTATTACCTTACTTTCTTTCAATAGACAAAAAAGCTCTCAATATTACGAATCTAGGAAAGAGTGGTATACTCTCTCTCTCTTTGGCCAATAAAGTTATAAAGAATTGAACTACGTACAATATTTAGATACAAATTCATGCTATGGTGGTGCTGGACATAATTCTTGATATTGAAATCATGATATAACCAAATTCTGCATAAAAGTAACTAAAGATTCTAACTTATTGATAATGTGGGAATTCAAAACCAGTGCCAGTAGAGGAGGCAGGAATTTATCTTCTGGGCGATTAATGGTATATGGAGTGGAGAAAATATTTGGATGACCCCAGCAGGTGGAAGGATTAGAGTATCAGCATTTGGATAGGAGGAATGCCCAAAGAAACTAAAAGGGGTGGAAATTATACAGAAAATTGTAGGTGCAACAAAGAGTGCCATTTTGGCTCACCTAAAGAAGTAAATAAAATGCATGTGGCAATTGGCAAGCCTCGGAAAAATACTAGGCTTCTTGTACCAGATTAATGAGTTAATAGGTCTATCTCAGGAACAAAACTACTTTGACCTAAGAATAAATGATCCACCCAAAACAATAGTCAAGTATAAGCTATTTTCTTTGTCTTTTTTTATAGCAGTGTTGTAGATACTCTTAAAAAAGCATCTACTGACGAAATTATGAATAATTTAATTATTCGTGTTTATGCATGACAGTGAATGGCGTAATAAACATAATATAGGACAAGCCCATGATCTGGACATAATACAGGAGATAAGGTTCTGACAAGATGATTTTCAAAAGAAAATCAAAAATAAAACTACCTCAGAAGACGATCAGGATAAGCCATCACCAAGCAATCCAGGTGATGCGCAAGGTTATGGCCCACAAGTACGTTTGCTCTTCCACCATTCAATCTTGCTCTAGCAATTGACTCTCCATTGTAAAGAATCTGCAGAATTCTCTGCCGGACTTCATTCAGAGGCATGGCATCTCGTAGATTCTCCTCTGTTATACCAGTAATTTCATACCTGACACACAATGTTGAGGAAGTACGAAAAGGTATAATGCCAAAAAAGTAAACCAGCACAATAAGTAGGTATGCATTGCCAATAGATACCTATAATCAGTAACAGGTAACTGAGGTTGAACATAAGTGTGGAAAATAAGCCTCTCTTCTTCGTCCACTAGGCATACCCTTGCGCAATAATCTAGTGATCCATCACTTCCACATCCAACCATTTCACAATCTATGGCAACTGCTTCCTGACTTCTTATGCTGCCATTTCCACTACTTATATCAACTTCATATTCTGAATTAAGCATCTCCACTGTGTCCTGCATCAATTTAATATAACAATTCAAGCAACTAAAATATACATTTAGTGTATCCTAAATGTAACTAATTCTTGTGAAAGCATTGAGGGAGAGAAATTTCATCAACTCACAATGGGTCGAGGAGTGGTTAGATGACACATTTCCTTATGCTCGTTGAGAGAGTCTACGCTGCCACAGATTTTCAGACACAAAGTGCAGCCTCTTTCTGCAAAGATGCTTGAACAATTCGCTTTGGACAGAGGACCTAAAATGTTGAGGAGAAAAAAAGGAAATGAGGGAGGACAGCGTTATAAAAGAGCATTTGCACTCAAAGATCATTCCTAGTCTTAACACAATAA
The DNA here is from genome assembly GCF_000393655.2 of Nicotiana sylvestris. Lineage (NCBI taxonomy): Eukaryota > Viridiplantae > Streptophyta > Magnoliopsida > Solanales > Solanaceae > Nicotiana > Nicotiana sylvestris. The sequence continues at coordinate 77,467,402 of NC_091065.1, read as the reverse complement.
CTGACCAGTAATGTGCTCCCTTAGTGATTCGAACGATTTGCAATGCTTGTTACACGCACCACACTTAGGGTCATGAACCGAGTGATTAGAGGTTTTCATATGTTCAATAAGATGCTCCTTCTTGTTATACTGCTTGTAACAAGCTGAGCACTTGTGCCTGGTAACACATAACAAGAACATAAGCAAACACAACCTTCAGCAAATGAAATCAAGATGCCTTAACCCTGCATAGAACACCTTAGTTAGCTGTTGAAAGATCATCTTTTTACTCCACCTCTCCACAAACAAATCAGCATACAAGGGTGAACACATCTAACTTAGTGAATAATTTCTTTGAATCCTTTTTCTCAAAATAAAATTCACATAAAATAGGATTTAACTTATATATTGTATTTTTTACTCTATCCATGAACTTTCACCTCGGTTAGTAACAATTTTTATCATATTACTAATTAATGATGGTTGTAGAGATTTATCCATAATTACCTTATAAGTGACTTGATCATGTAAATATCTTTTAAACTGTCAATGCACAAAACTTAAACCCTATAATATATGAACAAGGATAACAAAACAAACCCGGTGTAATCCCACAAGTGGAGTGTATGCAGTTTTACCCTTACCTTGTGAAGGCTTTACAATATATGAACAAATTAATTAAAGAAACAAAAACCCCACGAACGAAAAAGCACGCATATCTCCAAATAATGAAGGGTCGTCAAGTATGATTTCGTACATTGCTTCGTGTACAGAGAGTTGCAAATTACCTAGTGGTGTTGAGGGTTTGCAGAGGAACTTCATAGGGCTGCTCCATAGCTGAAAATGATAGAGTGGAGTTAAAGCAAATACAAAATGGAGATGTATTCAGGGTCCAGTAGGATTGCAGTGATGCTGCTTCAGCATTTCAAAACCCTCTTTGGTTTCTCAACTCAAACTAGTGCTAAATTGAGCAAATGCATTGCAGGGGCCCCTCAACAAAAAATGGAGTACAACCTTTCAGTTTCTGGTCATTAATTAACGCTTCCTCCAAGTCTACCCTTAATTTGGTCAACAAGATTGTTCCTTATGAGAAAATATTTACTTCGTCAAAATATAGTATAGTCCAATTTCACTTCTATATTCAAACTTCTTAATTTTAATCAATTTAAAGTTTTTCAAAATAAAATCTATCTATTTAAAATACAATAGAGGAGTACTATTTATTAGATAGGTAGAAGTTTTGCTCCTGGCATAATGTTATACCAAGAGGAGGAGAGACAGAAAGAGACGTAAGTGCATTAAAGCAAGTAAACTTTGTTGTCCACAAAAAGGTCCGCAATATGAAGGACCTTGATGACTATAGGATAACCAAATTTGAAATTAATGTGACTATCTGAATAAGTTCCTCATAAAAAAGAAATTAATATAAAAATTGAAGGCGAGTAAGTTTTTACATTCATTAAATATCGATTTAATGCAATAAAATCATGCTGCCACAATATTTCCTATTATACTCATAGAGTTGATAGTAAATTTAACTTGTTATATGCTTTCAATCACTAAATTTTACGAACGATCTAATAGTTTTTATATTTGTTATAGCGTATCCAATACTTCCCTTAAAAAATAAGCCGCTTTTTCAAATTCAGCAAATAATTTTGATCAACGATGATCTTTCTCAATGTTTTTCCTCTCCAACCTTCCTCGGCCTCCTTCCTTCTCTCTCATCGTCTTTCTCTTATACTATTCTTATAACTTAATACATAATAAGAAAAATAGAATTTTGACAACTTACCGAATCTGGGCCGAAAATTAAAAATCGATTTTCCCTTTTCCTTTCTCCATCATTTTTCATTTCATGAAAAATTTTCATGGTTGAAGTAACGCCTTTCAAAGTCTTTCAGACACTTTCAACTCTTGATGTTTCGGCAACTCTTTATGCGCCGTGTGTATAAAACCTTATATGCTCAATCTAATAATACTTTGCTCAGGGTGATATTAGATACACTTAGAAAAGTTATAGTAGATTCACATAATATAAGTGTGTAATTGAAAATTTAGGACAAATGCATACAAAATTATTTATTAATTATATCACGTAAAGCCTCTTTGTAATTGGATTTGTTTGTAATTACACGGTTTAAGACTACTTGAATGGCTAGTAATTACTCGATAGTTTGCACGAAATTGAGTGTACTTGAGTTAGAGCAATTAATTGCATTCCAATTCAAGGGAAAACAAGAATTGATGATAGTTACATGATGTAATTACAATGTGACTTTTAAATTATTTTTAGCTTTTAAAAAAATTATATTATTCTTATTACACTTTTTTTTTATTCAAACATATGAGAAAAATTGTTTAAAATAATTTCGTGTTTTACTTACTTTATTTTCTCTTCATTACTATAAAAATGTTTAATTCTAGAAATCTTTCCAAACCCGTATCTATATTTTCTTTGTTATTTAAAATATACAAAAATTATGAATTTCATATTATATTCACATGGTTGGAAGATACCTATTATTATTTACTATATAGGCCACTAGTTTATAATTATTAAATATATAATTTAAAAGATATGTATTTTAACTATCAAGTAAAAAATAGTATTTAATATTCTATAAATACATATATATTTGTCCCACTTTAATTTTTATTTACATGCTCGTCTAAAAAAATTATTTCTTATAATTAAGTTTATTTTAAATAAAAAATTATCTAATTGGATTTGTTCAACCAAACATGATGCTCTGAGTTATAATATAATTATGTTATAATAAATAGATATATTTATTATATTTATTATAAATAGAAAAACATTATGTTTTTTCTAATTATTGTATTTATTGTGTAGTTATTAGATTGTGTAATTATTACGTATTGGATTCCAAACACACCTTATGAGAGCAAATCTCATTTAACCGATTGACCTTTTGGTCCTGCTTGCTTCACCTATTAGATAAGTCAAATAATTCCAATTAGCTAAAGTTCTCTTTTGGATTCAAACATTTGAACACAATTTAGATTTATGTTATTTTCACGTATGAATTATATTAACGGTCACTATTATTATCTTCTAACTTTATAATAACAACAACAACAAACTCAGTGTAATTTCACATATGGAATCTTGTATAAATATTTTATACAAGTACACACTATCAAGTCACTCAAAAATATTTATAAATAAGCCTTTTTATGATATGAAATTAGTAATTATAAAAATAAGATAGACTATCTGCTATAATAGGTAAAAATGACTTAATATGTAAATTGACAATGAATATGTCACGATCCGGAATTTCCACCATCGTGACCGTGATGACGCCTAACATCACACTTGCAAGGCAAGCCAATGTTAGAGTGTTACTAATCAATTTCCTTTACGATTTAGTGAATGAAAGTAAACATGCTAAAAACAAGTGATCATGATTGCGGAAGTAAGTAAACACACACACACACACACACACACACACACACACACACACACACACACACATATATATATATATATATATATATATATATATATATATATACACTATTGCCAGAACTATTACTATTGCTACCCAGAATTCGCTGTCACAGTCCACGAACATACTATGATTTTCTACAAACATCAGTCTAAAAGAAATTACAACTGTTTTGGAAATAAAGTAAAACAAAAATGTAGAGAGGTAGAAGGGGACGCCAGCAGAACTACCTTGGGTCTCCACACCGTGTAACCTGAAGCCAACCTCTCAATCAGCCACTACCTGCTCTGAAATCTACACAAAAAGTGCAGAGTACAGTATCAGTACAACCGACCCCATGTACTGGTAAGTGTCGAGCCTAACCTCGACGAGGTAATGACAAGGCTACGGTGGGGCAATTACAATATAACCTGCATACAGCGTATAATAAAAGTAGAAGGAGAACGGAACAAAATAAAATCGTAACTTGCAAGGAATGAATATAGAACTCAATTATCTCATCAGAACCCAGCTATAACTAATCCTTAAGTGAAATGCAAAACTACAGAATAACTTCACAGCAGAAGAAAGGTGCATAAACACATAAACTGATGCGGCGCGCATCCTGATCCCACCATATAATCAAATATCAATATGAATATTCACCCTTATTACTCTATATCAATCCACCCTTATTCCTAATGTTGCGACGTGCAATCCGATCCTACCGTACAATAGTAATTCACCCTTATTCCTCCTCAATATACCACCTTTATTACTCTTGTTGCGGTGTGCAACCCGATCCCACCATATAATCAATATCAATATGAATATTCACCGTTATTACTCCATATCAATCCACCTTTATTCCTCATATTGCGGCGTGCAACCCTATCCTACCATATCAGTACCAATCACACAATAAGAACAGGAAATTCACAATTTAGCTCAAAATCCTCCACAATATTTAAACCTCAAACCAAAGCAAATAGAAAGATGTACAATTATGAAACTTCACTCAAATAATACTACTAAGCGAAACCAATCCGAAATATCCCATAAAATATCGATAAACCAACTTAAGCCAATAATATGAGACAATAAAACTACGGAATAGCTAATACCTTCAACAATGAACAACAATACCTGACAAATAGCAATTAAGCATGGAAATACCAGGGAAATATGTAGCAGTTAAGGCAGGAAACAATATATTATGAACGGGAAGAAAACATGCAAAACAGATAAATTGGCGGCGCATAGGTACTCGTCACCTCACCTATACACCACACACATGGATTTTCACAAAGCAATTAAGTCAGATCCCTAATCCCTCGAGTCAAAGTTAAACACAACACTTACCTCGCTATAACGGCCAACTCAAAGCTCAAACACCGCTTTTCCCTTCACACAAGCCTCCGGACCAATAGAATCTAGCAAATTACCAACCAAATAATTCAATCTAAACAGGAACTACCCACGATAGCAAGGAATTCAATTTAGGCCATTTTTAAAAAAGTCAACAAAAGTCAACACTCGATCCCGCTTGGTCCAAACCCAAAATTCGGACCAAAATCGGATTACCCATTCACCTCCGAGCCCGGATATACAATTGGTTTTGGAATCCGACCTCAATTTGAGGTCTAAATTACCGAATTTCGAAATCCTTAATTTCTGCCCAAAAATTCCCAATTCCACCATGAAAACCTTAGATTCTAGGTTGAAATCTTGTAAAATGAAATGAAAGATTGAAAGAAACTAGTTAAGAATCACTTACCTATGATTTAGAGAAGAAGGAGTTTTTGGAAAATCGCCTCTTGTGTTTTAGGTTTTGAAAAATTGAAGAATGAATGAAAAGCCCCATCCAAAATTATTTTGACCTGTTGCAGGTATCGCATTTGCGATCAGGGGTTCGCAAATGCAAACCTCGGAAATGCAAACTTCCCTTCGCAAATGAGAAGACTTTCCTGGGCCTGCTAACAACGCAAATGCGAACAATTGTTCGCAAATGCGGCCAGTGGTGATTGCAATTGCGATCCTGAGCTTCGCAATTGCAAAGGTCCCCTCCCAGCCCCGCTGCTCGCAAATGCAAATTTTCTTCGCAAATGCGAGACTCGCATTTGCGAACCAGACCTCGCAAATGCGAAGTTTGTTGACCTGAAGCATACCAGCAAAAATTTCCTAAGTACAAATCACTCCGTAGCCTATCCGAAACTCACTCGAACCCTCGGGGCTCCAAGTCAAACATGGACACAAGTCTTAAAACATCATACGAACTAGCTCGTGCAATTAAATCGCCAAAATAACACCTAGAACTACGAATTTAGCACCAAATCATATGAAATTCGTAAGAACACTTTGAAATTCCTATTTTCACAACCGGACGCCCGAATCACGTCAAATCAATTCTGTTTCTCACCAAATTTTTCAAGTAAGGTATAAAAATTATTTTGGACCTGTACCGGACTCCGGAACCAAAATACGATCCTAATACCAATAAGATCAAACATTAACCAAATTCTTAAAACTATTTAATTTTCAGTCTTTCAATTTTCATCAAAAATTCATTTATCGAGCTAGGTACCTCGGAATTCGATTTCGGGCATACGCCCAGGTCCCATATTTTGATACGGACCCACCGGGACTGTCAAAACACGAGTCCGGATCCGTTTACTCAAAACATTGACCGAAGTCAACTGAATCAATTTTTAAAGGCAAAAATTATTCGTTTTATCAACATTCAACATAAAAACTTTCCGGAAACACACCCAAACTGCGCATGCAAATTGAGGAGGAAAAAAATGAGGTTTTGAAGGCCTCAGAACACGGAATCGAGTTCTAAAACATAAGATGACCTTTTGGGTCATCACATTCTCCACTTTTAAAACAACCGTTCGTCCTCGAACTGACATAGAAAATTACCTGAGCTGGTGAAAAGGTGGGGATATCTGCTTCGCATATCGGACTCAGACTCCCAGGTAGCTTCCTTAACAAGCTGACCTCTCAATTGCACTCAAACCGAAAGATAACTCTTTGATCTCAACTGACGAACCTATCGGTCTAGAATAGCTATCAGCTCCTCCTCGTAGGTCAAATCCTTGTCCAACTGGACAGTGCTAAAATCTAACACATGGGATGGATCATCGTGATACTTCCGAAGCATGGACACATGGAATACTGGATGTACCGCTGATCAGCCTCCTGGCAACGCAAGTGTGTAGGCCACCTTTCCCACTCTCTCAAGGATCTCAAAAGGCCCGATATACCTAGGGCGTAACTTGCCCTTCTTTCCAAACCTCATTACACCCTTCATGGAAGATGCCCGAAGCAACACTCTCTCCCCGACCATGAATTCCACATCACGAACCTTACGGTCGGCATAACTCTTTTGCCTGGACTGAGCTGTACGAAGCCTATCCTGAATTATCTTAACCTTATCCAAGGCATCCTATACCAAATCTGTACCCAATAACCGAGCCTCCTCTGGCTCAAACCATCCAACTAGCGATCGACACCGTCTACCATATAATGCCTCATAGGGAGCCATCTGGATGCTCGACTGATAGCTGTTGTTGTAGGCAAACTTCGCTAACAACAAGAACTGATCCCAAGAACCTCCAAAGTCAATAACACAGGCACGGAGCATATCCTCTAAGATCTGAATAGTACGTTTGGATTGTCCGTCTGTCTGAGGATGAAATGATGTGCTCAACTCGACCCGCGTACCTAACTCACGATGTACTACCCTCCAAAAATACAAGGTAAATTGCGTACCTCGATCAAAAATGAAAGACACGGACACACCGTGAAGACGAACTATCTCACAAATATAAATCTTTGCTAACCGCTTCGAAGAATATGAAACTACCATATGAATGAAATGTGCTGACTTGGTCAGTCTATCCATAATGACCCAAACTGCATCGAACTTCCTCTGAGTTCGTGGAAGTCCAACAACGACATCCATAGTGATACGCTCCCACTTCCACTCAGGAATCTCTATCTTCTTAAGCAAACCACTGAGTCTCTAATGCTCATACTTTACTTGCTGACAATTTAAACACCAAGCTATATATGCAACAATATCCTTCTTCATCCTCCTCCACCAATAATGATGCCGCAAGTCCTAATACATCTTGGCGGCGCCCGGTGTCACACCTCCTTTTTCCATCCCCGAGAGGGGGCATGGGAGTTTTTCCAATTAAAGGACAATCGAAACAGGATTTATTTATTTATTTCAGAGTCGCCACTTGGGAGATTTAGGGTGTCCCAAGTCACCAATTTTAATCCCGAATCGAGGAAAATAATGACTCCATATTATAGTCTGCGTACCAAAAATCCGGATAAGGAATTCTGTTAACCCGGGAGAAGGTGTTAGGCATTCCCGAGTTCCGTGGTTCTAGCACGGTCGCTCAACTGTTATATTCGGCTTGATTATCTGATTTTATACAAATATGAACTTATGTGCAAATTTTATCTTTTTACCGCTTTCATAATTGTTATTATTATTTTTACAAGAATGTGAACATCGTTTAAAAACATGTCTTTGGATTGCGTCACATAAAATGCACCCGCGATCCGGAACGTATTTTTATTCAATGTTTTAGGATTTGGATTTGGGTCGCATAAATGCGCACCCGTGTTTAAGAAGGTAAGATTATTAAACACGCGCCTAAAACGACTATCGTGTTATTATTTTGGGAAGGCCGTAAAATTCGCTAAACAGCCGGTCCTCGAATTCTAAGTATTTTAATATATACATTTAGAGGGCCCCACGACTTGTACATTTGTTTGTCGAGGCTCGTCTCATTTATTATTAAAGAATTTGCAACATCATGGAAATGCATCTCGGGCCACGCCATAATCAATATACCCGTGATTAGAGACACATTTCGATTCCGTTGAGATTTGGATTTGGGTCACATAAATGTGCACCCGAGTTTAAGAAAATTAAATTATTAAAGGCGCGCCTAAAGCAACTAGCGCATTATTATTTTGGGTGGGGCCGTGAAATTTGCTAAACGGCCCGTCCCGGAATCTAAGTATTTAACACATATATTTTGTGAGGGCTTCGCAATCTGTGCATTTTTTATTTGGCGAAGCTTGTCTCGTTTTTTTTAAGGGGCAAACTTAAAACAACTACGATTTTCTACTAGTGAAGCCATCCGAGATTAAACAAAAATACAACAATTCTAATAGGGAATAATAGCCATGGTAAAAATGAAGAGCAATTCAACAAAGCCGATACACAAACAGTGCATAGAAAATCCATATCATTTCATTCCATTTAAGTAAATATCACAAGTTTGGAAATGCGTATGCACCTGTTTGAAGCAAGAACGACAACCAACTGGACCGACAACTATCGGAAGCCTCTCCAACAACGGAACGTTGAAACCTCGATGTCAAGCTCAACGTACCGGACCTCGACGAACCGAAGACGACCTCGATGGAAATAGAAAGCTTGGACCCAAAGAAAACTGTTGCTGCAGCTGGATCTTCGAGAGGTTAGCTGCTGCTGGATTTTTCGACGCAGCAGGTTGGCTCGAGAAATGCAACAAAAAGGGGTCGTTGGATGCGAGGAAGGAGGAGCTACGGAAGGAGCTGGTGGCGCGACGGACAGTGACGATGCAGCAGCAACAGCTGCTGCTCGTCGGGGACTCCGGTAGTCGTTTGGCTTGAGGACGGAGCAACTATGAGTTTGCAGGGATTACGAGGGGTCGTTTGGGTAGTGGATAATACGGCTACTGGTTGCGGATAACAATGGTGGTTTCACGATGGGAAGCTGTCGTCGGTCTGGTTTTTCCGGTGATGTTCGCTGGTTGTTTGGTCGTCGGTTGGACAGTGACGACGAGGGGGGGGGGGCTGGTGGTTGATTGTGGTCGTGAGGGTGTAGGACTGGTTGTTTTCGTGGTGGTTTTGGGTTAGGGTTGAGGGTGGTTTTCGGACATGGTGTTTGGGTGGTGGCGATGACAGTAAGGTCGAGGGGGTGTCGGACTGGTTGGTTTTGGGTAGTGGTCGACGGAGTGATGGAACTAGGAGGAGACGGGGTGGTCGTTTGGTGGTGTTTGGGTGGTGTTTGGACGACGCAGCAGCAAGAGCTGCTGCTTGACGAGTGGTTGGGGTGTTGATGGTGGTTTTGGGGTGTTGATGGTGGTTTCACGATGGGAGGGTGATGGGGAAGGTGACTTGGGGTCGGTTTCCGGCGTCGGGGAAGGTGAGGGAGTTGAAGGTTTGTTGATGGGGGTGGTGTTTGGGCGTGACGGAGTAAGGGTTATGGGGTGGGTTTTCTTCTAGGGTTTTCGGTCTTCTCCTTTTGGAGAAGATGAGGAACAGTGCCCTCTCCAAAAATCTTTTCCAAGTCCTCCCTGTAAGTGTTTTTCCGTGTATTTAGTATACCTTGCCAAGGAAAATGAGCCCCACGCATGGTGGGGTTCGAGACTTGTGTCCCCCACGCGTGGTGGGGTTCCCCGTGTACGGTGTTCCGTCCGTGTTCCCCACGTGTGGTGGACTCGGATTATTATGGGCTAGGTCCGAAAATTAGGCCTAAAAGCGGGTAAGTTTAAACCCAAATATTATTATTTTGCCCGGACCCGAGAATAAGAACACGACGTTGTTTGACTAATCTTATGTAAGCAAAATAGCTACTAAATAAGACTAATATTTAAACAAAACTATATCTTTTTTTAAATATTTTTCAAGATTAAAATAGCTACAAAATATTAATAAAACTATTTTTGTAATTTCGTTTTTTATATAAAGATAAAATATAAAGTAATATTTTTTGTATTTTTTCAAAATTAAAATGACTATAAAACATTAATAGAACTATATTTTTTGGTAATTTTCGAAATTATATAAAGTACAAAAATAAAGTGCAATTTTGTATTTTTTCAAGTTTATGATAAATACATAAACTAAAATTTATATACATATATTTTGTAATTTTTCTTTTTTTTCAACGAAATAAAGTAAAAATAGTCAAAATGGCTATATTAGACCCAATTTCACATATTCACGCTAAAAATGTGAAAATTCTCGGGGAGGGTCAAAAATCAGGTGTCTACAGCTGCCCCTCTTTGACTGGAAACACGAAGAGTTTTCCGACAAAGAACGACTAGACATGTTTTTGACCCGACCATTACTTGGAGGGACTACACTACGGAAAGGAAGGGAATGTGACCGAGCCCTGGTATCTGAGCTGCTTACATATCCTTAGTTATACAGGAATCAGGCCACGTGTAGTTCGAAAACGAGAGAGATGGTAGAGTGTACCGAGGTGAAGAGCCGATCGAGGTGCCGTTCCGTTGAGGTTCCGGTCCGCGGTCCTGTCATTACAACAAAAATGAAAACTGAAAAAGACTAACTAAGCCTATCAGCTACTAGTTACAAGGATTCCTATCTTTAAGTCTTCTGAAACTTGGTCTTGAGTCTTGAATGGTGCTTCATACAGACTTTGGATTTGAACCTTGATACTTGCTAGTTGTAGGCGCTAGTTCTTGAGCAGACCACATTTGTTCTCCACTTCCGTACTTTGGATTCATTTTTTTTTCTCTCTCTTTTTTTCTTGTTTTTTTTTGTGACCAGCCTTTTGTGAATGCTGGGGATTTTTTGCTGTAGCCTTTTACTTCCCGGTGCTGGGGATTTTATTGCTTCCTGCTGGGGATTCCTGTTGTATTCCTCTGCTTTATTGATTCTAAGTGTGCTCCTTTCTCATATGAGCGGGCTTTTGACTTCAATACTTCAATTGTATTCCCTTATTCTCCAGGTGGGTGCCTGATTTCTATTTCTCTTCTTTATCTTTGTTCTCCAGGTGGACGCCTGATTTCTTTTTTTCTTTGTCCTTGTTCTCCAGGTGGACGCCTGATTACTTCCTTTCTTTGTCCTCGTTCTCTAGGTGGACGTCTGATTACTTCCTTTCTTTGTCCTTGTTCTCCAGGTGGACGCCTGATTACTTCTTTTCTTTGTCCTTGTTCTCCAGGTGGACGCCTGATTTCTTTCTTTTCTTTGTCCTTGTTCTCCAGGTGGACGCCTGATTTCTTTCTTTCTCTGTCCTTGTTCTCCAGGTGGATGCCTGATTTCTTCTTTTCTTTGTCCTTGTTCTCCAGGTGGACGCCTGATTTCTTTCTTTCTCTGTCCTTGTTCTCCAGGTGGACGCCTGATTTCTTCTTTTCTTTGTCCTTGTTCTCCAGGTGGACGCCTGATTTCTTTCTTTTCTTTGTCCTTGTTCTACAGGTGGACGCATGATTTCTTTCTTTCTCTGTCCTTGTTCTCCAGGTGGACGCCTGATTTCTTCCTTTCTTTGTCCTTGTTCTCCAGGTGGACGCCTGATTTCTTTCTTTCTCTGTCCTTGTTCTCCAGGTGGACGCCTGATTTCTTCTTTTCTTTGTCCTTGTTCTCCAGGTGGACGCCTGATTTCTTTTTTCTTTGTCCTTGTTCTCCAGGTGGACGCCTGATTTCTTCTTTTCTTTGTCCTTGTTCTCCAGGTGGACGCCTGATTTCTTCTTTTCTTTGTCCTTGTTCTCCAGGTGGACGCCTGATTTCTTCCTTTCTTTGTCCTTGTTCTCCAGGTGGACGCCTGATTACTCCTTTTCTTTGATTTCTTTTTCCTTTGTCCTTGTTCTCCAGGTGGACGCCTGATTTCTTCTTTTCTTTGTCCTTGTTCTCCAGGTGGACGCCTGATTTCTTTTTTTCTTTGTCCTTGTTCTCCAGGTGGACGCCTGATTTCTTCCTTTCTTTGTCCTTGTTCTCCAGGTGGACGCCTGATTACTTCTTTTCTTTGTCCTTGTTCTCCAGGTGGACGCCTGATTTCTTTTTTCTTTGTCCTTGTTCTCCAGGTGGACGCCTGATTTCTTCTTTTCTTTGTCCTTGTTCTCCAGGTGGACGCCTGATTTCTTCTTTTCTTTGTCCTTGTTCTCCAGGTGGACGCCTGATTACTCCTTTTCTTTGATTTCTTTTTCTTTATCCTTGTTCTCCAGGTGGACGCCTGATTTCTTCTTCTCTTTGTCCTTGTTCTCCAGGTGGACGCCTGATTTCTTTTTTTCTTTGTCCTTGTTCTCCAGGTGGACGCCTGATTACTTCTTTTCTTTGTCCTTGTCTCCAGGTGGACGCCTGATTTCTTCCTTTCTTTGTCCTTGTTCTCCAGGTGGACGCCTGATTACTCCTTTTCTTTGATTTCTTTTTTCTTTGTCCTTGTTCTCCAGGTGGACGCCTGATTTCTTCTTCTCTTTGTCCTTGTTCTCTAGGTGGACGCCTGATTTCTTTTTTTCTTTGTCCTTGTTCTCCAGGTGGACGCCTGATTACTTCTTTTCTTTGTCCTTGTTCTCCAGGTGGACGCCTGATTTCTTCCTTTCTTTGTCCTTGTTCTCCAGGTGGATGCCTGATCACTTCTTTTCTTTAACCTCCGTTCTACAGGCGGGTCCCTGACAACCAAAACAAACAAAACAAAGGAAATTCCCTACCCAGTTTGCACTGGGAAGATTTGTGAGTTGTTAGCAAAATCGTAACCCACTGATATTACTGATGCAATGAGGAGGAAATTTCCTCTAGGAAGTGCGTCTCCTAGGGGTGAAAAACTTCGGTGGCTAAAACTAGGAAATGCGTCTCATATGAATAAAATCTCAATTTAAGAAGTGCGTCTCCTAAAAAAAAACTTGAAAGACCTTGTGAGCACGTGATTTTTGTTTTTGCGCGACAGTCGCTCCAAAAGAATAAAATTGGTCCTGCTGTACAATTTTTGGATTTCTGTGCGGCACTTTGTTGATTTATTTGTGACTTTGGCCCGTTTTTATTTATTTACTTTATTAAAACAAAATTCAAAAAAAAAATGTGTGTACGTGTCATGCATAATCTGAACCGTAACACGGTTTAAATAGAAAAGCATAAACAAGCATCTTTGTCCGTGATTTTGTTTTGTTTAATTTTACCTGTTTTGAATTATTTTAATGTGTGTGCAAATAATTGTACTAGGTGTTTATTTTTAATTTGATTTTACTTATTTTTGTATTTTTATAATAAAAGAAAAAGAAAAAAAATAATAAGAAAAGGTCCCTTCCCTTCCGGACTTGGGCCAATTTGTTAAAATTGGCCCAAACAAACAGCCCAAAACCCAGGCCTGCCCGGTCCAACACCACCTGATACCCAGGACGTCCAAACGACGACGTTTTAGTCCAGTGTGATCTGGGCCGTTGATCTCAGATTGATCAACGGCCAAGATCACTTCCCCACAACCCACTGAGGAACCCGACCCGTTTACACCCGGACCGAACCCAAACCCTCAACACTTGAAACGACACCGTTCCACTTAACCATCAGATCCAGACCGTAGATCTAAATTGATCTAACGGTCGAGATCCGTCCACCCACTAACTATATAAGTTCATAATCGTACCCTACCCCCTATCCAATACCCCAGCCTCGTCGTCTTCACCCAAACCCACAAACCCTAGAGCCGCCCCTGTACTCTTCACCATGAAAAACCGGCGGCATGAACGCCGGTGACCTCGCCCTGAACACCATAGAACCCCCTCACCACCCTGAACATAGACCTGTTAACCGTTTAGTTCGAATCACCCTCCAGGTCCTCGAATCTTCATTTGAAGATTCGAGTCAAAACTCGATCTACACCAACCAACCCCAGCTTCACACCAGACACTCCCCAGACCCTCCTCGTGACCAAACCATACTTGGTTTGGTCCGAATCTGACCAGGGAAGCCTGAATCCCGGATCTGAGTTTTGGAAATTTTTGTAGTTCTTCGTCACTGGTTCATACCGGTTCAACCGAAGAGATTAAGGTCTAATGGACTTTAATCAAAGTGTTTCTCATCTGAGAAACACTTCGATTAAAGTCCATTCAGCCTTAAGAAAGGTCTGTCCAAATCCGAGTCAAGGTTTTGATTTTTCAAAGATTTGAGGTGAGTCTTGTTTTCTTTTCTTTATTTTTGTTTTAGTCCGTGTAATTTGTTTTTAAAAGTCTGTTCATATTTGTTTTAATTTTACCAACTTCTGTTTGTCCACTTTGCCTGAACCACTGTGTTTGTTTGAACCCCTCCTATTCTGATAAGACATGTGTATTGGTTGTATTCCAAATTTGTACTGACTAGTTGACTCCTCGAGTGCATTTCTGCTTAGTCAGTATAATTCGAACCATGTATCGATACTGTTTAAATGTCTGATTTTTGGCTACGATTGAGTATGTTAATGCTAATATAGTCGAGTCGACATGTGTCGTCAATTAGTTTCAGCTATCCGAACAATAACAAATCGACTTACTTCTGCTAAGCATGTGTTGAGTCAATTAAGAACCAGTTTTTGTTTACTTATGGCTGTTGAATTGATCAGTAATGTTAAAAAGGATTGTTTGTGTTTAAATTCTGAATTGGAAGGCATGTGCGCTCGTGCACAGCATGTGCATTGGTGCACCTCATGTGCTTTGTGCACAGCCTGTGGCCTGCATAAAGGTCTTTGTTAAGTTTTAAACAATTTGACAGCATATGCTGTCAGATATATTCTACTGCACATACCTTGCTTTAAGTTTAAAAAGTATTAAACCTTTTAAAAGTTAAGTCTGCCAGGAAATGTTGATGGAGGATATATACTTAAATAACTAATTGGGATCTGAAAAGGTTAAAGGCACATGGGAGGGGTACTGTGATATTCTGAAAACAGGCTGTTAAAAGAGATAGTTTTGAGGCTTATAAAGGGGGATATAGACATACAGAGAGGGGATCTGAGAAAAAGGAGACCCAGAGAAGGAGAGTTTAGAAGAGAGAGATATACAGAATTGGAGGGGACCTGGAGGATTAGAGGTTAGAGAACCCTGAAGATTTGAGAAGAGAAAAGACACACACTGTGAGGAATTTTTGAAAGAGAGAGTGGAAATACATACAGATATATACACACAGACAGAAATAGATAGAGGGAGGATAACACAGGAAAGAGGAACTGCATCTTTCCTCTTTGTCTTGATTCTCATCTGGCCGGATTTCTCTGTTCCATATCGATTTCTTTTGAGTTCTGTTTGAGATTTTTAGTTGTGTGTAGCATCAGTGCATCCCCAGATCTGTTTTGCCTAAATTCTGATTCATATTACTGGGAACTTGCCACACTCTGTCATCTTTCATTGGTTCCAGCTGCATCTTGCACTGGGATTTTGCTTTCTATTTGGTTACCTGCTGTTGCTGCTGCTATTTGGTTTCCTGCTGCTGCTGACCTTTCTGCTTCACTTCTTCTTTGCATTTCAGTATTCAGTGTTTTCCAGGTACACATTTCAAATCCAACTTTGGTGTTAACTGTAACAGTTCAAAAGCATGAAATGAAAGAAGTTCTTGAAGAAGATTCAGATGTCTGTTTTGTACTGCTTGTGATATACTGATTTCTGTTGTATAAATTGATTAGTGTGATTCAGTAGTGAAAGATTAGTTAGACAATACTTAATCAAGTTTAGATTTTGCATCGTATTTTCTAGTTGTTTGCTAAGTACAAGATGTAATGGTATAATATATAGAATGTGTGGATAATTGGCATAGAACTTTCGACTGGATACCCGTCAACTAATGACATGTATAGGATAGAATATTTCCACCTACACAATAATGTTCTGTGTTATTTTCTTTCCATTTATCAGGACCGTTAGGCAACATATAGGTACATGTTCGAATCCCCATTAGTAACAATGCCTAGCATTCAATTTCCTTAACCTAGCTTAAATAAGTCTAGTTAAGCTCGATTCGAGAAAATGTTCGGATTAAGTATTGCATTCCATCCACCTCCATATAGCTTCTTTGTTCAACCAAAAATATTTCAATAAGGTATGGCGTCTTTTCATTTTATAAGTGATTAGAAATTGATAGTAATCCGTTTTTGGTCAAAACATATATTTCAATTAGCATACATCTTTCCTTCTTCTATTTCTGGAAACGAAAACAATAAGAAATGTAGTCATTATAGGTTTTATCCATTTCTTTAAAATAATGAGACGAGCCTCGCCAAATAAAAGAAAAAAAAATGCAAATTGCGGGGGCCTTCAACAACTAATCATAATATTTAGAATTCGGGCTAGGCCGTTTAGTGAACCTCATGGCCTTCTCAGAAAATAATAACGCGTTAGACTCTTTAGGCGCGGCTTAATTAAATTACATTCTTAAATTCGGGTGCGCATTTATGTGACCCAAATTTAAATCTCAACGGAGTCGAAATGTGTTAACAACTACGGGTGCATTGATTGTGACGTGGTTCGAGATGCATTTTCACGACGTTGCAATTCTATAAAAATAAATGATAATAATAAAAGCAGTTTAAACTTAATAAAAGCACATAAGTCACAACATGTATTTAAATCAGATATTTAGCCATTATAACAATTTAAGCGACCGTGCTAGAACCATGGGATTCGAGGGTGCCTAACACCTTCCCTCGGGTCAACAGAATTCCTTACTTAGAATTTCTGGTTCGCAGACTTCAATTGGAAAAAGTCAAAAATTTCCTCGATTTGGGATTCAAGATAAACCGGTGACTTGGGACACCAAAAACCAAACCTTTCCCAAGTGGCGACTCTGAATTAAAAAAATAATCCCGTTTCGAATATTGTCACTTAAATTGGAAAAACTCCACCCGCGCATTTAACCCTTCGGGGCCGGGCGCGCAAAAAGGAGGTGTGACAGCTCTGGCGACTCTGCTGGGGAATTGTAACCCAGAACCACTGGTTCAGGGTTCAAGAATTCGAGCTTAGAATAATTGTTATATTTGGCTTTATTATCTGATCTTTATTACGTGTTTTTGCATAACGTGCTAAATGTTGTCTTTTACCGCTTTGATATTATCTGAACTGTATATAAACTGTGCCGAAACCCTTCTCTTCTTACCTCCGGGGAGAAGCTCGCTGGTCGAGACTCCCTATTCTGTTAGTGTCAATACCTGAAATAAGAAAGAGGTCGGACAAGTTACAAAGCCGGACGATCTCGCGGGTCCCCGGTACGTAGCCCCCTCCTCGACTCGAGTTGTCCGCTCGGGTACACAGTCTAGAACAAATACCAAGGTTTAAACCTAGTATAACGAAACTTCATGCCGGATCCCTAGTAGGAACGTTTATTTGCATCATGTTGCATTTGACTTAGGGGGCTCAACACAGGGGTTGGGTCCGTCTAGGACAGGCAACCTGAATTGAAAAGACCACCCTGCTGCATCCTATTTGTTTTGTGCATTTATTTGCTTCGGTTCCGCATGCTGACCGGTTTCTAAAAAAAGAGGAAAATAGCAACGTGGGGAGATAATTACTTATTTTGGAAAAATAAAACCAATGTTCAAGTATTGTCAAAACCTCACCGGAATTGTTCTAAAGAAAAAAGAAAAAAAACAAAATATGTCTTCTTAGTTTGAATTAAAAAAATTTAAAAAAATAACAAAAAATAAAAAAAAAATTTCTTTTATGTCCAAAATCAAAAAAAAAAGAAAAAAAGAAAGGTATTTATTTTAAAAAGTAAAAAAAAATGGAAAATTCGTAATTCAAAAAATGTGTTGTCTCTTTTGTAGTACCCCTTTTTAAATTCAGACTAATAGTCCAAATTTTGCAAAAAAAAAAAATTATTTTTTCTTTAGTCTTTATTTTTTTTTCAAAAAATAATAAAAAATACTTATTCTTGATTCCTAGGTTTATTTGATTTTTCTATTCATGATATGCCCGAACTACGCCGGTTTGATTCTCACCGGATGTGAGATACGTAGGCAACCCTCGTCGGGTTCAACCCCCATTTTTGCTAAAATAGCCAAAATCAATAAATAAATAAAAAATGTGTCAAATTTTAAATAAGTCATAAATAAATCAGGTGACGCTGTTTTGTCATAAATAGCCAAACGTTCCCGAAAGGGACGCCGGAAGGCTGACTTTGCATAAACAGCCACCTTTGGGTCTTGTTTAGCATTTTTGTCCAGTTGACCCGCACAGCCTTAAACTCTTCATCCCCGAAGTGTTTAAAGGCCGTGTTCAAAACTTGATCCCCTCTGTTTAAAATATTTTGAGTCAAGTCGTTTTGTTAAAATCACCTTAATAAATGTGCAGGATGAGCACGATGCAAAATGAACATTTTTCAATAATGACCAAAATCCCTGTCAAGTTACGGCTATGGTGGAATGATCTAGGTGTTGAAGGACAAAATGAGGTTAAGAAATATCTGAAAGGTCTTGTGGGTCTGTTGGAAGTCCAGCCCCGGGGAGATATCATAAGAGCTTTGATTACCTATTGGGACCCGGCGCACAATGTTTTCCATTTCTCTGATTTTGAACTCACCCCGACTTTGGAAGAAATGGCCGGATACATCGGGAATACTGAGCTTCCCTTGAGGGAAAAATACTTGGTCGCCCCAAGAGTCGTCACGGTACATCGATTCCTAGATTCATTGAAGATACCTAGAACAGTCCACAACCCGGATCTGGCAACCGGATTTTGTACTCCATGCTTCATATATGATAGGTACGGTCATGAGGGGGGATTTAATAATCTAATCAACAAACTGTGCAGCAAAGGAGTCCGTCAGAAGTGGGAGGAGCACAGACGGGTAGCGTTCATGATATTGTTCCTGGGTCTTCTGGTGTTTCCAAGGAAAGATGGAAACATTGATTTAAAGATATCTGGGGTCGTCAGCACTTTACTCACGCAAAGTGACAGTACTCTCGCGCCAATGGTGGTATCCGACATCTTTCGAGCTCTCACAACTTGTAAAGCTGGAGGAAATTTCTTCGAAGGTTGTAACTTGCTCCTACAGATATGGATGACCGAGCACCTCTGCCATCATTCCGAGATTTTTAGCCATGGTTCCTCGGAAAAGACATGCATAGAAGAATCTTACACGAGAACCAAAGAGATCAGTTGGCCCAAAGGAGTCCTGGCATGGACCTCGTTCTTTCAAGCTCTTACCGCCAGCCAAATACAATGGACGTTGGGGTGGTTGCCTGTTGATGAGATCCTATATATGTCTGCAGCTAAAACTCATTTCTTATTGATGGGGCTTAAGAGCATTCAACCTTACGCGCCCTGCCGAGTCTTGAGACAGTTCGGAAGATGTCAGATAGTACCTCCTGAGGAAGATCTTAGCGCTCAAGCAGTTGAGATAAGTCCTAACGGACAGTTCCCAGAAGCAAAGATTCGCCAAATCTGGAATGAGGGTCAATATTTGAAATTAGATACTTGCGTACGGGATCGAGCCAAAGGAGAAACGGCGCCAGGTTACCTTGCATGGTACAGAAGGGAACTTGAGCATGAAAGGCCAGCTAAGAGACCCCACATCCGGAATTTCGCCGAGTCATCACAAAGGCATTGGGATTGGTTAGCAAAGGAAAGAGGCTATTGTGCCGAAATCAGCAGGTTAAAGCAACAAGTAGAAGGCATGAAATACGAGCACAACGTGCAAATTGCTACCGATCTGGGAGAGCGGAACAGGTTAATTCAAGAAAATGAAATGCTCAGAGCCCAGATCAAACAGATAAGGTTGGATGCAGATAAACAGCCAAGGCGTCGATCAGACGAGCACCTGATAAAAAGGCTAAAAAGCGAGATCAGAGAATGGCAAGATGGTTTGGAGAAATCTGAAAACGTCATAGCAGAGCTCAAAGCACAGTGGGATACAAAAGCAGATAAGCATCGTCGATACCTGAATCAATTGGAAGACGACCACGAGAAAACTGTTGCTAAAATAAAGAGAGAGATGGCTGCACTTGAGATCAAAGTAGTTGATCAGGCCAAGGATTTCCAAATTGAGAGCAGATACTGGTATGACTCAATAGCCCAGATGAAGTTGGAAGTACGGAGACTGAAGCATCGGCATGTACAAGATGCTCAAGTTTTCAAGATATGCAGCGATCAGATAAAACGCCTGCTCGTAGAGAAGAAGCAAACCAGAGATAGGATCAAGGCCATTGCCCATGCCATCACTAGACGATGCCTACGATGTGAGAACATGTCCAGCGTTACCGTCCTCTCGGCAGTAATGGGTTATGTCAACCAGACTATGCACGAGCTGGAGCAACTTGAGAGGGATCTCACGCCTAGGACCGCGGTGAGGCCGAACGATGCCCCGCGGACACCAATTTTCAAAACCATAATGCGTTCATAGGTCAAATCTGTATCTTAGCATCTTCTGTTTGTTTTTCCCATCAGGGTGATTTTTAGTCTATTTTGAATCTAGTTTTGTTTTCAAAGTTCGCTTTTTCTTTTGCAAAATGTAGCTTGTAATAGAACGTTTCAACAATAAAGAGGTTGTTTCTTTTACGCTCATTTGTGTTATTCGAACTACGTAATGATCTGATTCACGTAGGCATCGTGATACGTAGGCAATCCTCATCGGATCCGGTCACATTTCTTTTACTGCGAAATAAAATAAAAAAAACACATAAAAGAAAAACAAAAGAGAAAAGAAAAGAAAAAAAAAAGAAAACTAATAAAAAATGCCGGAATGACGCATGCTCTCGTAGCAAACATATAGTAATCCACTTAACTGTATAGGTGCATCATGCCCAACGTGAGATTAACTATCTGTCACTTGCTACAAAATTAACCGTGCGTTTGTCATTGAGTATTCCAGGGTTTTTGAAAGGACGGTTGGTTTGGTGAAAGTCTGGCCTCACACTCATATTTCACGAGGTCAAGGAGAAGTGTTCAACTACCTGTTGTTAGGGCCAGAAGCAGTACTCACACTTACTTCACCAGGTCAAAAGGAAGTGTGAAAATGTCTTCAGAAATTCCATTGCAAACGATCCCTGTTTCTGAGGAAAGCTCAATCTCAGCCGTCCTCACACCTGAATCCGCAACTGCGGAGGAAAATAGAATCCTACGGCTCCGCATGCTGGAAATGCTGGACGATTGGAATAATGGGAAAGAGCCGCCAAGTGTCATCCCCGGATTCCCTGAATTATTCTCCAGGTCAAGCGGGACTTCTAATGTCCTCATAAACTACCCTGCTACCCCATTCGGGTACCCAGCCACCTCAGCCTTCTCTGTTGGATCGCCTTCTGAGCCTCATCCCCGAATGTCGGCCACTGATGCGAGCATGAACATCTTTACTGCATCGCCTTGCCCGGTTACGGCACAGCCTACCACATACAAGCCAAGCTTTGACTCATCCTCTTTTACATTCCAAGCGCCATCGTTCTCAATGGAACCAACTAGGTTCGCTACCAGTACTAATCCTCTACCGCCTCAGTGCGAGCTCGCACCAGGACAGGATCAGAACCCCAGATTTGTAGAACAAAATGAGATTGCCAAAAGGATGAGAAGCCTTGAACAAAGTCTGAAGAATATGCAAGGATTGAGCGGACAAAAGAGCGTCTCTTACGCCGACTTGTGCATGTTCCCTCACGTGCACCTGCCAACGGGTTTCAAGACCCCCAAGTTTGAGAAATACGATGGACACGGTGACCCCATTGCACATCTTAAGAAATACTGCAACCAATTGCGGGGAGCCGGTGGAAAAGAAGAACTGCTAATGGCATATTTTGGGGAAAGCCTAGTAGGGATAGCTTCGGAATGGTATATGGATCAGGAAATGTCCCGATGGCATATATGGGATGATCTCGCCAGAGATTTTGTAAAACAATTCCAGTATAACATCGACATTGCGCCAGACCGAAACTCTCTGTCAAATTTGAAGAAGAAGCCTTCGGAAAGCTTTAGAGAGTATGCTATTAAGTGGCGTGAACAGGCGTCGAGAGTGAAGCCTCCCATGGATGAAGTGGAAATGGTCACTACCTTTCTCCAGGCTCAAGAGTCTGACTATTTCCAAAACATGATGTCAGCCATGGGTAAGCCATTCGCGGAAGCAATCAAGATTGGAGATATGGTGGAAAATGGTTTGAAGACAGGTAGGATTCTGAGTCAAGCAGCCATAAGGGCAACCTCCCAGGCCGTCCAAAGCGGGTCCGGAGGAACGACAAGGGGGAAGAAGAAGGAAGAAACGACTATGGCAGCCTCCGAAGCAAGGGAGTATCGTCATCCCAGGCCCCATTTTCCGGAAAGAGCCCCACATCACTACTACCCCCACTCAAATTTGGCATATGCTCATCAACCTTATATGGTCATGAATGCCCAACCTTATAACCACCCACCACAACAAGCCAACCGAGGCCCAGCTCCACCTCCCAGAAATCAGCCTCCTTACCGCAACCACTATAACCCACAACCCCCGCAGAATAACTACCGCCCCCAGGAGCCACCTCGACGGCGGACTTTCACGCCCATCGGTGAACAATACTCTACTTTGTTCCCTAAGCTAGTCCAGTTGGGTTTCTTGCAACCAATTCCCCAAACAAGGCAAAACCCAACATCGCCTTCTTACAAAGCCGGAGTCAGATGCGCCTATCATTCAGGGGCCGAGGGACATGATACCAATGACTGCTGGTCGTTGAAAAGAGTGGTCGAAAATTTGATAGAGCAGGGGAAGATAGTGCTAAGGGACGAGGAGATCCCAAATGTGACTAACAATCCATTGCCCGCTCACAATAATGGGTCGCTGATCGGAATGATTTGTGAAGACAAAGAGTTCGACCCTGCTCTGAAAGCCATAATTGCCATTGTCGACACAGGGAAGAGGCCTGAAATAGACCAAAAACCAGAAAAGGGGGAAGAGGCCAAAGCTATAAAGAAAGTGCTTGAGGAGAAGGTGGAAAAGAAAGTGGTACCTGTAAAAAATGAAGTTCTTTACATACCACGAGGTCGAGCTGAGAAGGTACAGAACTCCGGGATCAAAAAGACGAAAACTATGTATGTGCCAAAAGGGGCCTATGTGGTCCGGGGGACGATTCAACCACCTCGGCTGAATGAGCCAGTGGTTATCGGATGCGTGCCACAAAAGCCAATGACCAACCCGTCCACAGTGCCGTGGAATTATCAAAAGACTTTGGTAATGTACAAAGGTAAAGAGGTCATGGGAGAACTTCCAGAAAATACTTTCATTGGAAGGTATTCAAATACCCAAGAACTGAACAACGCCACACAAAGGCGCTTCCCGCCAAAGAAGCCCGTGAGTGTTGAGAAAGCGGAAATGTTCTTCCAACAAATGAAAATGCCGGATTACGAAGTGATAGATCAGCTGCGCAAGTACCCTGAGCAAGTATCCATGCTGTCATTATTGATGAAGTCAACCGAGCATCAAAAGATCCTGTTGAAAACCCTGAATGAAGCATATGTACCAGTTGAAACCTCGGTGGAGCAACTAGAGCGGATGACAGAAAGATTCTTCGCCGTCAACCAAATCTCTTTCAGTAAGAATGATTTACCCCCGGAAGGAGCAGCACACAACAAGGCCTTGCATTTAACAGTTAAATGCGAGGACTACTATGTCAAGCGGGTAATGTTGGACGGGGGATCAGGTGTTGACATTTGCCCGCTCTCCACGCTACAAAGAATGGAAATTGGGACAGGAAGGATCCGACCCAACAATGTCTGCGTGAGAGCTTTTGACGGCATCAAGAGAGATACCATGGGAGAAATAGACCTGTTGTTGGTCATAGGACCAGTCGAATTTCGAGTCACCTTCCAGGTGATCGACATGGACACATCCTACAATTTTCTCCTTGGCAGACCTTGGATCCATGCGGCAGGAGCCGTCCCTTCCACCCTTCACCAGATGGTGAAGTTCGAGTTCGAAGATCGAGAGATCGTGGTCCATGGGGAAGACGAGCATGCCATTTATCGGGACCCATCCATCCCGTACCTCGAACCAAGAGAAGGAAGTGAACATACGGTCTATCAAGCTTTCGAGATTGTACTGGCAGAGCAGCACGAAGAGGGAATACCCTGCCCCCAGCCTTTCTTGTCTAACGCCTCGTTTATGGTGGCCAAAGAGATGATCCGGCACGGATTTAGGCCAGGGAAGGGACTTGGACGAACCCTTCAGGGAATAACAGAACCTATTACTTTGCCAATCATCAAGAAACCTTTTGGACTAGGTTTCAAACCTACTCCAGCAGACGAAGAATGGGCAAAGAAGAGAAGAAATGAGGGTTGGAAGTTACCTCGACCGCTGCCGGATTTATATGCGACTTTCATCAGGCCGAGGTACATCGAAGAAGGAGATGATGAGGTCTTCATAGCTGAGGAAATCGAGGAGATATGTAGGGCAATGAGGGAAATGCCCTACGAGATCCACATGGTTCAGCCGGGTGAAGGAACGAGCACTGCTGAGATGCTGTACATGGGGTCGAGCGCCCAACTCCAAAACTGGGAGGCTACGCCATTCCCGACTAGACGGAAGTCCGGGTAGACCTGTCCTGCCACCTCTCCTGTGTCACAAGTTATCTCCAGGACATAACTTGAACGTTTTCTTCTTTTCAATTGTTGCTTTGAATTCCTAGTTGTAAACATTGTTGTTTTCCAACTTTCCAAAGAATATAAAAAAAAAAATCAATCATTGCTTTCCTATTCTTTCTTTTGTTCTGATTTTTATCATTTTTTCCTTTTATCTTTCTTTTCAGTCCTAATAATGCGGCTTTAAATATGACATGCTTGCGGACTTCACGCCCAGATCACAATGAGTTATTTAACTGCGAATTAATGAACCCAGAACCAGAATATGATGCGGAAGAGGCTTTTAGGGAGATAAACCGAGAGTTGGAATATTTCGAGAATAAACCTAAGCCAAATCTGAATGACACTGAACCGGTAAATTTAGGAACCCCGGAAGAAATCCGGGAGACCAAGATAAGCATTCACACGGACAAGAAAACGCGAGAGGCGATAATTCAACTTCTTTTTGAATTCAAAGACGTGTTTGCTTGGTCATATGATGACATGCCGGGACTAGGTGTTGATCTAGTGGTTCATAAATTGCCGATTCATCCTGATTGTCCTCCAGTTCAACAAAAGCAACGAAAGTTCAAAACTGAGGTCAGTGACAAGATTAAGGAGGAGATCACCAAGCAACTGAAAACAGGAGTGATCCGGGTAGTCCAATATACAACATGGTTGGCGAATGTGGTTCCAGTACCAAAAAAGGACGGGAACACTCGGGTATGTGTAGATTACCGAGATCTGAACAGAGCAAGTCCTAAAGATAATTTCCCGCTGCCCAACATCCACATCCTCGTTGATAATTGTGCCAAACACGAGATACAGTCTTTTGTAGATTGTTATGCTGGGTATCATCAGGTACTGATGGATGAAGAGGACGCCGAGAAAACTGCCTTCACCACGCCTTGGGGCACCTACTGTTACCGGGTCATGCCATTTGGTCTGAAGAATGCTGGGGCTACTTACATGAGGGCCATGACTGCCATTTTCCATGACATGATGCATCAGGAAATAGAGGTGTACGTGGACGATGTGATAGTCAAGTCCAGGACGTAGGATAATCACATCCAAGACTTGAGGAAGTTTTTCGAGAGATTAAGGAAGTATGACCTGAAGCTAAATCCAGCCAAATGCGCCTTCGGAGTTCCGTCGGGCAAACTTTTGGGTTTCATCGTAAGCAGGAGAGGAATCGAGCTAGATCCAACTAAGATAAAATCTATCAGAGATTTGCCTCCCCCGAGAACAAAGAAGGACGTGATGAGTCTGTTGGGCAGGTTGAACTACATCAGTCGGTTCATTGCCCAGCTGACGAGCACGTGTAAGCCCATATTCAAGCTGTTAAGGAAAGATGCGGCGATCAAATGGACAACTGAGTGTCAAGAAGCCTTTGATAAAGTCAAAGAATACCTTTCGAATCCCCCGGTCTTGGTCCCTCCCGAACCGGGAAGACCACTTTTCTTATATCTGACAGTCTTGGAGAATTCTTTCGGCTGCATCCTCGGGCAACACGACATAACCGGAAAGAAGGAACAAGCAATTTACTACTTGAGCAAGAAATTCACCGGCTACGAGGCCAAATACACTCTGCTGGAAAGGACATGCTGCGCTCTCACATGGGTTGCTCAAAAGCTGAGACATTATCTCCAAGCCCACACTACATTCCTCATAAGCAGGTTGGATCCTTTGAAGTATATATTCCAGAAACCAATGCCTACTGGGAGACTGGCTAAATGGCAAATCTTGCTTACGGAATTCGACATAGTTTATGTCACTCGCACGGCAATGAAAGCCCAGGCGTTAGCAGATCATTTGGCCGAAAATCCGGTCGATGAGGAATACCAGCCATTGGATACCTACTTTCCAGACGAAGAGGTAAACACCGTAGAAGTGATCTCGGAAGAAGCTCATGTTTGGAAGATGTTCTTTGACGGAGCCGTGAACGCCAAGGGTGTAGGGATTGGGGCAATTTTGATCTCGCCTTCCGGTCAGCATTATCCCGCCACAGCTAGACTGCGTTTCTTTTGCACAAACAATACAGCTGAGTATGAAGCCTGCATTATGGGCATGCATATGGCAATCGATCAGGATGTCGAAAACTTACTGATTATGGGAGATTCTGACCTGATCATCCGGCAAGCTCAAGGCGAGTGGGAAACTCGGGATGTCAAACTTATCCCATACCGACAACATGTGGAGGACCTCAGCAAGCGCTTTACCTCAATAGAGTTCAGGTATATTCCGAGGTGTCACAATGAACTGGCAGATGCACTTGCTACTCTGGCTTCTATGCTACCCTACCCGGGCAACGCCCACGTCGATCCTTTGGAAATCCAAATCAAGGAAAGACACGGTTACTGCAGTGTAATCGAGGCGGGATCAAATACGCAGCCTTGGTACCATGACATCAAGAGGTTCCTGAAGACGCAAGAATACCCCGAGCACGCTACTGGAGATCAAAAGAGGACCATTAGGCGACATGCAAGTGGTTTCTTTTTGAGCGGTGAATTGTTATATAAGAGGACCCCGGACCTCAATCTCCTAAGATGTGTCGATATCGAGGAAGCGAGAAAGATCATGCACGAAGTACACGCGGGTGTGTGCGGACCTCACATGAACGGGTATGTCTTAGCGAAGAAAATCCTTCGAGCAGGTTATTACTGGATGACCATGGAAAAGGATTGCTTTAGCTTCGTTCGGAAATGTCATCAGTGTCAGGTGCACGGTGATTTGATTCACGCACCTCCCACGGAACTGCATCCCATGTCTGCGCCTTGGCCATTTGTCGCCTGGGGCATGGACGTCATTGGACCAATTGAACCAAAAGCCTCGAATGGACACAGGTTTATACTAGTTACCATAGATTACTTCACAAAATGGGTAGAGGCTGTCACTCTCAAGTCGGTCACTAAGAAAGCTGTGGTGGATTTTGTACACTCAAATCTTATCTGTCGCTTCGGCATTCCTGCGACTATCATTACAGATAACGCAGCCAACTTGAACAGTCACTTGATGGGAGAGGTATGCGAGCAATTTAAGATAACGCATAGGAATTCCACTCCTTATCGGCCAAAGGCCAATGGAGCTGTGGAAGCGGCAAACAAAAACATCAAGAAGATTTTGAGGAAGACCATCCAAAGTTCCCGACAGTGGCATGAGCAGTTGCCATTTGCATTGTTGGGGTACCGCACTACGGTACGCACATCGGTGGGAGCAACTCCTTATCTTTTGGTTTATGGGACCGAGGCTGTAATACCGGCAGAGGTAGAAATTCCTTCGCTTCGAATCATCGTCGAAGCAGAAATCGAGGACAGCGAGTGGGTCAAGACTCGGCTAGAGCAATTGACGTTGGTTGATGAAAAGCGAATGGCCGCGGTTTGTCACGGACAGTTATAACAACGAAGGATGGCCCGTGCTTACAACAAGAAAGTCCGACCCCGGAATTTCGAAGTAGGTCAGCTGGTACTGAGGCGTATTCTGCCGCATTATGAGGAAGCAAAAGGGAAGTTTGCTCCGAATTGGAAAGGCCCATACATCGTAAGGAAGATATTGCCAAGAGGAGCATTGTATCTAGGTGATATCGAGGGAAATGACCCCGACACAGCAGTAAATGCAGATGCAGTCAAGAGATACTACGTCTACATCATACTCCAGTGGTCCTGACACGTTTGAAAATGGCGAAGGTTTTATTCCCCACTACTCCCCAAACACTACCCAATTCCCTCTACCAACTTTTGAGCCGCTTACAAAACCAAAAAAAAAAAAAAAAAACAAAACAAAATTTGATTGAGGCCTGAACTACGTTTGACTTGATTCCGAAAGGATACGTAGGCAGCCTCTCCCTGAGGTTCAGTCACACCAACAATAAAATCCCATTCACCCTGAAATTGAAACCGGGGCACGTCGAGCAGTTTAGAAGTTAGTATCATCTACCTCTCTTTACCAAGCACAAGCCTTCAAATCAATTACCGAATATGGTGGGGAACCAATAAGCGTCACAAATGGAGACCAGCACACTCTGAATTGAGAGAGATAAAATGAGAGAGTCTCGGCGGTGAAAACCTTCGGGCACCACGAGGCGACGGGAGTAGAGAAACCAAAATGAGAGAGCTTGTTTAGTAAAAACTCGCAAAGAGTGCTATCAAGCGATGACAGGAAGAGAAATGAGAGAGGTCAGCCAGCGAAAACCCGCAAAGGGCGCTGTTGGCCGAAAAGGAATGACGCCACCCCAAGAAGGTCTCGGCAAAGTTCCACCGGTTTTGGAATCGCAGATCTGTTCTGGTTCAGGAAAACGCAAGTTCATGGAAGGTCGGACGTCCAGTCCAAAGAGCATGTCATGTCATTCAAAGCCAGCGTTATCTTCCTCAGATAAGTCTTTCTCGTCCCGAAAAGGGTATTCCTTTTCTGATTTGTTTTCCCCTTTCTTTGTTTCTTTTCGAATCCCTTTTTGCATTTTAACCCCGAGTTCAGAACACACCGGAAAGGACAGGTGGCATGGTTTATTTGCACGGAATCCCGTCTCATGAAGGAAAGCGCATCATCTCGTTGGTATGATTGCCCGAGCATGATGAATCATGACGTTTGATGGCGTTTCAGAGTAAAGAGGAAAGAGAGAAATCTTGAAATCTTCCCCAGCAAGTCCGCCTTCGGACAAACCCCCACAGAGTCTCCCTCTGTACAAATCCCCACAGAGTCTCCCCTTTTGAACAATCTCCCGCAGGGTCTCCCCCAATATAATCAAAAAAAAAAAACAAAAAAAAAATCCCAGCACATCCCCAGCGAGTCCCTTTGTAAATATTCCCCAACAAGCTTACTCCAACGAACCCTAGAAAGCCCGCTTTGAAACAAATCCCCAACACGTCCCCAGCGAGTCCCTTTGTAAATATTCCCTCCACAGAGCTTCCTTTTGTACAAATCCCCACAGAACACCTCCAATAAAATCCCCGTTGAGAACCCTCAATCAAACGGTACAAAAGAAAAAAGGGCCTTACGAGGCAAATCATCGTAGAATCTGGAAATACAAGCCTGAACAGCCTAGAAGGGTTTCGCCATTCGAATCAAATCAATGGCGGAACTTCACAACAGAAATAAAGACGCAAGAAA
The DNA here is from genome assembly GCF_000393655.2 of Nicotiana sylvestris. Classification (NCBI taxonomy): domain Eukaryota; kingdom Viridiplantae; phylum Streptophyta; class Magnoliopsida; order Solanales; family Solanaceae; genus Nicotiana; species Nicotiana sylvestris. The sequence goes on along the minus strand of NC_091065.1, from coordinate 77,437,593 downwards.
GCAACTGGGAACGATCAAGGTCACCAAACCGACCGTCATTTCCGAACTAACAAACGATTCTTTGTTTGAAAGGTTGAAACAGGTCTAATCCAAGACAACCGTGCAAGAAGCAGGTGTCGCCCAAAGAAGAAGGTACACGGGTACAGGAAGTACTTCGGCAATGATGAATTCACTCGAAAGGTAAGCTTCCACGAAACTCCCTTTTATTTTCTATTAAAACAAGAAAACTCAAAAAAAATAGATCGTGTAGTATTCTCGAGCCTTATCCCCAGCCAGTCAGCATTAGGGTTTTAAACCCTAAACTGAATTTTCCCTTTTATCAGCATTAGGGTTTTAAACCCTAAACTGAACTTTTCCTTTCAGCCAGCATTAGGGTTTTAAACCCTAAACTGAGCTTTTTCCATGCAATCAACATTAGGGTTTTAAACCCTAAACTGAATTTTCCTTTTAGTCAGCATTAGGGTTTTAAACCCTAAACTGAATTTTTCTTTTAGCCAGCATTAGGGTTTTAAACCCTAAACTGAGCTTTTTCCATGCAGTCAGCATTAGGGTTTTAAACCCTAAACTGAACTTTTTCCTTTTAGCCAGCATTAGGGTTTTAAACCCTAAACTGAGCTTTTTCCATGCAGTCAGCATTAGGGTTTTAAACCCTAAACTGAATTTTCCTTTTAGCCAGCATTAGGGTTTTAAACCCTAAACTGAGCTTTTTCCATGCAGTCAGCATTAGGGTTTTAAACCCTAAACTGAACTTTTTCCTTTTCAGCCAGCATTAGGGTTTTAAACCCTAAACTGAGCTTTTTCCATGCAATCAGCATTAGGGTTTTAAACCCTAAACTGAATTTTCCTTTTAGCCAGCATTAGGGTTTTAAACCCTAAACTGAGCTTTTTCCATGCAGTCAGCATTAGGGTTTTAAACCTAAACTGAACTTTTTCCTTTTCAGCCAGCATTAGGGTTTTAAACCCTAAACTGAGCTTTTTCCATGCAATCAGCATTAGGGTTTTAAACCCTATACTGAATTTTCCTTTTCAGCCAGCATTAGGGTTTTAAACCCTAAACTGAGCTTTTTCCACGCAATCAGCATTAGGGTTTTAAACCCTAAACTGAATTTTCCTTTTAGCCAGCATTAGGGTTTTAAACCCTAAACTGAGCTTTTTCCATGCAGTCAGCATTAGGGTTTTAAACCCTAAACTGAACTTTTTCCCTTCAGCCAGCATTAGAGTTTTAAACTCTAAACTGAGCTTTTTCATGCAATCAGCATTAGGGTTTTAAACCCTAAACTGAATTTTTTCCTTTCAGCCAGCATTAGAGTTTTAAACTCTAAACTGAGCTTTTTCATGCAATCAGCATTAGGGTTTTAAACCCTAAACTGAATTTTCCTTTTAGTCAGCATTAGGGTTTTAAACCCTAAACTGAACTTTTTCCTTCCAGCCAGCATTAGAGTTTTAAACTCTAAACTGAGCTTTTTCATGCAATCAGCATTAGGGTTTTAAACCCTAAACTGAATTTTCCTTTTAGTCAGCATTAGGGTTTTAAACCCTAAACTGAACTTTTTCCTTTCAGCCAGCATTAGAGTTTTAAACTCTAAACTGAGCTTTTTCATGCAATCAGCATTAGGGTTTTAAACCCTAAACTGAATTTTCCTTTTAGTCAGCATTAGGGTTTTAAACCCTAAACTGAACTTTTTCCTTCCAGCCAGCATTAGAGTTTTAAACTCTAAACTGAGCTTTTTCATGCAATCAGCATTAGGGTTTTAAACCCTAAACTGAACTTTTTCCTTTCAGCCAGCATTAGAGTTTTAAACTCTAAACTGAGCTTTTTCATGCAATCAGCATTAGGGTTTTAAACCCTAAACTGAACTTTTTCCTTTCAGCCAGCATTAGAGTTTTAAACTCTAAACTGAGCTTTTTCATGCAATCAGCATTAGGGTTTTAAACCCTAAACTGAACTTTTTCCTTTTAGCCAGCATTAGAGTTTTAAACTCTAAACTGAGCTTTTTCATGCAATCAGCATTAGGGTTTTAAACCCTAAACTGAATTTTCCTTTAGTCAGCATTAGGGTTTTAAACCCTAAACTGAACTTTTTCCTTTTAGCCAGCATTAGAGTTTTAAACTCTAAACTGAGCTTTTCCATGCAATCAGCATTAGGGTTTTAAACCCTAAACTGAACTTTTTCCTTTTAGCCAGCATTAGAGTTTTAAACTCTAAACTGAGCTTTTCCATGCAATCAGCATTAGGGTTTTAAACCCTAAACTGAACTTTTTCCTTTTAGCCAGCATTAGGGTTTTAAACCCTAAACTGAGCTTTTTCATGCAATCAGCATTGGGGTTTTAAACCCTAAACTGAATTTTCCCTTTTAGTCAGCATTAGGGTTTTAAACCCTAAACTGAATTTTTCCTTTGTTCGGCGTTAAGGTTTTAAACCCTTGAACTGAACCTTTCCCCAGCTAGTCGGTATTAGGGCTCCAACCCTGAACTGAGCATGCATATCCTCTTTCATTAATTTTATGAACTTCCTGGTGAATAATTAACGAAATTTTCCTAGTGAAACTGGGGCAGAAAATTTCGTTCGTTTGTTTTCTCCCGCAGGTCTGACCTCGAGCCACATGGATCGAAATGACCCACGAGATGAATCCCAGTTCGGAATCAAAGAAGAAAAAAAAGAAAAAAAAGAGAAGATGTCCCGAGATATCGGAGTAAATGCAAGGAGGATTGACTCCAACGTTTAATTAAGGGCCTGAACCCTGCCAATCGCGTCTCACTCAGTATCCCAGAGGTTAAACAAGTCGCCGCAACTCGCAAGCATCAAGATTCAGATCGGAGTCTACAAGCAGAATCAGCTAAGACCCAAGATCAAGTCGTAAAAGAATCATAGATAGGAATCTTGTAACTAGCAGTTGACATGCATATAAGTAGTTAGTTCAGTTTCCAATTTTCGTTTGGTTGTAATAAGGCGGTCAGTGACGTAGCAGTGACAACAGCAGCAGCAGTAGCAGCAAGCATTGCAGTCCCATGGTAGTCCCAGCTACCAAAACTTCTCGAACTACATTGACCTGATTCCTGTTTAGCCCAGGATATGTAGGAAATCTTCGAAGCAAGATTCGGTCAGATATTTCAAAAAAAAAACATGCTTCATACGGAGTGGTCCATAGGCAAAAATCGCTCATATACGCTCACTTTATCTTTGCACGAAAACTCTTCGTGTTTCCGAACAAAGAGGGGCAGCTGTGAGCACGTGATTTTTGTTTTTGCGCGACAGTCGCTCCAAAAGAATAAAATTGGTCCTGCTGTACAATTTTTGGATTTCTGTGCGGCACTTTGTTGATTTATTTGTGACTTTGGCCCGTTTTTATTTATTTACTTTATTAAAACAAAATTCAAAAAAAAATGTGTGTACGTGTCATGCATAATCTGAACCGTAACACGGTTTAAATAGAAAAGCATAAACAAGCATCTTTGTCCGTGATTTTGTTTTGTTTAATTTTACCTGTTTTGAATTATTTTAATGTGTGTGCAAATAATTGTACTAGGTGTTTATTTTTAATTTGATTTTACTTATTTTTGTATTTTTATAATAAAAGAAAAAGAAAAAAAAATAATAAGAAAAGGTCCCTTCCCTTCCGGATTTGGGCCAATTTGTTAAAATTGGCCCAAACAAACAGCCCAAAACCCAGGCCTGCCCGGTCCAACACCACCTGATACCCAGGACGTCCAAACGACGACGTTTTAGTCCAGTGTGATCTGGGCCGTTGATCTCAGATTGATCAACGGCCAAGATCACTTCCCCACAACCCACTGAGGAACCCGACCCGTTTACACCCGGACCGAACCCAAACCCTCAACACTTGAAACGACACCGTTCCACTTAACCACCAGATCCAGACCGTAGATCTAAATTGATCTAACGGTCGAGATCCGTCCACCCACTAACTATATAAGTTCATAATCGTACCCTACCCCCTATCCAATACCCCAGCCTCGTCGTCTTCACCCAAACCCACAAACCCTAGAGCCGCCCCTGTACTCTTCACCATGAAAAACCGGCGGCATGAACGCCGGTGACCTCGCCCTGAACACCATAGAACCCCCTCACCACCCTGAACATAGACCTGTTAACCGTTTAGTTCGAATTACCCTCCAGGTCCTCGAATCTTCATTTGAAGATTCGAGTCAAAACTCGATCTACACAGTTTTAACCCCAGCTTCACACCAGACACTCCCCAGACCCCCTCGTGACCAAACCATACTTGGTTTGGTCCGAATCTGACCAGGGAAGCCTGAATCCCGGATCTGAGTTTTGGAAATTTTTGTAGTTCTTCGTCACTGGTTCATACCGGTTCAACCGAAGAGATTAAGGTCTAATGGACTTTAATCAATGTGTTTCTCATCTGAGAAACACTTCGATTAAAGTCCATTCAGCCTTAAGAAAGGTCTGTCCAAATCCGAGTCAAGGTTTTGATTTTTCAAAGATTTGAGGTGAGTCTTGTTTTCTTTTCTTTATTTTTGTTTTAGTCCGTGTAATTTGTTTTTAAAAGTCTGTTCATATTTGTTTTAATTTTACCAACTTCTGTTTGTCCACTTTGCCTGAACCACTGTGTTTGTTTGAACCCCTCCTATTCTGATAAGACATGTGTATTGGTTGTATTCCAAATTTGTACTGACTAGTTGACTCCACTCGAGTGCATTTCTGCTTAGTCAGTATAATTCGAACCATGTATCGATACTGTTTAAATGTCTGATTTTTGGCTACGATTGAGTATGTTAATGCTAATATAGTCGAGTCGACATGTGTCGTCAATTAGTTTCAGCTATCCGAACAATAACAAATCGACTTACTTCTGCTAAGCATGTGTTGAGTCAATTAAGAACCAGTTTTTGTTTACTTATGGCTGTTGAATTGATCAGTAATGTTAAAAAGGATTGTTTGTGTTTAAATTCTGAATTGGAAGGCATGTGCGCTCGTGCACAGCATGTGCATTGGTGCACCTCATGTGCTTTGTGCACAGCCTGTGGCCTGCATAAAGGTCTTTGTTAAGTTTTAAACAATTTGACAGCATATGCTGTCAGATATATTCTACTGCCCATACCTTGCTTTAAGTTTAAAAAGTATTAAACCTTTTAAAAGTTAAGTCTGCCAGGGAATGTTGATGGAGGATATATACTTAAATAACTAATTGGGATCTGAAAAGGTTAAAGGCACATGGGAGGGGTACTGTGATATTCTGAAAATAGGCTGTTAAAAGAGATAGTTTTGAGGCTTATAAAGGGGGATATAGACATACAGAGAGGGGATCTGAGAAAAAGGAGACCCAGAGAAGGAGAGTTTAGAAGAGAGAGATATACAGAATTGGAGGGGACCTGGAGGATCAGAGGTTAGAGAACCCTGAAGATTTGAGAAGAGAAAAGACACACACTGTGAGGAATTTTTGAAAGAGAGAGTGGAAATACATACAGATATATACACACAGACAGAAATAGATAGAGGGAGGATAACACAGGAAAGAGGAACTGCATCTTTCCTCTTTGTCTTGATTCTCATCTGGCCGGATTTCTCTGTTCCATATCGATTTCTTTTGAGTTCTGTTTGAGATTTTTAGTTGTGTGTAGCATCAGTGCATCCCCAGATCTGTTTTGCCTAAATTCTGATTCATATTACTGGGAACTTGCCACACTCTGTCATCTTTCATTGGTTCCAGCTGCATCTTGCACTGGGATTTTGCTTTCTATTTGGTTACCTGCTGTTGCTGCTGCTATTTGGTTTCCTGCTGCTGCTGACCTTTCTGCTTCACTTTTTCTTTGCATTTCAGTATTCAGTGTTTTCCAGGTACACATTTCAAATCCAACTTTGGTGTTAACTGTAACAGTTCAAAAGCATGAAATGAAAGAAGTTCTTGAAGAAGATTCAGATGTCTGTTTTGTACTGCTTGTGATATACTGATTTCTATTGTATAAATTGATTAGTGTGATTCAGTAGTGAAAGATTAGTTAGACAATACTTAATCAAGTTTAGCTTTTGCATCGTATTTTCTAGTTGTTTGCTAAGTACAAGATGTAATGGTATAATATATAGAAGGTGTGGATAATTGGCATAGAACTTTCGACTGGATTCCCGTCAACTAATGACATGTATAGGATAGAATATTTCCACCTACACAATAATGTTCTGTGTTATTTTCTTTCCATTTATCAGGACCGTTAGGCAACATATAGGTACATGTTCGAATCCCCATTAGTAACAATGCCTAGCATTCAATTTCTTTAACCTAGCTTAAATAAGTCTAGTTAAGCTCGATTCGAGAAAATGTTCGGATTAAGTATTGCATTCCATCCACCTCCATTTAGCTTCTTTGTTCAACCAAAAATATTCCATAAGGTATGGCGTCTTTTCATTTTATAAGTGATTAGAAATTGATAGTAATCCGTTTTTGGTCAAAACATATATTTCAATTAGCATACATCTTTCCTTCTTCTATTTCTGGAAACGAAAATAATAAGAAATGTAGTCATTATAGGTTTTATCCATTTCTTTAAAATAATGAGACGAGCCTCGCCAAATAAAAGAAAAAAAAATGCAAATTGCGGGGGCCTTCAACAACTAATCATAATATTTAGAATTCGGGCTAGGCCGTTTAGTGAACCTCATGGCCTTCTCAGAAAATAATAACGCGTTAGACTCTTTAGGCGCGGCTTAATTAAATTACATTTTTAAATTCGGGTGCGCATTTATGTGACCCAAATTCAAATCTCAACGGAGTCGAAATGTGTTAACAACTACGGGTGCATTGATTGTGACGTGGTTCGAGATGCATTTTCACGACGTTGCAATTCTATAAAAATAAATGATAATAATAAAAGCGGTTTAAACTTAATAAAAGCACATAAGTCACAACATGTATTTAAATTAGATATTTAGCCATTATAACAATTTAAGCGACCGTGCTAGAACCACGGGATTCGAGGGTGCCTAACACCTTCCCTCGGGTCAACAGAATTCCTTACTTAGAATTTCTGGTTCGCAGACTTCAATTGGAAAAAGTCGAAAATTTCCTCGATTTGGGATTCAAGATAAACCGGTGACTTGGGACACCAAAAACCAAACCTTTCCCAAGTGGCGACTCTGAATTAAATAAATAATCCCGTTTCGAATATTGTCACTTAAATTGGAAAAACTCCACCCGCGCATTTAACCCTTCGGGGCCGGGCGCGCAAAAAGGAGGTGTGACAGACCTTAATTAGGAAGTGCGTCTCCTAAAGGTGAAACTTCAATATGCTAGACTAGGAAGTGTGTCTCCTATGGTCGAACTTAAAGTGAATCAAACTAGGAAATGCATCTCCTAAGGGTGAAATCTCAATTCCAGAAGCGCATCTCCTGAAATAAAATATAATCTGAACGATCTAAACTTAAGAAGTACGCCTCCTATTGGTAGAACTAAACTTAGGAAGTGCATCTCCTATGGGGTAAAACTAAACTTAGGAGGAAATGTCTCTCCTATGGGTAAAGACGTGGGATGTATTCCCTTGTTATACAGGTGGGCGCCTACTGGTAAAGACATGAAATGTATTCCCTTGTTATACAGGTGGGCGCCTAAAATATGAAATGCACAGACAAAAAAGTATTCCTCTCGTTATTCAGGTGGGCGCCTGTCTAAACTAAGACATAAAAGTATTCCTCTCGTTATTCAGGTGGGCGCCTGGTATGAAATTTAAAGACTGAAATGTATTCCTCTCGTTATTCAGGTGGGCGCCTGGTAGTAAAGACATGAAAAATGATATGCCCGCATTATACTGGTGGGTGACCTAGAACAGAAATGAAAAGACAGAAATGTATTCCTCTCGTTATTCAGGTGGGCGCCTGTCTTCAACAATAACTTTGAAAATAAAATCCTATTCGAGGGCGGATGAACCCGACATATCCTATTCGAGGACGGATGAACCCAACATATCCTATTTGAGGGCGGATGAACCCAGCATATCCTGTTTGAGGGCGGATGAACCCGACATATCCTATTTGAGGGCGGATGAACCCGAAATATCCTATTCGAGGGCGGATGAACCCAAAATATCCTATTCGAGGGCGGATGAACCCAAAATATCCTATTCGAGGGCGGATGAACCCAAAATATCCTATTCGAGGGCGGATGAACCCAAAATATCCTGTTCGAGGGCGGATGAACCCGACATATCCTGTTCGAGGGCGGATGAACCCAACATATCCTGTTGGAGGGCGGATGAACCCAACATATCCTGTTTGAGGGCGGATTAACCCAACATATCCTGTTTGAGGGCGGATGAACCCAACATATCCTGTTTGAGGGCGGATGAACCCAACATATCCTATTTGAGGGCGGATTAACCCAACATATCCTATTTGAGGGCGGATGAACCCAACATATCCTGTTTGAGGGCGGATGAACCCAACATATCCTGTTTGAGGGCGGATTAACCCAACATATCCTGTTTGAGGGCGGATGATCCCGACATATCCCATTTGAGGGCGGATTAACCCAACATATCCTGTTTGAGGGCGGATTAACCCAACATATCCTATTTGAGGGCGGATTAACCCAACATATCCTGTTTGAGGGCGGATGAACCCAAAATATCCTGTTTGAGGGCGGATTAACCCAACATATCCTGTTTGAGGGCGGATGAACCCGACATATCCTGTTTGAGGGCGGATGAACCCAAAATATCCTTAAGACTTGAAGATGTCTTACCTTGAATACTTGTTGGGGATTGGGATGAATTTTCCCTTTCTACCTTCCCCATTTATTTTTTATTTTTTATTTTTATTCTTTTTTTTTATCATTATTATTCCTTTGAAGACTAACTCCTTTGAGACTTGTTTTGCCTTAACCTGAAAGGAACCGCTGAGGATACCGATTTTCACCAAACTTGTGTTGGACTCCTCAAACTTGCTAGGGATAACACTGTTGGGATTATTTACTTACCTGTTGGGGGGTAAAACGTTATCAGCTGGGGATAACGCTGTCGTGGATAATACTGCTGGGGAATTCTGATTCCTTCAGAACCAGTGCTTCACTGAGCTCCAGTTTCATCCATTTGCTGTTGGGGGAAACACTGGTTCTAAGACCATTTCCCTTGAGGCTGACGTTATCTTTATTCCTCCCCGAATGGGTATCTGACTTTCAGAAAATTTTCTAAACGAAAAGAAAATTTTCTGCCCCAGTTTGATAATCCCTTGTGGCATGCATTTCTGTCATCAATGCCACTTCATTTACCTGTTAGTTTAAAACACGGTGGTTGGTTGTGATACTCCCACTGGGATGGTTTTCCCTTTCTCCTTCCTTGCTCTGTGTTCCACAACTTGTTGGGGATGATATTGTGTGCTGGGGATAATCCCTTCCTGCTGGGGATATCCCCCTTCTTTTGTGGCATAGTTCGGAAACTGACATTTCCCCGACCTTTTAGTCTAGTATGGATTTCGCCAAATCATGCTCACTGCTTTCCTTGCTTTGTTTACGGGCCTTGGCCTTGAGGTTTATAACCTTGGTTTTGGCAAGGATATCCCTCTTGACACTCGCCAATCCTTTTGTCAATTCCCTTTTGCTGGGGATATTTTTCTTGACACTGGCCTCGCGCTTGTTCCTTGCTGACTATACCATTTGGATGTACTAGCCAGATCTCATTTTGTATAATTGGAAAGCTGATGGCATATTTTGAAGTCAGTTCACACTTGTTCTGACCAAACTGACTCTATTGGGGATTTTGCTATGAAAGGAAAAAGATAAAAAGGGACAAAATAAAAAGACAAAGGAAGAAGCTGACTCTTTAACGAAAGAAACTATAAATAAAAACCTATCAAAATGCAGATACCGACTCTAATGGTCATGACATGCACATGTGGCCTATCCTTCAAGATCTGATTCTCAATCCTATTCGACTTGTAGTGCCCGAAGGGTTTTCACTATCAAGTCTCTCTCATTTTTGGTTTTTCACTCAGCTTTCATCGCCTTATGGTGCCCGTGAAGGTTTTCACCAATAAGACTCTCTCGTTTTATATCTCTCTCCAGCTGGGGATTTGGAGTGTCGGTATGACTCTTTCTGTTTGGAGATTAGAGTCCTCTCTGCTGTGGAACAGAATGTTATGTTCGCCGGTAAGACTCTCATTTGTTTGACTTGACATCTTTTGAAGACTGATAAGAAGGTCTTTCTTTGGACTGTAATGTGGGTTTTGGACAGGGCTAGAAAGAAAGGGTATAAAAGGCTCAAAAATTCAAAATAAATTCTGGGTTAAAAATTACAACCTTCGGAACTAGATTTATTTACACCAAACTCGACCTTTGCCCCAGTTTCTTGCTTGGGGATATTTTACTTGACTTTTTTCATTTTTCAAAACTATGACCGAGCCGTGAAGCGCCTACGTATCCTCTTTGAGGAATCAGGTCAAACGTAGTTCCCAATTCCTCTTTTTCATTTGATTTTCTTTTTTTTCTTTGTTATCAATTTTCTTTTCTTTTCTTTTCTTTTTTTTTTCTTTTTTTTCGTTGTTGTTTTCTTTCTTTCTCTATTTTTTCTTCGTTGCTACTGATTCCGAACGAGGGGTATGAAAGAAAAATAAATAAGGCTCAAAAGGGGTAATGAAGGATAGAGTGTTTGGGTAGCAGAACAAAATGCCTTCGTCATTCCAGTCTTCAAAACATGCCAAGTGCAAACAACACAATTTAAATTTGTAGTCTCTTCTGATGGTGCTGGACCTGACAATTATATTCAACATCTGTTTGTTCATTTGTCACTTCTAAAGCACCGTTGAGAGACACTCTCATTCTCATTATTATGAACGACCCTCATGCCAATTTGGCGAATCTTGCTTTTTAACGGTTTTCTTTGTGTTTAACTTGCCCCAGTTCCACATGACTCGGGCTTCAAATAATCTCAAACCGTTCTTATTTCCTTTAAATGCTTTGATCACCTTCCCAGGGTTTTATGATTAACTTTTAAGATTAGGCCCAAACTGGGTGCGCATGTCATGTCCCTAGAATCGGCATTGAACAAAAATGATAAAAGGACTAAACAAAAAGATGACGGGAAATAACAACAGACCGGCTTTGTATTAGACTACCGGTGAAATGGTTTGAATAACCAAACAAAACAAACCCGAATAAAACCCAAAAAAAAGGACAAAAACTTACACAAACCGCTATGACAAAACGGAAAGATAAGCGGAAAGATATTGACACAAAACAATATCCGAATTACAATCCTAATAATCCGAACAAACAGAAATGACAACAAAATAAGCCACCACAAGCTTCTCTCTTGCTAACCAAGGAACGGAGCGTCCTCCCATTCTATCAAGACTGACATCTTAGCCACTGAGCTTTGCATTAGTAATGTCAAGACCATTGCCAGCTTCAATATCATCAACCTCCGTCAACAAGTTCCCGATAGGATTTGAGTGCTTCTGCTATCAGGCCCAATCCCCGCAGAGTGTGTATCATGAGATGCAAGTGAAGGACTCTGAGTGTCATTGTCCGGCTTACCACAAACCAACCACCTTAACTTTATTTGCGAAACAAACAGGTTAGAATGGACTCAGTCGGTCCTCATTATTAACAACATCTTTTTTCTTTTTCTCTTTTTTTCAATTTTTTTTTTCATTTTTCTCTTTTTTTCTCATTTTTTCCATTTTTCATTTTTCATTTTTCATTTTTTTTCTTTTTTTTTCATTTTCTTTTTTCTTTTTTCTTTTTCATTCTCTTTTCTTTTTGCTTTTTTTTTTGTTGTGGTCGAATCTTATGGAGATTGCCTACGTATCATGACCCCGCATGAATCAGACCTTGCGTAGTTCGGACCAATAAGAGATAAACAATAACAAACAATTTTTTTCAATTTTCATATTAAAACAAACTGGGTTTCAAAGGTTTGAAGATGACCTACAAACTCGAAAATCAAATAACCCATATATTTTAATCAAGAGATTTATAAACTCAAAAACAAAAGGCTAACTCCCTTTCTCTGTTCGACAAATGCAACCAAATGGTTATTTTTGCAAATGTGGCCCCTTCCAAATTTCACATGAATTTTGAGGCCGGGGAGGATTATTTTATGACACTTTTACAAACTTGTCCGTTCTTTTACGAAAATAACCTTTCGACAACTGACAGATACTCTAAGGCTATTTCGGCAAGAACGGTTTAAGACGCTGCCGTAGCTGGTTCGGCTTATTTTGATTAAAAACCCAAAAAGTATTCATCTGACCGTTGGCTCTTTTTTTTTTCAAATTACAATAAAAACTTGGTGTTGCAAACACGGCCCTTCAGCGCCTCGGGGACGAAGATTTATAGGGCTGTGTGGGTCAACTAGACCAAAATTCTTAAACATGACCCAAAAAGTGGCTGTTTATGCAAAGTCAGCCTTCCGACGTCCCTTTCGGGAACATTCAGCTATTTATGACAAATCAGCATCACCTGACTTATTTATAACTCTTTTTTATCGTTTTTCAAATTAGAAAAGTCAATATTGCAAACACGGCCTTTCAACGTCTCGGGGACGAAGAATTTTAAGGCTGTGTGGGTCAACTGGACCAAATCTTAAAAATGACCCGAAGGTGGCTGTTTATGCAAAGTCAGCCTTCCGGCGTCCCTTTCGGGAACATTCGACTATTTATGACAAAACAGCATCACCCGACTTCTTTATGACAGAATTGACATTTTGACATGTTTTTTTAATTTGTTATTGGCTATTTTAGCAAAAGGTGGGTTGGATCCGATAAGGGTTGCCTACGTATCTCACATCCGGTGAGAATCAAACCCGCGTAGTTCGGGTCAATAAACTATTTTTGAGAAGACCATTTTCCATTTTCTATATTTTTTATTTATTATTACTATTTTTTATTACAACAAATAAACTATTATTTTTTCATTCATATTTTTCATTCATAACGAACAAACAAACTAACGTAAAACATAAAATATTCATTCTCTTTTTTTCAAAAATTTCGGCAGAGTTTTGATACTACTCGGACATTGGTTTTTTTTTCTTCTAAAAATAAGTAGTTATATCTCTACACTGTCACTTTCTCATCTTTTTCACTATTTTCTAATTCGTGGAAAATGATGACAACATACAAAATCTTTTTGAATTTTCATGCTTTTTTCCTTTTTTTTCATTTATATATATGCATATATTTTTCATGCTTATATATATATATATATTTTAATTTATTATTATTTTCAAAATGCGGCATGGGAGACATAAGGACTTCCAAGACATCTTGGACTCCGCGAATGTTCCCCATGCGCTTTTTTCCAAAATATGAAGCATGGGGGACATAGGGAATTCCAAGACTTCTTGGATTCCACAAATGTTCCCCTCGTGCTTTTCCCCAAAAATGAAAGCGTGGGGGACACATGGAATTCCAAGACTTCTTGGATTCCACAAATGTTCCCCATGTGATTTTTCCCAAAAATGAAGCGTGGGGGACATAGGGAATACCAAGGCTTCTTGGATTCCACAAATGTTCCCTATGCTTTGATTAGAATAACATCAGGCTGGAAATGACCAAATGACCCTTTCACCCTTGACTAAATACAACATGTAACACATAAGATGCCAAAAGTTGGTCTATTATTTTCAGGTTGCTTGTCCTAGACGGACCCAACCCCTGTGTTGAGTCCCCTAAGTCAAATGCACATGATGCAAATAAACGTTCCTACTAGGGATCCGGCATGTGGCTTTGTTATACTAGGTTCAGACCTGGGTGTTTGTTCTAGACCTGGCTTACCCGAGCGGACAGCTCGAGCCGAGGGGGGGCAGCGTACCGGGAATACAGAAGCTTCACCGGCTTAGCAACTTATCCGAACCTCGTTCTAAATTGGGATTTGACACTATACAGAAAAGAAGTCGTACGAAGTACGCCCTTCTTCATGATTTAGAAGACTCAGAAAGTATAGGGGTTTCGGCACAGTTTATATACAGTTCACGTAATATCAAAGCGGTAAAAGTAGCATTTAGCACATTAGGCTCAAACATGTAAAAATCAGATAAAACCAAATATAACAATTTATCTAAGCTCGAATTTCTAACCCTGAACCAGTGGTTCTGGGTTTTTTCCCCAGCAGAGTCGCCAGAGCTGTCACACCTCCTTTTTCCGTCCCCGAGAGGGGCAGGGGAGTTTTTCCAATTAAAGGACAATCGAAACGGGATTTATTTATTTATTTCAGAGTCGCCACTTGGGAGATTTAGGGTGTCCCAAGTCACCAATTTTAATCCCGAATCGAGGAAAATAATGACTCCATATTACAGTCTGCGTACCAGAAATCCGGATAAGGAATTCTGTTAACCCGGGAGAAGGTGTTAGGCATTCCCGAGTTCCGTGGTTCTAGCACGGTCGCTCAACTGTTATATTCGGCTTGATTATCTGATTTTATACAAATATGAACTTATGTGCAAATTTTATCTTTTAACCGCTTTATTATTATTGTTTTTAAAAGAAATATGAACATCGCTTAAAACACGTCTTTGGACTGCGTTACATGAAATGCACCCACAATCCGGAACACGTTTTATTTGATGTTTTGGGATTTGGATTCGGGTCGCATGAAATGCACACCCAGGCTTAAGAAAGTAAAATATTAAACACGCGCCTAAAGAGACTATCGCGTTATTATTTTGGGGAAGACCGTGAAATTCGCTAAACGGTCCTTCCGAATTCTAAGTATTTTAATATATACATTTAGAGGGCCCCGCGACTTGTATATTTGTTTGTCGAGGCTCGTCTCATTTATTATTAAAGAATTTGCAACATCATGGAAATGCATCTTGGGCCACGCCATAATCAATATACCCGTGATTAGAGACACATTTCGATTCCGTTGAGATTTGGATTTGGGTCACATAAATGTGCACCCGAGTTTAAGAAAATTAAATTATTAAAGGCGCGCCTAAAGCAACTAGCGCATTATTATTTTGGGTGGGGCCGTGAAATTTGCTAAATGGCCCGTCTTGGAATCTAAGTATTTAACACATATATTTTGTGAGAGCTCCGCAATCTGTGCATTTTTTATTTGGCGAAGCTTGTCTCGTTTTTTTTAAGGGGCAAAATTAAAACAACTACGATTTTCTACTAGTGAAGCCATCCGAGATTAAACAAAAATACAACAATTCTAATAGGGAATAATAGCCATGGTAAAAATGAAGAGCAATTCAACAAAGCCGATACACAAACAGTGCATAGAAAATCCATATCATTTCATTACATTTAAGCAAATATCACAAGTTTGGAAATGCGTATGCACCTGTTTGAAGCAAGAACGACAACCAACTGGACCGACAACTATCGGAAACCTCTCCAACAACGGAACATTGAAACCTCGATGTCAAGCTCAACGTACCGGACCTCGACGAACCGAAGACGACCTCGATGGAAATAGAAAGCTTGGACCCAAAGAAAACTGTTGCTGCAGCTGGATCTTCGAGAGGTTAGCTGGTGCTGGATTTTTCGACGCAGCAGGTTGGCTCGAGAAATGCAACAAAAAGGGGTCGTTGGATGCGAGGAAGGAGGAGCTACGGAAGGAGCTGGTGGCGCGACGGACAGTAACGACGCAGCAGCAACAGCTGCTGCTCGTCGGGGACTCCGGTGGTCGTTTGGCTTGAGGACGGAGCAGCTATGAGTTTGCAGGGATTACAAGGTGTCATTTGGGCAGTGGATAATGCGGCTACTGGTTGCGGATAACAATGGTGGTTTCACGATGGGAAGGTGTCGTCGGTCTGGTTTTTCCGGTGATGTTCGCTGGTTGTTTGGTCGTCGGTTGGACAGTGACGACGAGGGGAGGGGGGGAGCTGGTGGTTGACTGTGGTCGTGAGGGTGTAGGACTGGTTGTTTTCGTGGTGGTTTTGGGTTAGGGTTGAGGGTGGTTTTCGGACATGGTGTTTGGGTGGTGGCGATGACAGTAAGGTAGAGGGGGTGTCGGACTGGTTGATTTTGGGTAGTGGTCAACGGAGTGATGGAACTAGGAGGAGACGGGGTGGTCGTTTGGTGGTGTTTGGGTGGTGGTGTTTGGACGACGCAGCAGCAAGAGCTGCTGCTTGACGAGTGGTTGGGGTGTTGATGGTGGTTTCACGATGGGAGGGTGATGAGGAAGGTGACTTGGGGTCGGTTTCCGGCGTCGGGGAAGGTGAGGGAGCTGAAGGTTTGTTGATGGGGGTGGTGTTTGGGCGTGACGGAGTAAGGGTTATGGGGTGGGTTTTCTTCTAGGGTTTTCGGTCTTCTCCTTTTGGAGAAGATGAGGAACAGTGCCCTCTCCAAAAATCTTTTCCAAGTCCTCCCTGTAAGTGTTTTTCCGTGTATTTAGTATACCTTGCCAAGGAAAATGAGCCCCACGCGTGGTGGGGTTCGAGACTTGTGTCCCCCACGCGTGGTGGGGTTCCCCGTGTACGGTGTTCCGTCCGTGTTCCCCACGTGTGGTGGACTCGGATTATTATGGGCTAGGTCCGAAAATTAGGCCTAAAAGCGGGTAAGTTTAAACCCAAATATTATTATTTTGCCCGGACCCGAGAATAAGAACACGACGTTGTTTGACTAATCTTATGTAAGCAAAATAACTACTAAATAAGACTAATATTTAAACAAAACTATATCTTTTTTTAAATATTTTTCAAGATTAAAATAGCTACAAAATATTAATAAAACTATTTTTGTAATTTTCGTTTTTTATATAAAGATAAAATATAAAGTAATATTTTTTGTATTTTTTCAAAATTAAAATGACTATAAATCATTAATAGAACTATATTTTTTGGTAATTTTCGAAATTATATAAAGTACAAAAATAAAGTGCAATTTTGTATTTTTTCAAGTTTATGATAAATACATAAACTAAAATTTATATACATATATTTTGTAATTTTTCTTTTTTTTCAACGAAATAAAGTAAAAATAGTCAAAATGGCTATATTAGATCCAATTTCACATATTCACGCTAAAAATGTGAAAATTCCCGGGGAGGGTATAAAATTAGGTGTCTACACCCGGATGAATAGAATACCAGAAATTGTAAGCCTCCTCTAGAATCAACTCACGAAGTCCATCCACATTAGGCACACAAAAATGACCCTACATCCTCAAAACTCCTTCATCTCCAACCATAACCTACTTGGCATCACTGTGCCGCACTGTGTCCCTAAGGATAAACAAATAAGGGTCATCATACTGCCGCTCCCTGATATGCTCAAACAAGTACGACCAAGCGACTATGCAAGCTAAAACACGACTGGGCTCAAAAACATCCAACCTCACAAACTGATTGGCTAAGGCCTGAACATCTAATGTAAGCGGTCTCTCACCGACTGGAATGTACGTAGGGCTACCAATTCTAGATGACTTCCTACTCAAAGCATCGGCCACCACGTTGCCTTCCCGAGATGATACAAGATGGTGATATCATAGTCTTTCAATAGCTCCAACCACCTTCTCTGCCTCAAATTGATCTCCTTTTGATTGAACAAATACTGGAAACTTTTATGATCCATGAATACCTCACATGACACGCCATATAGATAGTGCCTCCAAATCTTCAGCGCGTGAACAATGGCTTCCAGCTCCAAGTCATGAACAAGATAATTCTTCTCGTGAATCTTTAGCTGTCGTGAAGCATATGCAATAAACTTTCCACCCTACATCAATACCGCACCAAGTCCAATACGAGATGCGTCACAATATACTGTATAGGGCCCTAAACCTGTGGGCAATACCAACACCGATGTCGTAGTCAAAGCTATCTTGAGCTTCTGAAAGCTCGCATCCCACTTGTCTGATCATCTGAATGGGGCACCCTTCTGGGTCAACCTAGTCATCGGGGATGCTATAAAGGAGAACCCCTCCACAAACAGACGGTAATATCCCGCCAATCCCAAGAAACTCTGGGTCTTTATAGCTGATGTAGGTTAGGCCAGTCCTTGACTACCTCGATCTTCTTAGGATCCACCTGAATACCCTTTGATGATACAATGTGACCCAAGAAAGCAACTGAACTTAACCAAAACTTGTATTTTGAAAACTTAGTACATAACTGGCTGTCTCTTAGAGTCTGAAGTATGATCCGAAGATGCTGCTCGTGCTCCTCTCGGCTGCGGGAGTAGATCAAGATCATTAATAAAAACAATCAAGGAATCCAGATAGGGCTTGAACACCTGGTTCATCAAACCCATAAATGTTGTTGGGACATTTTGTCAGCCCAAATGACATCACTAGAAACTCATAATGCCCATACCTAGTTCGAAAAGCTGTCTTAGGGATATCGGATGCCCTAATCCTCAATTGATGGTAGCCAGACCTCAAATTGATCTTTGAAAACACCTTGGAACTGATCAAATAAGTCATCAATCCTCGGCAATGGATACTTGTTCTTGATGGTGACTTTGTTCAACTGCCGATAGTCTATGCACATCCTCATCGATCCATCCTTCTTCTTTACAAACAACACCAACACACCCTAGGGCGAGACACTAGGTCTAATAAATCCCTTATCAAGCAAATCTTGCAACTGCTCCTTCAATTCTTTCAACTCTGGTGGGGCCATACGGTATGGCGGAATAGAAATGGGCTGAGTGCCCGGAGCCAAATCAATTCAAAAGTCAATATCCCTATCGGGTGGCATCCTCGGTAGGTCTATAGGAAATACCTCTAGAACTTCCAAACAACTGGTACAGAATCTATGAAAGGAACCTCCGCACTAGAATCATGAATATAAGCCAAATATGCCAAACACCCCTTCTCGACTATACGCCGAGCATTCATATAAGAGATACCCTACTAGTAGAATGACTAGGAGTCCATCTCCACTCTAATCGAGGCAACCCCGACAAGGCTAAGGTCACGGTCTTGGCATGACAGTCCAATATAGCATGATAAAGTGACAGTCGTTCCATCCCCAAAATGACATCAAAATCGACCATATCGAGAAGTAGAAGATCTACGCTAGTATCAAAACCCCCAATAATAAACACATACGAGCGATAGACACGCTCTACAATAATAAAATTTGCCACCGGTATGGATACATACACGGGAGCACTCAAAGAATCTGGAGGCACAACCAAATATGAAGCAAAATAAGATGACACATAGGAGTATGTAGACCCTGGATCAAATAGAACTGAAGCATCTCTACTGCAAACTGAAATAGTACCTGTGATAACATCATCAGATGACTTAGCCTCAGGTCTGGCTGGGAAGGCATAACATCGGGGCTAGGCCCTACCACTCTGAATCATATCTCTAGGACGGCCTCCTGCGGGCTGGCCTCTACCTCTAACGGCCTGACCTCCACCTCTAGCAGCCTGACCTCTACCTCTGGCTCCATGACCCCTACCTCTAGCTGGCTGAGCGGGAGGTTGCGCACCCGTTACCAGAATCATGGCACAAGAACCCTGCTGCTGTGGTAGAACACCCACTAATCTCGGACAGGTCCTCCGGATATGCCCATAATCACCACACTTGAAACATCTATCCAAACACTGTGGCTGTGGAAACTGAGTCTGACCCGGGCAAGCAGACTGACCGCGATAATAACTCTAAAGAGGAGGTGCTCTGATGGGAGCTGGTGGTGCACTATAAGCTGGTTGCCCCGAGGAAGGTACATAAGGACCACGACTCCCTAAATCTCCAGGAGATGTCTGAAGTGCTGAATGAAATGGACTGGGAGGATGGCCCCTACCAAAAGTACCTCGACCTCCAGATGAGGCCCCACTGAATCCGCCGGAGTGACACGACCTCCTGTCAGACCCCTGACCACTCCCCTGAGCTAGAACCATCTCAACTCGTATGGCAACATTGGCTGCATCCTGGAAAGAAATATCACACCCTGTCTCCTTATCCATTTGCAATCTAATAGGCTGAGCAAGTCCCTCAATAAACCTCCTCTCTCTCTCTCTCTCTCGGTAGGAAGTATAAGAAGAGCATGACGGGCCAAATCAATAAAGGGGGTCCCATACTGAGTGACGGACATACTGCCCTGCTGGAGACGCTCGAACTGCCTGCGATAGTCCTCTCTCAGTGTAACATAAAGGAACTTCTCGAGAAATATCTGAAAGAACTGGTCCTAAGTCAAAGCAGGCGACCCAGCTGGTCTGGTCAACACAAAATCATTCCACCATTTCTTGGCGGACCCTATCATCTGGAACGCAGCAAAATCAACCCCATTGGTCTCCACTATTCCCATGTTCTGCAGTGCCTTATGGCATCAGTCAAATAATCCTGTGGGTCCTCAAAAGCTGCCCCACGGTAATGAAGTAGAAAGAGCTTGGTGAACTTGTACAATCTCAACAATGCCTTAGAAGACATAGCTGATCTGTCACCGGTCTGTGCTATAACACCCGACAGAACTACCCCAACTGACTGAGCTGCTGGAGTCTAAAATCGAGGAACCATCTGCTCCGGAGTGTGAGTAGCGGGAGTCTGAATTCCCCCCAGCCCGAGAGACAGCTGGTGCTACAGGAAATGTGTCGATATGAGCAACACTCTCCATAAGGCCCACTAGACGACCAAAGCATCCTGAAATACCGGGGTAGCAATGAACCCCTCTGGAACCTGAGCTGGCCCTGCTGGAACGGTCTGGGCTGGAGCTTCGTCATCAAATACCTGAGGCTCTGCCGCTGGTGCTTTTGCTCGAGCTCTAGGTTAAGCCCTGCCCTTGCCTCGACCTCTAGCACGGCCTCATCCTTGTCCTCTAGCACGGCCTCGGCCTCGTCCTCTGCCCCTCGTAGGAGCTGCCACTTGGGACTCTGGTTTCTGCTCAGCTGATGAAATGGTACATGTTCTCGCCATCTACGAAGGAACAAGAGTAGAGAGTTCAATTAGCATTGAGATATCAAATCGCACGATAGAGAAGAATAGAAGTGAATTTCTTCCTAAACTCTATAGTCTTTGGGGATAAGCACAGGCTGCTCCGTACCGATCCCTCAGACTCTACTAAGCTTGTTCATGAATTGTGAGACCTAGGCAACCTAGTGCTCTGATACCAACTTGTCACGATCCGGAATTCCTACCATCGGGACCGTGATGACGCATAACATCACACTTTCTAGGCAAGCTAACATTAGAGTATTACTAATCAATTTCCTTTATGATTTAGTGAATGAAAGTAAACAAGTGTATATATATATACTATTGCCAGAACTATTACTATTGCTATCTAAAATCCTGTATCACAATCCACGAACATACTAAGATTTTTTTACAAACATCAGTCTAAAAGAAATTACAACTGTTTTGGAAATAAAGTAAAACAGAAATGTAAAGAGGTAGAAGGGGACGTCAGGGCCTGCGGATGCCAGCAAGATTACCTTGGGTCTCCACATCGTGTAACCTGAAGCTAACCTCTCAATCAACCACTACCTGCTCCGAAATCTACACAAAATTTGCATAGTGCAGTATCAGTACAACCGACCCCATGTACTGATAAGTGCCGAGCCTAACCTCGACGAGGTAGTGATGAGGCTACGACAGGGCAATTACAATATAACCTGCATATAGTGTATAATAAAAGCAGAAAGGAGAACGGAACAAAATAAAACCGTAACTTGCAAGTAATGAATACAGAACTCAATTATCTCATCAGAACCCAACTATAACCAATCCTTAAGTGAAATGCAAAACTACAGAATAACTTCACAGCAGAAGAAAGATGCATACACACATAAACTGATGCGGCGCGCATCCCAATCCCGCCATATAATCAATATCAATATGAATATTCACCCTTATTACTCCATATCAATCCAACCTTATTCCTCATGTTGCGGCGTGCAACCCGATCCTACTGTACAATAGTAATTCACTCTTATTTCTCCTTAATATATCACTCTTTTTCCTCCTGTTGCGGCGTGCAACCCGATTCCACCATATAGTCAATATCAATATGAATATTCATTGACTATCTCTATTCTAAGTAGCACCTAAGAAAGCACACGCTAAGCAGATCTTTACCAAAGCCATATCTCCATAAGCATCCAAATTATTACTCTACATCAATCCACCCTTATTCCTCATATTGCGGCGTGCAACCCGATCCCACCATATCAGTACCAATCATACAATAAACAGGAATTTCATAATTTAGCTCAAAATCCTCCACAATATTTAAACCTCAAACCAAAACAAACGGAAAGTTGTACAATTATGAAACTTCACTCAAACAATACTACTCAACGAAACAAATTCAAAATATACCATAAATTACCGATAAACCAACTTAAGCCAATAATATGAGACAATAAAACTACGGAATAATACCTTCAACAATGAAAAACAATGCCTGAAAAATAACAATTAAGCATGGAAATACTAGTGAAACATGTAGTAGTTAAGGTAGGAAATAATATATTATGAACGGGAAGAAAACAGGCAAAACAGATAAATTGGCGGCGCATAGGTATTCGTCACCTCACCTATACGCTACACAAATGGTTTCATAAAGCAATTAAGTCGGAGATTCCTGATCCCTCGAGTCAAAGTTAAACACAACATTTACCTCGCTACAACTTCTAACTCAAAGCTCAAACATCGCTTTTCCCTTCACACAAGCCTCCAGACCAATAGAATCTAGCAAATTACCAACCAAACAATTCAATTTAAGCCTTAGGAACTACCCACGATAGCAAGAAATTCAATTTAGGCCATTTTTGAAAAAGTCAACAAAAACCAACACCCGAGCTCACTTGGTCCAAACCCAAAATTTGGACCAAAACCTGAATACACATTCACCCCCGAGCCCGGATATACAATTGGTTAATTTTGAAATCCCTAATTTCTACCCAAAAATCCCCAATTCCACAATGAAAACCTTAGATTCTAGGTTAAAATCATGTAAAATAAAGTGAAAGATTGAAAGAAACTAGTTAAGAATTACTTTCCTATGATTTGGGGAAGAAGGAGTCTTTGGAAAATCGCCTTTTGTGTTTTAGGTTTTGAAAAATTGAAGAACAAATAAAAAATCCTGTCCAAAATCATTTTGACTAGTTGCAGTTATCGTATTTGCGATCAGAGGTTCGCAAATGCGAACCTCGCAAATGCAAACTTCTCTTTGCAAATGCGAAGACTTTTCTAGGCCTGTTAACATCGCAAATGCGAATAATTGTTTGCAAATGCGGCCAGTGCTGATCGCAATTGCGATCCTGAGCTTCGCAATTGTGAAGGTCCCCTCCCAGCCCTACTGCTCGCAAATGCGAGGCTCGCATTTGCGAGCCAGACCTCGCAAATGCGAAGTCGTCAGACATGATGCATACCAGCAAAAATTTCCTAAGTTCAAATCACTTCGTAGCCTATCTGATCACCCGAGCCCTCGGGGTGCTAAACCAAACATGCACACTAGTGTTAAAACATCATACTAACTTGCTCGTGCGATCAAATCGCCAAAATAACACCTAGATCTACGAATTTAGCACCAAATCACATGCAATTCTTAAGAACACTTTGAAATTCCTATTTTCACAATCGGACGTCCGAATCACGTCAAATCAGTTCCGTTTCTCACCAAATTTCACAGATAAGGTATAAAAATTATTTTGGACCTGTACTGGGCTCCGGAACCAAAATACGGGTCTGATACCTATAAGATCAAACATTAACCAAATTTTTAAAACCATTTAATTTTCAGTCTTTCAGTTTTCATCAAAAAATCATTTCTCAAGCTAGGGACCTCGGAATTTAATTTCGGGCATACGCCCTGATCCCATATTTTGATACAGACCCATCGGGACTATCAAAACACAAGTCCGGGCCTGTCTACTCAAAACGATAACTGAAGTCAACTAAATCAACTTTTAAAGGAAAAAATTATTCTTTTTATCAACTTTCAACATAAAAGCTTTCCAGAAACACGTTCGGACTGCGCACACAAATCGAGGAGGAAAAAAATAAGGTTTTAAAGGCCTCAAAACACGAAATCTAATTGTAAAACATAAGATGACCTTTTGGGTCATCACAGAATATAAATTAAACTGATTGTTACTCGTCCTAAAAGATGAGAGGTGACCATCATCGTTTACCCACTGTGAGAATATTCAAACTCATATATTTGAACTAGTTTTTTTAAGAACCCCTAATAAGAGAAATATATTTTAAGGAAGTTATGTTATTGTTCTTGTCTGAAATGATTTACGAATCATAACATTTGCATCTATACCCGTTTTTTTATGTCACATTTTAACTTGTGCCCGCTTTGCAAAAAAAATTGCAAGTGTACCCGCTTTTTCGCATAACTTCAGCATACGGGGCTGAAGTAGCAAAGGCAATCACGCAAAACTTCAGCATTCTAGTAGACGGGCCTGAAGTTCAGCTCTAGAGCTGAAGTTTTTGTTTTGTAACTGGCGAGAACTGAAGTTTTTATTTTTATAACTAGCGAACTTCAGCTCTAGAGCTGAAGTTTTTGTTTTGTAACTAGCGAACTTCAGCTCTAGAGCTTTGTATCTCGTTAGAGCCATATCGACAAATAAAATTTGCTTCCAATCTTTTTGAGCGGAACCAAGAACAATTCAAAAAGCAATTAGAGATATCATGATTTCCCTCAAGAAAACACTATGGAAGCTCAGAACGACGGTCAGAATAATGTGTTTATCAAGTTTTTATGGGAACTGATGTTCATAGCGTGTTGATCTCAAAGAAGTACGCAGAGGATCATTTCCCTCGTCTTGCACCAAGTGATTGTTGACATATGGGGATATGATATCTATTTATAAGAAGAAAAACCAAAATGCAAATGATACAGGATCAATTTGGGTGATCAGGATTTATATGTAATCTTTTGTTGGAAACTGGTTACGAAAGATGAAGAGGATGTGAGATTGATCATATCACAATTGATCATAAAACTTTGAGAAAGAGAAGGAGGAGGAGGAGAAAGGGGACTGAAATTGTTTAAAAAGTGTGTACAACTTAAAACTTTTAAAAAAAAAATAGGTATAGGTTAAATAGGGGCGACCAAATAGAGCGCCCGTGTAATTTTTACCATTTTTCTAACACAACCCACATTCACAATCAATAGTGATCTAAAAGTTGCAAAAAGAAATGAGGAAAATTATTTCCTTTTCATTCCACCATTTAAGTTAAAGAAATCTCGCCTAGATGAATACTCAACTGAGAATTATGTAAAAGAGAAAACTTGAGGAGAATTCAGAGGCAATGATACATCTAGTAATTTTAATATTAGTAAAAGATGGAAGTAGTACAATAGAAGTGCACAACTCTGACATGGTAGACATAAATCAATTTAGAAGTTGAAGCATAGCATTCCAAACAATCCAAAGCTAGCTAGTACATGAATGAATTGAACGGCTAAAATATACTTTCGATAGCCATTATCCCATTCCAGCATATTCCACATTGTCAATAATAAAATGGGCTAAACCTGCAAAACAAGACAAGCATTTTCAGTCAACAACAGGTGATATCCAACATTACTTGATAGAAGTATTAAATAGTATCTATATGTGTATATATATTCAGAGGCATTTAAAGGTGTCGGGTGCCAAAAGTTCCTTTAATGTACACCTTATAATAACTATTAATATATAGTTTGTTCGGAATGTTTGTCCGGTTTATTTATTTTAGTTTATTTGGGTAATTTAATAAGCACTTTATTTGCAAATATAGAAATTACATCAGTTTTCCAAACTTTACTTATGGAATTTCATTGGGTATATATGTTATTATTGTCGTATGAAAATTACATCTCAGACATTAAGAAACAAATATAATTAATATTTTAAAGAAGGAATCACACTTTTATTAATAATAATACAAGTAAAATCGATATTTTTACTAGGGAACAACATTATTTTTGTATGCTAAAAATAAATTTGCACAAGTAAAATAAAATCTGTAATAAGGGAACTCCACTAATTAGAATAAGGAAAAAAAACATCTTCAAAAGATAAATTATACCCCATAAGTAAATGCAGAATTAACTAAACTATAAGATCTCAAAACTTAAAATCATAAATCTAATGCTTGTGAAATATTCATCATAATTTATTACTAAAGAGATTTAAATTGTATTTAACAGTCATAGAATAACACAAATTTTCATGTTATAATAAAAAAATAAATATAAATTAGTTTTGATCTCAATCTAAATATCAAGACCCAAGTTTTTGTATTTTGAAAAAAGAAAACTAAAAGATTTGAGATTAAGAGAAATGCTTATATTATGAAATTTTAAATTTTGGAGGCTCTTTTTTGAGTGTTCTTGCTAAATATCACAGATAAAGTAATAGAATAGAGGGAAAAAATAAAAATAATTAACGACAAATAGGAAATTGGGAGGTAGCCAAAAAGGAAAATGACTGGGATAAAAGAAATAAAAACACAACGAAAAAGGAAAGTCAGGCAAGGTTCAAGATAAATTCGAACTTGAATTTTACACATGAGAAAAGCTTTCAAAAGGTCTACCAGTCATGGCATCTTTGTCTAGTTTGCGGATGGGGGTGACAGGATCATATATTTAACCTAATTTAATTTTTTTTATACATAAATATATGATAATTTTACCAACCGAGCGGGTGCCATACCACCCCCACCCATAAGGGTGGATCCGCCCCTGTATATATAGGTTGAACCGCTAGAGAAGAAATAGTAAAAATAGCACGGTACAGCCAGTTTACGGACTGGTCATTCAAAAATAGCCAGTGTTTACCAAGTCAATGAAAAATAGCCACTATTTTGCTGCAGCAGAGATCGGTCCAGGAAAATATACTGGAGTTCGGTGCACCTGTGTATGAACTCCAGCATATTATGCTGGACCGGTATACTTTGCTGGCTCCAGTATAATATACTGGAGACTGGAGCACCGATGCTCCAAACTCTAGTATATTATGCTGGATCGGTATACTTGTTGGAACTCTAGTATATTATGCTGGAGTTTTAGTGTACTTATGATGGAACTCCATCATATTATGCTGGAACTCCATCATATTATGCTGGAGTTCCAGTATACTTATCATGGAACTCCAGTATAATATGCTGGAGTTCAAGTATGAGAACTTTTGCCGTAACTCCAGCATAATATACTGGCGTATTTTTCGGGTTTTGAACAATGTTTTCGCTCAAATTTATCTTTACATGAATAGTGACTAAATTTCGATTACTTGTGAAACTGAGCTATTTTTGAACGACCTGTTGTAAATCTGACAATTTTTGAATCTCACCCGAAGAAACAAGACAAACATCAATTTGAGACAAGACGTAAAATCAGTAGTGCAGCCCAAAATACAAGTCGAATTGCAATAACCAATAAGCTGACACTGCTTACGTAAAGTAGAGGTGGAATGATATGGATATGGACCGTAGTAGTACCTAGGATATGGATCTTCTCCTCATTGCCATTGAGTGGTAGTAGCCATAGGGTCCGTTTAGTGCAGTACGTAAGAGCAGGATGCTTCAGCTTCAGCCATACTATTTATTCTGCATGTTTTCCTGTTCTACTTAGTGCCTTCACAAGTATGTTTGGATCAACTTCTCCACAAACTCTTACTGTTCCTTCTTTTGCGTCTATAAGGAAATGAAATTCAACTTTCAATCTTATATGCTAAGCATAAGATAATCAAATTTCACTTTGGCGCTCAAGGTGTCAAATTAATTAGCCGATAAAAATATTTTTTGTCTGAGCGAATTGGAATAGACATATGATATTCATTAACGGGTTAATTGGGCATAGCTCAAGCTAGTCCCTTTAAAAGTTTCTTTTCTTTTGACTTTAGTTTGTTTGATATAGTCATGATAATACAAGAAAAGAATTGTATGAACTTGGTTTAGTAATTAAGCAAATTATAAAAGAAGATACAAATAATTATAAATTATTTTGAGTTGGGTGAGTTGAATTATAATAAACTAGTATATATATTAATAAATTTAATAACATAATTTAGATAGAAGAGATGAATTTTTAATTGGTTGGAGCCAGGACTTCTTTCCCCTACTAACACACAGTACAAAAAGAAATAAAATTATTCAATAAGTTGATACCATAGAAATTGATCAAAATGAAAAAGAACAATGTTTTTTTTATTTGAGTGCTGCCCCCCCCCCCCCCCCCTGTCGATCCTGTTTTGATATTGATTTGCTTTTACTGAACATTTAATATTTAGGTAGTTAAGAAGTTGGATTTAGGCAAGCCAAAAGTTTCATACAAAACTAATGATCAAATCTCTTTTCTCCTTCTGATTAACTCTTGAAAGCGAAAGAAATGAAAGAAAAATAAACTAATTTCAAATCTTTCACGTAATTAACTTAGTTTTAAAGATAGAAGTTATAAGAAAAATTAGATTTAATTCTGAGAAGTGCTAGTCTTTGGATAGAGCCGATCGAGATTCCTTTTTCCCAGATAACAAATGGTACAAAGAAAATAGAATTGTGACAATAGTTATCCAGAAAAGTTACGACTTACAAAGGAAATTAGATTTATCTTCTGCTTGTTGCCCTCTTGATGCACTATGATATAAGGCTCGCTTCAGTATACTTACTAAGGTTACTTTAATCCTATTAACAAAAAGAGGAAAGGAAATCATTCTTTTTAATGCAACAACTGTTAGGATATAGTAGATATATCCTAGATCAATATCATATTTGATGCTTTGAATATATTTTTGTGAATGTTATTTGATATAAAATATATATGGCATTTGATATTCTTTTATCATTGTTATTAATTGCTTGATTAATTTGATAAGATTCTTGATTAAAT
Organism: Nicotiana sylvestris; assembly: GCF_000393655.2. Classification (NCBI taxonomy): domain Eukaryota; kingdom Viridiplantae; phylum Streptophyta; class Magnoliopsida; order Solanales; family Solanaceae; genus Nicotiana; species Nicotiana sylvestris. Next base: position 77,408,897 of record NC_091065.1, on the reverse strand, counting down.
TTTGAGACTTGACATTGTGATGGAGATCATGATAATGAGAGTAAAGTTTCTTATAATTTAATCTAAATTTGTTCTTGATCGTAGGATTATTAATTTGGACATTAGTAATCCGGTTAGATCAATATTTATGTGATCGTCTTTATGGGATAAAGATTAGTTGATCTCATTAACTAAATTACATAGACAGATGATGCATATAGAGATATGATCATTGAACTGACTCATTGGATAATTTCTAATGGTTAGAATTACGATAAACTGTCAATAGGATATTCTCTTGAAGAATGTGATGTAACCGTTTCCTTTGACCTGAGATCGTCATAGTAATTGACACGTTATTTATTGTGCTTTGATACTAGACACCTATAGCCCTAGGGCGATAGTTGTAAGGATATTGGGTTCGATTAAATACTTGTAGAATTAGTGATTGATCAAGATGGAATCTGTCGACTCTTGGTAATGAGTTTAAGCTCCATGTTGTCATGAATTATAAAACGACCAAATTAAGACCTTGGCCAGAGCAATTGAATGAAAAGAAGAAAAGAGTTTCTTAGGTCATTCAATGGTCGATTATATTTGACATGGATACATAGTTGGTCGCCTATTAGGATTTGACAGTTGAACCATATCCTAGGGTGACTCAGAGCTATAAGGGCAGAAGGAATTACTACATTATTCTTCTACGGGTTCTTGGGAGTAAATTGTATACTTCATGTTATCCGGTCGTTAAGGAGTATTGCTAGACACCACCCTTGATTAGTATATTAATGTGATTGATTTACTACCGGTTTAGTATTGAACCTATGTGGTCGCACACTAACGAGTGTTCTGATCTTTGCTAAAGGATTAATTATTTTATTATTTGGTATTTCAATTAAAGAATTTAATTAGTCAAACAAATTTAGTTATTAGTCCAAATGAAATATTATTATATTCTTTGCTAGCACATATGATATAATTAATATTGCGGACAAATTGAAGTTTTCTATTTGGAATAGAAAATTAGATTATATCCATTAGATTACTATTCGAAAAATTAGATTATTTCTATTTGCGGACATATATATATATATATATATATATATATATATATATATATATATATATATAGCATATCAAAAGAAAAATTTTGATATGCTACTGCCAATCATGTAAAACCCATTAGGAATGGGATTTATATTTTCGAATAGTAATTTGTGGAAGTCCAACTTGAGAATTGGTCTAATACCACATTCAGTCACCGCCTCAATTCTCCTAAACCTAATGGGAACAAAGTGATGTTTGATGATATAAATATATCATTACAACATAAGGCACACCAGATATAGAAAAAGAAAGAAAAACGTGAGAGTGGCGTGGAATAAAAAATACTCTCGACAAGAAAATTAGTTTTCTTGGTCTTTCACGTTTAGGCTACGGTTTTTGTGAAATGCTTTAGCACAATATTTCCGTTCAATTTGTTCGCGGGTTTCATTGATCAATGGGTTGATAGCAAGGGCCGGCCTCGGTGTGGATACGCATAAAGTCTTCGCACTATCGGAGAATTTTGAAACAAGACTCTCTTCACCAGGTACGTCTTTGATCCGATCTTTGACATGTAAATAAATTTTAAATGCGAAAAGATCTGCCTAGGATTGTTATTGTCTTCTGCTGCGTGTTACGATTACCTATACACAATCCTTCAGTGGTATCAGAGCCGTGGTTTATTGCGTCTAAAATTTATTTACGAAATATTTTAAGATTATATTTGAAGAGTTCAAACCATAATACATGTGTATTGTGCAATAGTTAAATTGTTTGAATGCATATGAATGTTGATATTATTTTATTGTGGATAAAATATGTATTCATATAACTATTGAGATAGTTTACAACTTGAATTTGAAATTTTGCATTAGATACGACGGGAATCTATAATAGGTTCCATGATTGTATACTTATTTTAATTGTTATTAGTTCATGAGATGTTAATTAATAATGATATTCTGGTATGAATTACTTTATTGTGATATATGTGATATATAGATTAAACATGTTAGAAGAATGTTGAATTTTGTTTTCATGACACATGCTTGTTCGTTACATAATTTTGAATTATTTATTACATGTGATGTAAATTAATTTAGGACTAAGCTTGTAGACAACTTGAACCAAATTCGCATGCTATAAAAGATTTGATCTTCATGTTATTAAAAGCTATTATAGTAAGAACTCCCTCCTACTAAAATTTGAGTTCTTAAATAATAAAGTATAAGATATTTTATTATAGAGCTATCCATCAAGGTAAATAATTTTACTTATTTCTTGTTTATAAGGAGCGACCTGACTACCAGGAGACTTATAGTTCGAGAATATGTTAAAATTATTTATTGCATTAGATGTATGGATTGAAAGAATTATTCAATTTTACACTAGACGTCTGGACCACCCGAGGGAGTATAAAATTTAATAAGTTCTTTGCTATCATGATGGTTGAACTCAACTGTGCCAATAGGATCGACCTGACTACCAGGGGACTATTTGACATAGAGCTATTTAAGAAAATTATATGAGAATACAATTGGTAAGAGTACCTACCTTTAAAATATATGTGAGAAACGACTTGACTTCCAAGGGGCTCATACATATTGTTAAAGGATTCCTTTACTCTACTAACAGAAATAAAGATTTTATAAACTATAATGAGGGTAAATTATTTAAAATAATTAGTGAAAATATCATTTAGATAAAAGTCCATGTCTTTATGATATATACAAATATGTTCTTATATTATTGCCTTTTCTTTTCTATATTTTAGATTTCTCAATATGTCTGCTATATCACTGCGTGGAATACTTGACCAACAAGTTGGTAGGACCAAACTTTGATGATTGGTATAGAAATTTGAGAATTGTTCTCATGCATGAAAAGCTTATTGATGTGATCGATAAGCCTGCCAAGGAAGTCCCAGATGAGGATGATGATGATACTACCAAGATTTATCAGAAATACTTGGAAGAATGTCTTACTACCAAATGCATCATTCTCGCTTCTATGAATTCTGAACTACAGAGGAAACATCAGGATATGGATCCAACTATAATCATTGAACATCTTAAGAAGATGTTTGGTACACAAAGCAGGACAGCTAGATACCAGCTATCTAAGGCTTTATTTGGATCCAAATTGACTGGAAACTCTCCAGTTGGACCCTATCTCAATCATATGATTGATCTTATTGAAGAACTTGAGAAGTTGGGGTGCAAACTGGGTAAAGAGCTTTCTCAAAATTTGATCTTGCAGTCACTATCAGAATCCTTTTCACAATTTGTTATTAATTTCAATATGAATAAAATGGATTGTGATCTTCATGAGATGCTTAACATGCTGATTGATTATGAGAATCAACTTGCATCTGAGAAGAAGAAAGGAACTGTCATGTTGGTTGGAAACTCTTCTAAGAAGAAGGGTAAGGGTAAAAGTAAGCCCAAGAAAAAGCCTACTGCGCCCAAGGGTGGTGTGAGAAGGGAAAGCTGACCAATCTGATGTTGTATGTTTCCATTGTAAGAAAATAGGACATTGGAAGAAAAACTGGTAGGAGTATCTTGCAACTTTAAAGGAAAAGAAACAAGGTAAGACTTTAATGAAAAATGTTTTCAAGGTTTCTTTAACTACTACTAATTCTTCATTGTGGGTATTAGATACTGGCAGTGGTTATAACATCTGCAATATGTTGCAGGGGTTCCAGATAAGTAGAAAGTTGAAGAAAGGAGAAGTTAATCTATAAGTTGGAAATGGTGCAAAAGTTGCGGCCGTAGCTGTAGGATCAATTTTTTTAATAATGCCTACGGGCAAAGTACTTATGTTGGATGATTGTTATTACGTTCCTAAATTTGTTTCGAACATAATTTCAACTTTTATGTTAGACAAACGTGGTTTTCGCATTAATATAGGCAATGATATTTGCTCTATTTATTATAGTGATAATTTATATGTGAATGACTATCTCCAACATGATGTTTATGTCTTACCTAATGTGAATGCTAATTCGATTATGCATGTTTCAAGTCTTAAGAGGAAAAGATATGATCAAGTAAATCATACATACCTTTGGCATTGTACGCTTGGTCATATTGGAGAGAAAAGAATTAACAAGTTGTACAAGGAAGGGTACCTTGACAAATATGATTTTGAATTATATCCAACTTGTGAATCTTGTCTCAAAGGAAAAATGACCAAATCTCCATTTACTGGAAGTGGAGAAAGAACTTTTGAATTATTGAGACTAATTCATACAGATGTTTGTGGGCCCATGAAAATTCAAGCTAGAGGTGGATATTCTTACTTAATCACCTTCACTTATGATATGTCAAGATATGGATTTATGTATCTTATGAAACACAAGTCTGAATCTTTTGAAATGTTCAAAAGGTTCTGTAGTGAAGTTGAGAAGCAGACTGGTAAAAGTATCAAAGTACTAAGGTCTGATAGAGGTGGAGAATATCTTAGTGAAGATTTTACGATATCTCACAGAGAATGGGATTCTCTCACAGTGGATACCTCCAGGAACACCACAACACAATGGTGTGTCTGAAAGGAGAAGTTGAACCTTATTAGATATGGTGAGATCTATGATGGGGTTCACTGATCTTCCAATAAATTTATGGGGATATGCTTTGGAAGCAGCAACATACTTACTTAATAAAGTTTCCATTAAGTCAGTCTCTACAACACCATATGAGATATGGAAAGGATGTAAGTCTAACCTTAAACATATTAAAGTTTGGGGTTGTCCAGCTTATGTTAAGAGACTACAGTCTGATAAACTTGACTAAAGATCTGATAAGTGTAGATTCATTGGGTATCCCAAGGAAACAATGGGATATTATTTCTATCACTCTTCTGACCATAAAGTGTTTGTGACCAGGGGAGCAACCTTTTTAGAAAGAGAATTTCTTTTAGAAGGAAATTATAATGGAGAAATAGAACTTGATGAAGTTCAAGAAACTAATGAATCAACACAATATAAGGATCTTGAGACCCAAGTTGAAGAACCCTTATTGGATATTTTGAAGTTGCCAAGGAAGTTGCCATCTTCAAATGTTGAAGTTCAAGAACTAAATGAAGTTCAAGAATAGGTTAATGAACCAGTTCCAAACCAAAATGAACAACAACCAAATCCAGCACAAGGTAAACAGGTTGTACAAGTACCTCTTAGAAGGTCTACACGATAACGTCATGTACCAGCTATATTAAATTTATTGGTACAAGATGATGTATCAAATGAGGTTGATCATAATGATGATGACCCTAAGACCTATAAAGAGGCTATACAAAGTTCCGATTATGAGAAGTGGCAAAAAGCCATGGAATCTGAAATGGAATCCATGAAGGAAAATAAAGTATGGACTTTAGTTGAACCTTCAAAGGATATAAAACCTATAGGTTGTAAATGGGCTTTTAAGAAAAAGATTGGAGCAGACGGAAAGGTGGAGACCTACAAAGCCCGTCTTGTTGCCAAGGGATATCGTTAGAAAGAAGGAGTCGACTACGATGAGATGTTCTCTCCCGTGGCAATGCTCAAATCTATTCGGATTTTGCTTGCTATAGCAGCATACTATGATTATGAAATATGGCAAATGGATGTGAAAACAACTTTCTTAATGGTGAGCTAGAAGAGGATGTGTACATGACACAACCTGAAGGTTTCACATCTTCGTCTGATCATAATAAAATTTGCAAGCTACAGAGATCCATTTATGGACTAAAGCAAGCTTCTCGAAGTTGGAATATTCGCTTTAACAAGACAATTGAAAAGTTCAATTTTGTTAGATGCGAAGAAGAACCTTATGTGTACAAAAAGGTTAGTGAGAGCACAATTATATTTTTAGTGTTGTATGTTGATGATATATTGCTCATAGGGAATGATATACCAGCATTGCAAAGTACCAAGATTTGGCTATCTGAACAGTTCTCCATGAAAAACTTGGGAGAAGCAGCTTATATATTAGGAATAAAGATCTATAAAGATAGATCTAGGAAGCTGTTTGGACTTTCCCAGTCTTTGTACATTGATACCATCTTAAAGAGGTATAATATGGATAATTCCAAAAGAGGCTATCTACCGATAGGCACTGGAATTACTCTCAGTAGGGAGGATTGTCCTAAAACACCTGAAGAGAGAGAACGCATGAGTAGGATCCCATACGCTAGTGCAGTGAGAGCTATCATGTATATCATGACATGTACACGTCCTGATGTGGCTTATGCACTAGGAGTGACTAGCCGATATCAGGCAAATCCTGGTAAGGACCATTGGAAGGTGGTGAAGACCATTCTTAAGTACTTAAGAAGGACTAAAGACCAATTCCTCATCTATGGAGATTCTGAGTTGAAACTTGAAGGTTATACTGATGCAAGTTTCTCTTCAGATAGAGATGATAGCAAATCTATTTCTGGTTATGTATTCACCTTAAATGGTGGTGTAGTGAGTTGGAAAAGTTCCAACCAAGCTACAGTATTTGATTCAGTGACTGAAGTAGAATATATAGCAGCTAGTGAAGCTGCTAAGGAAGCTGTATGGATGAAAAAGTTCTTAACTGAAGTTGGTGTGGTTCCTTCAATAGAAGGTGCAGTTCCACTGTTGTGTGACAATACTGGAGCCATTGCTCAAGCAAAAGAATCAAGATCACACCAAAAATCCAAACATGTTCTGCAAAGGTATCACTTGATAAGAGAGATCATTGAACGTGGAGATGTCAAGATTCAAAAGATTGATGGAAAGGAAAATGCTGTAGACCCATTCACTAAAGCTCTTGGCGCAAAGGAGTTTGACAAGCACAAGTAGAAATTGGGAATGAAGTACAAGAGCGATTGGCTCTAGTGCAAGTGGGAGATTGTTAGGGATATAGTAGATATGCCCTAGATCCAATATCATATTTGATGTTTTGAACGTATTTTTGTGAATATTATTTGATATAAAATATATATGGCATTTGATATTCTTTTATCATTTGATAAGGTCCTTGATTAAATTTTGAGACTTGACATTGTGATGAAGATCATGATAATGAGAGTAAAGTTTCTTATAATTTAATCTAAATTTGTTCTTGATCGTAAGATTATTAATTTGGACATTAGTAATCCGGTTAGATCAATATTTATGTGATCGTATTTATGGGATAAAGATTAGTTGATCTCATTAACTAAATTACATAGATAGATATGCATATAGAGATATGATCATTGAACCAACTCATTGGATAATTCCTAATGGTTAGAATTAACATAAAGTGTCAATAGGATATTCTCTTGAAGAATGTGATGTAACCGTTTCCTTTGACCTGAGATCGTCATAGTAATTGACAAGTTATTTATTGTGCTTTGGTACTAGACACCTATGGCCCTAGGGCGATAGTTGTAAGGATATTGGATACGATTAAATACTTGTAGAATTAGTGATTGATCAAGATGGAATCTGTCGACTCTTGGTAATGAGTTTAAGCTCCATGTTGTCATGAATTATAAAACGACCAAATTAAGACCTTGGCCAGGGCAATTGAATGAAAAGAAGAAAAGAGTTTCTTAGGTCATTCAATGGTCGATTATATTTGACATGAACACATAGTTGGTCGCCTATTAGGATTTGACAGTTGAACCATATCCTAGGGTGATCCAGAGCTATAAGGACAGAAGGAATTACTACATTATTCTTCTACTGGTTCTTGAGAGTAAATTGTATACTTCATGCTATCCGGTCGTTAAGGAGTGTTGCTAGACACCACCCTTGATTAGTATATTAATGTGATTGATTTACTACCGGTTTAGTATTGAACCTATGGGGTCGCACACTAACGAGTGTTCTGATCTTTGCTAAAGGATTAATTATTTTATTGATAATTAAATTAAAAAATTTAATTAGTCAAACAAATTTAGTTATTAGTCCAAATAAAATATTATTATATTTTTTGCTAGCACAGAGGATATAATTAATATTGCGGACAAATTGAAGTTTTCTATTTGGAATTGAAAAATTAGATTATATCTCTTGAATCTTGACTAGCTATTGGTTAAAATAATTATCAAAACATATACATATATATGTGATATATATAGTTGGTAATGTAAAATGGCATGCAAAACAAAAAACAAAAAAAAAAGGAAAATTTTGATATGCTACTGCCGATCATGTAAAACCTATTAGGAATGGGATTTATATTTTCCAATAGTAATTTGTGGAAAAGTCCAACTTGAGAATTGATCTAATACCACATTCAGTCACCGCCTCAATTCTCCTAAACCTAATGGGAACAAAGTGATGTTTGATGATATAAATATATCATTACAACATAAGGCACAACAGATATAGAAAAAGAAAGAAAACGTGAGAGTGGCGTAGAATCAAAAATACTCTCGACAAGAAAATTAGTTTTCTTGGTCTTTCACGTTTAGGCTACGGTTTTTGAGAAAAGTTTTAGCACAATATTTCCGTTCAATTTGTTTGCGGGTTTCATTGATCAAAGAGTTGATAGCAAGGGTCGGTCTCGGTGTGGATACGCATAGAGTCTTCGCACTATCGAAGAATTTTGAAACAAAACTCTCTTCACCAGGTACGTCTCTAATCTGATCTTTGACATGTAAATAAATTTTAAACGCGAAAAGATCTGCCTAGGATTGTTATTGTCATCCACTGCGTATTACGAACACCTATACGCAATCCTTCAACAACAACAACAAAGAAGAAAAACAATAGTACTTTAATTTATTCCATGATATATTATAACTAGTTAAATCAGAAAATTACAGAGGAACTGCTTATCATGAATATCATAATTACAAGAGGACTGACATAAAATACTTCTAGTCCAATCTCTTTCGACATCAAATTACACAATAAGTTGAGAATGTAATAAGCAATTCCTTTTAAATCGTTCGTCATTGCTCTCTTATTCACAGGGATGAGTGGACATTGAACTATACCAGCAAATAAATAAATAATATACCAATATAAATAGCGCAAATCTAAAATTTGGTTTAGTTGACTTCTTCCCCGATTGAAGTGCATGATTAACATACCATATGTTACGCCCAGTAAGAGAAAAAAGATCACATTCTTTTCCTTTATATGCATTACTATAGTCACAAAACACTTCTCTGCCTCCATTTTATGTTAGTGTTCGATAAATATCTGTTGAATTCCCCTCTCTACGTGCAATGAAAACTTCACAATATTTGGAGAATGATATTTTTGTATGACAATGAAATATTCAACGAAAAACATTTTGCTCGCACCAAAAAAGATGGAAAATTAAATACAATGCTGAAAGATGGAGGACAACGTAGATACATTTGATTTAGCAACTAAGTTGTAGAAATCTGATCAAATAGCTTTTTCAGAATGTAGTAACAATATTTAAATAGCCAAAAACATGACAAGTTAGATAAATATATTTCCTGATTAATAAGAGATGCCACATCAAGAGATGATGACCCTCTTTTATATAAATATATATAGATATAGATTTTTTAGTCCAAAATTGGTCCGCTCGTTTAGGCAAATATATAAATATTAAACAGATTATGACTCATTTCATTTATTGATTCAACTTGTTTTAAGTCGTCCAAAAATATAGTTCAATATGTACAATTGACACTTCTAAATGATAAACATGTTACCGTATACGGAGCTCAACACTTCCACCATCTTATCGATATCCACTTTCAAAATGCAACTTTACCCAAAATTCAAGGCAATTGAAATAGACAAAATCTTACAAAATATATGTACAAACTAAAAACAAGTTGCTAGGGTAAATGCAAATGTTCGATAGATTAAAGCCAAGAGAAGAAAGGTTTTCTTTCTTACCACTTCTGCAAAGGGCTCCATCGAAACCACTGGCGTGTCTAAACAACTGATAAATGAAAAAAAAATAAAAATCAATAACACCAAAGATATATCCAAATGTAGCGATTTTTTTTTTTTTTTTTTTTTTTGTAACAAACTAAAATGAGAAAATTTTCTACTAATTATTTATTTTGTCCACTTCTGAAAAATTGTCGGCGTGTCGGTTGTAAGTTTATTTGCTTCTCAAGAAACTTACTTTTCTGTAAACTAAATACCCATTTGTCATGCTAGATTACGAGTAAATGGAGACCAAACTTGTAAAGAAAGGGTGGAAGAAAATAAAAAGAAACTAACCTTGCAATAAACAGTGAATTGTGAAAGGAACAAAATGAGGCATTTAATTTGGTGTGAATATAGATGAGTGCTATTTAAGGTTTTAATTATGACTTCATGCAAAGGCATGTACTCTAGGAGAGATTTTCTAAGATTTCCATGTGTTTTATTTTTATTCATTTGTAAGAAGCAAGCAAAGATTTAAAGCCCGTTTGGACATACAAAATTTTTCCTTTTTTCCAAATTTTTTTTGAAAACAATATTTGGTTATCAAAATCTTCCCAATTTTTACAATTTCACTTGAAAATACATTTTCAAATTTGAAAAACTGGTTCTTACTAATTTTTCAATTGAAAATGAGAATTTGCTAGTTTTTAATTTTACAAATTTACCCTATACTTTTAAAATTTATAAAATGACCCCATCAATAATTAACCTACATGTTTGATAACAGTGGTAATATCAGTGGAAAGCGAACTATGTAAGAAAATGTGATATTGATTTTGTATCTTCTGTGTATTGCAGTATAGCAAAATATGATAACAGTTAAACAATAGCATGTTTGATTGTTTATTTCAAGTAGGATAATCAAATTGGGGTGGTTTTGATATTTTTTATAAGTTGTGGGGTATAAATCATGTTTTATGATTTTGAAAAAAAGACATCCAAATATGTTGTAAAAATTATAACCAAACAAACTTCATCTTCAATTCAAATTTTAGTGAAATTCCAAATTTGAATTTTTTATTGGAATTCATGTGTAAACGCCTACGTAGTCATTTGTAATACCATCTTAATATGGAAAATTATGATATGTGGATCCATCTTACCAATATCTTAAAAGTACAGTTTGCATCTTCTTTAAGAGAAAATGATTTTTGAATATCCTTACTAAAAGTATCATAAAGGAGACGATTTCAACTTATTTGTGAAAAAGATTTTTCAATATCTATATTAATTACTCCCTCCATTCCAGTTATGTAAACCCTGTTTTTCGAGACTTAAATTATGTAAACTTTGCCTAGTATTTTAAAAATATCATAAATAGAATTTTATTTAAGGTGAATATCTATATTTTAGTGAGATTTTAGGGATTTTACTTGGTGGCTAAGTCACTCTTCCCAAATCAGTAAGAATTCTCTCTCTTTTTCTTTGCAATGCTATTCTTCTTCTTTTATTATTTTTATAACACGTTATCAGCACGAGACTCTACCGTCTAAAGAAGTTCTTTGAGAAGATTAAGGTATAATTTTTCTCCTCTTTTAATTATACTGATATTATGAAAAGAAAGTTCGTTGCCCTTGAAATTTTGGGCAAGAACTATATGACATAGATGTTGGATGCTGAAATCCATTTAGATGCAACGGGTCTTGGAGAAGCCATTAAAGATAAAAATAAATCATCTACTCAAGACTGTGCTAAGGCCTTGATTTTCTTGCGCCATCACATTGATGAAGGATTGAAAATAGAATATCTCACATTCAAAGATCCACTTATTTTGTGGAATGGCTTAAAGGAAAGATATGACAACTTAAAGTTGGTCACTCTTCCACAAGCACGATATGATTTGGCTCATCTGAGGCTCCAAGAATTTAAGTCTGTTTCTGAATATAATTCTGCGATGTTCATAATTACTTCTAAATTGAAACTCTGTGGAGATACTATCACTGACTATGCTATGCTTGAAAAAACGTTCACAACGTTTCATGCCTCCAATATGGTCCCGCACCAGCAGTACCGAGAGAAAGGTTTCAAGAAGTACTCTGAGTTATTTCTCTTCTCCTTGTGGCTGAGCGAAACAACGACTTGCTCACCAGAAATCATGAAAATCGACCTACTGGGTCTACGTCATTGCTTGAAGTGAATGAGGTATATCCCATTATTCTAAGGGCTCATTTGGTAGGATGCATTAGATAAGCTAATGCATGCATTAACTTTGTGTATTAATAATACATTGTTAGGTAGACATTTTGAACCTATGCATTAGTTATGCAAGCATTAGTTATACATCCTATTTGGTATTATCCTATGTTTAACTAATGCATAGAAAACAACGGTATTAGCAATGTAATGGGTTTTAATGCATGCATTAGCTTAGTTAAAGACAAAATTGTCCTTCAAAATTTATGCTTGATTAAAGTATGCTAGTTAGTATATTAATGCAAGTTCAAAATAATCCAAATAGTGAGAAATAAATTTATATCCCTAGTAAATAAATAAATACTTAGCATATTTCTTTTTTTATAATAAATATTTAATTTTATTTTACAATATAGGTTGACATATAAAATAATTTTTTTAAAATTTTCTCATATAAAAACATTTCTCAATATATGTTTCTTTTAAAAAGTTAGAGTGTGGACCAGTTTTGAGGGCATTTTTGTAAACAAACAATTCTTTTAGAAATTGTACAATGCTTTAATACATCAAACCAAACAATAGATAAGAAATATGTCAGCATAACTAATACCAGCATAACTAATGCAAGCATAACTAATATCAGCATTACTAATACCAGCATTACTAATACACCCTATTCAGCATTATTCTTATGCACCCTACCAAACGACCCCTAAGCGTGGAAAAGGTCGCGGCCAAGGAATTTTTTTTTCTAGTGTTAATCAATCCCCCCCCCCCCCAAAAGAAAAATAACCACCAAAAGTAGAAAGGGAAAGACGAGAAGCCAAAGGCAAATGGTTCAGAAACAGAATGTTATCGTTGCAGTGGAAAAGGGCATTGAGCAAATATTTGTCGTACACCAAGACATTTGGTGTCACACCTCCTTTTTCCGCCCCCCGCGACGTTTCTCCAATTAAAGGACAATCGAAATGAGATTTGTTTATTTATATCAGAGTCGCCACTCGGGAGATTTAGGGTGTCCCAAGTCACCGGTTTAATCCCGAATCGAGGAAAAGAATGACTCTGTTTAACAGTCCGTGAACTAGAAATCCGGATAAGGAATTCTATTAACCCGGGAGAAGGAGTTAGGCATTCTCGAGTTCCGTGGTTCTAGCACGGTCGCTCAACTATCATATTCAGCTTATTTATCTGATTTTAACAATTGTGCACTGATATGCAAATTATAAGTCTTTTACCGCTTTTATTATTATTATTATTATCATTATTTTAACAAAGAATTGCAACGTTGTGAAAATGTATCTCGAACCACATCACAATCAATATACCCGTGATTATCGACACGTTCCGACTTCGTTGAGACTTGGATTTGGGTCACATCAATGTACACCCGAGTTTAAGAAGGTGAAATTGATTAAAACGCGTACCTAAAGAGACTAACGCGTTGTTATTTTTTGGGGAAAAGCCGTGAAGTTCACTAAGCGGCCGATCCCGAAGTCTATCCACTTATTATGCCCATTTATTGAGGGCCCCGCAACTTGTAATTTATTTGGCGAGGCACGCCTCATTTTTATTTTAAAGGATCATCCTATAGTTACTATGTTTTTCTATTTTTGCATCTGTCTCTAAAAATGAAAGAAAAGGTCCTAATTTATTTGCATTCTTGTGGGTTGTTATGGTTGAGTTTCGACCATGATCCGTTAAATCTGAAAATGATGCAATAAGGGCGGTCTGTTTGCCAACGTCGGCCCAAGTCCAACGTCTAAAATGTTAAACTGAACCTGGGTCGTCTTATTCACATGTTACTACCTAGTTACATTATCCTACATACATTCGGCATTTAAGAGGCAGAAATGTAGAAATGAGAACATCTAATTAAACACATTATCGCGAGTTAGATTAGGCAGTTTGTTAATTGAAATAGCTTAAATTGTCTAGTAATTAATTACCTAAGGCCTGTTATGCTTTTGAAACATGTTGTTTAATAAGAAAATTGAAATAGCAGCATGTTAAGGAATACACCATCAATCCCTTTTTTTTAACTATAAGAAAAACATAAAGTTCACCAACTAAATGACATGTATAAATGTTCAGTTACATCACAGCTAACTACATGGTTCTAGTAGAGAAAGTGAACTATCATACATACAACTAATGTTCAGTATATTTCTAAAGTGAATTCAAAATAACTTCAACTCTTCATTTTTGTATTCATGCTTCAAATTTCAGCCTACATTGACCAGTGTATCAGTTGTGTACCTGGTATAGGAAAGCAAAAGAAGGAGAGGAAGATCAGTAGTGCAAACAGCAACAACAAATTCAGCAACAAACAGCAACGCCCAATAGCAAACAGTAGCAGATTCAACAACCAAGCAGGAAATCCAGTTTGCAACCCAGCAATACTAAAAACAAGCACAGGCAAAGCAGAGAAGGAACCAGATGCAAGAAAGTAGTAGCTTCTGATTTTTGAAACCTCAAAGAGAAACAACCCCAGGCTCTTGGTGTAAAGCTCAATCTCAAACCCTCAATATCTCTGGAAATTATGTTCAAATTCCAGCCAAATCTCACTCTATATCTCTCTGAAGTGTCTTAAAATTTTAGCCTAGAAATGACTTTCTGATTACTTAGCTTCTTAGGGTAAAAAGCCAGCCTATTCAACTCTATTCTCTGGACTTTTTGTGTGAAAAAACCAGCCTATATGCTCTGAAAATAAACTGACCTTCTAAGGTTTAAAGACCATCTCTCTTAGTAAAAAATGACTCTATTTATAGCCCAAAACAGGCCCACTCATCCCTGCCTTGAGATTATCAGACTAATTCTGCCCATACCCTCTACTTCCCCACTCCTAAGTGTCTTTTCTTGATGTAAACTATTTGGTTCCCCATGCTAGCATGCATTGTCTCTATTTGTTTTAATCAAGAGTTATGGGAGGGGTTATAGTATTCAAATAAACCCATGCTCTCATGTTATGCACCCCACTAACAATTAAACTAAGGTTAACAAATGACCACTAGGAAAACTTAAGCTTACAACCTATTAAAATCCTATTAAACTCCCAAAATTACCCCTTAACCCTTGCATATTATTGTATTACCCTAAGCCTTACTTGTCTGAAATTACCAACTATATAAGCTTAAACTTAACACTGATTTTCGATTGATCTATTAAATTTCTACAGCTATATCCAATTCTCAGCCTAAGTTCAACTTAAAATCAGATCACAAGGGGTGTCAATCAGATGAAATAAGTTGATCAAATTGGGAACCAATCCTGATCAACTCAAAGCAAACAATCAACAGGGAGCAAACGATGAAGCAATAACAATCAGGCTTCTATGGCAAACTATGAAGAACATGGGATTACTGAATGAACGAGCAGTCTAGTTCAAAGACAAAACTGAACATATCAACAGGTTCATTACAAGTTTAGCATAGCAGATGTAGAACTGGTAAACATACATGGAGAACATCAATGAACTGCTATCATGTTTTCTCTAATTTTTAAACAAATTAATTGACGACACTTATTTAACTGACTATACAAGCTATAACAGATAACAAAAAATCAATAAACACAAAAGCTAACAGGTGATTCTAGCGGCTTTGGACAAAACCGGGACTTTATACGAAACTAACTAATCGACGAACTTGTTCGTATTGATTGCATAGCTTAAAGAACATTCAAACGAACAAAAGAAAGTTTCGACCAAATAAAAGGTCTGGAGATCAACAGACTTGACAGAAAATCAAAAAATAAACTAAACTAAACATGAAAACAGATAAAAATCATAGAAGAACAAAAGAAAGGGAAAAGTTACCTCAGGGACTCGAAATCAAACTGACTCAGGCTCGAACTCGGACTTGACCATTTTTAGGTCGAATGGACCTTAATCGAGTGTTCTCAACTAAGAATACTTCGACTAAGGTTTATTAGACCACAAACCCTCTGCTAATTTGGACGAATTCCTGGTTTTTTGGATTTCTAGGGTTCTTGGGGCTCAGATTAGGGCTCGAAGGGTTTTAGTCAGATTCGACCGGAACCAATGGCGTTTAGGGTGTGAGGGAGGTCAGGAGGTGTTGTGGTATGAATTTGGGGTAGATTGGGATAGGTTTCCGTTTGGCTCGAATCTTCAAATGAATATTCGAGAAGATAGGAGATGATTCGAGCCAAACGGTTACCGGATTCGGAAAGAGGGTGGTCAGATGGTCTTATGGTGTTAAGATGGTGGCCGGCGGCGTTATTGCTGCTGGGTTTCAGGCGAGGGAGTCCTAAGGCAGCTAGGGTTTGAAGGGTTCATCTCTGAGAGACGATAATGAACATGAGATGAAGGGGGGGTTTGGTTCGGGGGCGTGGGGTGAGAGACGGGCCTTATATAGGTAAGGGGTGGTTTGATCCTGGCCGTTGGATGAAGTGAGATCGGTGGCCAGGATCTTTCACTTAATGTGGAACGGTGCCGTTTGTTTAAGTGATGATTGGGTCGGTTTCATTCATGAATGGGTCGGGTATAGGGGCGTTCTTGAGACTGTTGGATTAAATGAAATGAACGACTCTGATTAAACACGCCTAAACGACATCGTTTCAACTTAGACGGGAGGTGAACTGGACCGTTAGATCTGTTTGATCAACGGTCCATATCTGATAAGCCAGAACGACGTCGTTTGGTGAGGTCATGGAGATCAGAGGACCGAACTGGGTTATTTAAAATGAATTGGACTTGATTTTTGGTCTTAAAATTCCAGCCCAATCCAGTTTCCTTTATTTTTTCAACCTTCTTTTTTTCTTATTTTAATTTCTAATTTAAACAAAATTCCTAATTAAATTGTAAAACCAAAATTAAACTACACAAATATTAATTAACACTTAACAATAATTAACACACAAATTAAAACATTTAATTAAAATAAAATCACACAATGACAACAAATAGAATGAAAAAATGCATATTTTTTGTGATTTTCTTTTTAAAACCAAATTATGGTTTAATTAATTCCTAAATGTACAATTAAATCCTAAATATGCATGCAACATGTATTTTTGTATTTTTTAATTAACTACAACAAAGTAAACGTTTACGGACAAAATAATTACCCAAAATGTCACGCAAATTCTCAAAATTGTACCCGAAGGCAACTTGCTTTATTTTTTGATTTCTTTTGGAGTAATTTCCGTGAAGCAAAAATCACGTGCTCACAGCTGCCCCTCTTTGTCCGAAAACACAAAGAGTTTTCGTGCAAAGATAAAGTGAGCGGATACGAGCGATTTTTGCCCGTTGGAATACTCCGTGTGAAGCATTTTTGAAAAGATTTAACCGAACCTTTGCTTCAAAGGTTTCCTACATATCCCTGGCTAAAGGGGAATCAGGTTAATGTAGTTCGGGAAGTTTTGGTAGCTGGGACTACCATGGAGCCGTGGATTTACTGTTACTGTTGTTGCATGCTGTTACTGCTACTTACTGACCTCCGTATTACACCATGCTGAAAGAAAATAAGAAGCTAGACTAAACTATAGTCTATGAATTACAAAATCTTATCTAGATCTTCAGTCTTGCTCTTGTGTCTCTCGTTGCTTTGATGTCTCGGTGACTCCTCTGGTATTTCCTGTCTTGTATTCTCCCTTGACTGCCGATCTCAAACTGCCTATTTCCTTCTTGCGAGCTTCGCATTATTTTCCATCGAATCTTGAACTTCCTTCCTCTGCTGGGGATCTTTGTTGTTTCTTGCTGGGGATTTCGTTTGTATTCCTCTGCTTTACTGACTTGAAATTTTAGTGTATTCCTCTATTATATGGGCGGGCTCCCAACTTCAAAACTCAACAACAACTTCGAAAGATAAATTGTCATTCCGTTCTTCAGGCGGGGCTCCTGACCTCAACAACAACTTTGAAAAATAAATCGTCATTCTGTTCTTCAGGGAGGGCTCCTGACTGCTACAAAACAAAGGAAATTCTCTGCCCCAGTTTTCACTAGGAAGATTTGTGAATCGTTAGCAACATTGTAAACCACTTATACTATATGAAACGGTGGGAGTAAACTAATGACTAGGCTAGGATGTGCGTCTCCTATCAGTAAAACCAAAGACTCTGACTAGCAGATGCGTCTGCTATCCTAAAACCTGAATGACCAAATTTAAAAAGTGCATCTCCTAAAGATGAATTTAAATGGTCAAGACTAGGAAGTGTGTTTCCTATGGGTGAAACTTCAATGACTCAACTTAGGAGGAAATGCGTCTCCTATAGGTAAAGATAAATTTAGGAGGAAATGCCTCTCCTATGGATAGAACTATACTTAGGAGAAAATGCCTCTCCTATGGGTAAGACTAAACTTTAGGAGGAAATGCCTCTCCTATGGGTAAAAATAAACTTAGGAGGAAATGCCTCTCCTATGGGTAAAACTAAACTTAGGAGGAAATGCCTCTCCTATGGGTAAAAATAAACTTAGGAGGAAATGCCTCTCCTATGGGTAGGACAAACTTAGGAGGAAATGCCTCTCCTATGGGTAAAACTAAACTTAGGAGGAAATGCCTCTCCTATGGGTAAAAATAAACTTAGGAGGAAATGTCTCTCCTATGGGTAGGACAAACTAAGGAGGAAATGCCTCTCATATGGGTAAAACTAAACTTAGGAGGAAATGCCTCTCCTATGGGTAAAACTAAACTTAGGAGGAAATGCCTCTCCTATGGGTAAAAATAAACTTAAGTAGGAAATGCCTCTCCTATGGGTAAAAATAGACTTAGGAGGAAATGCCTCTCCTATGGGTAAAACTAAACTTAGGAGGAAATGCCTCTCCTATGGGTAAAACTAAACTTGAGGAGGAAATGCCTCTCCTATGGGTAAAAATAAACTTAGGAGGAAATGCCTCTCCTATGGGTAAAACTAAACTTAGGAGGAAATGCCTCTCCTATGGGTAAAAATAAACTTAGGAGGAAATGCCTCTCCTATGGGTAAAAATAAACTTAGGAGGAAATGCCTCTCCTATGGGTAAAAATAAACTTAGGAGGAAATGCCTCTCCTATGGGTAGGACAAACTTAGGAGGAAATGCCTCTCCTATGGGTAAAACTAAACTTAGGAGGAAATGCCTCTCCTATGGGTAAAAATAAACTTAGGAAGAAATGCCTCTCCTATGGGTAAAAATAAACTTAAGGAGGAAATGCCTCTCCTATGGGTAAAATAAGACTTAGGAGGAAATGCCTCTCCTATGGGTAAAACTAAACTTGAGGAGGAAATGCCTCTCCTATGGGTAAAAATAAACTTTGGAGGAAATGCCTCTCCTATGGGTAAAAATAAACTTAAGGAGGAAATGCCTCTCCTATGGGTAAAAATAAACTTAGGAGGAAACGCTTCTCCTATGGGTAAAAATAAACTTAGGAGGAAATGCCTCTCCTATGGGTAAAACTAAACTTGAGGAGGAAATGCCTCTCTTATGGGTAAAAAAACTTAAAAGACCTAGCTTCAAATGGCCTTTTGCGTAGGCAGAATTGGAGCACTACACCTGTAAAATTCACCCTTCCTAGCTTTGATATGAACCTAGCTTCCATCCCTGTTTCAAACGAAGGAAACTTGTGAGTTTAAACATGGTGGTTGTTGCGCTACTCCGGCTGGGGATGCTATCAACCCTTTTCCTCTTGTCCTGAATTATCTTTATTCAAAACTACTTCCCTCAAACTTGTACTGTCTTCTATGCGAACTGCTGGGGATAACATTTTCTCAAAAACGTGTTATCTTACTCCTCCAAAGACTACTTCCCTTAAGACTGATGTTTTATTCCTCTGCAAACTGTTTTTCTGTTTATATTCTTCCTTCGAAGACTATCTCCCTTTAAACTCGTGTTACCTTCCTCCTGACATTGCTTTCTTTAAAGCTTGTTTTGCCTTCTCCCGAAAAACTGCTAGGGATATCGCTTTTCCCAAAACTGTGTTAGACTTCTCGAAACTTTTTGAAATGAACAAAAATTTTCTGCCCCAGTTTGATAATCTTCTTTGTGACCCTATCTTTCTGCTGTCAGTAATATTCCCTTTCCCTGCTTCAAATCAAAGAAAAATTTGTTAGTTTAAAATGGGGCGAGTTGTCGTGCCCTTTCTGCTGGGGATGGTTCTTCTTTTCTCTTCCTTGCTTTGCTATAAAACTGGCTGGGGCTGATATTCTAGCTGGGGATGGTTCTTCTCTTCTCTTCCTTCCCCGCTCTGTGTTATTCGACCATTGTGGAGCTTGGTCGAGAATCGGTCGGAGTTATCCCTGTGTTTTGCAAGTCTGTTAGGGATCCTCCGAACCTTTTAACTGTTGCTTTTCCGTTTTCTCCAACTTCCCCTGGAAATTTTTTGCCCTCTTGGGGTCTAAACCCATTCATCGTTTGTTCTTGATACCAACCTCTTTTCGCTTTGCCGCTTTATCTTTTGGGCCTGTCCTATTTGCATTTTATTTTGCATTAATTTGGCGACTGGTAGTAAGCTCTGAAAATCCTTTTCAAAAACAACTGCCGGGGAAGTAAAGTCTTTAAACCAAGAAATGAAAAAGTAATTATCTCAAAAATAGAAAAAGAAAGAGTCTTTTCTGAACAAATGCTGGGGAAAAAAGGAAAGAAAAGAACTTATCTGAATGATACAACCAATCCCAATGATCATGTCGCGCATTCCGGATTAATCAACCTAGTCTATTTGTATCAATCAACCTTTCGGACGACCTCGTGTTGCTGGGGATAAACAGGCACTCAACTCTTTGCCAAATGCGGATCCTTTCCGTCAATCTTGTCTTGTCGCCTCATAGTGCCTTCAACTCCCGTCGCCTTACGGTGCCTGTGAAGGTTTTCACCGATAAGACTCTCTCATTTTATTTTATTTTCCAGCTGGGGATCGGAGTGCTACCGATATGACTCTCTGTTGGGGGATTCTTTCGGCTATCAATTCATTTCCAGATTATGATCTTCTTCTTTTGCTGGGGATCAAAGTGTTATTCCTAACTTCCATTTGCATTGATTTAGCACCTTTTGGATACTGATCGGGAGGTCTTTTTTGGACATCAATATGGGTTTTGCATATGGTTAAAAGAAAAGGGGTAACAAGAGGTTCAAAAATAATTTTGATGTGTAAAACATTACAACTCTTGGAATCAACTTTCTTTTCCAAAATTATAAACACAAACTTCTACCCCAGTTTTTCTTGCTTGGGGATTTTTATTTTTGTTATACTATGACCGAGCCGTGAGGCGCCTACGTATCCTTCTTTGAGGAATCAGGTCAAACGTAGTTCCCAATTCTTTTATTTTTCTTGCGATTTTTCTTCTGTCTTTATTATCATTGTTTCCTTTTTTCATTTTAATTACTAATTCCAAAAGAGGGGTATGAAAGAATAAATAAGGCTCAAAAGGGGAAGCAAATGATAAAGTGTTTGGATAGAAGAAAGAATTGTCTCCGTCATTTAATTCTCCGACAAATGCCAACCACGAACAACAATTACAAGCAAAAGAAATCATATATAATATCTCTTAACTGCGTCAGAATTGACAGCCATGTCGACGCATTTCCCGTCGATATCTGTTAAACATAAAGCGCCATTGGACAATACTATGGTTACAATGAATGGCCCTTGCCAATTCGGGGTGAACTTGCCCTTTGCCTCAGCCTGATATGGGAGGATGCATTTCAACACTTGCTGTCCCACTTCAAACTTCTGGGGACGTACCCTTTTGTTGTATGCTCTTGCCATTCTCTTTTGATATAACTGGCCATGACACACAGCTGCCAGTCTCTTTTCATCAATCAAGCTCAACTGCTCCAAACGGGTTTTGACCCACTCGTCATCCTCGATCTCAGCTTCAGCAACAATCCGAAGGGATGGAATTTCGACTTCCGCCGGTATTACTGCTTCGGTTCCATATACCAACAAATAGGGAGTGACCCCTACTGAAGTCCGAACAGTAGTGCGATAACCCAACAATGCAAATGGTAATTTCTCATGCCATTGTCTGGACCCTTCTACCATCTTCCTCAATATCTTCTTGATGTTCTTGTTAGCTGCTTCAACGGCTCCATTTGCCTTGGGACGATATGGTGTGGAATTACGGTGTGCAATCTTAAACTGTTGACATACTTCCTTCATCAAATTGCTGTTGAGATTAGCACCATTATCCGTGATGATCACCTTTGGGACCCCAAATCGACAGATGATATGGGAGTGAACAAAATCCACTACTGCCTTCTTGGTTACTAACTTGAAAGTTTTAGCTTCAACCCACTTAGTGAAATAGTCGATGGTCACCAGAATGAACCTATGACCGTTGGTAGCTGTCGGCTCAATAGGTCTAATGACATCCATCCCCTATGCAACAAATGGCCATGGCGCTGACATTGTATGCAATTCTGTCGGCGGAGAATGAATCAAATCTCCGTGTATTTGACATTGATGGCATTTCTGCACGAAACTGATACAATCATGCTCCATAGTGAGCCAATAATACCCCGCTCGAAGAATCTTCTTCACCAATACATATCCGCTCATATGTGGCCCGCAAACTCCAGCATATACCTCTATCATAACTATCGTGGCTTGACTGGCATCTATACATCTCAGCAACCCCAAATCTGGGTTCTTTTGTACAACACTCCTCCACTGAGGAAGAATCCACTTGACAATTGCCGAATGGCTCTTTTTTGATCTCCGGTGGCCTGCTCCGGGTATATCCCTATCCTGAGGTACTCCTTTACGTCATAAAACCATGGCTCGCCATCCGCTTCTTCCTCTACCATGTTGCAATAAGCATGCTGATCACGAACCTGAATGTGCAATGGGTCAACATGAATTTTATCTGGGTAGTGTAACATCAATGCTAAAGTGGCTAATGCATCGGCAACCTCATTATGAACTCTTGGGATGTGTCTGAACTCCACTGATCGAAATCGCTTGCTCAAATCTTGCAAACATTGTCGATATGGTATGAGTTTCAAATCCTGTGTTTCCCACTCACCCTGAATCTGATGCACCAGGAGGTCCGAGTCTCCCAAGACCAAAACGTCCTGGACATCCATGTCTGCAGCTAGTCGCAGATCCAAAATGCATGCCTCATACTCAGCCATGTTGTTGGTACAATAGAAACGTAGCTGAGCTGTAATAGGATAATGACATCCTGTTTTAGAAATAAGTACCGAGCCTATGCCAACTCCCTTGGCATTTGCGATTCCGTCAAAGAAAAGCTTCCAGCCTGGTTCCTCAGGTAATTCCAACTCACCTGTATGCATTACTTCCTCGTTAGGAAAATACGTCCTCAATGGCTCGTATTCTTCATCAACAGGATTCTCAGCCAAGTGATCGGCCAGCGCTTGGGCTTTCATGGCCGTCCTCATCACATGGACGATATCAAACTCCGTGAGCAAAATTTGCCATTTTGCTAACCTCCCTGTAGGCATAGGGTTTTGGAAGATATACTTTAATGGATCCAGGCGTGAAATGAGATAAGTAGTATATGAGGACAAATAATGCTTCAATTTCTGGGCCACCCAAGTTAGGGCAACATGTCTTCTCGAGTTGAGTGTATTTAACCTCATATACCGTAAACTTCTTGTTGAGATAATAGATGGCTTGCTCCTTCCTTCTTGTAATGTCGTGTTGCCCCAACACGCAGCCAAACGAATTCTCCAGGACCGTCAGATAAAGGATTAACGGTCTCCCTGGCTCAGGTGGGACCAACACAGGTAGGTTTGATAAATATCCTTTGATCTGGTCAAATGTATCCTGACATTCCGCCATCTATTCTATCGTAGCATCTTTCTTTAATAGTCGAAAGATGGGTTCACAAGTTGCTGTGAGTTGAGCGATAAATCTGCTGATGTAGTTTAACCTTCCCAACAGACTCATTACTTATATCTTATTCTTCGGCGGTGGCAAATTTTGTATAGATTTGATGTTTGACGGGTCCAGTTCAATACCCCGCCAACTGACGATGAATCCTAATAGCTTTCCAGATGGAACACCAAAGGCACATTTAGCCGGGTTGAGCTTAATGTCATACCTTCGCAGTCTTTGGAAAAACTTCCTTAGATCGGCTACATGGTCTTCCTGATGCTTAGACTTTATGATGACATCGTCCACGTACACCTCGATTTCTTTGTGAATCATGTCATGAAACACAGTGGTCATTGCTCTCATGTACGTTGCCCCAGCATTCTTCAAACCAAATGGCATCACTCGGTAGCAATAAGTTCCCCACGGCGTAATGAAGGCCATCTTTTCTGCATCTTCTTCATCCATCAGAATCTGATGATACCCAGCATAGCAATCTACAAAAGATCCAATCTCATGCCCGGCACAATTGTCAATCAAGATATGGATGTTGGGCAAAGGAAAGTTGTCCTTTGGGCTTGCCATGTTCAGATTGCGGTAATCGACACACACCCTAATTTTCCCATCTTTCTTCGGCACTGACACCACATTAGCCAACCAATCAGGATATCGAGTGACACGAATAACCTTTGCTTGTAGCTTCTTGGTTACTTCTTCTTTAATCTTCACACTCATATCCGTCTTTAACTTTCTCAATTTCTGTTTGACGGGAGGGCATACCGGGTCGGTGGGCAATTTATGGACTACTAAATCCGTGCTTAACCCCGGCATGTCGTCATATGACCAGGAAAATACATCTTTGAATTCAATAAGTGTTTTGATTCCTCCCTGATATTTGGTGCAATGTGGATGCTTATTTTAGTTTCTCTGATATCGCCGGCATCCCCTAAATTGATGTCTTCCGTGTCATTTAAGTTTGGCCTGGATTTTTCTTCAAACTGGCTTAACTCCCTGTTTATCTCCTCGAAGGCTTCATCCTCATCGTATTCTGATTCATTATCATAATCGACCTCTTGTATGGTTAATTCGTAATCAGATTGATCTTTTAGACTAGGTTGAAGATCCGTTGTGCATGCCATGTCGTTAAGACCAGTATGAAAAGAATTGTTCAGAAAAAGAAAAGAAAGAAACAAAAATTAAAAATAAAAATAAAATAAAATAAGGAATGAAAAAAAGAAACTTCTCATTTTATTGAATCATGGGATAACAAGGTTTCACACTTTGCTGCGCAATACTAATAATAAAAGGGAATCCGAATTACAACCCTGGAATAATCCAGGAAACAAAAGGAAAATCAGAGCCAACTACCAGGACTCCCTCCAAGTAGGAAGAGGAGTAGCTGTCCAATTGTTGAAATTGGCCCTAGGCCCAACAAACTGTATTTCTGCCTTACTGGAACCCTCTCCAGCCTCTATCATGTTGACATCTGCGAACATTCTCTCAAAGCCCTCATTCAAATCTCCATCCGGCCCAATCAAAGGTCCAAGAACTTCTGGGACTGGTAACTTTCTGCACCCTGCTTTGACAAATGATCTGGACAGTCGTGGAATTGGCTTAGGAAGGACCCAAACTCTTTTCTTCATCTTGCGGGCCCGTTTTACATCCGCTGCGGTAGGCTTGAATCTCAACCCAAAAGTATCCAGGTTCTTGGGCAAAGAAACTGGCTCGACCATTCCCTGCAGATCAATCCCAAAACCTTTTCCTGGTACAAACCCGATGTTCAGCATCTCTGAGGCTATCATGAAGGTTGCAGCCGTGATTCTGGGAAGTGGAAGGCCCCCACCCTCAGGACCTTTGTCCACTGAGACTGCGTCAAAAACCTGATAAACCCATGAGCCCTTGTCATCGTCGGTTTCTATGAAGGGCACAATAACATCACTGACGGCATGTGTACCGTCATCCCCATGTACAACAACCTCTTGTCTATCCCATTCAAACTTGACCATTTGATGCAGTGTAGAAGGCACTGCTTTAGCTGCGTGGATCCAAGGTCGTCCCAACAAAAGATTGTACGACACCACCACATCTATCACTTGAAATTCCATGGTGAACTCGACTGGACCAATGGTTAATTCCAGTACGATATCACCCAATGTGTCAGTACCGCTTCCATCAAAACCTCGGACGCAGACGTTGTTCTTGTGGATCCTACCATCAGCAACCTTTAGTTTGTTTAGAGTGGCCAAAGGACAGATATTTGCACTTGATCCATTATCAATTAGTACTCGAGTGACCACCGAGTCTTCGCATATTACCGTCAAGTAGAGTGCCCTGTTGTGTTGTGTACCCTCTACCGGTAACTCATCGTCAGAGAATGTTACTCGGTTTACTTCGAAGATCTTGTGCACTATTTTCTCCAAATGGTTCACTGAGAGCTTGTCCGGGACATGGGCTTCGTTCAAAATCTTCATTAAGGCCTGACAATGATCGCTTGAATGGATCAACAAGGATAGCAATGAAACCTGGGCTGGGGGTTTTCTCAACTGCTCTATAATTGAGTAGTCCTGGGCCTTCATCTTCTTCAAAAACTCTTCTGCTTCTTCCTCCGTTACTGGCTTTTTTATTGTTACAGGATTGGTCCTTCTCAGTTCCGCGGGAACAAAACACCTTCCTGAACGGGTTAAGCCCTAGGCCTCACATATTTCTTCCACAACTTCCTTCCCCTTATGCATCACTGTCATTTGACTGTAGCTCTATGGCACTGCTTTCTCACTTGTTATCGGCAACTGCATTACTGGCCTGATAACGACTGGTTCTACGCGGTCCCCCTTCACTACCAACGTTGGGGTGCTTGATACTCCCGGCAGTACTACCCCGACTGACTCTGGCTTCTTCGCAGCAATAGACGAACCTTTCCCCACTACCACAAATGGCTTGTCGTCTACCTTTCCCAATTGTACCACTGCCCTTTCACTGGTTGACTTTTCATTTGGGTTGGCCCGAATCATCATTACCGTTTGCGAGGGCTTTTTGGGTTTCCCTCCTTTGTGCACTAGTTCGATCATGTGGGCCTCATGGTGCACCGGTAACGGGTTTTCATTGATGTTGGGTGCCTCTGGTGCCTAAACCTCGATCCTATTTGTGTCAATAAGATCTTGTATGGCAATCTTCAACTTCCAACACTTCTCAGTATCGTGCCCGAGATCCCCTGAACAATATTCTCAACTCACTGAGTGGTCCAGATTTCTGGGAAGGGGATTTGGCAATTTGGGTTCAACAGGACTTAATAAGCCTATCTGCCTCAACTTGTGGAACAGAGTAGTATAGGTTTCTCCCAACGGAGTGAAGGTTCTCGGCCTTTGCGTCCTTTCGTTCCTAAAAGCCTGACTTCCGCAGAAGCTTGGCCCCGAAGGATTCCTGTAGGCCCTTGGCGGCGGATATGTGTTTTGTGGAAGTGGATATGTGTGTTGGGGAGGTGGATATGTATGTTGGGGAGCCGGCGCACGCCATTGCGGGCGAGCCGGAGGCTGGGTGTAGGTTTGGGCGTGATGGACAGAGAAATGTGGCTCTTGTGGTGGATAATAGGGTTGTGGAGGGTTGTATGGAGTGTGTGGATAATTTGGGTAATGGGGTTTGGGTTGGTATCGAGGGGAAGGACCTCTTGACCTAGACCAAGTGCCCGCATCGACTATGGCGACCTCCTCTCTCTTCTTTTTCCCGAATGCACCCCCGTGCCACTCTGGATAGCCTAAGTTGTGGCCTTGATTGCAGAATAACTCATTATCTTGTTGGACCTGAGTCCCTCTTCAACCATGGCGCCCATTTTTACTACTTCATTAAAAGATTTACCAACTGACGTCACCAGGTGACCAAAGTAAGTTGGCTCCAAAGTTTGTAAGAAGTAGTCCACCATTTCACCTTCCCTCATTGGCGGATCGACTCTCGTTGCTTGTTCCCTCCAACGGAATCCGAATTCCCTGAAGCTATCTCCAGGCTTTTTCTCAAGTTTTAATAGTGTGAGACGGTCCGGGACAATCTCAAGGTTATACTGGAAGTAACCTGCAAATGCTTGTGCTAGATCATCCCAGGTATACCACCTGCTAGGATCCTGCCTCGTGTACCATTCGAGTGCGGACCCGCTTAAACT
Source organism: Nicotiana sylvestris (assembly GCF_000393655.2). NCBI lineage: Eukaryota > Viridiplantae > Streptophyta > Magnoliopsida > Solanales > Solanaceae > Nicotiana > Nicotiana sylvestris. The sequence goes on along the minus strand of NC_091065.1, from coordinate 77,380,971 downwards.
TTGACCAAAATAAGCTATCAAGAGCTCATCCTTTCCACCTGGTCCTCTCATCTTACTACAGAAACCTCGTAGATGTGCCATGGGGTCACCATGTCCCTCGTATAGATCAAATTTGGGCATCTTAAAACCCGCCGGCAATTGAACATAGGGGAAAGGACATAGATCTTTGTAGGCCACACTAACTTGGCTGCCCAATCCATGCATATTCTTGAAGGATTGCTCCAGGCTCTTCATTTTATGAAGCACTTCATCCTGCTCCAGACTCTTAGTCGGCCTCTCAATTTCTGCCGGGAGTTGAAGGTGAGGGATGTAAGTGTATGGCTTGGGTGCTTTAAAGGTTGGTTCAGGGGGATAATACTGGTGATCGTGAGCCTTAAACAACGGCTCGCTGGAGGATCTTTGCAGTGTGGCTGGTGGAGGTGCCCTGAAGACAGGGACAGTTGGCGGAGGAGGGTTTTGTTTGGGTGGTGGAGCTTGGGGATTATAGGAAGTTTCCCCTTGATAGTATTGGGCAATGGGGAAGTTCGTTGATGGACCAGTGGGAGGGTGTTCCGGAGTTCGAGCTGGCAAGAGGGTAGGAGTAGGGGGAAGGGTTTGTGATGTTTGTCCCCTAGCCCAGGCTAGGTGCATCCCCGCTATCTCCTGTATCAACCTGTCTACCTCTTCTTTCATTACTTGCATCTCTGTCTTTTCCTCCTGAACACTTTTGTCCGAACCAGACATACTTTTCAGAATGGGCCCTTTAGATCTTGTGTGATAGTGGTACTCTGCCAGAACGTTCTAACGAGCTAACTATTTCGAAACTTCTTTCTCTGAAATAAACAACAAACTTGTTAGCGTTAGAGTTTAACATATAGTGTAATTTCACATTGGGAATGCAATGTTCCTAGGCAGTTCCACCATTTCTAACATGTTTTTGCTCCAACCGCATGCGTCATCCCGGCTTGTTTTATTTGTGCCTTTAAAGTGTTTTGGGAACCCTCCGTTTTCCTCTCTATTATTTTCTTTTCTTCTCTCTTTTTCTTTTTTCTTTTTTAGTGGTGGTCGAATCTTATGTGGATTGCCTACGTATCACATCCCCGCGTGAATCAGACCTTTGGAATCATTCAATTCATCACCAAAATTTGCTATTACAAGCTACTTATTTTAAACAAAGAATAGCAAAATGCAAATTCCAAAATACTTAACCTGACTTGATGAAAAAACAACATATGGGAAGATAACAGACCCATAAAGTCAACAAACAAGACCTGAACTAGGGATACATTAAAGCTTTCAATTTAGGTGCCCGCGAGGCATCGTTCGGCCTTTCCGCGGGCTTTGGTGTAAGACCCTTTTGTAAGATTTTCAACTCATCCATGATCCGGTAGACGTAGCCCATGACGGAGGCAAGAAGGGTATCATGAGGTATTTGCTCACATGCTAGGCATCTCATGTAGATGTAGTGCCCAATCTCATCAATCCTACCCCGGATGTTATCCCTTTCCCTGAACAGTTGCTCTATTCGCCAGTTCTTTAGTCCCAGTACTTGAGCATTGTCGGCGAGTCGATCCTGGAACCTCTCCATTTGTTCTTCCATTTTGGCCATTAAATCGTAACAGCGCCTCCTGTCTGCTTGGGCATCTCGGGCTTGTTTAATGATCCGCTCCTGAAGAGTGGAGTTTGTTTCTCTTAATAGTCCAATGCTTATTTCATAATCCCTTATGACTTGTTGTAGATGCTTTCTCCGTGCAATTGTACCTTTTGACCATTTGACCCGCATTCTTGCTACGCAAGCCTCAGATCTCTCCAAGTCCTCTCGGCTTTTGCTGACCTAATTACTCAACTCTGCTATCAACCTCTCATCGGACCGACTTTTCTGTCGGTCACCGGCATTCCTTCTGTCTTGGCGGATTCGGGCTCTTAGGGCCTTGTTTTCCTGAGCCAACTTGCTTTTCTCTCCTGTATCAGCATCAATTTGCAAACTGCATTGATATTTCAGCCCCTCAATTTGCTGTTTTAGCTTGCCAATCTCGACCCGATATTCTTTCTCTTTCGCTAGCCAACCCCATGGTATTTGTGATGATTCTACAAAGTCTTGGACGTGAGCTCTCTTAGTCGGTCTCTGGTGCTCAAGCTCTCTTCTGTACCATGTGAGGTATTTTGGCGACACTTCGCCTTTGGCCCGGTCTTGTACACGAGTATCTACTTTCAGGGTTTGACATTCATTCCAGATTTTCCGAACGACTGCTTCAGGGAACTGCCCACTAGGCCCGATTTCGACCACCTGGCCGCTGAGATCCTCGTCCTTTGAGACTATTTGGCACCGCCCCAACTGTCTCAATACTCTGTATGGCGCATAGGGCTGGATACTTTGGAGACCCATCAACAACAAATGAGATTCGGCGACTGACATGTGTATGATTTCATCTATGGGTAGCCACCCAAATGCCCATTCTATCTGGTTTGCTAATACGGAACGCAGCAGAGTGACCCATTCAGTGACCCCTTCTGGCAAGCTGAACCCGTCGACCCTTGTGGAAAACTCTTCTATACAAGTCTTTTGTAATGACCCATATTTCAGAAACTGAGGGCGATGACATAAGTGTTCTATCATCCATATTTGCAGTAGTACGTTGAAACCCTCAAAGAAGCCTCCTCCGGTTTTGCAAACAGTAAGAGCACGGAAGATGTCTGCTATTATCATCGGTGCCAGAGTGCTGTTGTCTTGCTTGAGCAAAGTGCTGACGACCCTAGTGACTTGTATGTTAAGTTTCCCATCTTTTCTAGGGAATACCAGAAAGCCCAGAAAGGCCACCATAAAAGCAATACACCTATGTCTTTCCCATTTCAGCCGGCTTTCCCCGCTACAGATCTTACCCTCGGGATTGTTGAACCCTCTAAGATGACCGTACCTGTCGTACAGGAATGCCAAACTACAAAAACCCTCTGATAACTCTGGGTTGTGTATAATTCTGCGGATCTTCACGGTGTCTAAGAACCTGTGTATGGTCACGGTCCTTGGTGCAATAAGATACTGCTCTCTCATAGGGATTTTAGGACCCCCGATGTACCCTGCCAGTTCCTCTAGTGTCGGTATGAGCTCAAAGTTTGAGAAATGAAATACATTATGTGCTGGGTCCCAGAATGAAATTAACGCCCTTATAATGTCCCCTCGCGGATCAATGTCCAGTAACCCAACCAAGTTTCCCAAGTATATCTTGACTGTATCTTGCCCTGATTCTTCTAAGTCGTTCCACCATATGCGTAAGCCTAAAGGGATCCTGTTTATAATGGCCCCAGATGAATTCCTACTCGTGCTCATTCTGTACATTTATTAAGGTGATTTAGACAAAAAGCAAAATCTTTATTTGACTTAAAAACTAATTTTCCCATTTTTCCCTAATTTTCGAGAAAAGAAAGACTGATTTTCCAAACACGACCTTTCAGCTCTTCAGGGATGAAGATTTTAAGGCTGTAAGGATTCAACCGGCCAAAAGGTAAAAAGAATGACCAAAGGTGGTTGTTTATGCAAAGATAGCCTTCTGGCGTCCCTTTAGGGAACATTCGTCTATTTTTGCAAAATGGCATCGCCTGACTCTTTTATGAAAGTAGCAACATTTTGTCATTTTTCCGGTCGTTTTTGCAAAATGGGAAGTTGGACCCGATAAAGGTTGCCTACGTATCTCACATCCGGTGAGAATCAAACCGACGTAGTTCGGGTCTTTTTCATTGGCAAATAAGACTAACTAAAACCCTTTTTTTCTTTTTTTTTTCTTTTCTCCCCTTTTTTTTCATTTTCTCAAAAATTCGGCAGAGTTTCGGCACTACTATTTTTTCAAAGCAGGTGATTTAACTCTTTTTAACCCTCGTACTTCTGTCTCTCTTTCCTCAAAATATTTAAAAGTCGGTCAGCATGCAAGTCCGAAGCAAATAAATGCATAAGTAGAAGCAAGTAAGATGCATCAGGATGGTCTTTTGTCATTTTGGTACACCTGTCCTAGACAGACCCAACCCCTGTGTTGAGTCTCCAAAGTCAAATGCACGTGATGTAAAAAAACGTTCCTACTAGGGATCCGGCATGAAGCTGAGTTATTCTAACTTCATAACCTGGGTATTTGTTCTAGACTGTGCACCCGAGCGGACAACTCGAGTCGAAGAGGGGGCTACGTACCGGGGACCCGTGGGATCGTCCGGCTTTGTAACTGGTCCGGCCTCTTTATTATTTTAGGTATTGACACTAACAGAATAGGGATTCTCGAACCAGCGAGCTCCTCCCCGGAGGTAAGAAGAGAAGGTTTTCGGCACAGTTTATATACAGTTCAGATAATATCAAAGCGGTAAAGCAGTATTTAGCACCTTAGGCCCAATCATGTAAAAATCAGTTAATAAACAAAGTCAGATATAACAATTCATTTAAGCTCGAATTCTGGTCTGCGAAACCAGAGATTCTGGGTTCGTTCCCCAGCAGAGTCGCCAGAGCTGTCACACCTCCTTTTTCCGCCCCCGCGAGGGGTGAAGGAGTTTTTCCAATTAAAGGACAATCGAAACGGGATTTGTTTATTTATTTCAGAGTCGCCACTTGGGAGATTTAGGGTGTCCCAAGTCACCAATTTAATCCCGAATCGAGGAAAAGAATGACTCTGTTTACCAGTCCGCGAACTAGAAATCCGGATAAGGAATTCTATTAACCCGGGAGAAGGTGTTAGGCATTCCCGAGTTCCGTGGTTCTAGCACGGTCGCTCAACTATCATATTCGGCTTATTTATCTGATTTTAACAATTGTGCACTGATATGCAAATTATAACTCTTTTACCGCTTTTATTATTATTATTATCATTATTTTAACAAAGAATTTCAACGTTGTGAAAATGTATCTCGAACCACGTCACAATCAATATACCCGTGATTATCGACACGTTCCGACTTCGTTGAGACTTGGATTTGGGTCACATCAATGTACACCCGAGTTTAAGAAGGTGAGATTGATTAAAGCGCGTACCTAAAGAGACTAACGCGTTGTTAGTTTTTGGGGAAAAGCCGTGAAGTTCACTAAGCGGCCGATCACGAAGTCTATCCACTTATTATGCCCATTTATTGAGGGCCCCGCAACTTGTAATTTATTTGGCGAGGCACGCCTTATTTTTATTTTAAAGGATCATCCTATAATTACTATGTTTTTCTATTTTTGCATCCGTCCTTAAAAAATGAAAGAAAAGGTCCTAATTTATTTGCATTCTTGTGAGTTGTTATGGTTGAGTTTCGAACATGATCCGTTAAATCTGAGAATGATGCAATAAGGGCGGTCCTTTTGCCAACGTCGGCCCAAGTCCAACGTCTGAAATGTTAAACTGAACCTGGGTCGTCTTATTCATATGTTACTACCTAGTTACATTATCCTACATATATTCGGCATTTAAGAGGCAGAAATGTAGAAATGAGAACATCTAATTAAACATATTATCGCGAGTTAGATTAGGCAGTTTGTTAATTGAAATAGCTTAAATTGTCTAGTAGTTAATTACCTAAGGCCTGTTATGCTTTTGAAACATGTTGTTTAACAAGCAAATTGAAATAGCAGTATGTTAAGGAATACACCATCAATCCCTTTTCTTTAACTATAAGCAAAACATAGAGTTCACCAACTAAATGACATGTATAAATGTTCAGTTACATCACAGCTAACTACATGGTTCTAGTAGAGAAAGTGAACTATCATACATACAACTAATGTTCAGTATATTTCTAAAGTGAATTCAAAATAACTTCAACTCTTCATTTTTGTATTCATGCTTCAAATTTCAGCCTACATTGACCAGTGTATCAGTTGTGTACCTGGTATAGGAAAGCAAAAGAAAGAGAGGAAGATCAGTAGTGCAAACAGCAACAACAAATTCAGCAACAAACAACAACGCCCAATAACAATCAGTAGCAGATTCAACAACCAAGCAGGAAATCCAGTTTGCAATCCAGCAATACCAAAAACAAGCACAGGCAAAGCAGAGAAGGAACCAGATGCAAGAAAGCAGTAGCTTCTGATTTTTGAACCCTCAAAGAGAAACAACCCCAGGCTCTTGGTGTAAAGCTCAGCCTCAAACCCTCAATATCTCTAGAAATTATGTTCAAATTCCAGCCAAATCTCACTCTATATCTCTCTGAAGTGTCTTAAAATTTTAGCCTAGAAATGACTTTCTGATTACTTAGCTTCTTAGGCTAAAAAGCCAGCCTATTCAACTCTATTCTCTGGACTTTTTGTGTGAAAAATCCAGCCTATATGCTCTGAAAATAAATTGACCTTCTAAGGTTTAAAGACCATCTCTCTTAGTCAAAAATGACTCTATTTATAGCCCAAAACAGGCCCGCTCATCCCTGCCTTGAGATTATCAGACTAATTCTGCCCATACCTTCTACTTCCCCACTCCTAAGTGTCTTTTCTTGATGTAAACTTTTTGGTTCCCCATGCTAGCATGCATTGTCTCTATTTGTTTTAATCAAGAGTTATGGGAGGGGTTATAGTATTCAAATAAACTCATGCTCTCATGTTATGCACCCCACTGACAATTAAACTAAGGTTAACAAATGACCACTAGGCAAACTTAAGCTTACAACCTGTTAAAATCCTATTAAACTCCCAATATTACCCCTTAACCCTTGCATATTACTGTATTACCCTAAGCCTTACTTGTCTGAAATTACCAACTATATAAGCTTAAACTTAACACTGATTTCTGATTGATCTATTAGATTTCTACAGCTATATCCAATTCTCAGCCTAAGTTCAACTTAAAATCAGATCACAAGGGGTGTCAATCAGATGAAATAAGTTGATCAAATTGGGAACCAATCCTGATCAACTCAAAGCAAACAATCAACAGGGAGCAAACGATGAAGCAGTAACAATCAGGCTTCTATGGCAAACTATGAAGAACATGGGATTACTGAATGAACGAGGATTCTAGTTCAAAGACAAAACTGAACATATCAACAAGTTCATTACAAGTTTAGCATAGCAGATGTAGAACTGGTAAACATACATGGAGAACATCAATGAACTACTATCATGTTTTCTATAATTTTTAAACAAATTAATTGACAACACTTATTTAACCGACTATACAAGCTATAACAGATAACAAACAATCAATAAACACACAAGCTAACAGGTGATTCCAGCGGCTTTGGACAAAACCGGGACTTTATACGAAACTAACTAATCGACGAACTTGTTCGTATTGATTGCATAGTTTAAAGAACATTCAAACAAACAGAAGAAAGTTTCGACCAAATAAAAGGTCTGGAGATCAACAGACTTGACAGAAAAATCAAAAAATAAACTAAACTAAACATGAAAACAGATAAAAATCATAGAAGAACAAAAGAAAGGGAAAAGTTACCTCAGGGACTCGAAATCAAACTGACCCAGGCTCGAACTCAGACTTGACCATTTTTAGGTCGAATGGACCTTAATCGAGTGTTCTCAACTAAGAATACTTCGACTAAGGTTTATTAGACCCCAAACCCTCTGCTAATTTGGATGAATTCCTGGTTTTTTGGATTTCTAGGGTTCTTAGGGCTCAGATTAGGGCTCGAAGGGTTTTAGTCAGATTCGACCAGAACCAATGGTGTTTAGGGTATGAGGGAGGTCAGGAGGTGTTGTGGTATGAATTTGGGGTGGATTGGGATAGGTTTCCATTTGGCTCGAATCTTTAAATGAATATTCGAGAAGATAGGAGATGATTCGAGCCAAACGGTTACCGGATTCGGAAAGAGGGTGGTTAGATGGTCTTATGGTGTTAAGATGGTGGTCGGCGGCGTTGTTGCCGTCGGGTTTCAGGAGAGGGAGTCCTAAGGCGGCTAGGGTTTGAAGGGTTCGTCTCTAAGAGACGATGATGAACAGGAGATGAAGGGGGGTTTGGTTCGGGGGCGTGGGGTGAAAGACGGGCCTTATATAGGTAAGGGGTGGTTTGATCCTGGCCGTTGGATGAAGTGAGATCGATGGCCAGGATCTTTCACTTAATGTGGAACGGTATCATTTGGTTAAGTGATGATTGGGTCGGTTTCATTCATAAATGGGTCGGGTATAGGGGCGTGCTTGAGACCGTTGGATTAAATGAAATGAACGGCTCTGATTAAACACGCCTAAACGGCGTCGTTTCAACTTAGACGGGAGGTGAACTGGACCGTTAGATCTGTTTGATCAACGGTCCATATCTGATAGGCCAGAACGACGTCGTTTGGTGAGGTCATGGAGATCAGGGGACCGGACTGGGTTATTTAAAATGAATTGGGCTTGGTTTTTGGTCTTAAAATTCCATCCCAATCCAGTTTCCTTTATTTTTTCAACCTTCTTTTTTTCTTATTTTAATTTCTAATTTAAACAAAATTCCTAATTAAATTGTAAAACCAAAATTAAACTACACAAATATTAATTAACACTTAACAATAATTAACACACAAATTAAAACATTTAATTAAAATAAAATCACACAATGACAACAAATAGAATGAAAAAATGCATATTTTTTGTGATTTTCTTTTTAAAACCAAATTATGATTTAATTAATTCCTAAATGCACAATTAAATCCTAAATATGCATGCAACATGTATTTTTGTATTTTTTAATTAACTACAACAAAGTAAACATTTACGGACAAAATAATTACCCAAAATGTCACGCAAATTTTCAAAATTGTACCCGAAGGCAACTTGCTTTATTTTTTGATTCTTTTGGAGTAATTTCCGTGAAGCAAAAATCACGTGCTCACATTTGGTTTTTCTAAAGAATAAAGGCCCTGAAGCAAATTTTGTCTATGACAATAAATTTGACATCACACACTTAGATGTGGCAGACTTCTTTGAGTACCCTGACGGAAAAATAAACCACTTGATTGGTGATGGATCCGTAGTTAAAGATGATTGAGTAGTTTAATTTTTATTTTTGTCTATTCATAGTAGTTAGTGAATAAACTTCACTAAATCATAATTTTTTACATGAGTAATCATTAGTAATATTTATTTTATGAAATAGTGTTAGTTCGTTTTGATTAAATATAGTTCAAGTATTTTTTTTAAAAAGAAATCAATTATAGTACATGTTTTGGTGCATAACATGTTGTTACCTTTCTCTAATTGCATAAAGCATGTGGGTAATTAGTTATATGTGATTTTAATTCCAGTTATATCTCGTGAAACTTGGTCATCTTGTTTTCTTTTGGCCTCTTTATGCTTACTAATAATAAATTATATTATATTTCATAAACTTTTCAGTTTGTTTTCTTTTGTAAGTTTCGAAGAGAATTTTAGAAGTTAAGAATTGAGAATTGTTAACGGGAAGGGAAAAGTGACAGCGGTGAAGTGTGACATACCCCACGAAAATACACGTCTTCTTCTGAAAATTATTAGATTTTGTAATTTTCAGCCACAATCTATTAAGAGAATTGTTTGTATCATATCAAAGTTTGCTCGAAAGTGCATTATAAGTCATTATTGAGTTATTGATTTAACTTTATTTATTTTCCCTTTTCTCTGAAAATACTGATGTTTATTCGTATATTTTTTTTGCATGTCAAACCATGGGAAGAAAATATGGATACCTCACAAAGCAAACTTGGATCAAAGTTTAATTGTAAAAATATTTGTTTAATTGATTCATGTACGACACATACAATATTCAAAGAGAAGAAATATTTCTTATTTAAATATGTGTAAGACAGATGTTACTACAATTTCTGGTAGTAGTAAACTAATTGAAGGCTCTAGAAGAGCTATTATAACTCTGCCTAGGGGAACAATACTAATCATAGATAATGCAATGTTCTCCTCCAAGTCCAAGAGGAATTTGTTGAGTTTTAAAGATATCCGCCGAAATGGATATCATATTGAGACAATAGATGAGAATAATCTTCAATATCTCATCGTTACCAAAAATATCTCTAGCCAAAAGAGGGTTATTGAGAAGTTCCCATCTTTATCTTGTGGTCTGTATTGGACAAGAATTAGTGCAATCGAGCCACATTCTATCGTAAACCAAAAGGTTACTGATTCTAATATTATAGGTTACAAGTACTTTGCTTTATGTTTTGATGATCTAACAAACTTACTATCCAAGAACCAGATAAAGAACCTGTTACACATTTACAAGACCTTAATATTTCAAGGTTCCAGTTTGGTATCCAACTTGCATTATGATTCAACTCTTCAGAGTGGAAGGAACAGCTGAGGGAACAGGTCCCTACCAGATCCCAAGGAGATTGTACGAAGTCAACTCTCCAGTTAGAAAGTTGCTGCCTGCACACGCTACAGTGCAGGAACAATGCTGCAGTCAACTTTCCAGGGAAGACTTTTTACCTATCTTTCTTACATCATTGTAAGTGATGTCACTCATGAATATATACAATCATGAAAGTTAAAACACATTCACTTGAACAATTAGAGATTTCACTCAAGCTCACTCACGTGACCAGTCAGCAAGCAAGTGTCAAGTGCTTCAAGAACAAAGAACAAAACAACTACAGATTAGTTCCCATATAGTGTTATTGTATGTCCTTAGTTGAGTTGTAACTTTGTAATAGTTCTTAAATTAAAATTCCTATCTCGCTTGTTTAAGAAGCATTCCTTAGGAAACCCTTGTAAACCTTAAACCCGTGTGTTTAAGTCTTGGCTAGAGTTAGACAAGGTACAAAGTCTTTGTAATAGAGTTATTGCAAAGTGGCTTGTAATAGAATATTACAAGTTAGTGCGGGATCAAAAGTTAAATTCCTAGATTGAATAGGTTGTAATCTAAAAGTTGTTTAGTAATGAAGTTGAAATCCTACAAGGGTAGGTCATGGTTTTTAATCCCGTTGAGCTATAAATTTTCCACATAAAATCCCTCTTGCCATTTGTAAGCACGTGATTTTTGCCCTATATGAGAATTACTCCCAAAAATTCCAAAAATAAAATAATTTTTTGTTTGTTTGCAATTGTTGTGAGTTTTGTGTTATTTTTCTTGTATTGTTTGCATTTGTCTGTGCATGTTTATTTGCTAAATTAATAAAAAATACAAAAATACGTCGCATTTGCGTTTAGGATTTAGGTTTACAATTATGAGTAATTAAGTTTATTTTACAAGAATGAAAATTACAAAAATAGGCATTTTTTGCATTTTTAGCCTTTAATGTCCAAATCGCGTGATTGTATTGTCATTTCATTTTATATGATAATTATTGCTAGGAATTAATTAGTATTTTTAATAAGTTAATTTAGTTTATAACTTAATTTATAATTTTAGTTTTATTAATTAAAAAGTAAAAGAAAAGAGAGCAAAAATATAAGGAAAATCGGATTGGGCCACCTTCTAATTTAAATCAACAATGGCCCAAACCAAATAAAACCCCATCGGGTCGACCCAACCCGGTCCGCCCCATAACCCAAACAAATCCCAACCCCCCTTCTTCCATTTTTCATTTTTCATTTTTTGGAAAACCTAAACCTAAAAAACCCTAAACTACCCGCCCCCTCTCTTCTTCCTCTTCTCCTTCCAAACCATCCTCCCATGGCTGCCCTCGCTGCTTCTTCTTCTTCTTCTTCGTCAGCTCCCATGGCTGCCCCTTCCTCCTCTCTTCTTCTACTTCTCCAACTCCAGCTCCAAACGACCTCGCCATTCCATGGTTGCCCTCGTTGCTTCACCTCAACAGCCTCACGTCCAAAACAACCAACATCCATGGCTGCCTCCTCCTTCGTCTGCGTCCAAACGACCACCCCATCCCCATCGTCTTCATCGTCTTCGTCCAGCGAACTGCAGTCACCAAACGCTGCTGCTGCTCGACGACCCGAAAACCACCATCGTCGTCACGTCCAAACCACCATTGTTGTTGCCCTCCCCCGTCCGCCATTAACGAGCAGCATGGCTGCTGCGTTGCTGATCCTTCTTCTTCGTCCCAGATCATCCATGAACACCACCCAAGCTACCATTGCTGCTGCCTTTGTCGAGCTCACCCCAAGTCCCCGTCCGCCATTAACGAGCAGCATGGATGCTGCTGTTGTTGTTGCTTTTTCTTCGTCTTCTTTTTCTTCACCATGACTGCCTCGTCGAGGTCCAGTCTGAGTTCGTCAAGGTTAAAAGAGAAGGTGGGTTGTCGTTGAAGTCGAGATCCGTTAGGTTGTTGGCAGTTTTGGTTCGAGTTTTCCGTTTCCGTTCGAGTTCGTCGTTGTTCATTTCCGGTTAGTTGGTTTAAGTTTCATTTATATCCGTACTTTGTTTGGTATTCTCGGATTTGAAATCAGTATATGTTTGATTCTTTTCTTGTTCGTTGTTTATCATTTCTTGATTATTTCTTCAGTTTGTTTTTATTCATTTAAAAGAATTTAGTTATAATATAGAAGTGTGTTAGTTTAATAACTTGAATCCTTCATCTTGGTTGTAATATTGTTAGATTTAGTTGGAGATTCAATTGATTATTGAGTTTAGTGATTTGAATCTGTTTATTTGTTTTGTTTAAATTTAATTTGAATTTGAGCTCAATGATTTGAATATACTTGTTTGTTATTGTTGTTGAATCTGAAAGTATGTTTGTTGTTAAAAAATACCAGTTGTTTCTTTGTTGTTCATCATTTAGTTTAAGTTTGTTCATAAAATTTGATTAAGAATTGGTTATAGCTGATGTATTTTGGTTAGAATTGATTAGGTGAATTGGTTATAGCTGACGGGGTTAGAATGATAAATTGCAGTATTTACAGGGGTAAAATGGTAATTTCAGTAATTTCAGAGGGGTATTTTGGGAATTGAAAATCTGAACAATTATTTATTTTGAGTGCTCTATCCACTAAGTATTAAATAATATTTAAATAATATTAACATAATACGTAGTGGGGGACAAGACATAATGGTGGGGAATTAATACATTGTTTAATATAGTGGGGGACAAAACATACGGTAGTGAGGCAATAAGTGATTTAAATAAGGGAAAGATATGTGTTAGTGGGAATTAATATATTTGTTTAATATAGTGGGGGACGAAACATTAAGTAGTGGGAAGATAAAGGGGGATGAGTAGAAGATAGTGGGATTTTAGTTTAAATGCTTCAAGTTTGTAAATAAATAGGAAGCTGGACACAAAATAAGAAAAGGGGGACAATTCCGAAAATAGAGAAGGAGAATTAGCTGAAAATAAGGAAAAAGAATTCCGAAAAAATATTGAGAGAATAGGAGATTTTCTGAATATTAAGAGAGATTTGAGGATTTTTCGGAATAGAAAAAAACATTCTGGAAATTTAAAGAGAGTAGTATACAACCCGATATACAATCTGAATACACTGGATATACAGATTCAAAAATTAAGGGTTAAACATTAACTGATCTTTCAATTTGAAAAAGATTCACTTTGTTTCTACCCGTTGATTGTTGTTGGTGTTTCTGGATTTTCATTTGGTTTGTTCCTTGAGTTTGGTTGGTTATTTGCTACTACTTCACTGGTTGTTGCTGGATTTCTGCTCGATTTTTAAAATCTGTTGATGGGTGTTGCTGTTGTTATATGCTACTGCATTCCTGCTGATCTTCCTTTTCTTTTGCTTCCAATATCAGGTACACAACTGACACGCTGGTTACTGTAAACTGAAACATGAAGCATGAATATGAAATGAAGAGTTGAAGTTCTGAATTATCTTAGTTATATTCTGAATTTTATTTGTATATATACATTATTTAGCTTCCTCTAAATCAGAATCATGTAGTTGTTTAATATATATAATGGACCATCTGACAGTAGCTTAGTGGACGAACTGTCTATGTATTGCCTAAAAAATAAATAAATGGTGTAGTAACTCTGTCCAGTTAGTTCGTTATTGTTGGATGATTATCATGTCTCAAAAAGCATGTTAGCTGATTTAGACTATTCTTAAACATTCAACAGTTAGCTCATTAAACGAATAGACCGTTTCGAAACTTGTAGGAATATCGTTTAGCTAGATACTATTGGTTAATTTCATCATGTAAATGGTTTAGGATTAAAACTAGATTGCCAAGTTTTTTTTTTTAATTTGACAAACTGTGAACATGCCTAGTATAATGTAACTAGGTAGTAACATATGAATGAGATGACCCAAGTCCAGTTTTGTGCCATACACGTTGGGCCTGGGTCCACGTTGGCCAACGGGCTGTCCATATTGTGTTTACATTCTGATTTAACAAATTGCGTTCGGAACCCGACTATAACAACTCGTAAGCATGTAAATAAATTAGGACCTTTTCTCTTTCATTTTTAGAGACAAATTTAATAGAAAAAATATAGGCACTTTAGGATTATCCTTTTTAAAATAAATGAGATGAGCCTCACTTAATAAAACGCACAAGTTGCGGGGTCCTCAATAAATGGTTAATAAATTGTATAGACTTCGGGATCGGTCGTTTAGCAAATTTCGCGGCCTTACCCAAAATAATGATACGCTAGTCGCTTTAGGCGCGCCTTTAACAATTTATTTTCTTAAACTCGGGTGCACATTTATGTGACCCAAATCCAAATCTCAACAGAGTCGAAATATGTCAATAACCACGGGTATATTGATGTGACGTGGTTCGAGATATATTTTCACGATGTTGCAATTCTCTGTTAAAATAATAATAATGATAAAAGCGGTTAAAAGTTAAAATTCGCACATATGTTCAACATGTATTATATCAGATAATCAAGCCGAATATGACAGTTGAGCGACCGTGCTAGAACCACGGAACTCGAGAATGCCTAATACCTTCTCCCGGGTTAACAGAATTCCTTATCCGGATTTCTGGTGCGCAGACTGTTAGACAGAGTCAATATTTTCCTCGATTCGGGATTCAACTGGTGACTTGGGACACCATAAATCTTCCAAGTGGAGACTCTGAAATAAAAAAATAAATCCCGTTTCGATTGTCCTTTAATTGGAAAAAAACTCCCTTCCGCATCCCTTCACGAAGGCGCGGGCAAAAAAGGAGGTGTGACAGTTCTGGCGACTCTGCTGGGGACTTGGCCAGAATCTCTGGTTCAGGGTTCAGAATTCGAGCTTAGATAAATTTCTATATTTGGCTCTATCTGATTTTTACATGTTTGAGCCTAATGTGCTAAATGCTGCTTTTACCACTTTGATATTATCTAAATTGTATATAAACTGTGCCGAAACCCTTCTCTTCTTACCTCCGGGGATGTGCTTGCTGGTCGAGACTCCCTATTCTGTTAGTGTCAATACCCGAAATAAGAAAGAGGCCGGACAAGTTACTAAGCCGGATGGCCTTTTGGTTCCCGGTACGTAGCCCCCTCCTCGACTCGAGTTGTCCGCTCGGGTACACAGTCTAGAACATATACCCAGGATAAACCTAGTATAACAAAACCTCATGCCGGATCCCTAGTAGGAACGCTTATTTGCATCACGTTGCATTTGACTTAGGGGACTCAACACAGGGGTTGGGTCCGTCTAGGACTAGCAACCTGAAATGAAAAGACCATCCTGATGCATCCTATTTGTTTTCCGTGCATTTATTTGTCTCGCGCCCGCATGCTGACCGGTTTTTGAATATCAGGAATATTGTGAAATTGAGGAAAAGAAAAAATAAAAGAGAAATAGCGGTTAGGGAGTTAATTGTTTATTTTTGAAAAACCCAATGCCCAAATACTGTCGAAACTCTGCCGAAATTTTGAGAAAATGAAAAAAAAATGTTTTATTAGTTTGTTTTACTAAAAGCAAAGGAAAAATAGAAAAAAAAGAGTCGTTGTTCTGTCTTGTTTTCAAAAATAGAAAAGGAAAATAGTTTGTCTTGCCATGAAAAATGAAAAAGAATCTTATTTTTAAAATATTTATTTGTTTATGAAAATGCCAAAAACGAAAATGAAAAGAGTCGTACTTTGAAAGTGGTTTTGTTATTTGCTGCCAAAAATGAAAATAAAAAAAAGTCCTGTTTTAAAATAGTTCAGTTAATTGCCTGAACTACGCCGGTTTGATTCTCACAGGAGGTGAGATACGTAGGCAGCTCTCATCGGGTCCAACCTCCCCTTTTGCAAAAATAGCAACAAAAACAAATGTGTGTCAAAATTTTAATTTTTGTCATAAATAAGTCGGGTGATGCCGTTTTTTGTCAAATATAGCCGAATGTTCCCGAAAGGGACGCCGGAAGGCTGACTTTGCATAAACGGCCACCTTAGGTCCCTTTTTAGTTTTCCAGCCGATTGACCCAAACAGCCTTAAAATCTTCGTCCCCGAGACGCTGAAAGGCCGTGTCTGCAATATTGGGTCTTCTATTTTGAAAAAAAAATCATAAATAAGTCGGGTGATGCTATTTTTGTCAAAAATAGCCGAATATTCCCGAAAGAGGCGCCGGAAGGCTGACTTTGCATAAATAGCCACCTTTGGGTCATTTTTTTAGATTTTGGCCAATTGACCCACACAGCCGTAAAATCTTCGCCGCCAAGGTTCTAAAAGGCCGTCTTTGCAAAACCTGGCCTTTTCATTTTGAAAAAAATGAGTCAGTGGTCAAGTAAATACCGCTTAGATTTTAGTCAAAATAAGCCATTCCAGCTTCGGAGATGTATTAAACCGTTCTTGCCGAGATAGCCTTAGAGTATCTTTCAGTTATCGAAAGGCTATTTTCGTAAAAGAACGGACCAGTTTGTAGTGTCATAAAATAATCCTCCACGGCCTCAAAATTCATGTGAAATTTGGAAGGGGTCACGTTTGCAAAAACAATCATTTGGTTAAAATTAGCAAATAGGGAAAGGAATCTGGCCGTTTGTTTTTGAGTTTGTAATTCTTTTGATTAGGGTGTGGTATGTTTTGATTTTGAAGTCTGTAGGTCGTCTTTTCGTCAAAATCTGTTAGTATGGTCAGTTTTTAAACCGTTGTAATCATGTTTGTTTTATTATGAAAATTGAAAATTCAAAAAAAAAAAAAATATTTTATTGTTGTTTATCTTTTTGGTCCGAACTACGCAAGGTCTGATTCATGCGGGGACATGATACGTAGGCAATCAACATAAGATTCGACCACCATTAAAAAAAAAAAGCACAATTACAAGAAGCCGGAATGACGCACGTAACTGAAGCAAATGCATGATAGAAAGGGTTAACGGCCTAGTTGCATTGCATCCTCAATGTGTGTTTTTCCTATCTGTGAAAAACCCTAACGCTAACCGGTTGCTCTCATTTTTGTTCCATTTTCAATCTTTAGAAAGGTGGTTGGTTGTGGTTCTGAAAGCAACGTTTCCCTGCAACACAACGGCAAAAGGCAATGGCAGAGAACAACAGAGCTAAGTGGGTTGGTACCGATGCCCGAAAGCGGTTGGTTGAACAGGACTATGGGTTGGTAGAAGAGGTAAAAATGTTGAGACAACATGTGGCAGACATGTATCAGGCATGGATGACTGGGAAAGCACCACCCCCGCCACCGCCTAGCTTCTTGAACTCTGTCCTTACCCAAGCACCCAACACCATAACGGATGATCCCCCATACTCTTCATATCAACCCACTTATGATAGTTTTCCCAGCCACCCGAGTAGCTCCATCACTCGTCAACGCTACTCCCCTCCCCAACGCTACTTCTCTCCACGAAACTCCCAAAGACATGCTTCGCTTTCCAAATACCCAGCTCCACAAAATGCCTATCCACCCTCACAAGCCTACCGAAAGCCCTCTGGATCAGGTTTCCGGCCCAATCAAGCATTTAGGAATGAGAGGTTGCTGAAACGAGAAAAGGCTCTCACCCCGATTGGAGAATCTTATGCAAGTCTGTTTGAAAGGTTAAAGCATGATGTCCTGATTGAGCCTCTCCCCGGATATACTCCAGATCCACGTGCAAGAAGCTTTGATCCTACTGCACGATGCGCATACCACTCCAATGTCCCAGGGCATAGCATTGAGAGTTGTCGTTCGTTGAAAAGGGAAATAGAAAGAATGAGTCACAAAGGAGTGATTACGATCGATAACAGTAATAAAGAGCATGGGATATTGACTAAAGCTGAAGATGTTGAAGCGGATGGTAGTCTTAGCAATATCGATGTGAAGCTCAGTGGCTAAGATGCCAGGTTTGATAAGTGGGAGGACGCTCCGTTCGTTGGTTAGCAAGAAAGAAGCTTTTGGTGGCTTATCTTATTGTCATTTCTGTTGTCCGAATTATTCTTAGGGTTGTAATCCAGATATTGTCTTGTGTCGAACTTTCTTATCTTTCCATTTTTGTCATAGCGGTTTGTTTAGTTTTGTCCAGGTTTGTTTCAGGATTTTATTCTGGTTTGTTTTTGTTTGTTTTATTATTCAAACCATTTCACCGTTAGTCTAATGCAAAATCCGGTCTTTTATTATTTCCAGTCATCTTTTGTTTAGTTCTTTTATCATTTTGTTCAGCGCCGATTCTAGTGACATGACATGCGCACATGGTTTGGGCCTAATCTTAAAAGTTAATCATAAAACCATTGGGAGGTGATCAGAACATTTAAAGGAAATAAGGACGGTTTGAGATTACTCGGAGCTCGAGTCATGTGGAACTGGGGCAAGTAAAACATAAAGAAAACCGTTAAAGGCAAGATTCACCAAATTGACATGAGGTTCGTTCATGATAATGAGAGTAAGAGTGTTGCCCAACGGAGCTTTAGAGATGACAAATGAAAAAGCAAATGTGTGAATATAATTGTCAAGTCCAGCACCATCAGAAGAGGCCACAAATCTTTTGTGTTGTTTGTACTGGGCATGTTTTAAAGACTAGAATGACGAAGGCATTTTGTTCTGCTACCTAAACACTTTATCCTTCGTTACCCCTTTTGAGCCTTATTTATTTTCTTTCGTACCCCTTGTAAGCACGTGATTTTTGCTTCGCGAAAGTTACTCCAAAAGAAAAAGAAAATCAAAAATATATGTTAAAATGGTGTGTTAATTGTTATAGGTGTTAACCAATATGTGTGTAAGTTTATTTTAATTTTTACAATTTTTTTAGGAATTGTTAGTTTAATTTGTTGATTTGAAAAAGGGAAAGGGAAAATCGGATTGGGCCCCAAAATGAGGCCCAAAGCCAAAGCAAAGACCCAGTCCAAACCAGGCCTGCCCAGGCACGTCCCCAAAACGACGCCGCATAGGGCGTTTGATCTGAGCCATCCGTCCAGGCCAATCCAACGGCTCAGGACCCCTTTCAGCAACTCGTTTTCAAACCCGACCCAATAACCGGTCTAACCCAACCCCTCACTTAAACCAAACGACCCCGTTTCCATACCAAACGACCCCGTCCTGTTACCCGCCAATAGATCTAAGCCGTTCAGATCACTTGATCCAACGGCTCCAATCTCCCGCCCCCTTCTGTATATAAACTTGGCCCTTCACCCCACGCCCCCTACCCCATGCCCCCTATCCGAACCCCCCCTTCAGTCATCTCCTTCCCCAAGCTCTGAAACCCCCAAACCCTAACGCCGCCCTAGTTTCCCTTTCACCAGAACCCGGCGGCATGAACGCCGACGACCACCCCCTTCACACCCCTGAAGCATCCAACCACCCTGAACACGAATCCACTAACCATGAACCTCGAATCACCTCCTATCGTCTCGAATCTGGATTTGAAGATTCGATACAAAACTCGATCTATACCAAACCTCACCATCTTTGTATCAGACACTCCCATGACCCTCCTCGTGACCAAACCAAACTTGGTTTGGTCCTACCCACAACTTCTAAAAAACCAGATCTGAAAATCCAGACCCTAGAACATATGAACCTGTGGAATCCGGCCAGTCTTGACAGGGGTCTGAGGTCTAATAGACCTTAACCAAGGTGTTCTCATGTGAGAACACCCTGGTTAAAGTTTGTTCGGCCTCAAATGGTCAAAGTGAGTCAGTTTTGGGTCAGTTTGGTTTAAACATTTTTTCGGTAAGTTTTTCTTTCCCTTTTCGTTTTATTCAACTGCTAATTAAGTCGTTAGCATGCTTTGTGGTGATTGTTTGTTATTTTCTGATAGTTTCTTAATTTCTGCCATCTCTGTCAAAGACCTTTTATTTGGTCGATTGTTTTCTGTGTATGATTTAAATGCGTCCTGTGATAAGCATGTCCGATTAGGATAGTCGTCGCATAAATAACTTATATAGGCTCCCAGTGATAGACCAAAGTTGTCCGAAGCCCTTTAGGTCCCTGTATGTATTTATTTATATGAACGATTGATTGTTACTTATTATAATTAGTATAGTCGACTTGATAAATATCGTCGACTAACTTCCCACGACTGAATGTTCAAATATTCTAATACGTACAACCTCACTTGACTGAATGGACCTGTATTGTGATTTGAATGTTGGGCATTACCTATGAATGTTAGTTTGTAACTACATTGTAAAAAATTAAAAGAACCAGGCTGGGGCAGTTCTGAAATCGAACGATCAGAAGCCCAAAATGCCCTGATGCTGCAATAGGTAGGGCAGTAATAATCAAGGTTAAACAGGGGTAGTCTGGGGTTTGAAAAGGACAGAAAAGATTAGTTTAAATGAACTGACAAGCAGGGTACTAATTAAGATTAAACTAATACCAATGGGGAACAAGACACAAGAGTATGGGGGTTTAAAGTGAATACTAAAATGAGCCCATAACTCTTGATTAAAGAATAAGCCAGGCGTGGGGAACAAATGGCTGGCATAAAAGATGCTTAAGCATGGGTTTAAAGAGTATGGGCAGTCTGCAAGTAGGAGGGAGGCAGCTTAGCTGCACTGGATCATTTGGCTTATATATAGGCCATTTGAGAACTTAAAAAGGGCTGGAACTTTTAGTCTGAAGAGAGGTCTAGTGAGTTTAAAGAAAACTGAAAAACATAAGGTAGTTTCCAGTAAACATTGTAACCAAACACTGTCTGAAAGTTGTATAAGAGTTCATATTGGTCAAGCTGCCTTGGCCAAGTTCTGTTGTTTGCATTGACTGAGCTGTTTGTGGTTGTCGAACTGTTGGTGTTGCTGCATTGAACACTCTGTTATTGCTGTTGTTTCATTACTCTTTCCTGGGATCGCTCGTTTGGTGCTCGACTATTTGCTGGTTCTCTTTATTCTGGGAAATATTGCTGGTTGTCTGTGGGCTGTGGAAAACACTTGGATTGTTGATTTGTTGCTGTGTTGTTGCTGTGTATCTGCTGTTGTTGTGTTTACTGCATACTGCCCAGCTAATCATTCCTTTCTTCTTTGTCCTCTATACCAGGTACATAACCAATGCACTGTCAAAAAATGTAATTGGAAAATTTGAGCATGAATACAAATGAAAGTCCTGAAGAATGTCTTTTATACATAGATTGTTACATTAAATATTCATGTAATGTGTAATAGTTTGCATTTTGTTTTGGATGCTGGAGATAGCCTTCAGGCCTAATAAATGTCAATGAATGGTAGTTGTATGTTAGATTATGTATATAGGTTGGTGATAAGAGTATGCCTAAGGCAGTAGGTTGTATCTCAGATTTAGTTCAATGGTGTAGTATAAGCCTGTAATGTATGCCAAGCATGACAATCGTACACTACTAGTTAAGTTCTTTCCTTTCCGATAAATTGCCATACATAACTGTTAAACCATGTTTTAAGACAAAAAAAACACAGGGTTTACAATCTCAACCCCACGAAAGTCGATCCCAGGTCAAAACAGACCCAACAGGCCTGCCCCGGACAAACAATGGCCCAGGTCTGGCCCATCACGCGTGGGCTGGATTTGGGCCTTTAATTTTGCTCGGCTGGCTGTGTGCGTGGCCGCGCTTCTGATTTTTCTCAAGCACTCGGAATTCTGTTATAAATAACTTGCAAGCATGTAATTAATTAGGACTATCTGCTGTTTTCAATTAGTAGAGACAAACACGACAAGAAACGTAGTTGCTATAGGATACCCTTTAAAAAAATAAGAACGGGATGAGCCTCGACAAAAAAAAAAAATAAAATTGCACAAGCTGCGGGGCCCTCGTTAAAATGTATATTATCAAAGCATTTAGTTTCCAGGACGGGTCGTTTAGCAAATCCCACAACCCTCCCAGAATAAGAACGCGATAGCCTCTTTAGGCGCGTATTTAATTATCTTACCTTCTTAAACTCGGGTGCACATTTATGTGATCCAAGTCCAATTCTCAACGGAGTCGAAATGTGTTTCTAATCATGGGTACATTGATTGTGACGTGGTTCGAGATGCGTGTCCATGACGTTGCAAATTCATTTAAAAAGAAAAAAAAAGAATGAGATGAGCCTCGCCAAATAAAATACAAATTGCGGGGCCCTCAATAAATATTTGCTTTAAAAAAATTGTTTAGACTTCGGGATGGACCGTTTAGTAAAATTCCGCGGTCTTACCCAAAATAAATACGCTAGTCGCTCTAGGCGCGCCTTTAATAATTTAATTTCCTTAAACTCGGGTGCATATTGATGTGACCCAAATCCAAATCTCAACGGAGTCAAAGTGTGTCGACGACCACGGGTACATCGATTGTAACGTGGTTCGAGATACATTTTATAACGTTGCAATTCTTGATAAAAATAACAGTAAATGATAAAAGCGGTTGAAAGATAAAATTTGCACATAAGTTCATATTGTATTTAAAATCAGATAAATAAGGCCGAATATAACAGTTGAGCGACCGTGCTAGAACCACGGAACTCGGGAATGCCTAACACCTTCTCCCGGGTTAACAGAATTCCTTATCCGGATTTCTGGTACGCAGACTGTAATATAGAGTCATTCTTTTCCTCGATTCGGGATTAAAATTGGTGACTTGGGACACCCTAAATCTCCCAAGTGGCGACTCTGAAATAAATAAACCAATCCCGTTTCGATTGTCTTTTAATTGGAAAAACTCCCTTGTACCCCCGCGGGTGCGGAAAAAGGAGGTATGACAGCTCTGGCGACTCTGCTGGGGATTTGGATACCCAGAACCACTGGTTCAGGGTTAAGAATTCAAGCTTAGAATAATTGGTATTACTTGGCTTTGTTTATTATCTGATTTTATTACATGTTTTGAGCCTAATGTGCTAAATGCTGCTTTTACTGCTTTGATATTGTTGGAACTGTACATATAAACTGTGCCGAAACCCTTCTCTTCTCTCTTGAGGAGCGCACGCTGGTCGTGGCTTCTTTCTGTTAGTGTCATATGCCCAAAATAGAACGAGGATTCGGAGGAGTTGCAAAATCGGATGGCCTTTTGGTTACCGGTACACAGCTCCCATCCTTGGCTCGAGTTGTCCGCTCGGGTAAGCCAGGTCTAGAACAAACACCTAGGTTTTACAGCTTAGCATAACATAACTTCATGCCGGATCCCTAGTAGGAACGCTTATTTGCATCATGTGCATTTGACTTAGGGGACTCAGCACAGGGGCTGGGTCCGTCTAGGACAGGCAACCTGAGAATAAAGACCATCCTGCTGCATCCTGCTTGCTTTATGCATTTACTTGTTTCAAGGCTTGCATGCTGACCGGTTTCTGAATATCGGGAGTGTTTGAAAAAAAAAGAAAAAAGAGAATAACGGATAAGGAGATAATTATTTTTGAAAGATCAATACCCAGAAAATGGTTAAAACTCTGCCAGAATTTTGAAAAAAAGAAAAAGAAAATGTGTGTCTTATTAATTTGTTTTAGTAAGGGTCTTTGATTCATTTCTAAGAGAAAAATAGTGTGTCTCCAAAATTCGGCTTATGCCTGAACTACGTCAGTTTGATTCTCGCAGGGTGCAAGATACGTAGGCAACCCCCATCGGGCTCAACTTGTTTTTCAAAATATAGGTACAATCCAAATAACGAAAGTTTTAAGGTGACATCATACTTTTCGGAAACAACCAAAATGTCGTTTTTCTAGAAAAAAGGTGTGTCAATTTGGTATTTGAGTCCAATGAGTCTGGATCTTTGCTTAATCACCCCAATAAACATGCAGAATGAGCATAAGTCCAAGTTTGCCGGTAACAGTTAGAAGCAAAATCCCCCTGGAAGTGCGATTATGGTGGGAGGATTTGGAAAAGTCAGAGCAAGACAAGGTCAAACTGCACCTGGGAGGTTTGGTTGATTTGTTGAACGTCAGGCCTCGGTGCGACATCATAAAGGCTTTGGTTACATTTTGGGATCCGGCCCACAACGTGTTCCGTTTCTCAGATTTTGAACTCACCCCAACCTTAGAAGAAATGGCGGGTTACATGGACGTCACTGAAGGTTTGAGACACAAATACCTGATCGCTCCAAGAGCTGTGAATTCACACAAATTCATGGATCTGTTGAAGATAAGCAAAGGAGTCCCATACGCTGAACTGGATAGAGGTTTTTCCACCCTACAATTCATATACCAGAGGTACGGGAGCAAAGGAGGATTTAATGATCCTGAAAGTGGTATTTGCAGCAGGGGAAATCTGGTAAAATGGAATGAGCATAGGCGGTTCGCTTTTATGGTGGCATTTTTGGGCCTTGTGGTGTTTCCCCGAAAAGATAGAAATATCGACCTGAAAGTGGCTGGAATCGTCAAAGTCCTGATTACCAACGATAAAAGCATCCTTGCTCCTATGATAGTGTCAGAAATGTACCGAGCCCTCACGGCTTGTAAGGCCGGAACAGACTTCTTCGAGGGGTGCAACTTGTTATTACAGATGTGGATGATCGAACACTTGTGTCACCATCCTCAGTATATGCGCTACATGTCTACAAATGGGGGCTGCATCGAGGGTTATAACCTAAGGGTTTCAGGTTTCCGATCACCGGGAGGGTTTGAAGAATGGATATCCTATCTCCGGGTCATCACCGCAGACCAAATAAACTGGACTTTGGGTTGGCTTTCTGTGGAAGAAATCATATACATGCCCGCCACTGGTCCTCACTTCCTCTTGATGGGACTCAGAGGTATTCAACCTTATGCCCCTTACAGGGTAATGAGACAGTTGGGAAGATGTCAAGTACTACACCCGGACGAAGATCTCAGCACTTATGCAGTCGAGGTCAGCAGTGACGGCCAATTTCCTGAAAAGACAGTTCGTTGCATATGGAGTGAATGCCAGTACTTGACGGCAAATACCCGGGTAAGTGATATGTCTAGGGGTGAAGTCTCGCCGGCCTATCTCACTTGGCATAACAAGAAGAACATTGTGAAACGGCCAACCAAACGGCCTCACCTCCAAGATTTTGTTGAGTCATCACAAGAACAATGGGACTGGCTCGCAAAAGAGGAAGGTTACCTGGTTGAAATCAGGAAGCTGAAGCGACAAGTTGAAAGGATTGTATTCGAAAACAACGTGCAAGTTGCCCAAGAGCAGGCTGAAAAAGACAAGCTAGCCCAAGAGAACCAAACCCTGAAGGCCGGCCTTCGCCAAGCCAATAAGAATAACATCGACCGACAGAAGCGTTGCTCCGACGAAAGATTGATAGCCAGTTTGAGAAATCAGGTCATCCAGAGCCAAGAAGAATTAGGCCAATCAGAGGCTTGCATAGCAAGGATGAGGGTCAAATGGGCAGAAGGTACAATGGCCCGGAGGAAGCGCCTACAGCAAGTCATGAGGGATTGTGAACTGAGCGTCAAAGCAGCAGAGGAAACAAATTCCGCTCTGCAAGAGAGGATCTTCAAGCAAACACAAGATGCCCAAGCCGACAGGAGACGCCATTACAATGCAATGACAAGGATGGAAAGGCAAATGGATATGTTCCAGGATCAGCTCGCCACCAGTGCACAAGCGCTAGGACTAAAGATCCGACAGATAAGGCAGTTGTTCGCAGAAAGGGACAACATTCGAGCAAGAATTGACGAAATCGGGCATTACATCTACCTAAAATGCTTGGCATGCGAGCGAACACCTCGGGAAACCCTCATTGCTTCTATCATGGGCTGCGTCCACCGGATTATGAACGAGTTGAAGAGCTTGCAAAGAGACCTTACACCTAGGGCCGCGAAAGGGCCGAAAGATGCCTCGTGGGTCCCTAAGTTGGAAAATTAGTTGTTGATCGAGTCCTGGTTGTTTTGTTTGTTGTTTCCCCAATGTTGTTTTCTTTTCCTCAAACCAAGTTTAAAACCCTGGAGTCTGTACTGTTGCTATTTTGTTTGAAGTAATGTGTAATAGCAAATTTTGATAATGAAATTAAGTGACTCCGGAAGAATTTCTATGTGTCTTTACTTTAAGGCAGAACTACGCCTGGTCTGATTCACGCGGGGACGTGATACGTAGGCAATCCCCATAAGATTCGACCGCTTTTTAAATAAAGAAAAGAAAATGTAAATAAAATAAAAACGCGGGGTTTCGCATAATACTCTAAAAAAGAGACGAATGAACAAACCGGGATGACGCATGTGGTTTGAAGCAAAGCATGTAGAAACGGTCAACTGCCTAGGTGCATTGCATCCTCTATGTGTTATGATCAAATCTGTTAAACTCTAACGCTAACAAAGTTTGTTGTTGTCTGATCCAGACAAGTTAGTTGTTAAAGAACTCTGGCAACACACTCATACCAAACCAGATCCAAAGGACCGGTAGCAACAAGCATGACTACTTCAGAGAATAGTAATGAGGAGGAAAGGCCAATGAGCCAGTTGCTAAAAGAAGCGATGGAAAAGATTGAAAGGATGGGACTAGAGATGAATGCAATGCAGCTAGCCCTAGCCAAAACACAAAAGAGCCCTGAAACACTGGGACACATGCCGGAATACCCTCACTCTGGCCCTTCCACAAGCCGTCCAAATCCCCTTTATCATCAAGAAAGAAGCCCTCATGATTCCCAAGCTCCACCACCCCATCAACCTCTCCCAACACCCAATATTCCCATTTTTGTGGGACCAACATCGGCCCTTTTGCAAAGAACGACCAGTGAGCCATTGTTTCAGGCTCACGATACACAATACTATCCCCCTAAGCCTACATTCCATGCACCCGAGCCTCAAGCTTACAATCCACATTTAGAAGTGCCGGCAGAGGTTGAGAAGCCAGTTAAGGCTCCTGAACAGGATGAAGTGTTGAGAAAGTTCAAAAGCCTGGAGCAGTCCTTCAGGAACTTGCACGGATTGGGCAATCAAGTCAGCGTAGCATACAAAGATCTGTGCCCTTTCCCAAACGTCCAACTCCCGGCTGGGTTCAAGATGCCTAAGTTTGATTTGTATGAAGGGCACGGTGATCCCATGGCACATTTGCGGGGATTCTGTAGCAAAATGAGAGGGGCAGGCGGCAAGGATGAGCTGTTGATAGCTTATTTCGGCCAAAGCCTGAGCGGATCTGCACTAGAATGGTATACCAGGCAGGATTTCAGCAGGTGGTACACGTGGGATGACCTGGCGCAGGCTTTTGCAGGTCATTTCCAGTACAATCTGGAGATAGTCCCTGACCGTCTCACGTTATTGAGAACTGGGAAGAAACCCGGGGAAAGTTTTCGCGAGTTCGGGTTCCGCTGGAGAGAACAAGCAGCTAGAGTCGATCCTCCCATGAGAGAGGGAGAGATGGTGGACTATTTTTTGCAGACATTGGATCCAACCTACTTTGGTCACTTGGTGACAACGGTTGGAAAATCTTTCAACGAGGTGGTCAAGATAGGGGTCATGATAGAAGAGGGTTTGAGGTCTGACAAGATCTTGAACTATTCGGCACTCAAGGCCACAACCCAGGCTATTCAAAACGGCACGGGAGGTGCGTTGAGAAGAAAGAAAGAAGAGGTTGCCACGATCGAGGCAGGCAGTTGGTCCAGGGCTGGCAGGCCACACTACAACCAACCCAGACCTCACAGGTCAAACTACCCATACAACCCACCACAAAATTTCTATCCGCCTCGAGAACCACATTGTTCCGTACACCAGGCCCAAGCATACACTCAGCCTCCGGTTCGCCCACAATGGCGCGCGCCGGCTCCCCAGAACATATATGCACCACCACAAAACACCTATCCTCCACCGAGGGCGTATAGAAACCCTTCAGGGGCAGGCTTCCGGGGAAATCCAGATGCTAGGAATGACAGGTTGCGGAAGCAGAGAACTTTCACGGAGTTGGGAGAAACCTACACCGCTTTGTTCCACAAGCTGAGGCAATTGGGTTTGGTTAGTCCTGTCCAGACTCGAGAACCAAATCCCCCACCTCAGAACTTGGATCGATCAATCAGTTGTGAATACTGTTCAGGGATGCTCGGGCATGATACCGAGAAGTGCTGGAAATTAAGGCATGCCATACAGGATCTTATTGACACCAATAAGATCGAGGTCCAGACACCGGAGGCTCCTAACATCAACCAAAACCCACTGCCAGCGCACCACGAAACTCACATGATTGAGTTGGTGTGTGAGGGAGGAGAATTAAGAAAACCCTCACAAACAGTGATGATGATCCAAGCCGCCCCGAAAGAAGTCTTAACCAGTGGAGGAACGAGTGTACAGTCGCAGGGAGAAGGCGTCAAGCCGGTAGTGATATTGGGGAAGAGCCCGTCCGTCATAACAAGCAAACCCGAGCCAACCAAGTTGGTAATACCAGGGATCCCGCCCACACCGGCGGTCGTGTTGAAAGGGGTATGTAGAGAACGGGTGACCATAAAGCCTGTGGTCCAGCTGCCGATGATTGACAGCAGGGCTGTGCCTTGGAAATATGAAAAGGCGGTGGTGATGTACAAAGGAAAACAGGTGGAAGAAGTCAGTTGTGAAGCGCAAGGGCTGACTCGATCAGGTCGATGTTTTGCTCCGGTGGAGCTAAGAAGAACCAACCCAGTTGCAACCAAGAAACCTGTGTCCGAAGAAGAGGCTGAAGAGTTCCTGAGGAAGATGAAAGTACAGGACTATTCTGTGGTCGAACAGCTGAGAAAAACACCGGCCCAGATCTCACTGTTGTCGTTACTGATCCATTCTGAGGAGCATCGTCGGGCCCTGCTGAAGATATTGAACGAAGCTCATGTACCCAGTGAGATTTCTGTAAACCACCTGGAAACCATTGCCAGCAAGATTTTCGAGGTGAACAGGGTAACATTCTCAGATGATGACCTGCCGGTGGAAGGTACGGAGCATAACAAAGCTCTATACCTAGCTGTCAAATGTGAAGACTCGGTGGTAACTCGAGTATTGGTGGATAACGGCTCAAGCGCCAATATTTGTCCATTATCCACCCTGGACCAGTTAAAGATTGACCGTGGAAGAATCCGCAAGAATAGCATCTGTGTCCGAGGGTTTGACGGAAACGGAACAGCCACTGTAGGGGATGTTGTACTTGAACTGACCATTGGTCCAGTCCTGTTTACCATGGAATTCCAGGTGTTAGATGCCACAGTTTCTTATAACCTGCTGTTAGGACGACCCTGGATTCATGCAGCCAAAGCGGTGCCTTCCACCCTACATCAGATGGTGAAGTTCGAGTGGGAAAGACAAGAGGTCGTGTTACACGGCGAGGATACAACGTGCACCATGGGCGGAACCATTGTACCTTTCATAGAGACCGCTGATGACAAAGGTCCTTGGGTCTACCAGATTTTCGATACAGGGTCGGCCAACAAAATTTCTGAAGGAGAAATCATCCCGCACCCTAGGGTAGCTGCCGCAACAGTCATGATGGTCTCAGAAATGCTGGGTAATGGATTTGTGCCGGGAAAAGGCCTGGGAGTCGAGCTTCAAGGGATTGTCCAACCTGTCTCCCTTCCTAAAAATCTGGAAACTTTCGGATTGGGGTTCAAACCAACCGCAACAGACAGGAAGCAAGCGCGAAAAATGAAGAAGAGGGTCTGGTTTCTGCCTAAACCAGTGCCACGCCTCTCAAGGTCTTTTGTCAAAACGAGTGCCAAGGGGTCGCCGGTCCCAAAGATTCGAGGACCTTTGATCGATATAAATGAAGACCTGAATCAGAGTTTTAAGAGACTATTCGCGGATGTCAGTATGGTGGAAGCTGGAGAAGGTTCCAGCAGAGCAGAGATACAGTTTGTGGGGCCTGAGGCCAAGACCAACAATTGGACGGTTACTCCTCTTCCTGTCCGAGGGGAGTCTTGGTAGTAGGCTTTGATTTATGTTTTGTTTGTTTGTTTGTTCGGATTATTCAAGGGTGTAATCCAAATTTTACTTTCGTTTTTGTAAAAGTGTGAACCCTTTTATCCCGCAAGTTTAATAAAGTTCTTTTCTTTTGTCCCATTTTAATTTTGTTTTGTTCTTTTTCTTTCTGAACAGTTCTCTTTTTACTGGTTCTAATGACATGGCATGCACAGCGGATCTTCGACCTAGTCTAATAAATCAATCTGAAACTGACTCAATGATGCAAGAGGTCGTTTGTGACGATGAATCTGAATGTGACGAAGGTGAAGCCTTCGAAGAAATAAACCGAGAACTGTGCCAATTTGAAGAGAAACCCAAGCCTAACCTAAATGACACCGAGGCTGTGAATCTAGGAGACGCTGATAACGTCCAAGAGACCAAAATTAGCATCCACATTGAGCCGAATGTCAGAGCAGAATTGATCAAAACTCTCATGGAATTCAAAGATGTTTTTGCATGGTCATATGACGATATGCCTGGATTAAGCACCAATTTAGTGGTTCACAAATTGCCCACTGACCCGGCATACCCTCCGGTCAAGCAAAAACTAAGGAAATTTAAAACAGAAATGAGTGTAAAGATCAAAGAAGAAGTGATTAAGCAGTTGCAATCGAAGGTCATTCGGGTCACTCGATATCCCGAGTGGTTGGCCAATGTGGTACCAGTCCCAAAGAAGGATGGAAAAATCAGGGTGTGCGTTGACTACCGCAACCTCAACAAAGCAAGTCCCAAGGACAATTTTCCGCTACCCAACATTCATATCCTGATCGATAATTGCGCTGGGCGCGAGATCGGATCCTTTGTGGATTGCTATGCGGGTTATCATCAGATCCTAATGGACGAGGAGGATGCTGAGAAGACAGCGTTTATTACGCCATGGGGAACCTACTGCTATCGGGTAATGCCGTTCGGGTTGAAGAACGCCGGGGCAACGTACATGCGAGCAATGACTGCTGTGTTTCATGACATGATACACAAAGAAATAGAAGTGTACGTCGATGATGTGATCATCAAATCTTGGCGTCAGGAGGACCATGTAGCAGACCTAAGGAGATTTTTCCAAAGACTCCGAAGGTATGATATCAAGCTTAACCCGGCCAAATGCGCATTCGGGGTTCCATCAGGAAAGTTGCTAGGATTCATCGTCAGTCGACGGGGGATTGAGTTAGACCCATCCAAAATTGAATCCATCCGAGATTTGCCACCGCCAAGGAACAAAACAGAGGTAATGAGTTTGCTGGGTAGACTCAATTACATCAGCAGGTTCATCGCTCAACTCACAGCAACTTGTGAGCCCATATTTCGGCTACTGAGAAAGGATGCTGCAGTAGGTTGGACGGCAGAGTGTCAGGAGGCTTTCGACCAAATCAAAGGGTATCTGTCTAATCCACCCGTATTGGTCCCGCCTAAGCCCGGGAAGCCCCTAATCCTTTACCTGACGGTCTTGGAAAATTCATTTGGTTGTGTACTGGGGCAACATGATGACACAGGAAGGAAGGAGCAGGCCATCTACTATCTTAGCAAGAAATTCACAGTGCATGAGGTCAAGTACACTCAACTCGAGAAAACATGCTGCGCCCTAACTTGGGTAGCTCAGAAGTTGAAGCACTACCTGTCTTCATATACTACTTATCTCATATCCCGCTTGGACCCATTGAAGTATATCTTTCAGAAACCTATGCCCACGGGAAGGTTGGCAAAATGGCAAATTCTGCTCACAGAGTTTGATATCGTCTATGTGACGAGGACAGCCATGAAAGCCCAGGCGCTGGCCGATCATTTGGCAGAGAACCCCGTTGATGAAAAGTACGAGCCTTTAAGAACATACTTTCCCGATGAGGAGGTAATGCGCACTAATGAGATGGAATTAACTGAGGAACCGGGTTGGAAGCTTTTCTTCGATGGAGCTGCAAACGCAAAAGGGGTTGGAATAGGAGCAGTACTCATTTCTGAAACAGGACGCCATTATCCTGTTACGGCTCAACTACGCTTCTATTGCACCAACAATATGGCCGAGTATGAGGCTTGCATTCTGGGTCTGCGCTTGGCTGCTGACATGGATGTCCAAGACGTCTTGGTCTTGGGAGACTCGGACCTCTTGGTACATCAAATTCAGGGAGAATGGGAAACACGAGATCTAAAACTCATACCATACCGACAATGCTTGCATGATCTGAGCAAGCAATTTCGATCGGTGAAGTTCAAACACATCCCGAGAGTTCACAATGAGGTTGCGGATGCCTTGGCCACCTTAGCATCAATGCTGCACCACCCTGACAAAATGTATGTTGATCCTCTACACATCCAGGTCCGTGATCAGCACGCCTACTGCAATGCCATAGAAGAAGAAGCAGATGGCGAACCCTGGTTTCATGATATCAAGGAATACCTCAGGATGGGGATATATCCAGAACATGCCTCTGGAGACCAAAAAAGAGCCCTTCGGCGTTTGTCGAATGGTTTCTTCCTCAGTGGAGGAGTATTGTACAAAAGAACCCCGGATTTGGGATTGTTGAGATGCATAGATGCCAGTCAAGCAACGACGGTTATGGCAGAGGTACATGCTGGAGTTTGTGGGCCACACATGAGCGGGTATGTATTGGCAAGAAAGATCCTTCGAACAGGGTGTTATTGGCTCACCATGGAACACGACTGTATCACTTTCGTGAGGAAATGCCATCAGTGCCAGATACATGGAGATTTGATTCATTCTCCGCCAACAGAGTTACATACGATGTCAGCACCCTGGCCGTTTGTGGCATGGGGCATGGATGTCATTGGGCCCATCGAGCCGGCAGCATCCAACGGTCATAGGTTCATTCTAGTGACCATTGATTACTTCACCAAATGGGTTGAGGCTAAAACCTTCAAATCAGTAACCAAGAAGGCAGTGGTGGACTTTGTTCACTCCCATATCATCTGCAGATTTGGGATCCCAAAAGTGATCATCACGGATAACGGTGCGAATCTTAATAGCAGCTTGATGAGAGAGGTATGCCAACAATTCAAGATTACACACCGCAATTCCACCCCATATCGTCCCAAGGCGAATGGAGCAGTCGAAGCAGCCAATAAGAATATCAAGAAGATACTGCGAAAAATGGTGGAAGGGTCCAGACAATGGCACGAGAGATTACCCTTTGCTTTGTTGGGTTACCGCACTACCGTCCGAACTTCCATAGGCACAACTCCTTATTTGTTGGTGTATGGAACTGAGGCCGTAATACCAGCGGAGGTCGAAATTCCGTCCCTCCGAATTGTCGCTGAAGCCGGGATTAATGATGATGAATGGGTCAAAGCTCGATTGGAACAGTTGAGCCTGATAGATGAGAAAAGATTGGCAGCAGTGTGCCATGGTCAGCTGTACCAGAAGAGAATGGCAAGAACATATAATAAGAAGGTGCGCCCCAGGAAGTTTGAAGTAGGGCAGCAGGTATTGAAGAAGATCCTCCCACATCAGGTCGAGGCAAAAGGCAAATTCGCCCCAAATTGGCAAGGGCCTTATATCGTGACCAGAGTATTGTCCAACGGTGCTTTGTGTTTGACAGATGTCGAGGGGAGATGTATCGACATGGCTATCAATTCAGATGCAGTCAAGAGATATTATGCGTAATTTCTTTAATTATGGCAATTGTTGGTTTATTTGTTTGTATTTGGCATTTATTGGATAATGAGATGACGGAGGCAATTCTTTCTTCTATCCAAACACTTTTTAACCCTTGCTTCCCCCTTTGAGCCTTAAGTTATTCTTTCATACCCCTCTTTTGGAATCACTAATGGAAAAGACATGAAAAAAAAGAGAAAAGAAGGAAAATAAAAAGGAAGATAAAATCATAAGAAAATACAAAACCGTGGGAACTACGTTTGACCTGATTCCTCAAAGAGGATACGTAGGCGCCTCACGACTCGGTCATAGTATGCATCATAGTGAATATAGGATGCATAATGTACATAGTGTGCATAATAGGCACAGTGTGCGCAACGCACATAGCACAACATAAGTGTAAAAAAATAAATTCCCCAAGCAAGAAAACTGGGGCAGAAATTATGTTTTAAGTTCCAACAAAGGTTTGATTCTAAAAGTTGTAGCACATCACCCATCAAATTATTTTCATTTTTATGGCCTTTCTTTAACCCCACACCAAAACCAATATCAACATCCAAAAGACCTCCCGATCAATGTCCAAGAGATGCCAAGTCAGGCAAATAAAGCCAAGAATAATACACCGATCCCCAGCAAAGAAGAGGATCGTAAGACTGGGAATGAGTTGATGGTCAAAGGAATCTCCAGAAGAGAGGGTCGTATCTACAACACCCCGAATCCTCGAAAGAAATAAAATGAGAGAGTCTTATCGGTGAAAACCTTCACAGGCACCGAGAGGCGATGTAAGATGAGGGATATGAAATGAGAGAGTCTTATTGGTGAAAACCTTCACAGGCACCATAAGGCGCCGGGAGATGAGAGAAAAGAGAGAGTCTCATTAGTGAAAACCCCTCGAAGGGCACTATGAGGCGACAAGACAGATCAATAAAAAGCGACCACATTCGCAACGAGATGGACAGCCATTTATCATCCCCAGCAAGTCAGACCATCGGGCAGATCGATTGATACAAATAGACTGGGTCGGGAATCTATGGTGCACGTCATGATCACGAGAACCAGTCATATCCTCCAGATAAGTTCTTTTGAGTTTCTTCTCCCACCAATATTGGTTCAGAAAGACTTTCTCCTTTTTCTATCTTTTATTTCTTTTCCTAAAATTTGTCTTGAAAGGATTTTTCAAAGCTTACTACCAGAAACCGGAGGGGAATTCATCCAATGCAGGATAATACAAACAGTCCTAAAAGCCGATCCCAGGCAATGCAGTGATCATGCCCGACAATGTCGGAGGAAGTAAGCTCATAAAGGGAGTGGTTTCGGGAGCTAAAAGCAGACTCCCACTGCACGTGTTTAAAGAGAAAGCAGAAAAGGGGATTAATTGAAGGCCAATCCCCAGCAGGCTAGAAACCACCAGCAGGCAACTTTGCCCACTAATCAATTAAGGGACATAGAGCAAGAAAAGAGAAGAAAGGAAAAATCATCCGCCAGAAAGGCACCCTCTACCACCACGATGAAAACTAATTAAATCCTTTTGTTTGCTGCAGGAAAACAAAGGATTGATGATGGCAGCAAGATGCAACGCCAGGGAAGTCACCAAAAACCGGGGCAGAATATTTTCTGCCGATTGTCAAAAAATTTTCTCGAAAGGACGGGGAAACAATTTCAAATACATTTAAGTTCTAGGTCGCCCACCAGTATAATGCGGGAATACATTTAAGTTCTAGGTCGCCCACCAGTATAATGCGGGAATACATTTAAGTTCTAGGTCGCCCACCAGTATAATGCGGGAATACATTTAAGTTCTAGGTCGCCCACCAGTATAATGCGGGAATACATTTAAGTTCTAGGTCGCCCACCAGTAAAATGCGGGAATACATTTAAGTTCTAGGTCGCCCACCAGTAAAATGCGGGAATACATTTAAGTTCTAGGTCGCCCACCAGTAAAATGCGGGAATACATTTAAGTTCTAGGTCGCCCACCAGTATAATGCGGGAATACATTTAAGTTCTAGGTCGCCCACCAGTATAATGCGGGAATACATTTAAGTTCTAGGTCGCCCACCAGTATAATGCGGGAATACATTTAAGTTATAGGTCGCCCACCAGTATAATGCGGGAATACATTTAAGTTCTAGGTCGCCCACCAGTATAATGCGGGAATACATTTAAGTTCTAGGTCGCCCACCAGTATAATGCGGGAATACATTTAAGTTCTAGGTCGCCCACCAGTATAATGCGGGAATACATTTAAGTTCTAGGTCGCCCACCAGTATAATGCGGGAATACATTTAAGTCCTAGGTCGCCCACCAGTATAATGCGGGAATACATTTAAGTCCTAGGTCGCCCACCAGTATAATGCGGGAATACATTTAAGTTCTAGGTCGCCCACCAGTATAATGCGGGAATACATTTAAGTTCTAGGTCGCCCACCAGTATAATGCGGGAATACATTTAAGTCCTAGGTCGCCCACCAGTATAATGCGGGAATACATTTAAGTTCTAGGTCGCCCACCAGTATAATGCGGGAATACATTTAAGTTCTAGGTCGCCCACCAGTATAATGCGGGAATACTTTAAGTTCTAGGTCGCCCACCAGTATAATGCGGGAATACTTTAAGTTCTAGGTCGCCCACCAGTATAATGCGGGAATACTTTTAAGTTCTAGGTCGCCCACCAGTATAATGCGGGAATACATTTAAGTTCTAGGTCGCCCACCAGTATAATGCGGGAATACATTTAAGTTCTAGGCCGCCCACCAGTATAATGCGGGAATACATTTAAGTTCTAGGTCGCCCACCAGTATAATGCGGGAATACATTTAAGTTCTAGGTCGCCCACCAGTATAATGCTGGAATACATTTAAGTTCTAGGTCGCCCACCAGTATAATGCGGGAATACACTTAAGTTCTAGGTCGCCCACCAGTATAATGCGGGAATACACTTAAGTCCTAGGTCGCCCACCAGTATAACCAGTATAATGCGGGAATACATTTAAGTTCTAGGTCGCCCACCAGTATAATGCGGGAATACATTTAAGTTCTAGGTCGCCCACCAGTATAATGCGGGAATACACTTAAGTTCTAGGTCGCCCACCAGTATAATGCGGGAATACTTTAAGTTCTAGGTCGCCCACCAGTATAATGCGGGAATACTTTAAGTTCTAGGTCGCCCACCAGTATAATGCGGGAATACTTTTAAGTTCTAGGTCGCCCACCAGTATAATGCGGGAATACATTTAAGTTCTAGGTCGTCCACCAGTATAATGCGGGAATACATTTAAGTTCTAGGCCGCCCACCAGTATAATGCGGGAATACATTTAAGTTCTAGGTCGCCCACCAGTATAATGCGGGAATACATTTAAGTTCTAGGTCGCCCACCAGTATAATGCGGGAATACATTTAAGTTCTAGGTCGCCCACCAGTATAATGCGGGAATACATTTAAGTTCTAGGTCGCCCACCAGTATAATGCGGGAATACATTTAAGTTCTAGGTCGCCCACCAATATAATGCGGGAATACATTTAAGTTCTAGGTCGCCCACCAGTATAATGCGGGAATACATTTAAGTTCTAGGTCGCCCACCAGTATAATGCGGGAATACATTTAAGTTCTAGGTCGCCCACCAGTATAATGCGGGAATACATTTAAGTTCTAGGTCGCCCACCAGTATAATGCGGGAATACACTTAAGTTCTAGGTCGCCCACCAGTATAATGCGGGAATACATTTAAGTTCTAGGTCGCCCACCAGTATAATGCGGGAATACATTTAAGTTCTAGGTCGCCCACCAGTATAATGCGGGAATACTTTTAAGTTCTAGGTCGCCCACCAGTGTAATGCGGGAATACATTTAAGTTCTAGGTCGCCCACCAGTGTAATGCGGGAATACATTTAAGCTCTAGGTCGCCCACCAGTAAAATGCGGGAATACTTTTAAGTTCTAGGTCGCCCACCAGTAAAATGCGGGAATACTTTTAGCTCTAGATTTTGGAATCAGGAGCCCCACATGAAGACGGAAGGTTACAACAGAAATCCCCAAGCAGGAAACAATAAAATCCCCAGCGCCAAGAAGCAGAAGACTGCAAAACAAGCGCACATTCAAAAGGAAGAAGGAACGCGTCTCAGAAGAAGCAGTTTGGAAACGTTGTAGCATGCCCAATATAACAATGTTGATGAAGAAACATACCACTGAAGAAACCATTGAAAGATTTAAGGAAGAAAGCCATGTCCCCAGCAAATCAAGCAAAGTGATGAAAACTGACATTCAGAAAGGGCGAAGGACCAGCATCATCTCCCAAGTCCACAAAATAAGAGCATCAGAGGAAAGCGTTAGCCGACAAGAAAGCAAGGCAACAAGAACAAGTTAAAGATGGATGAGATCTCATGATCCTTAGTCTAGCTTAGCTTCTTGTTTTTCCTTTTAGAACAATGTAACAAGGAGATCGGTGAGCGGTAGCATCCTACAGCAGCATGCAACAGCGCACAACAGCAGCAAGCACTACAATCACACGGCAGTCCCAGCTACCAAAATTTCCCGAACTACATTGACCTGATTCCTGTTCAGCCCAGGATATGTAGGAAACCTCTGAAGCAAAGGTTCGGTCAAATGTTTTTCAAAAAATGCTTCACGCGGAGTACTCAGACGAGCAAAAATCGCCCGCTTTATCTTTGCGCGAAAACCCTTCGTGTCTTCGGGCAAAGAGGGGCAGCTGTAAGCACATGATTTTTGCTTCGCGAAAGTTACTCCAAAAGAAAAAGAAAATCAAAAATATATGTTAAAATGGTGTGTTAATTGTTATAGGTGTTAACCAATATGTGTGTAAGTTTATTTTAATTTTTACAATTTTTTTAGGAATTGTTAGTTTAATTTGTTGATTTGAAAAAGGGAA
The DNA here is from genome assembly GCF_000393655.2 of Nicotiana sylvestris. Classification (NCBI taxonomy): domain Eukaryota; kingdom Viridiplantae; phylum Streptophyta; class Magnoliopsida; order Solanales; family Solanaceae; genus Nicotiana; species Nicotiana sylvestris. Next base: position 77,342,584 of record NC_091065.1, on the reverse strand, counting down.
AGGGAAAATCGGATTGATCCCCAAAATGAGGCCCAAAGCCAAAGCAAAGACCCAGTCCAAACCAGGCCTGCCCAGGCACGTCCCCAAAACGACGCCGCATAGGGCGTTTGATCTGAGCCATCCGTCCAGGCCAATCCAACGGCTCAGGACCCCTTTCAGCAACCCGTTTTCAAACCCGACCCAATAACCGGTCTAACCCAACCCCTCACTTAAACCAAACGACCCCGTTTCCATACCAAACGACCCCGTCCTGTTACCCGCCAATAGATCTAAGCCGTTCAGATCACTTGATCCAACGGCTCCAATCTCCCGTCCCCTTCCGTATATAAACTTGGCCCTTCACCCCACGCCCCCTATCCGAACCCCCCCCCCCTTTCAGTCATCTCCTTCCCCAAGCTCTGAAACCCCCAAACCCTAACGCCGCCCTAGTTTCCCTTTCACCAGAACCCGGCGGCATGAACGCCGACGACCACCCCCTTCACACCCCTGTAGCATCCAACCACCCTGAACACGAATCCACTAACCATGAACCTCGAATCACCTCCTATCGTCTCGAATCTGGATTTGAAGATTCGAGACAAAACTCGATCTATACCAAACCTCACCATCTTTGTATCAGACACTCCCATGACCCTCCTCGTGACCAAACCAAACTTGGTTTGGTCCGAATCTACCCACAACTTCTAAAAACCAGATCTGAAAATCCAGACCCTAGAACATATGAACCTGTGGAATCCGGCCAGTCTTGACAGGGGTCTGAGGTCTAATAGACCTTAACCAAGGTGTTCTCATGTGAGAACACCCTGGTTAAAGTTTGTTCGGCCTCAAATGGTCAAAGTGAGTCAGTTTTGGGTCAGTTTGGTTTAAACATTTTTTCGGTAAGTTTTTCTTTCCCTTTTCGTTTTATTCAACTGCTAATTAAGTCGTTAGCATGCTTTGTGATGATTGTTTGTTATCTTCTGATAGTTTCTTAATTTCTTCCATCTCTGTCAAAGACCTTTTATTTGGTCGATTGTTTTCTGTGTATGATTTAAATGCGTCCTGTGATAAGCATGTCCGATTAGGATAGTCGTCGCATAAATAACTTATATAGGTTCCCAGTGATAGACCAAAGTTGTCCGAAGCCCTTTAGGTCCCTGTATGTATTTATTTATATGAACGATTGATTGTTACTTGTTATAATTAGTATAGTCGACTTGATAAATATCGTCGACTAACTTCCCACGACTGAATGTTCAAATATTCTAATACGTACAACCTCACTTGACTGAATGGACCTGTATTGTGATTTGAATGTTGGGCATTACCTATGAATGTTAGTTTGTAACTACATTGTAAACAATTAAAAGAACCAGGCTGGGGCAGTTCTGAAATCGAACGATCAGAAGCCCAAAATGCCTTGATGCTGCAATAGGCAGGGCAGTAATAATCAAGGTTAAACAGGGGTAGTCTGGGGTTTGAAAAGGACAGAAAAGATTAGTTTAAATGAACTGACAAGCAGGGTACTAATTAAGATTAAACTAATACCAATGGGGAACAAGACACAAGAGTATGGGGGTTTAAAGTGAATACTAAAATGAGCCCATAACTCTTGATTAAAGAATAAGCCAGGCGTGGGGAACAAATGGCTGGCATAAAAGATGCTTAAGCATGGGTTTAAAGAGTATGGGCAGTCTGCAAGTAGGAGGGAGGCAGCTTAGCTGCACTGGGTCATTTGGCTTATATATAGGCCATTTGAGAACTTAAAAAGGGCTGGAACTTTTAGTCTGAAGAGAGGTCTAGTGAGTTTAAAGAAAACTGAAAAACATAAGGTAGTTTCCAGTAAACATTGTAACCAAACACTGTCTGAAAGTTGTATAAGAGTTCATATTGGTCAAGCTGCCTTGGCCAAGTTCTGTTGTTTGCATTGACTGAGCTATTTGTGGTTGTCGAACTGTTGGTGTTGCTGCATTGAACACTCTGTTATTGCTGTTGTTTCATTACTCTTTCCTGGGATCGCTCGTTTGGTGCTCACTATTTGTTGGTCCTCTTTGTTCTGGGAAATATTGTTGGTTGTCGTGGGCTGTGGAAAACACTTGGATTGTTGATTTGTTGCTGTGTTGTTGCTGTGTATCTGCTGTTGCTGTGTTTACTGCATACTGCCCAGCTGATCATTCCTTTCTTCTTTGTCCTCTATACCAGGTACACAACCAATGCACTGTCAAAAAATGTAATTGGAAAATTTGAGCATGAATACAAATGAAAGTCCTGAAGAATGTCTTTTATACATAGATTGTTACATTAAATATTCATGTAATGTGTAATAGTTTGCATTTTGTTTTGGATGCTGGAGATAGCCTTCAGGCCTAATAAATGTCAATGAATGGTAGTTGTATGTTAGATTATGTATATAGGTTGGTGATAAGAGTATGCCTAAGGCAGTAGGTTGTATCTCAGATTTAGTTCAATGGTGTAGTATAAGCCTGTAATGTATGCCAAGCATGACAATCGTACACTACTAGTTAAGTTCTTTCCTTTCCGATAAATTGCCATACATAACTGTTAAACCATGTTTTAAGACAAAAAAAACACAGGGTTTACAATCTCAACCCCACGAAAGTCGAGCCCAGGTCAAAACAGACCCAACAGGCCTGCCCCGGACAAACAATGGCCCAGGTCTGGCCCATCACGCGTGGGCTGGATTTGGGCCTTTAATTTTGCTCGGCTGGCTGTGTGCGTGGCCGCGCTTCTGATTTTGCTCAAGCACTCGGAATTCTGTTATAAATAACTTGCAAGTATGTAATTAATTAGGACTATCTGCTGTTTTCAATTAGTAGAGACAAACACGACAAGAAACATAGTTGCTATAGGATACCCTTTAAAAAAATAAGAACGGGATGAGCCTCGACAAAAAAAAAAAAAAAAATTGCACAAGCTGCGGGGCCCTCGTTAAAATGTATATTATCAAAGCATTTAGTTTCCAGGACGGGTCGTTTAGCAAATCCCACAACCCTCCCAGAATAATAACACGATAGCCTCTTTAGGCGCGTATTTAATTATCTTACCTTCTTAAACTCGGGTGCACATTTATGTGATCCAAGTCCAATTCTCAACGGAGTCGAAATGTGTTTCTAATCATGGGTACATTGATTGTGACGTGGTTCGAGATGTGTGTCCATGACGTTGCAAATTCATTTAAAAAGAAAAAAAAAGAATGTGATGAGCCTCGCCAAATAAAATACAAATTGCGGGGCCCTCAATAAATATTTGCCTTAAAAAATTGTTTAGACTTCGGGATGGACCGTTTAGTAAAATTCCGCGGTCTTACCCAAAATAAATACGCTAGTCGCTCTAGGCGCGCCTTTAATAATTTAATTTCCTTAAACTCGGGTGCACATTGATGTGACCCAAATCCAAATCTCAACGGAGTCAAAGTGTGTCGACGACCACGGGTACATCGATTGTAACGTGGTTCGAGATACATTTTATAACGTTGCAATTCTTGATAAAAATAACAGTAAATGATAAAAGCGGTTGAAAGATAAAATTTGCACATAAGTTCATATTGTATTTAAAATCAGATAAATAAGCCAAATATAACAGTTGAGCGACCGTGCTAGAACCACGGAACTCGGGAATGCCTAACACCTTCTCCCGGGTTAACAGAATTCCTTATCCGGATTTCTGGTACGCAGACTGTAATATAGAGTCATTCTTTTCCTCGATTCGGGATTAAAATTGGTGACTTGGGACACCCTAAATCTCCCAAGTGGCGACTCTGAAATAAATAAACCAATCCCGTTTCGATTGTCCTTTAATTGGAAAAACTCCCTTGTACCCCCGCGGGTGCGGAAAAAGGAGGTGTGACACCCCTCATTCGGAATCAGTAGCAAAGATTAGAAAACACAAGCATGGAAGATAAAGAAAAAAAAGGGAAAAGAAAGCAACAAAAACAACAAAAAAAACAACAACAAAGGAGAAAGAAAAAGAAAAGAAAATAAAATAATAGGTAAATGAAAAAATAAAGAGGAATTGGGAACTACGTTTGACCTGATTCCTCAAAGAGGATACGTAGGCGCTTCACGGCTCGGTCATAGTGTGCATAGTGTGCATAGTGTAACATAGTGTAAAAAATAAAAATCCCCAAGCAAGAAATTGGGGCAGAAGTTGTGCTTGATGTAGAGAAAGCCGGTTCCGAAGGTTGTAAATTTTGAACCCAAATTGATTCGTTTTGAGCTGCTAATACCTTTTCTTTCTAGCCCTATCCAAAACCCCACGTTACGGTCCAAAGAAAGACCTTTTGACCAGTCCTCGAAAGATGCCAAGTCATACAAACGGAAGTCGGGGATAGCACCCCGACTCCCAACAGAGAAAAAGGATCATGGACTGGAAATGAATTGATAGCCGAAAAGAATCCCCAACAAAGAGAGTCATATCGGCAACACTCCAAATCCCCAGCTGGAAAGTGATACAAATGAGAGAGTCTTATCGGTGAAAATCTTCACGGGCACCATAAGGCGATGGAAGTTGAGAGAAAAACCAAAATGAGAGAGGCTTGATAGTGAAAACCCTTCGGGCACTACAAGTCGAATAAAGATTGAGAATCAGATGGAAATCGCCAGACGAAAGTTGTGAAAGGCGATTAACGACAGAGGATAGGCCATATGTGCATGTCATGACCATTAGAGTTGGTATCCGCATTTGATAGGTTTTTATTTTACAGTTTCCTCATTAGAGAGTCATCTCTTTCCTTTGTCTTTTATTCCGTTCCTTTTTATCTTTCTCCTTTCATAGAAAAATTCCCCAGTAGAGTCTGTTTGGTCAGAACAAGTGAGAAATGATTTCGAAGTCTGCCATCAGCTTTCCAATTGTGCAAGACGAGATCTGACTAGTATATCCAAGTGGTATAGTCAGCAAGGAACAAGCGCAAGGCCAGTGTCAAGAAAGATATCCCCAGCAAGAGGGAATTGACAAAAGGATGGACGAGTGTTAAGAGGGATATCCTCACCAAAATCAAAGGTTATAGACCTCAAGGCCAAGGCCCGTGGACAAATCAAGAAAGAACAACGCGGAGAGCAATGGGCATGATTTGAGAAATTCATATGAGACTAAAAGGTCGGGGAAATGCCAGTTTCTGAACTATGCCACAAAAGAAGAGGGATATCCCCAACAGAAAAGGTTGTTTTCAGTGACACGAATAAACAAAGAAAGTGGTTAATCAATGAACATGCAAGATCTGCAAGTAAAATCAGCTATCATGAAAATACACGAGGTCAGATAAGGAGACTGGGAAAATGGTCAAGAGGTTTGGGAATAAGAAATCGTCAAGAAGGTCGGAAGGTATCAACCCAAGCTTCAAGATGGACAGACAATGCATAGATGGAGAATGGTTGATGGCATCCCCAACAGGAGTATCACAACCAACCACCACATTCTAAACTGACCAAATTTTCTTTGATTTGAAGCAGGGACAGGGAATGCTACCGATGACGGAAAGATGCGCCACAAGAAAGATTGTCAAACTGGGGCAGAAAATTTTCGTTCATTTCGAAAAATTTTGGAAAGTATAACACAAGTTTGGTGAAAAACGGTATCCCCAGCAGTTTTCAGGAGAAGACAAAACGAGTTTTAAGGGAGGTAGTCTTCGAAGGAAGAAGATAACAAAACAAAGAAAAGAAAAATAAGAAAAAAAATAATAATAAAAAACTAAAAAAAAAAAAGAGAAAAAAAGAAGAAGAGAAAGACCAGTTTTGCAAAAGGAAACAGTTTGCAGAGGAATGAAACATCCTACTTAAAGGAAGTAGTCTTGGAAGGAGTAAGATAACATATTTTACTCAACAGAGTTATCCTCAGCAGTGTTATCTCCAGCAGTGTTACTCAGCGGTTTGTAGTGTTATCCCCAGCAGTCCACAGAGAAGACAGTACAAGTTTTAAGGTAAGTAGTTTTGAAGAAAGATAATTCAAGTTAGAAGGAAAATGTTGTTGAGGTCAGGAGCTCCCCTGAAGAACAGAATGACGATTTATTTTAAAGTTGTTGTCGAGGTCAGGAGCCCCCTGAAGAACAGAATGACGATTTATTTTTCGAAGTTGTTGAAATCTCGCCCGCCTGAAGAAATGAATGGCGATTTATTTTCAAAGTTGTTGAGGTCAGGAGCCCCCCTGAAGAACAGAATGGCGATTTATTTTTCGAAGTTGTTGAAATCTCTCCCGCCTGAAGAAATGAATGGCGATTTATTTTCAAAGTTGTTGAGGTCAGGAGCCCCCCTGAAGAAAAGAATAGCGATTTATTTTTCGAAGTTGTTGAAATCTCGCCCGCCTGAAGAAAGGAATGGTGATTTATTTTTCAAACTTGTTGAGGTCAGGAGCCCCCCTGAAGAACAGAATGGCGATTTATTTTTAAAGTTGTTGTCGAGGTCAGGAGCCCCCCTGAAGAACAGAATGACGATTTATTTTTAAAGTTGTTGTCGAGATCAGGATCCCCCTGAAGAACAGAATGGCGATTTATTTTTCGAAGTTGTTAAAATCTCGCCCGCATGAAGAAAGAAATGACGATTTATTTTTCAAAGTTGTTGTTGAGGTCAGGAGCCTCCCTGAAGAAAAGAATGGCGATTTATTTTTCGAAGTTGTGGAAATCTCGCCCGCCTTAAGAAAAGAATGGCGATTTTTTTTTCAAAGTTGTTGTTGAGGTCAGGAGCCCCCCTGAAGAACAGAATGGCGATTTATTTTAAAGTTGTTGCCGAGGTCAGGAGCCCCCTGAAGAACAGAATGACAATTTATTTTTCGAAGTTGTTGAAATCTCGCCCGCCTGATGAAAGAAATGGCGATTTATTTTTAAAGTTGTTGTCGAGGTCCGGAGCCCCCCTGAAGAACAGAATGGCGATTTATTTTTCAAAGTTGTTGTTGAGGTCAGGAGCCCCCTGAAGAACAGAATGACGATTTATTTTTAAAAATGTTGTTGAGGTCAGGAGCCCCCTGAAGAACAGAATGGCGATTTATTTTAAAGTTGTTGTCGAGGTCAGGAGCCCCCTGAAGAACAGAATGACGATTTATTTTTCGAAGTTGTTGAAATCTCGCCTGCCTGAAGAAAGGAATGGCGATTTATTTTCAAAGTTGTTGAGGTCAGGAGCCCCCCTGAAGAACAGAATGGCGATTTATTTTTCGAAGTTGTTGAAATCTCGCCCGCCTGAAGAAATGAATGACGATTTATTTTCAAAGTTGTTGAGTTCAGGAGCCCCCCTGAAGAACATAATGGCAATTTATTTTTAAAGTTGTTGCCGAGTTCAGGAGCCCCCCTGAAGAACAGAATGGCGATTTATTTTTAAAGTTGTTGTCGAGGTCAGGAGCCCCCCTAAAGAACAGAATGGCGATTTATTTTTCAAATTTGTTGTTGAGGTGAGGAGCCCCCCTGAAGAACAAAATGACGATTTATTTTCAAAGTTGTTGAGGTCAGGAGCCCCCCTGAAGAACAGAATGGCGATTTATTTTTCGAAGTTGTTGAAATCTCGCCCGCCTGAAGAAAGAAATGGCGATTTATTTTTAAAGATGTTGTCGAGGTCAGGAGCCCCCCTGAAGAACAGAATGACGATTTATTTTTCAAAGTTGTTGTTGAGGTCAGGAGCCCCCCTGAAGAACAGAATGACGATTTATTTTCGAAGTTGTTGTTGAGGTCAGGAGCCCCCCCCCCCTGAAGAACAGAATGACGATTTAAATTTCAAGTTTTGAAGTTGGGAGCCCGCCCATATAACAGAGGAATACATTTCAGTCTTTACATTTAAGTTGAAGAAGTTGGGAGCCCGCCCATATAACAGAGGAATACATTTCAAGTCAGTAAAGCAGAGGAATGCAGCCGAAATCCTCAGCAGGAAACAACAAGAATCCCTAGCAGAGGAAGGAAGTCCAAGACTCGATGGAAAATAATGCGAAGCTCCCGAGAAGGACATAAGCAGTTCAAGATCGGCAGTCAAAGGAGAATACAAGACAAATCGGAAGTAAAGAAATACTAGAGGAGTCACCGAGACATCAAAGCAACAAGAGACACAAGAGCATGATCTAGATAAGATTTTGTAATTCATAGACTATGGTCTAGTGTAGCTTCTTATTTTCTTTCAGCATGGTGTAATAAGAAGGTCAGCAAGCAGTAATAACAACATGCAACAATAGTAACATTGCAGTCCCATGGTAGTCCCAGCTACCAAAACTCCCGAACTACATTAACCTGATTCCCTTCTAGCCAGGGATATGTAGGAAACCTTTGAAGCAAAGGTTCGGTTAAATCTTTTTCAAAAAAAAAAATGCTTCACACGGAGTACTCGGATGGGCAAAAATCGCTCACTTTATCTTTGCACGAAAATTCTTCGTATTTTCAGACAAAGAGGGGCAGCTGTAAGCACGTGATTTTTGCCCTATATGAGAATTACTCCCAAAAATTCCAAAAATAAAATAATTTTTTGTTTGTTTGCAATTGTTGTGAGTTTTGTGTTATTTTTCTTGTATTGTTTGCATTTGTCTGTGCATGTTTATTTGCTAAATTAATAAAAAATACAAAAATATGTCGCATTTGCATTTAGGATTTAAGTTTACAATTATGAGTAATTAATTTTGTTTTACAAGAATGAAAATTACAAAAATAGACATCCTTTGCATTTTTAGCCTTTAATGTCCAAATTGCGTGATTGTATTTTAAATTGTCATTTCATTTTATATGATAATTGTTGCTAGGAATTAATTAGTATTTTTAATAAGTTAATTTAGTTTATAACTTAATTTATAATTTTAGTTTTATTAATTAAAAACTAAAAGAAAAGAGAGCAAAAATATAAGGAAAATCGGATTGGGCCACCTTCTAATTTAAATCAACAATGGCCCAAACCAAATAAAACCCCACCGGGTCGACCCGACCCGGTCCACCCCATAACCCAAACAAATCCCAACCCCCTTCTTCCATTTTTCATTTTTCATTTTTTGGAAAACCTAAACCTAAAAAACCCTAAACTACCCCCCCCCCCTTCTTCTTCTTCTCCTTCCAAACCCTCCTCCCATGGCTGCCCTCGCTGCTTCTTCTTCTTCTTCTTCGTCAGCTCCCATGGCCGCCCCTTCCTCCTCTCTTCCTCTACTTCTCCAACTCCAGCTCCAAATGACCTCGCCATTCCATGGTTGCCCTCGCTGCTTCACCTCAACAGCCTCACGTCCAAAACAACCAACATCCATGGCTGCCTCCTCCTTCGTCTGCGTCCAAACGACCACCCCGTACCCATCGTCTTCGTCCAGCGAACTGCAGTCACCAAACGCTGCTGCTGCTCGACGACCCTAAAACCACCATCGTCGTCACGTCCAAACCACCATTGTTGTTGCCCTCCCCCGTCCGCCATTAACGAGCAACATGGATGCTGCATTGCTGCTCCTTCTTCTTCGTCCCAGCTCATCCATGAACACCACCCAAGCTACCATTCCTGCTGCCTTCGTCGAGCTCACCCCAAGTCTCCGTCCGCCAATAACGAGCAGCATGGATGCTGCTGTTGTTGTTGCTTTTTCTTCGTCTTCTTTTTCTTCACCATGACTGCCTCGTCGAGGTCCAGTCTGAGTTCATCAAGGTTAAAAGAGAAGGTGGGTTGTCGTTGAAGTCGAGATCCGTTAGGTTGTTGGTAGTTTTGGTTCGAGTTTTCCGTTTCCGTTCGAGTTCGTCGTTGTTCATTTCCGGTTAGTTGGTTTAAGTTTCATTTCTGTCTATACTTTGTTTGGTATTCTCGGATTTGAAATCAATATATGTTTGATTCTTTTCTTGTTCGTTGTTTATCATTTCATGATTATTTCTTCAGTTTGTTTTTATTCATTTAAAAGAATTTAGTTTTAATATAGAAGTGTGTTAGTTTAATAACTTGAATCCTTCATCTTGGTTGTAATATTGTTAGATTTAGTTGGAGGTTCAATTGATTATTGAGTTTAGTGATTTGAATCTGTTTATTTGTTTTGTTTTTATTTAATTTGAATTTGAGCTCAATGATTTGAATATACTTGTTTGTTATTGTTGTTAAATCTGAAAGTAGGTTTGTTGTTAAAAAATACCAGTTGTTTCTTTGTTGTTCATCATTTAGTTTAAGTTTGTTCATAAAATTTGATTAAGAATTGGTTATAGCTGTTGTATTTTGGTTAGAATTGATTAGGTGAATTGGTTATAGCTGACGAGGTTAGAATGGCGAATTGCAGTATTTACAGGGGTAAAATGGTAATTTCAGTAATTTCAGAGGGGTATTTTGGGAATTGAAAATCTGAACAATTATTTATTTTGAGTGCTCTATCCACTAAGTATTAAATAATATTTAAATAATATTAAAATAATACGTAGTGGGGGACAAGACATAATGGTGGGGAATTAATACATTGTTTAATATAGTGGGGGACAAAACATGCGGTAGTGAGGCAATAAGTGATTTAAATAAGGGAAAGATATGTGTTAGTGGGAATTAATATATTTGTTTAATATAGTGGGAGACGAAACATTAAGTAGTGGGAAGATAAAGGCGAATGGGTAGAAGATAGTGAGATTTTAGTTTAAATGCTTCAAGTTTGTAAATAAATAGGAAGCTGGACACAAAATAAGAAAGGGGGACAATTCCGAAAATAGAGAAGGAGAATTAGCTGAAAATAAGGAAAAAGAATTCCGAAAAACTATTGAGAGAATAGGAGATTTTCTGAATATTAAGAGAGATTTGAGGATTTTTCGGAATAGAAAAAAACATTCTGGAAATTTAAAGAGAGAGTAGTATACACCCGATATACAATCTGAATACACTGGATATACGGATTCAGAAATTAAGGGTTAAACATTAACTGGTCTTTCAATTTGAAAAAGATTCACTTTGTTTCTGCCCGTTGATTGTTGTTGGTGTTTCTGGATTTTCATTTGGTTTGTTCCTTGAGTTTGGTTGGTTATTTGCTACTACTTCACTGGTTGTTGCTGGATTTTTGCTCGGTTTTTAAAATCTGTTGATGGGTGTTGCTGTTGTTGTATGCTACTGCATTCCTGCTGATCTTCCTTTTCTTTTGCTTCCAATATCAGGTACACAACTGACACGCTGGTTACTGTAAACTGAAACATGAAGCATGAATATGAAATGAAGAGTTGAAGTTCTGAATTATCTTAGTTATATTCTGAATTTTATTTGTATATATACATTATTTAGCTTCCTCTAAATCAGAATCATGTAGTTGTTTAATATATATAATGGACCATCTGACAGTAGCTTAGTGGACGAACTGTCTATGTATTGCCTAAAAAATAAATAAATGGTGTAGTAACTCTGTCCAGTTAGTTCGTTATTGTTGGATGATTATCATGTCTCAAAAAGCATGTTAGCTGATTTAGACTATTCTTAAACATTCAACAGTTAGCTCATTAAACGAATAGACCGTTTCGGAACTTGTAGGAATATTGTTTAGCTAGATACTATTGGTTAATTTCATCATGTAAATGGTTTAGGATTAAAACTAGATTGCCAAGTTTTTTTGTAATTTGACAAACTATGAACATGCCTAGTATAATGTAACTAGGTAGTAACATATGAATGAGATGGCCCAAGTCCAGTTTTGTGCCATACACGTTGGGCCTGGGTCCACGTTGGCCAACAGGCTGTCCATATTGTGTTTACATTCTGATTTAACAAATTGCGTTCGGAACCCGACTATAACAACTCGTAAGCATGTAAATAAATTAGGACCTTTTCTCTTTCATTTTTTAGAGACACATTTAATAGAAAAAATATAGGCACTTTAGGATTATCCTTTTTAAAATAAATGAGATGAGCCTCACCCAATAAAACGCACAAGTTGCAGGGCCCTCAATAAATGGTTAATAAATTGTATAGACTTCGGGATCGGTCGTTTAGCAAATTTCACGGCCTTACCCAAAATAATGATACGCTAGTAGCTTTAGGCGCGCCTTTAACAATTTATTTTCTTAAACTCGGGTGCACATTTATGTGACCCAAATCCAAATCTCAACAAAGTCGAAATATGTCAATAACCATGGGTATATTGATGTGACGTGGTTCGAGATATATTTTCACGATATTGCAATTCTCTGTTAAAATAATAATAATGATAAAAGCGGTTAAAAGTTAAAATTCGCACATATGTTCAACATGTATTATATCAGATAATCAAGCCGAATATGACAGTTGAGCGACCGTGCTAGAACCACGGAACTCGGGAATGCCTAACACCTTCTCCCGGGTTAACAGAATTCCTTATCCGGATTTTTGGTGTGCAGACTGTTAAACAGAGTCAATATTTTCCTCGATTCAGGATTTAACGTGTGACTTGGGACACCATAAATCTTCCAAGTGGCGACTCTGAAATAAATAAATAAATCCCGTTTCGATTGTCCTTTAATTAGAAAAAAACTCCCTTCCGTATCCATTCATGGAGGCGCAGGCGAAAAAGGTGGTGTGACACCATTTAATTACTGCTCCATGTGTGTGTACTGTTGAATCTGATAGAGGACCTGGTTCTCTATAGAGTTTGTTGGACCCTTACTATTACATCTCGTATTTTCGTACATTAAAAGTTTCGTCTTCAACTAATCGACATAGAATCGGGGATGAGATTATCTTGAACTTAACATATTTACGCTATTTATAACAAGCGATAAATAAGTGTTATGAAGGATAAATGGTACACGAATTTAAAAAAATAAGTTTTGTTGATATCAACTTGTCACGACCCCAAACAGGCCCGGTCGTGATGGCGCCTCTCGTGAAGACAAGGCCAGCCGACACAATACTCACCTTAACCCTTTAAGTATTAAGAGTCATTTTTAAGTCTTTAAAATAAACAATGTTTCATAATAAAATCCTGGAATAACAGTGCAGAACAAAATACTAGCCCGACATCGGGGTGTCACTAGTCATGAGCAACTATCAAGATCTGAATACAACAAAAGTCTAAAAATGTACTAAATACAGTAACAACAATGAGGGGAAGGAAGCAGTGCTGCGAACGTCATGCAGCCACCTTGCTAACTCTGATGACTCCGCGGCTGAGCTATCAACACCCGCTACCGGGTTCCGATATACCTGAATTTGCACACGAGGTGAAGGGAGTAATATGAGTACTCCAACCCAGTAAGTAATAAGAGTAAATAAAGGCTGAGCAGTAGGAAACAATGAATCCACATTCACGTTAGGCTCAATAAACACAACAGGCTTTCAAATCATAATAGAAGTCAATCTTCCCTTTTAAAATCCAGCTTTTAGTAAAAATCATTTTGAAATACTTTCCAGCAGTTTCGGTATGGGTTCAATACCATTTAAGATAATAATAGAGATTAAAGCCATAATCGGCCCCTCGGGCAAAACATAGTTTGTAAAACATCCCCTCGGGCAAAACAGTAATCATAAACACTTCATAACTTAAAAATCTTAGTGGAAATAACCAATGCCAAATTAGTGATTAATTTCTAAACATCTCATAAACCCCAGTTTAAATAAAAGTTGTTTTAAAACATTTGTTCAACTTTCCGACAGAGGCTCAATATAAAGATGAGTAAAAACAGTCGATAAATTAACATATTCGATAGAAATTCACTTTAAAGAGGAGTGAAATCAATAAGTCCATAAACAGGCCTCTCAGGCAAAAACATCACTCATATTCATGTATATATCTATCGCCCCTCGGGCTAGCCTCTCTGTCACTCGTGACTCAACTCTTACCAATCAGTACTCGCACTCAGCATTCATGCTCAATTGGTATCATATAGTAACTGATGCGGCGTGCAGCCCGATCCATATATCTCTCACAATAACTGAAATTAAAGTAATCGCTGCGGCGTGCAGCCCGATCCATGCATCGCTGTGGCGCACAGCCCGATCCATATAAATAATCAACTGCGCTCACTGGGGGTGTGCAGACTCCGGAGGGGCTCCTACAGCCCAAGCGCTATATTGCTGCGGCGTGCAGCCCGATCCATATACATATATATATACATTGCTGCGGCATGCAACCCGATCCATAGATATATAATCCTCACAACTAGGCCCTCGGCCTCTCTCAGTCATTAACCTCACCATCAGACTCTCAGTCTATCTCAGTCATCAATATCACAATCAGACCCTCGGTCTATCTCAGTAAAACAGGGAACTCGGCCCAAAACAATTTCCACATGTTAAGAATATAGTGATAAAGCCAGATTTGAGCAATAAACAGGTAAAACATGACTGAGAATATGCTTTCAACAATAGAGTGAGGAAAGATAGTAAAAATGCTCCTAAGGGTCTCAACAAGTCGGCACAAGGCCCCAAACATGGCATACAACCCAAAAATATAATAATGTCAAACAATTAACTATCAAATACGCATTAAAATATTCGTTCGGGATGGACTAGGTCACAATCCCCAGTGGTGCTCTACCCCACGCTCGTCATCCAGCGTGCAAGTCACCTCAAAGTAACACAACGACGTATAATCTGGGGTTTCAAACCCTCAGGACAGTATTTACAATCATTACTTACCTCGATCTGGTCCAAAATCTAGCTCGCGATGCCTCGCCCGCACGAATCAACCTCCGGATGCTCCAAATCTAGCCACAATCAGTACATAATCATTAAAATATGCTAAGGGAGCGAAGCCCACTCGAAAATATCCAATTTAACATCAAAATCCTGAAATTGCTCAAACCTGGCCCTCGGGCCCACACTTCGAAATTCGATGAAACTCACAAAATCCGACAACCCATTCAACCACGAGTCCAACTATACCAAAATTACTAAATTCCGATAACAATTCGGCCTCCAAATCTTCAAATCTTATTTTCAAATCCCTAAGTCCAAATCCCCAATTTACACCTTAAAAACATGTAATCTAGTCGGATTATTCGATGATAATTCAATATTATGGAGTAGAAATGATCACAAGTGACTTACCTCAAGATTTCCCATGATTTCTTGCTCAAAAATCGCCCTAAGCCGTGTTCTTTCACCAAAAAAAAGGTCAAAATGAGCAGAAAAATGCAACAGCTTTAATAAACATATTCTGGTCGCTAAAAGAGCCATTCCCGTCGCTAAAAGTGAAAAATCTGGTCGCTAAAGGTGTGCACCAGATCCTGCTGCACCAGCAATATTTATCTTCACTAAAAAGGCTCTAACTCCACCATACGAACTCGGAATTCGATGATTCTTATTCCTATAAGTCAAAAATAATGATACGAACATAGTCCTTCAATCGAAACTCAATTCGGAGCTCGTTTGCTCAGTGCGATATCCATTTCGCTCGTTAAACAATTAACTCATGATTCGCGTCAAAAACCTAATCGCGACTTGATGAAATTAGCCAAACTTTCCAGATCACTCCTATAATTCATTATCAAAATTTTGGAAGTCTCAAAATCAAATTTCGATCTCTAGAACTAAAAATGTACCTTTGGATCATTACATGCTTATGCTCAAAACGACAAAAATCTTCCAAAAACTCTTCCAAAACTTATCCTAGCCTCATGGGACCTCGACCAAACATGCCAACATAATTCATAACATCGTTCAAACTTGTTCCAATCATCAAAACACCTCAAACAACATCAAATTACCCAAAACTCATCGAATTCAAGCCTAAGTTTCCAAAAACTTCTGAAATACACTTTCGATCAAAAACCCGACCAAACGATATCCGAATAACATGAAATTTTGCACACACATCACAAATGACATAACGAAGCTACAACAACTCTCGGAATTCCATTCTGACCCTCGGATCAAAATCTCACCTATCAACCGGAATTCGCCAAAATACTAACTTTGCCAATTCGAGCCAAATCTTTTCACGAACTTCCAAAATGCATTCCGATCGCGCTCTTAAGTCATAAATCACCTAACGGAGCTAACCAAATCATAAAAATTCCGATTCGAGATCATATACAAACAAGTCAACTCTTGGTCAGACCTTTCAAATTCAAAGCTTTTATCTGAGACTGTTCTTTTAAATTCCCTCCGATTTTCCTGAAAACCAAAAACATCGATCTACATCAGTCATAATACATCATACGGGGTAAATCATGCCCGAGAACTGGCAATCAAAGTACAAAAGCTCAAAACGACCGGTCGGGTCGTGACAAAAGTAGCCAATTTGGGATAAAATACGGGTCGAGCGATACTATCCAATATTTATGGACTAGTACCATACAAGGTACCATATGACCGTGATAATATGATGTATAAAATATGTTAAAAATAAGTTTTAAGTAAATTGAGATAATTTTTAATTATACGGATAATTGGTTAATTATCGAGTAGCGGGACATTACCTAATTAATTATTAAAAAAATGAGATAAGATTAACCCCCCTCCCCCAACCCCTAAGAAAGGTAATGT
The DNA here is from genome assembly GCF_000393655.2 of Nicotiana sylvestris. Taxonomy (NCBI): domain Eukaryota; kingdom Viridiplantae; phylum Streptophyta; class Magnoliopsida; order Solanales; family Solanaceae; genus Nicotiana; species Nicotiana sylvestris. Next base: position 77,326,250 of record NC_091065.1, on the reverse strand, counting down.
GGCAGAAGGTCACAAGTAAAGAAATGACTCTTAAGTCATTCCATGTATAGGTATCTTATCTTGGGACAATTAAATCATTCAAGTAAGGTTTAATATAAAACCTTGTACATTCCATTTTGGACAAAAGAAGAACCAAAAAAACGTTAAGAATTATAAACCAAGAGATATATTCCATTCTTTCTAAATCAAGATACTTCAGAGAACAAAAGCTTCATTTTTTATTCAAAATACTTCACAGAAGCAGAAGCTTCATTTCGTTCAAATAATTCAAAACAGAAGCGTAATTCCATCAAAAATTTGCGTTTATAAAAGAGTACGGTGCAATCTTCGCCAAGAATATTATACGGAGTTTTTCCTACTCCAGGTATGTTAAGGCCATCCCTTCTTTCTTTTTGGTATGGTCCAAGTTATACAGAAGAAACAAGCAAACGCACAATTTTCATAAACGACTCTATTCATAGAAATACTAGGGGTCTCTTTGTTCTTGATTCCCCATGTGACACATTGTTATATCTTCTGTTCATGGGTCTCAAAATAATACGCATTTGAAAAAGTTTATCCGGAAGGAATATTGAGATTATTACATATTTTTCATGCATTTCATTCATTTATATATGTACATTGACCCATGACCAGATGTCGTTATATACATGGATTTATATATATATATATATGTATATGGGATATGGAAAAAAGGTTACGGCGTTATATATGCACCACCACCTGATCAGTTGGTATATGTTGATAATGTTGCCCACAGTGGCCGAGACGATATGATGGGATACCCTCAGTGGCTTGATGATATTATGTATACCCATACCTATGCATGACACGATATTTATACGCACGTGCATGACATTATAAATGTTTCAGAATTTACAAAGTTATTCAGATTTATAGATGAATTTCTTTATTCCATATTTCATATATGTCATTTACGTACTGATTTTCATGCCTTACATACTCAGTACATTTTTTTTACTGACGCCCTATTTCACAGGGCCTATATTTCATGCCCGCAGGTGCAGGTAGACAAGCTGACGATCCCCCTTCTTAGGATCCTTGATCAGCGAGAGTTGGCGTGCTCCACTTGATCCGGAGCTGCTTTTGATTTTGGTACGATATGTTTGTGTGTGTATATATATATATATATATATATATATATATATATATATATATATATATATATATATATATATATATATATATATATATATATATATATATATATGGGTATGACGTGGCTCAGTCCCGTCTTTGTATAGTTATATTTCTATTAGAGGTCTGTAGACAGTATGTCTAGTTGGATAGTATGTGGCCTTGTCGACTTTCAGTTTTGAGGTATGTAGTTGTCTATAGCAGCCTTGTCGGCTCGGCTTACGTACGTTGCACGTATATGTATGTATGCCTTTTTGGGCAGATTTCCTTCATGTACATTATTCTCGTAATTCAGCAGATGTTATTCAGGTTTATATCTTAGACGCATGGTTAGAGGTGTTTGATAGGTAGGCCTCGGATACCCGTTGAGGCCCATCGGTTTGGGTCGTGACACTTATATTCTATCACAATACTTTTATACTTTGGCATGATCGATTGGGACACCCTGGATCAATTATGATGAGATGAATTATAAAAAACTCAAATGGGCTTCCATTAAAGAATTTAAAGATTCTTTTAAATAATAAATTTTCTTGCACTTTTTGCTATCAATGCAAATTAATTATTAGACCATCACCAACAAAGGTTGGGATTGAGTCCCATGTGTTTTTGGAACATATACAAGAGGACATTTGTGGACCTATTTACCCACCTATTGGGTCGTTTAGATATTTTATGGTCTTAATAGATGCATCTTCTAGATGATCTCATGTGTGCCTGTTGTCATCTCACAACCTCGCTTTTGCAAAATTAATGGCACAAATAATTCGATTACTGGCGCAATTCCCCGATAATCCAATTAAGCCTATTAGACTTGATAATGTAGCTGAGTTCTCATCCCAAACATTTAATGATTTTGCTTATCAATTGGAATAAAAGTGGAACATCCTGTAGCTCATGTTCACACTCAAAATGGCCTTGCAGAGTCTTTGATTAAACATCTGCAATTGATAGTAAGACCATTACTCATGAAAACGAGATTACCCATTTCTGTTTCGGGTCATGCCATTTTGCATGCAACAATGCTAATTCATCTCAGGGCGACAAATTATCATAAATATTCCCCGTTGCAATTAGTTTTGGGTCATGAACCTAATATATCCTATTTAATAATTTTTAGATGCGCAGTATATGTGCCTGTAGAACCGCCATATCGCACCAAAATGGGTCCCCAAAGAAGGTTAGGAATATATGTTGGGTTTGAATCGCCCTCCATTATTCGCTACCTCGAAACATTAACGGGAGATTTATTCACTGCTCGATTTGCATATTGTTGATTTGATGAGACACTTTTCCCAAAGTTAGGGGGAGAAATTGGTGAAACCAAACAGTAAATTTTGTGAAAAAATCCATCATTATCTCATCTTGATCCACGTGCCATTATTTGTAAAAAAGAGGTGCAAAAGATTATCCATTTGCAGAGAATAGCCAATCAAATGTCAGACGCATTTACGAATCTGAAAAGGATAATAAAATCACATATCCCTGCAGAAAATGTTCCAATCCGTATTAATGTTCTTGGTGGACAATCTTCTAGTGTCATAGCTAATGAGTCAAAAGCACGCCTAAAACGTAGCAGGCCATTGGGTTCTAAGGATTGAAATCCTAGAAAAAGGAAAACAAATAATCAGGATGACACTATGAAAGAGTCTCTTGAAGAAATCCACGATTTAACCAATCCTGAAATTCATGAGAAAATCACTGAGCCTAAGACTCAAGAAAATAAGGAACTATCAATAAATTCAATTGATACTGAAACAGATTTGAATCAATTAGATATATTGGTGGATTATGTATTTGCATATAATGTTGCATCTAGAATTATGCAAAATAGTGAGGATATTGAACCTCAATCTATTGGAGATTGTCGACAAAGACATGATTGGCCAAAATGGCAAGAAGCAATCCAATCAGAGTTGAATTCACTTGCAAAACGTGAAGTTTTTGGGCTTGTAGTCCAAACACGTAATGGTGTTAAGCATGTTGGATTTAAATGGGTCTTTGTACACAAGAGGAATGAGAAAAATGAGATACAAAGATATAAGGCACGCCTCGTTGCACAAGAATTTTCACAAAGGACTGGTGTCGATTATGAGGAGATATATTCACCTGTTATAGATGCTATAACGTTCCGTTATCTTATTAGTTTGATGTCTATGAAAAGCTTGACATGCATTTAATGGATGTGGTTACTGCCTATCTTTATGGCTCACTTGATAATGAGATATACATGAAAATTTTCGAGGGATTTAAAATGCGTAACACATATAATTCAAAGTTTCGGAAAATATTTTCAGTCAAATTGTAAAGATCTTTGTACAGTCTAAAGTAATTAGGACGATTGTGGTATAATCGTTTTAATGGGTATTTATTAAAGGAAGGTTATATAAATGATGTCATTTGCCCATGTGTTTTTATGAAGAAAACAACATCGGAATTTGTTGTACTTGCCGTATATGTTGATGACATAAACCTTATTGGAACTCCAATAGAACTCTAAAAAGAAATTAATTATTTAAAGAAGGAATTCGAGATGAAAGATCTCGGAAAGACAAAATTATGTCTCAGTTTGCGAATTGAACATTTGGCAAACGGAATTTTCGTTCATCAATCTACCTATATAGAAAAGGTATTGAAACGGTTTTATATGGATGGAGTACATCCATTAAGTACTTCGATGGTTGTTCGATCACTTTATGTGAATAAGGATCCATTCCGACCTCAAGAGAAGAATGAGGAGCTACTTGGTACTGAAGTATCATATCTTAGTGCAATTGGTGTACTAATGTATCTTGCTAATACTACAAGGTCTGACATAACTTTTTCAATTAATGTCTTAGTAAGATATAGCTCTGCTCCTACAAGAAGACATTGGAATGGAATCAAATACATATTGCGGTATCTAAAAGAGACTACCAATATGGTTTTTTTTATGACAATAATTGTAGTCCCCATCTTGTTGGTTATGTCGATGCTAGGTATTTATCTGACCCACACAAGACTCAATCTCAAACAGGCTATGTGTTTACATATGGAGGCACTGCCATATCTTGGCGATCGACTAAGCAATCAATCGTGGCTACTTTATCTAATCATGCTGAGATAATTGCTATTCATGAAGCAGGTCGAGAATGTGTGTAGTTGAGGTCTGTAATATATCTTATTCGAGACAAATGTGGTTTGAAGTGTGACAAACTACCCACGATTTTGTATGAAGATAATGCAGCATGCATAGCCCAATTGAAGGGAGAATTCATAAAAGGAGATAAGACAAAGTACATTTCACCAAAGTTATTTTTCACACATGATCTTCAAAAGAATGGTGATATCAATGTGCAACAGATTCGTTAAAGTGATAATATGACCAATTTCTTCACTAAATCTCTACCGACGTCAACCTTCAAGAAGTTAGTGTACAAGATCGGGATGCGAAGACTCAATGATGTGAATTGATGCTCTAATCAGGGGGAGTTAATACGCGCTGTACTCTTTTTTCCTTACAAGGTTTTGTCTCACTGGGTTTTCCTTGCAAGGTTTTTAACGAGGCAACCAAAAGGCGTATTTCTAAATATCTGTACTCTTTTTCCTTCTCTAGAATTTTTTCTCCATTTATTTTAATTAAAGTTTTAATGAGGCACATTATCTGTTGAATACACATTCAAGGGGAGTGTTATAAATAAAGTTTTATTTAAGGTGAATGTCTATATTTTAGAAAGATTTTAGGGATTTTACTTGGTAATTAAGTCACTCTTTCCCTATAAATAGAGAGGTAAATGTTCACATAAACTGAAACAAATAAAATATTATTTATCATAAATGACAGAATGGTGAGTGATGATACGCATTAATTTATTAATTACTAGTAGTAGTAGTTTGTAATTGTCTCTCTTCCGGTCTTCCTTTTTCTAGTATAAGATTGTACTCGTATTTTGGTGAGAGGAAAATTTTAATATGGCAACACGATTCCTTATGTTTGAATAAAGAAAAAAAGAAAAAGGAAAGTGTAAAGGCAAATTAGTAAGGTGGTAGGCCTCATTTGTAATTTTAAGATTAAGACGTCTGAATTTTAATACACATCTGAATAGTAAGATGTGCATTAAGATTAAGACATTTGAATATGAATACACATCTAAATATATTAAGATGTGTATTAAGATCAGAATACTAAAAAGTAAGATTGTTTGATTTCTAACATCTGAATGCATAAAATTTATCTTTATTTGAAAAATAATAAACATAAAATTCAAATGAAATACTAACTAATCTAATATTCTATCAATAAAATATATAGTTTTTTAAAATATGATAGTTGTAGACGGTAATGGCTAACGGGTGAATGCCGATTAGAGGCGGTGGTTGCTGGTAGTTTTGGTTGATGATGATGGTTCATGCTAGTAGCTAGTAGTGATTGGTAGTGATGCCGATTATGATTGAGGATGGTAGTGGTGGGTGGTGATAGTTAATAATGACGGTTGGTGGTTTGTGATTGAGGAAGGCGGTGGTAGGTTATAATGATGGGTGGTGCCAGTTGTGGTTGTTAATGGTGATGGGGTGATTGGTTGTGGTAGTTGAGGTGGATAAGTGTTGATTGTAGGTGAGAATGATGGTGGTCAGAGTGGTGGGGATGGTTGATAATGGTGGAAACTATGATTGAGGATGATGGTGGTGGTGGTGGTTGACTATGATGGTGGTGGTGGTAGTGGCATGGTGGTAGTTGATAATGGTAGGCGGTGGCGGCAATTAATAATGAATATGTGATAGCATCTTAATGAAATTAAGTCTCTGTTATAGATTTTAATCATACAGACCTATTCAGACCCATTAAGTGGTTGTGAAGTAAAAAAAACAAACAAACACACTTAATGATTAAGATATGAATAATTAAGATTCAAACTTTAAAAACAAACGAACTTAATGTCTTAGATCTGAATGATTAAGATTCAGACCTCCATTAAGTGCAAACAAATGAGACCAGAGTTCTTTGCCAGGCGCAAGTTTAAATTTAATTTGAAAAATTGTTCGTCTGAGATGTTTTTGCTAATGGGTGGTCTTGTATTAGTGTTTTCAAAGATGAGTTTATTTTTGAATTTCTGGAAAAGTATTTGATACGATTAGTTTTGCAAAGATGAAGCAATTTTTGGGATAAATTTTAAACTCAACTTTTCAAATTTCTTATAAACTCGAAATACTAAATTTGAATATTTGAAAGATTTGTGAGTTTGGAAATTTAAATTTTGCATATCAATTTTTGTTTTTGTTGCAATTATCCTTTGTGTCTGCTCTCTTTTCATAATCTTTTTATTCCAAATTACTATTTGAGAAGTTACAAAGATTCCTTTTACTATGCTTTTCTTAAGTAAGTATTTTTATATATTTTTAATTATCAAGTGTTATTGACTTATATTACTATTTTTAATATAATTTTAAAATACTATATAAATTTTATTTCAAATAGCTTAAAGAGTCTATACAAAAAATAAAAAATAAAAAAAATTAAGCATTTGACCCTCACACATAAAGTGGCACTATTAATTTTCAACAAAAGTGGAAATGAAATTGAATCCAAATGGGCGTATCTGGAATTCTGTCCATAGAAAATGGTATAGACGTAAAGTATAGCTAAACCGCACAATCAACCCTCCCACTCCGGGTCCAGAATACATTACAATAGGACGCTTGTTTCTTTCTCATTTCTCAAACGCACTACTCGACCTCTGACCAGTGACTGTTATTAAGGAGCAAATCTTTGGTTTTTGGACAACTTCTCTCTCTCTCTCTATCAGTCACAAAGATGTCAGGGCCTCAGTGCTGTGAGAACCCACCAACTTTGAGCTCAAGTAGCGGTGTTGGGTCAGTGTTAGAATTTGGGGGTCTCAAAACCTACGTCTCTGCTTCTTCCAATTCCAAACACGCCATCCTCCTCGTCTCCGACATTTTTGGTACTTACCCTTTTAACCCTTTATTGTCTGTTCTTATTCATGAACTTTTGGCAACTTGCTTCTTCTCAATTTTCTCTTTCTTCCTATTTTATCACCAAGATTGACTAATCTATTGATCAATTTGGTACGACGGAGATTTCCGAAAGTAAACATATTTTTTGGAAAATACTTCTGAAACAACTTTTTTTAGAAATTGATAAATAATGTTAGCAAATTAGATAATGTTTTAATGAAATTTGTAAGTTTAAAGATGGATAATGATATCTAAGTGTTATTACCTCAGTCCATTTTATGTGACACTATTTCATTATTAGTCCGTTAGTCATTGAGGCTTTTACTATTTTGGAAGTTACATAGATCTTTCTTTAAATATTTTCATTCTAAGAGTTGTGATCTTGTGTGTTCGTTGTTAAGTATCTTAATCTCATTTCAAATGCCAGATGAAGTGAGATGTTTTGAACCTTGGTACTCAACTCTTATGTCAAACACTTAAGGAAGAAAATTATGTTTTTCACCCTTGGTAATGTAAAACTATTACTCTTTTCGGTCAAAAGGGAGTTTATTATGGTTTGAGGATTAGTGTTGTTATTTATATTGGAAGACAGAACTTATGTTACGAATACTTTGCAGGTTATGAAGCACCAAACCTGAGGTATGTGCTGCTTCTCAATTTCAGCTTGGAGTTGTCAAATACCTTCTAAATACTTTCTGTACTTATGTACTTATGCTTGCACCATATGTATTCTCTAGTATGTTTCTCTGTTGTCAAGTATCAACAACTTCAGTTATTGCTTTCTTAGCATATACAACCACAACTATTTTAAAAAAGAAACAGAAGTCAATTCTCTAGGGTGTTTCTATATTGTTGACGACTTCAGTTTTTGCTCCCTAGACACAGCAATACTCAAATACAACCACAACTCTATCAGAAACCCCTTCTCCCCCCCCCCCCCCCCCCCCCAAAAAAAAAGAAAAAGAAAAAAAGAAGGGAGGAGTCTTAATCACAGATTTCAGGAGATTCATTTATCTTATCTGTGTATCTTTTTGTTTACATTTCAAGGGAAGAAGTTGGGGTGACCATTTTTTGCATTTTTTCCAGTAATTAAGCTGCAAAAAGTTTATGTTTTATCTTGGGCTGATTCCAAACCTTAACTGCTGGTATGTAGGAAGCTTGCTGACAAAGTTGCAGCTGTGGGATACTATGTTGTGGTTCCTGATTTTCTTTATGGGGATCCTTATAATCCTGAAACTATGGAGAAGCCTTTATCAATCTGGCTACAATCACATGGAGTAGTATGCATTCTGACTGATTTCTTTTGGAGTTGAGTTAGGCCCAAGTGCCATATCTTTACATGGTATCATAGCCAAGTTCGTTGCCGTTTGGGACCCTATGATATATTGTCCATGCTCTAGTTGATGGTCTGGGCGTGCGAGGGCGTGTTAGAGTGGTTTAGAGTCCCGCATTGGTTGGGGAATGGGTCGGTGATCTCCTTATATGGACTTGGGAAATCCTCCCCTCAAGAGCTAGCTTTTGGGGTTGAGTTAAGCCCAAGCGTTTACAATAATATTGCCATCTGTTTGCATCGAGAGTAAAAGGAGGCCATGCCATCATTATCACAGTTTTCCATTCATTAACTTTGTCACTTTGGGACTATCATTGTGCGACATCCATAGTATCAGGCTCACCACCGTTTTATTCATTTTTTGCTTTGTTCTGTTAGGACAAAGGATTTGAAGATGCAAAGCAGGTTGTTGCAGCTTTAAAAGATAAAGGCATATCTGCAATTGGAGCTGCAGGGTTTTGTTGGGGTGGTAAGTTGTTCAATTTTCTCTTTTTGGATTATTCATCCTCGCCGGTACTAGCATGTATAGGTTAATTTCTTGTGGTTGTCTGTGATCCTGATCTCCTGTTTCCTTAACAGCCAAGGTGGTTGTTCAACTAGCTAAGTCTGACGACATTCAAGCAGCAGTGTTATTGCACCCATCATTTGTCACTGTGGATGATATTAAGGGTACGACTGTTTTTTACCAGAATCATTTGTGATTAGATAGAGCTTTTACTCTGGATTTTATACAAGTGCATTGCTTAGGGACAAAACATTTTATGTCTAAATGTCACTAGAATATTGGTGACTTGTTCGGTCAAGTTATATTACTGTCCTAAATTTGTTCAATGTCTAGATTCCGTTCTTATAGGAAAAATTACTACCAATTGCTTTTGCATATTCCTACGTCCTAAGTGATATTTGGTATCGCATGTTTTCTGAATTCTAGTGAGTAAAGTGAACTGCATCACTTTTAGATTCTTCCTGTTTCCTTGAATCTTTTTTTCCCCCTCCTATCCATCGGAACTTATGATGTATTTATTTACAGAGGTGAAGGCACCAATAGCTATTTTAGGAGCTGAGATAGATAAAATGTCTCCTCCTGAGCTTATTAAGCAGTTTGAGGAGATTTTATCATCAAAACCTGAGGTAAGCGACATTAGGGCCTTCCTGTCATTTAAAGATGTCTTTGTTTCAGAAATACGGAGCTGCATAACAATACTCTCCTGTTTATTCAGGGGATGTATTGAAATAAGAGATAACTACTTTAATGAATTTCTTAGATTGCATTACAGCCTATGTTGCTCGGATTCTCCGAAAATGTTGTCTAGTGCCTGTCGAATCCTCTAAAAGTAGTGTATTTTTGGAGGATCCGACATGGGTGCGACAACATTTTGGAGAGTACGGTGCAACATAGATTACAGCTAGAGTTCTAGATTTATCCTGTGTGTTGCATTGTTTCGGTCTGTAAAAATAGGTGGACAACTTTGTGAAAATTTATCCTGGTGTCGCCCACGGATGGACTGTGAGATACGATGTGGAAGACAAGAAGGCTGTGGAGAGTGCTGAAGATGTCCCAGGTCGTCCTTGCTTTGCCTTGCGATGGCTTGGTCCATGACTAGTATGCTCGGACTCTCGGATTCGGTAAACGCAATGGGCATGGGGCCTTCATTGGCTCCTATTTGCCCAAAGAATGCTCCTTACGAATGACGGTCGTGCTCGTCTTGGACTTGGCGGTGCCCTTTGGGTCGGCCATGCTCATGCGATGCCGGCGTCAATAAGGAATGCTACCTGGTTGATCCTGCCAGTAGTCATATGCTTGTCTCAAAGATTAAGCCATGCATGTGTAATGTCATGGGCTGCTTTCCAGACATGCCCCATGACCCCTTGGCCGCGCCCCATGGCGGCCTAGCAAGCCTCACAATGCCTAGCGCCATGGTCGGCCCCGTGGTCTTGGCTGCGCCAAGTGACAAGCGCGCATGTGCCTCTGTCGCCCCACCGATGCCTCTCGCCAGCGCCCAAGGGCTGGCCAATGACAACAGCGCCGCGCGCCCTGACAATGCCGCGCGCGCAGATCCTGATGCCTCGCCAGCGCCCAGCTGCAGGCCCATTCCAGCAGCGCCTCGCGCACAGACCCTGATGCCAAGCACCAGTGCCCAGCCTCAGGCCAGCACATCAAGTGTCGCGCGCGCCCACAGCAACCGCGCGCGCAGACCCTGACCCGCAAGACAAAGTTGTTGCCATCGGATTTGGTTCTACATTGTAATAAACTAAGTCCTTTTCATTGTAATTATAGGCTAGTTTACATCATTTTCATTCAGTGTGCTTCTACAGCTTTATTAGGACTAGTCATGTAACTTTGGTTTATTTTTTTAAGCATTATTAGGGGGATCAAGCAATCAAACATTTTCAAGCAAGCAATTTTCTGTACTGGTGTCTCTCCCCCTCGACACCGCATCTTTTGTAATCAGCATTTCATTCATCAATAAAATCATCATCATCATTCAAAACTCAATTCTCTCTCAGCTTCCGCAATTGCTCGTGACATTGATTTTCCCGCACGACTCTGACAATCTAGTCTAACGTGCGGAGGGGACCTCATTGGCGGACAACAACCGCACTGACATCGGTTGCTTAACCTTACGTTGCCCTTCCAAAGAACATCAGGAAGGCGTTGCGTAACAGTTGATATCAGAGCCTAGGCTCGACATCGAACGAGGGAACACATTTACCATCATCACCATTTCTGACCATGGTGAATCATGGGGAGTGTCTAGCATCCCTAGAAGAGACGGTTGACCGATTACGACCCATCGTGGATACGGTGCCCGATCAAAACAACAACCTAGTGCAAAGGTTAGACGACCTGGACCGCCGAATGTGGCAAGCGGAAAATGACATTGCAAACATCAGTCGTGACTCTGAGGACGACCGACAAACGACAACCATTGAAACTGCCATTATTCATGGCAAATTTGAGGACCTCCAACAGGAGCGTGCCGATGATTTAGCCCATCAGCAACAAGAGGCAGACAAACTAACTGCCATGCAGCAAACCATAGACGACTTGATAGGCAAGCTCAATGTTGTCAATGCTGCCCTACAGAGCCTGCTTCGAGGAGGCGACAACCACATCAGGGGTGCAACAAACCTCACCCCCATTCCACAAAAGCTTAAGATACCGGAGCCAAAGCCATACGACGGATCCCGAGATGCTAAAGAAGTGAAAAACTTCATCTTCGACATCGAACAATACTTCGATGCCGTGGGCCATTTGGAAGAATCCAAAAAGGTAGCAACTGCTGCCATGTATCTTCAGGGCGATGCCAAACTTTGGTGGCGGGTCAAATACGAAGCCATCAAGGCCGGTGAAGATACTCTCCAGACATGGGATGAGCTGAAGGTAGCCATATGCCTGCAGTTCTTCCCCGTAAATGTGGAATACAACCAAGGAGAAAGCTACGGGAGCTCCGCCACACCAGATCAGTGCGGGAGTACGTGCGCGAATTCTCCGCACTCATGCTAAACATACGCGACATGGGGGACAAAGACAAACTCTTCACATTCATAGAAGGTTTGAAACCTCATGCCCGTATGGAACTACAGAGACAACGGGTAGACACCCTGCCCAAGGCCATTCAAGCTGCAGAATGCCTTGGCGATTATCATTTGGGAACTCAGAACGACAGGCCCCAGCTGTCTGTCCGAGGGGGATTCAACGGGAACCATCCTAGCAATGGTGGCCCAAGCAAAAGTGGGGGAGATCGGAGTGCATCCAAAACTAAGACTCCTCCCTCCAGCAGCAACAGTGCTGCATCCATCAACAACAATCAGGGGAGAAAGCCTCCCTCAGAATGCCATCGGCGGGGCACATTGGAACAATGAATGCCCAAACATAAAGGTCAATGCTCATCAAACTGTCGAGGACGAGTCAGATGCATCAGACACATCAGAATCAGACCAGGTAGACGCCTTCAATGCAATTGTTGGCTTTATCCTATAGGCCTTAGCAGGGACCAGTGCACGTCCTCCTAAGAAAATCTCAGTCCCAATCACCAAGAAAGGGAAGGAAAAGATGGACGAGAGGCCTCCTAAACAAGCGAGGACCCTAATGTTCGTCGAATTGAAAGTGAACGGCAAGCCCCTTCACGCATTGATAGACACATGTGCTACCCACAACTACTTGGCTTCAACTCAAGTAGAGCGCCTCGGTCTTGTTGTGCAAAAGAGCAAAGGCCGCGTCAAGGCCATCAACTCGCCACCCCAGGCATTGGGTGGAACAACTACAGATGTCCCAGTGAAACTTGGCCCATACAAAGGAAGCATCGACCTGCGCATCGCAATCATAGATGACTTCGACATGATAGTGGGTTTGGAGTTCATGAGGCAGACCAACACCATACCAGTGCCATATGCCAACATGCTCATGATGTTGGGGGAAAACGGGGCCAAACCCTGCACCTTACCATGCTTTCCCATAAAGATGGCCTCTGGAAACATCTCAGCCATGCAGTTGGAGAAGGTAGTCAACAGACATGAACCCTTGGTTCCAGCTACCCTTCGCAGCAACAATCATCCATCATGTCATCGGCCTCAAAAGACTGGTGACGCTCCTCAGCGTGTGAAGACTTGTCAGCCATGCCACAAGGACAAGTCAGATCACTCATCATAGAAGGGACCCTTGCAGCCATTACATGTCCCTCAGAGACCATGGGAAATTGTTTCCCTCTGATTCATCACGGGATTGCCCCAAGTCGGTAATCTTGCATCCATCATGGTTGTCATAGATCAGTTTTCAAACTATGCAACCTTCATAGCAGCCCCGCAAAATGCATTAGCAGAAGATACAACTCGACTCTTCTTCTCGCACATTGTCAAACATTGGGGCCTGCCCAAAGACATTGTTAGTAGGCGCGACTCACGCTTCACTAGCAACTTTTGGACCCATCTCTTCAGGTGTTTTGGGTCAACATTGAGTCAAAACTCAGACACCATCCACCATCGGATGGTCAGACAGACTGGTTCGATGACATGCTGGAGGAATATCTCCGCAACTTTGCAACCGGATCACAGAAGCATTGGGTGAAGCTCTTGGATGCTGCTCAACTGTGTTTCAATTCTCAAAAGAGCCATCATACAAACAAAAGCCCTTTTGAAATTATTACCGGATAGCAACCGCTTCTCCCGCAAACGGTGAATGCATCAACCTAGCCGAAATCTCTTCGAGCTGCCAACTTCTCGAGCGAATGGGAGCGCAACATGGGGATAGTGCGGAGCTATCTCAGCAAATCCCAAGAGCGGGCAAAAAGGTTCACCGAACAAAAGCTTTGTTTTGCCCAACATCAAGCAGGGGACAAAGTAATGCTATGCATCCCAAAGCGATACTTGTTTGCAGAGAGGACCCATGACCCTCGCCTGTAACAAAAATACATCGGCCCCTGCCCATCGAAAAACGCATTGGGAAGTCCATATACCAGGTGAAAACTCCATTCTGGTGGAAGATCCATCCAGTCTTCCATGTTAGCCGCATGAAATCATTGCGTCGCTACAACAACAAGCTCAAAGAACAGAGGGGCGCAGACCTCCCATCCAACAACCACCACCATCATCATCATCATCATCATCATCATCATCATCATCATCATCATCATCATCATCATCATCATAAGGCTCCGAGGACGGCGACAACTCAGGTGGGGGAGAATGTCATGGGATGTTTTCCAGACACGCCCCATGACCCCTTGGCCGCGCCCCATGGCGGCCTAGCAAGCTTCACAATGCCTAGCGCCATGGTTGGCCCCGTGGTCTTGGCTGCGCCAAGTGACAAGCGCGCATGCGCCTCTGTCGCCCCACCGATGCCTCTCGCTAGTGCCCAGTGGCTGGCCAATGACAACAGCGTCGCGCGCCCTGACAATGCTGCGCGCGCAGATCCTGATGCCTCGCCAGCGCCCAGCTGCAGGCCCATTCCAGCAGCGCCTCGCGCACAGACCCTGGTGCCAAGCACCACCGCTCAGCCTCAGGCCAACACAGCAAGTGTCGCGCGCGCCCACAGCACTGCGCGCGCAGACCCTGACCCGCAAGACAAAGTTGCTGCCATCAGACTTGGTTCTACATTGTAATAAACTAAGTCCTTTTCATTGTAATTATAGGCTAGTTTACATCATTTTCATTCAGTGTGCTTCTACAGCTTTATTAGGACTAGTCATGTAACTTTGGTTTATTTTTTTAAGTATTATTAGGTGGGATCAAACAATCAAACATTTTCAAGCAAGCAATTTTTTGTACTGGTGTTTCTCCCCCTCGACACCGCATTATTTGTAATCAGCATTTCATTCATCAATAAAATCATCATCATCATTCAAAACACAATTCTCTCTCAGCTTCCGCAATTGCTTGTGACATTGGTTTTCCCGCACGACACTGACAATCTAGTCTAGCGTGCGGAGGGGACCTCATTGGCGGACAACAATCGCACTGACATCGGTTGCTTAACCTTACGTTGCCCTTCCAAAGAACATCAGGAAGGCGTTGCGTAACAGTTGATATCAGAGCCTAGGCTCGACATCGGACGAGGGAACACATTTACCATCATCACCATTTTTGACCATGGTGAATCATGGGGAGTGTCTAACATCCCTAGAAGAGACGGTTGACCGATTAAGACCCATCGTGGATACGGTGCCCGATCAAAACAACAACCTAGTGCAAAGGTTGGACGACCTGGACCGCCGAATGTGGTAGGCGGAAAATGACATTGCAAACATCAGTCGTGACTCTGAGGACGACCGACAAACGGCAGCCATTGAAACTGCCAATATTCATGGTAAATTTGAGGACCTCCAACAGGAGCGTGCCGTTGATTTAGCCCATCAGCAACAAGAGGCAGACAGACTAACTGCCATGCAGCAAACCATAGATGACTTGACAGGCAAGCTCAATGTTGTCAATGCTGCCCTACAGAGCCTGCTTCGAGGAGGCGACAACCACATCAGGGGTGCAACAAACCTCACCCCCATTCCACAAAAGCTTAAGATACCGGAGCCAAAGCCATACGACGGATCTCGAGATGCTAAAGAAGTGGAAAACTTCATCTTCGACATCGAACAATACTTCAATTCCGTGGGTCATTTGGAAGAATCCAAAAGGTAGCAACTGCTGCCATGTATCTTCAGGGCGATGCCAAGCTTTGGTGGCGGGTCAAATACGAAGCCATCAAGGCCGGTGAAGATACTCTCCAGACATGGAATGAGCTGAAGGCAGCCTTATGCCTGCAGTTCTTCCCCGAAAATGTGGAATACAACCAAGGAGAAAGCTACGGGAGCTCCGCCACACCAGATCAGTGCGGGAGTACGTGCGCGAATTCTCCGCACTCATGCTAAACATACGCGACATGGGGGACAAAGACAAACCCTTCACATTCATAGAAGGTTTGAAACCTCATGCCCGTATGGAACTACAGAGACAACGGGTAGACACCCTGCCCAAGGCCATTCAAGCTGCAGAATGCCTTGGCGATTATCATTTGGGAACTCAGAACGACAGGCCCCAGCCGTCTGTCCGAGGGGGATTCAACGGGAACCATCCTAGCAATTGTGGCCCAAGCAAAAGTGGGGGAGATCGGAGTGCATCCAAAACTAAGACTCCTCCCTCCAGCAGCAACAGTGCTACATCCATCAACAACAATCAGGGGAGAAAGACTCCCTCAGAATGCCATCATTGCGGCGGGGCACATTGGAACAATGAATGCCCAAACATAAAGGTCAATGCTCATAAGACTGTCGAGGACAAGTCAGATGCATCAGACACATCAGAATCAGACCAGGTAGACGCCTTCAATGCAATTGTTGGCTCTATCCTACAGGCCTTAGCGGGGAACAGTGCACGTCCCCCTAAGAAAATCTCAGTCCCAATCACCAAGAAAGGGAAGGAAAAGATGGACGAGAGGCCTCCTAAACAAGCGAGGACCCTAATGTTCGTCGAATTGAAAGTGAACGGCAAGCCCCTTCACGCATTGATAGACACGGGTGCCACCCATAACTACTTGTCATCAACTCAAGTAGAGTGCCTCGGTCTTGTTTTGCAAAAGAGCAAAGGCCGCGTCAAGGCCATCAACTCGCCACCCCAGGCATTGGGTGGAACAACTACAGATGTCCCAGTGAAACTTGGCCCATACAAAGGAAGCATCGACCTGCGCATCGCAATCATAGATGACTTCGACATGATAGTGGGTTTGGAGTTCATGAGGCAGACCAACACCATACCAGTGCCATATGCCAACATGCTCATGATGTTGGGGGAAAACGAGGCCAAACCCTGCACCATACCATGCTTTCCCATAAAGATGGCCGCTGGAAACATCTCAGCCATGCAGTTGGAGAAGGTAGTCAACAGACATGAACCCCTGGCTTCGGCTACCCTTCGCAGCAACAATCATCCATCATGTCATCGGCCTCAAAATACTGGTGACGCTCCTCAGCGTGTGAAGACTTGTCAGCCATGCCACAAGGACAAGTCGGATCACTCATCATAGAAGGGACCCTTGCAGCCATTACATGTCCCTTAGAGACCATGGGAAAATCTTTCCCTCAGATTCATCACGGGATTGCCCCAAGTCGGTAATCTTGCATCCATCATGGTTGTCATAGATCAGTTTTCAATCTATGCAACCTTCATAGCAGCCTCGTAAAATGGATTAGCAGAAGATACAGCTTGACTCTTCTTCTCGCACATTGTCAAACATTGGGGCCTGCCCAAAGACATTGTTAGTAGGCGCGACTCACGCTTCACTAGCAACTTTTGGACCCATCTCTTCAGGTGTTTTGGGTCAACATTTAGTCAAAACTCAGACACCATCCACCATCGGATGGTTAGACAGACCGGTTCAATGACATGCTGGAGGAATATCTCCGCAACTTTGCAACTGGATCACAGATGCATTGGGTGAAGCTCTTGGATGCTGCTCAACTGTGTTTCAATTCTCAAAAGAGCCATCATACAAACAAAAGCCCTTTTGAAATTATTACCGGATAGCGACCGCTTCTCCCGCAAACGGTGAATGCATCAACCTTGCCGAAATCTCCTCGAGCTGCCAACTTCTCGAGCGAATGGGAGCGCAACATAGGGATAGTGCAGAGCTATCTTAGCAAAGCCCAAGAGCGGGCAAAAAGGTTCACCGAACAAAAGCTTTGTTTTGCCCAACATCAAGCAGGGGACAAAGTAATGAGATGCATCCCAAAGCGATACTTGTTTGCAGAGAGGACCCATGACCCTTGCCTGTAACAAAAATACATCGGCCCCTGCCCATCGAAAAACGCATTGGGAAGTCCACATACCAGGTGAAAACTCTATCCTGGTGGAAGATCCATCCAGTCTTCCATGTTAGCCGCATGAAATCATTGCGTCGCTACAACAACAAGCTCAAAGAACAGAGGGGCGCAGACCTCCCATCCAACAACCACCACCACCACCACCATCATCATCATCATCATCATCATCATAAGGCTCCGAGGACGGCGGCAACTCAGGTGGGGGAGAATGTCATGGGCTGCTTTCCAGACACGCCCCATGACCCCTTGGCCACGCCCCATGGCGGCCTAGCAAGTCTCACAATGCCTAGCGCCATGGTCGGCCCCGTGGTCTTGGCTGCGCCAAGTGACAAGCGCGCATGCGCCTCTGTCGCCCTACCGATGCCTCTCGCCAGCGCCCAGTGGCTGGCCAATGACAACAGCGCCGCGCGCCCTGACAATGCCACGCGCGCAGATCCTGATGCCTCGCCACCGCCCAGCTGCAGGCCCATTCCAGCAGCGCCTCACGCACAGACCTTGATGCCAAGCACCAGCGCCCAGCCTCAGGCCAACACAGCAAGTGTCGCGCGTGCCCACAACACCGCGCGCGCAGACCCTGACCTGCAAGACAAAGTTGCAACCATCGGACTTGGTTCTACATTGTAATAAACTAAGTCATTTTCATTGTAATTATAGGCTAGTTTACATCATTTTCATTCAGTGTGCTTCTACAGCTTTATTAGGACTAGTCATGTAACTTTGGTTTATTTTTTTTAAGTATTATTAGGGGGATCAAACAATCAAACTTTTTCAAACAAGCAATTTTCTGTACTGGTGTCTCTCCCCCTCGACACCGCATCTTTTGTAATCAGCATTTCATTCATCAATAAAATCATCATCATCATTTAAAACCCAATTCTCTCTCAGCTTTCGCAATTGCTCCTGACATTGGTTTTCCCGCACGGCACTGACAATCTAATCTAGCATGCGGAGAGGACCTCATTGGCGGACAACAACCGCACTAACATCGGTTGCTTAGCCTTACGTTGCCCTTCCAAAGAACATAAGGAAGGCGTTGCATAACAAATATAATGTAATCACGAGTTGGTAATTAGAATTATAAGTGTCACACTCTCCCACCACTTCTGAGATTCCTGCTTCTCTTTGTGACTGAATAGCCTCTTTGGCCGTGTTTATAAAATTAGCTTATTTTGAAAAGTGTTTTTTCCAAAAGTAAAACACTTTTCTAAAAAGTATTTTTGGCGAGAATTAATTTGTATTTGGCTAATCAATTTGAAAAACATGGTTTGAGCAACAATCAGTGTTTGATCAAGCTTTTTAAAAAAATGCTTTTGGGAGAAGTTAGTTTTTTTTTGCTTCTTAAAAATTGCTTTTGCTTCTACTCAAAAATACCTTTTTCCTTTTATAATTTGGTCAAACACTTTAACTTTGAAAAAAAAAATACTTTTGACAAAAAGAAATTTAGCAAAACAAGCTTATATCAATGACGATGTAGAGTGACAAGAAAGATTGGCATTTTTACTTAAAGGTGTCTAATGGGCTGGGTCAACCCGCTTTCGGACCGGCCCAGACCGGTTGAAACCGGAATCGGCCCGGACCGGTACAAAGGGGGTCGGGTGAGCTGGGTTAATAGGGTAAGGGGGGTTGGTCCGATCACTTAAATTCCACCGGTTAACCGGACCGGTCAAACCCGATCAACAATATTTACTATAGATCCGGTTAACCGGCCCGGCCCAGACCGATATTACGACTACTTTCAATTTTTTTTAATTATGCCTGACTTTCTGACCGTTGGCAATAGTCTGCTGGCCCTTGGGGGCGTTGCCCAACGTCAGTTTTGCACAAATAGCCCATTTTTGGGCCTTTTTTTTAAAAAACTAACACCTTTTATAATTACCTAATTAGCCCTTTGAAAACCTATAAATACACCCTTCCTCTTCTTCATTTCTTCACTCATCTCTCATTTCTCAAACTCATATTCTCAATTATCATTCTGTCATTCTTCACCTACAGTGCAATAAAGTATTTGGCTCTTATTTTTTTTGGAATTTCATTTATCGTATTATTTATTATTTGAAGTTTGAAGTTTGAGTTTGAACAACTGACGTTTCTTCGTGGTAATATTGGAGTTGCCAAATCATCAAGTGTTTAATTTATTGCCGAATTCAGTGCACTCCCTCCAACTCTTTCTCTTATTTACTATTTTATATGCATATTTAATTTTTGCTAGTAGTTAAATTTTCACAATATGTTTAATGCTGCAAAAAGAATTTGTAATAAGGTTACTAATCGGGGAAATAAAAAAAGAGGTAGTACTTCTGCTTCATCATCTGGTAGTAATTTAAATGACTCTACACATATTCCTGAAACATTACCTGATAATAATATAGATTATGAACAATTACCGGAAGTTTTCGGTATAGAAGATAATGAATTAGAAATGGAAGATGAGATACCACTTACACATAGTAGTGTTGGAGATGGTAGCAGGGGTGGTGGTCATGGTGCTAGTAATAGACCACCTGTGGCCCCGATTACTAATCGGAGAAAAAGAAGTAAGGTTTGGAATTTTTTTGACGAAATAGACGGTACTGATAGAGTTAAATGCAAACTTTGTAATGATGATTTTAAACATTAGACTGGATGACAATTAGGGGGGACTGGGGTACTTAGTAGACTATGAGAATTGAGCATCCTATAGAATGAGGCTCTGATGGAGATGGAAATCAAGCAACTCTAAACCCTACTACTGGAGGACTTATGAAATATAATAAAATGAAGGATCGTGAGGAGTTAGAAAAAATGATTGTTTTGGGTTGTATACCTTTTTCTTTTGCTTCTTCATCATATCTTATTATGTATATTCAAAGGATTTCTAATCCTTTATTTAAAGGTATCCCTAGAAGTACTAGTAGATCTGATATCTTTAGACTTCATGGACAATATCAAACATACATACGTTATTTGTTTAGCCACCTTCCTTGTAGAGTTTCTCTAACTTCTGATATTGGCCATGCTGTTAATGAAAATGATTATTTGACAATTACATGTCATTGGATAAATGATAATTATTATATGCAAAAATGTATTATCGCTTTTAAATATGATGAAGATCAGAGTCATACTGCTGTGTTTATAAGTACTACTATTTGCGAAGTTGTTGAATTTTATAATCTCAAGCAAAAAGTATTGTGTATGTCTTTTGATAATGCTTCTAACAATAATGCCGTAGTTTCAATATTAAAACTGCATTTGCAACCACCACTTGACGAAATTTTCATGTTAGGTGTGCATGTCATGTTTATAATTTAATTGATAAAAGTGGCCTTGATTTATTTTCAACTGAGATTACTCATGTTAGAAGAGCAGTTTCAAGGAAATAATAGACAATCTAGAATTAGGGAATTTAAGAATAAGTGTACCGAGCATAACCTTAAGCCCAGATTCATGCCAGAGGAAATTGTTACTAGATGGAATTATACATATATATTTTTAAAATATTACTACAAATATAGATTCCCAATAACTGAAGTTGTTAATGCGCATTGTACTGATCCAAACTGTATATTAACAACTACTACTTGGGAGACCATTAATGATGTTGTTAAATTTTTACATAAATTTTATACAGCTACTATTGAGTTTTCTGGAGCATATTACCCTAGTGTTACTATGGCTTTAGTACATATAGCTGAAATTTCTTTTCTACTCTTTGAATTTAAGAAGAAAGAAAAATATAAGGATGTTGTTGAAAAAATACAAGCAAAATTCAAAAAATATTTCTTTCCAATTCCTCCGATTTACTTAATTGGTGTTGTTTTAAATCCTTCTCTTAAGATGTCTGGTTGTTACCAATTAATCGATGCTTTATATACTTATATGGAGATTGGACCAACTGAAACCCCAGATATGTATGTTTGTATGAACAAGCTAAATGATCCTTTACAACAATTATATAATTATTATGCAAATATAATTGATGATGATGCTCTTAATGTAGGCAATGTTAATCCCACTATGCATTGTACCACTTCTACTACTGTAGATGATGATAAAGACCTTGATAGTTTTAATATTTTTTCTACATTTTCTAACACTCAAACCAGTAGCAGGAACATTGATGAACTTCAATTCTACTTGCAAAAGCAAAAAGAGCCTCGCACAAAGGAATTTTTACTATGGGATGGCGGCATGAGAATGGAAAGCAATTTCCCGTTCTTTCCGCTATGGCTCGGGACGTGCTGAATGCGCCAATTTCAACTGTTGCATCAGAGAGTGCATTTAGCCAAGCAAGACAACAACTTGGAGACACCCGTCACTCATTGGGAAACAGTGCTTTGAAAGTTTTAGTATGTTTCAGAGATTGGATTAGATCGGAGCGAAGAAATCAAGGACGTGAAGATGTTAATAGCCCAGAAGATGAGGAACTTGGAGATATATTAATACATGGTAACCCATCTGAATTTAACACTCCAGAAGAAGGCCAATCAGTTCATATTGATTATGAAGAACTTACTAAGACAATGCAAAACCTTTGAATTTACTCTTTTTTCGTTAATTTACTTGTTAGATGTAAACCTTTCGATTTGTAAGTTTGAAATTTGAAATAAATGTAGCACTTGCAATTTATAAGTGCAATTTTTCCCCATCTTCATTGTATTCTTTATATTTTTACTTTATATTAATATAACTTACAATAGTTATACAAAATACAAAAAAAAAAAAAAATTAAAAATTACACTAACCCGGCCCGGCCCCTTGTACCCGTAACCCTTACAGTTCATTTTACCCGGATAAACCCCAATCCGTTAAGCCCGGTAACCCCTTACCCGTAACCGGCCCGATTCCAAATCGGTACGATTCAAAATATTTCCTACCCAACCAAATCCGGCCCACCCGTTAGACACCCTTATTTTTACTTGGTTAGCATTTCCATTCCCAGTCGCCAGCCGGTAGACGTAGTCTATTATTAGATTGTTTATGAATCCACGAAAAAGATAATTACAAGATTTGGTAGTATCAGATATGTACGAATAATTCGTGAGTTGTGTATAGCTTGCCCCAAAAAGTCAGAAGTTTGTAAATAAATACTAAACTCGAAATATTAATCACTTAACTAGCCAAGTGTCATCTTTGCCTCTTGCTGACAGTTGATTATGAATTCCAAGGAGTATTATATGTACCAGTTAAAAAATATTATAAGAGCACGCACATTCTGGATTTGACTTTCGTTCTCAATTATAAAATGCCACTGACACAATTCAATGTAAACGAGAGCGTAAATCTCACTCCACGTTTTAACCTTATGAATTTGAAACAATACGTCCTTGCCTTTTGCATGAGGTTATAACACACTCCCCAGACCTTAAATTAGAGGTGAAAAATGAGTTTCAATTGCTACATATATTTTTAAAATGTCAAAAATGACCTTCAATTTTATTGGATTACTATAAGTTCATATAAAAATGAAAGAAAAAACTAAAAATGCCCAATTGTACTGTATATAAATGCATAAATTCTGTCTAACCACCTTGTATAATTTTGACAGAAGAAATAATACTTTGTTTATCTTTTGCATGAAATAACCGACACACCTGACTTAACGTTTTAATGGAGATTTCAAAAATTTAAAATATCATATATCAGACCTAGAAACTGTACTAACATTCAAAAGAGAACATTTTATCTTCAGAATAATTTACCAATGAAATATTTCCAAAAATTATAGACATGTGCATATGTTAAACAGCCATGAAAATAAAAGGAGGATTTAGCTAGAGAGGCGTGTAATTTGATTTTACTATTTTTTAATGTTTATTTGTTGAAAAAAGAAAACATAATATAACATATTAGTAATTGAGAGCCATTGCTGACTTTTGAAGATTCGTTGACTATTTCATTTATTTATTCCATTAAAAAGGCGAAAATCATACATATATAATCGTGCAGTGCATCCTTGTAGCTTGCTAACTCCACAACCTCACTATAATAATTTACTGGCATGAAGATTAGTGATTATAAAGTCGCTGAATATCATTCCTTTCTTTCTAATTTGATCAATCTTCAGTAGCAAAAGATGGCAGGGGCTCAATGCTGCGAGAACCCACCAGCGGAGGGGTGTGTGTGTTTGACCTTGGGGGCCTCAAAACGTACGTCTCTGGTCCTTCCACTTCCAAACTTGCCATCCTTCTCGTCTCGGATGTTTATGGTAGGCGGAACCGCGATTGAGTTTTTTAAAATTCCAAAATTCCTAGCTCCTCCTACATCCTCCTCTTTCAAGCATAATGTGTAACAAATATATATATATATATATATAACAGGAACAATTAGATTATGTATACCAGAGACTCTAAAAACCTCCTGATTTCCATTTTTCACCTTATTACTATGGTATAAGGATTATCTTCTTTCTATTTTTTTGGGATCGGAAGACAATCACTTATGGTCTTAAGTATTCTTTGCAGGTTATGAATCACCAAATCTGAGGTATGCATGTGTTAATTTGTGGTTACATTTCAAGGGAAGAAGTCAGGTTCACCGTTCTTTGTTTAATTTGTTTAGTAATTTATTAAGGAAGTTCCTATTTTATCTTGGGCTGCTACCAAAATTCAACTGCTGTTGTATATGTAGGACAAAGTTGCGGCTGCAGGATACTATGTGGTGGTTCCTGATTTTTTTTATGGCGATCCTTATGATCCTGAAAATACGGACAAGCCTTTACCAATCTGGCGGAACAATATGTGTTCAGAATTTGTTGAATTTAAGCTTTCTTTTTTTAATAATATAGCCATAGATTTGTCTCTACAGAGTCAAAGGAGCCCATGCCATCAGGGGTGGATCTAGAGTTTAGGTTATGGTTCGGCTGGACTCACTAGTTTTGGTCTAAAATTATATTTGTCTTAAGAATCCATTGAATACATACAAATTATTAACTTAGAAATCATTCTCGAATCCATAAGCTTCAAATTCTGACTCTGCTTCTGCATGCCATTCATTAAGTTGATTGTGCTCGGAATGTCCTGTGACATTCTTAGCAGCAGGCCACCTTGCTATTCATTTTCTTATTGTTAATTCTTGTTAGGATAAAGGATTTGAAGATGCAAAAAAGGTTGTTGCTGCTCTAAAAGATAAAGGTATATGTACAATTGGAGCTGCAGGATTTTGCTGGGGTGGTAAGATTTTGAACTCTATGGTTTTAGGGTTAATATTGTTGTGATTCTGATCTCTAGTTTTCTTAACAGGAAAGGTGGTTACTGACCTAGCTATGTCTCATGACTACATTCAAGCTGCAGTGCTATTGCACCCATCATTAGTCACGGTTGATGATATTAAAGGTATTGCTGTTATTACTAAAATCAGCTTGAATACCATATTGAGGTATTACTGTTGAATTTACACTAATTTGATGCATATGCATCCCATATACGTAGTACCCTACCCCAGGGGAATTCGAATCTCTGCTGCCTCCTTGAAAGAGAGATGCTCTAATCCACTAGAACTAGATGATGAGGCCTTGCTTGACCAACTGTGATCGTACTAGGATCATAGTATGATAAGCTTACTGAAATTGTCTTATATATCAAATAGTTTAGATTATTGAGTATTTCGATTGGTAATGCATATTACTTGCAGAGGTTAAGGCACCAATAGCTATTTTAGCTGCTGAGATAGATCCAATCTCTCCTCCGGAGCTTATTAAGCAGTTGGAGGAGATTCTATCATCAAAACCCAAGGTACAAGAACATGATCAGACTTGATTATTAAGATTTTCTTATCAGATTGAAGTTTGAAAATATATACTACTGTCCTGTTTATTCAGGGAATACACTAAGATAGTAAGGAACAAATTTGATGGATTTGTTACATTCATGATTTTAGGTTTTACCCTTAGCTTTTCTTTGTTGCCCTTCTGTAAATATAGGTGGACAGCTTTGTCAAAATATTTGCTGGTGTTGAGCATGGGTGGACAGTGTGATACAATGTGGAAGACAAATAGGCAGTGAAGAATGCTGAAAAAGCCCACAAGGACATGTTAGATTGGTTTTGCAAGTATGTCAAGTGAGTGCGCGCAAAGATTACCTTCTGCCACTTGCAAATTGCAATTTCAAGTTAACAAGTCTTAAAATTCTGCCATAAGAAAAATGACAAGCTAATCATTGGTCTTGTTATTTCTCTGTGTGATTTATAGGAAGTATGGTTACTATCACTTGTAAAAAAATTGAACTTCATTACAATGTGCTTGAATATTCTCATGCTTTAACTCGGCCTATTTTTGTTTAAATTTTATTTTCGCATTAAAGATGGCTATTTCTCAATTTGATTTTGAACAATAGCTATTATTAATAAGTAGTCCAAAATTTGGTCATCAGATACAATTTTTACTCACTTCATTAGCATTTCCACTCCCAGTCGGCGTAGTCTATTTTTGGATTTTACGAATGGATCCACGACAAATACATGTCAAAATAGCACGGTATAGCCAGTTTTCGGACTGGTCATTCAAAAATAGCCAGCGTTTACTAAATCAATGAAATATAGCCACTATTTTGCTGCAACAGAGACCGTTTCAGCATAATATACTGGAGTTCGGTGCACCTGTGTATGAACTCCAGCATATTATGCTGCACCGGTATACTTTGCTAGCTCCAGTATAATATACTGGAGACTGGAGCACCGGTGCTCCAAACTCCAGTATATTATGCTGGACCGGTATACTTGCTGGAACTCCAGTATATTATGCTGGAATTCTAGTGTACTTATGCTGGAACTCCATCATATTATGTTGGAGTTCCAGCATACTTATCCTGGAACTCCAGTATAATATGCTGGAGTTCAAGGATAATATGCTGGAACTCCAGCATAATATACTGGCGTATTTTCCGGGGTTTTGAACAGTATTTTCGCTCAGATTTATCTTTACATGAAAAGTAGCTAAATTTTGATTACTTTTGAAACTGAACTATTTTTGAACGACCAGTTGTAATCTGGCTATTTTTAAATTTCACCCCAAATACATAAGATGAGTTATCGGATACGTAAAAACAATTCAACTATGTATAGCCTGTATTAGGGGTGTAGATGGACCGGATTAGTTTAATTTTATCGAATTTTACGGGTTTTTTTTTGTTGCATGAATATTATGACAATCTTACTTTGTTAAAGCTATAGATAAAGGTTTGATAAGTGAATATATGTTTAGTAAAAGTTTAAAAAACTGACAAATATATAATCTATTAAAATATTCTTATGGAATTTTTTTGGTAAGATATAATAGTTATTTTCTTAGTCATCTAGCATTGATTTTTCGTGGATGTACGCTTTCAAAGTTAACCGAATTTAATAAGTAAACACAAAAATCAATATGACACGTAAATAATGATATGTACTATTGAATTTTAAATTATTAAAATACCATTTCAAATTCAAAAAAGATATAAGAATTTAATAGATCTTGTATGAATATGAAAGGACAAAAAAGATTGATGCATTTCAATCATAAGAAGTGATGATACAACTCATTATTTAAAGTAAATAAAAATGGATACACTTCATAGTTCTATTAAATACATCCTATGGGAGGATCCCAAATATTTCTAGATACTTTTTAAAGAAAATTCTATATAAAGTCTTAAAAGTATATATAAAAATTATATATTTATATGTCGGTTTGGTTAGATTTTTCTACTCAATACCAAACTTAATAGGGTTTTTTAATTGGTGTGGTTTTACTTTTCGGTTTAGTATGATTTTTTAGTTCGGTTTGAACACCCCTAGCCTGTATCAAATAGTTAGAAGTTTGTGTAGTTAACTGAGAACTTAACTCTAAAACATAACCTCTTAACTAGCTAATACTCCCTATGGTCCACTTTAATAGATTTTTTAATTTTTTTTTTTGTGTGGTCCACAATATATGATTTTTACAAATATCAATACGGAATTAATTTTTTTTTCAAAAGTTGCCCTTAGAATAAAGAACATAGGAGTATTTGTTACAGTTCCAATAAATAAATTAAGGTTAATATGGTAATTTTATTATTCAGTAATGCAAAAAGGTGGATCATACTATATTATAAGTATGAAGACTTTTAGGTGAAGTTATTTTACTAAAATATACTTCAAAAACTTAATGACCAAATTAGCCTTTAGCCAAATAAAATCCATTAAATGATTATTTACCACAATCAATCATTTCTAGAATACTCTAACATATATGAAGAGTTGTTCATCTTCTGCTAATTATTCTCGGCCATGTGGTATGTCAGGCCTGTTTCAACCAATATGGTCATTAATCATTTGGCCAACAGAAAATTAAGTTGACTGTTACATTGGAACCCTATTAAATGGTAAGTAATTACTACAATGAGCTGTTAATTGGAAAGAATATTTATCACAATCTATGCCTCTTCACCTCCTAGTTTTAACAGTTTAACATTAGCCGAAGAACTTTTGATTTCATTTCTGATCAATGATCACTTTTATAAATGGAAATATATAACCCTCACCAGTCACCATTAAAGAAACAATAGATCTGGAAAGCTGTGGATTTACTAGGTATGTTCGTTTTCTTTTGTTATTTACTATGAGTATTCGTGACAATATATATTTTTGTGCTAATTTGTATTATCATTTTGTAATGTTATTAATATTTCGCCGGATAATAAATTACAGAAGTTTCAGCTTTCGTAATCAAGCAAATTGATTAGCTTGTGAGTTTTTGAAAAGTGATTTCTTATAATCAAGCTAATCGACTAGCTAGTAAAATTTTCAGAAATTTGGTCTTTGTAAAATAATGAGCTTTATTAGAAGTTTCATGATATTTCTTTTCTTCTTCTTCTTCTTCTTACCGTCACTATTTTTTTAATCATTATCTTTCTTATTGATATTTTTCTCTCATTGACCCATTTTATTAATGGATTGATTCTATATAGATGTTTATGTTTTTCCAGTACTCCTCACTTGGCATAAAAAAGAAACTGAAAAATAAGAAAGAAAAAAGAAACAAAGATTTTGTTATAAAACAATAAAAGAAGAGAGAGTATTCCAGAGAAAAGTAGAGAGAAAGAGAGTTTATTGATTTGGAATGATTTACAATGGAACAAAACTTAGGGAAAAAGTGACTTAGGCACAAATTAACAAACTCTATCTCTCAAAAATATAGACATTCACCTTAAATGCAATTATATTTATAATATTCCCCATGAATGTCTATTCAACAGATAATGCGCCTCGTTAAAACCTTAGCTATAATAAAACCCAGTGGGAAAAAATTCTAGAGAAGGAAAAAGAGTACACATATCTAACAATACGCATTTTGGTTGCCTGGTTAAAAACCCTGCAAGAAAAATCAGTGGGACAAAATCTTTTAAGGAAAAAAGAGTACAACACATATTAACTCCCTCTGATGAGACAATCAATTCACATCTTTGAGCCTTCGCATCCCAAGCTTGTACACTAGCTTCTTGAAGGTTGACGTCGGTAGAGATTTGATGAATAAATCAGACATATTAACTCCAATGAATATGTTACACCTTGAAATAATCATTCGTGATAGATATATAATGTCTTCATATAATGCCGTGGAATGACCTTTTCAATATCTCCGTAGAGGTAAAAAGTATCGGTATCACATTATCATGCTTATAGTTATAGCAATATATATATATATATATATATATATTGCATAAATTGCACTTAAGATGTGGTACTTCAGGACTAAGAATTGTATATGCTTTAGGCGATTGAAATTCTTCAGAGATGGTCATATAAATTAAGTCATATAAGCCATATAAATAGACTTTAGATGCATATCAAGTTTTCATGTCATGCTAGACATATAAGATAGATAAAAGTGATTGCATGCATTATTGACTTTTATACTTTCAAGTGTTTGAACTGCAAGTCCAAAACTACATGTCTTTCATATGAAATCAATTCTACATGAATTGTTTCTCTAGATTTAAGATCCTCATATATATTTAGTGTTATCATAGATGTAATCAACGAACATTGTATATCGGTTCTAACCACTTTTTTTCATAAAGACATGACATAGAGATCTCTTCATTCATATTTTCATGTACCTGAACCTCTCCTGGAATTTTATGAAGTATTATATTATGTGATTTTCTAGATCATTTGCCTCCTTATTATGATCATTTTGATCATTTGCTCATCTTCTTTGTCAAGAATTTTATTTGAGACCGGTTTGTCTATACGCTTTAAGCGTACCATATATTTTATCTTTATAGGACTTATTCTAACAGGAGCATTTGCAGTAAGAATATAGTTACTTTCTTTAGGTAAGCAAATGCGTTTGGCATGCTTTGCAACATATTGTAGATGAATTATCTTTTTATGAACTTCAAGTTCATATTATCTTATTCGAGGATCTAGATGTACAAATGATAATTCATTTCGTAACTTTTTCTCAACTGTTTATCATGTCTCCCCCTTATGTTAGAAAAGCTAACTTGCTTCCTCAACTTTGGAAATCTACCTTTGTGTGATATGGTGTTAATCAAAATATACACCGCACATTAATAATAATAAGATAGAATTATTTGGTTCCTGACCTTGAACCATTTGTGAGGGAAAAATGTAAGTTATAGACAAACTGTCACGACCCAAAATCAACAGTCGTGATGGCGCCTATCGTGGAACTAGGTCAGCCACAACTCAACATCTCAATACTGTAAAACACTCTAAAAATAAAGGCAGAAGTAATTAATATTTAAGAAAAAGCCTCTTGAAAACAGAAACAACCCAAAATGTGATTCAACCTATATCAGAATCGGGGTGTCACAGAGTACACGGGCGTCTAACCCAGAATACAGTCCACTATAGTGTCTAGGGAATAAAAATCAAAATATTGATAGAAATAAAGAAAAAGAGTCAAGGCCTGCGAACGCCATACAACTACCTCGGTAGTCTCCGAGATCTGACTTCTCAATCAGCAGCCGCCGTGACCAGAAGCGTCTAGATCTGCACACGAGGTGCAAGGAATAACGTGAGTACAACCAACTCAGTAAGTAACAAGTCCAACCTTTGGACTAAAAGGTAGTGACGAACTCAACCAGTACAGTTAACAATAGAAATAACAGTGCAGAAATATTGGCATGCTTTCAAATTAAATAGATAGCTCAAAACAGTGAAATAGATCAGATCTGAACAATGTGAAGAATATAACTTTTCTATTTCTACATGCCAATGCACATGCTGTATCTGATGAACCATGCTGTCAGCCTCATGTGCTCACACTGTCAAATGCTCAACCACTCGATACTGTATATGGCCCATACGGCTCAGGGAAGATCCATCCCGGAATATATACATCACTGACCATAATCATCCAATACCGAGGAAGGCCAATCCAGCCTTATAGAGAAGATCCATCTCCAAGTATCACGTGCTTCAGATAAGATTCATGTCTAGGGAGATCCATCCCTCAATAATATCAACTACACTCACTGGGGTGTGTACAGATCCCGAAGGGGCTCCTACAGCTCAAGCGCTATCATAAAATCAGTATAACTGCTGCTGCATGTAGCCCGATCCCATAACTGTCACTCGTAATCAGGCTCTTGGCCTCACTCAGTCATCAATCTCTCCAGTCTCACTCGCAGACTCAAAAAGTCATGAAAACTAGCCCGAAATAATGATATAATGTATCAATAAATAACAACTGAGATTTAGATATGATATGAAATGAATAAATATGACTGAGTACGAAATATCAATGAAATCAGTAAGGTGACATTATTGATACATTAATTTAGCATGATTGGAAGTTCAATTAATTTATCACTAATAAAAATACGGATATCAACAAGATAAAATCACTATACGATACCATGGAATCAACCAGGTCACAATTCTCATGGTGCATGCCCGCCCGCCCATCACTTGGCATGTGCGTCACGTTAATACCAATCACATAACAAATAATTCGGGGTCTCGAATCCTCAGAACCAAGTTTGAAAGTGTTACTTACCTCAATTCGGGCAGAACTCAACTCCAAAATGGATTTGCCTCTCAAATCGGTCTCCAAACGTCCCAAATCTAGCCACAAGCAGTACAATACATTTAATATAGGCTAAAGGGATCAATTCCACAAGAAAAGTACTTAATTACAATCAAAAATCCGAAATCGGCTCAAACGCAGCCCCCCGGGCCCACGTCTCAAAATCCTACAAAAATCGCAAAGTCCAAAAGACCATTCACTCACGAGTCTAACCATACCAAATTTACCCAAATACGATAACAAAATCCCATTCAAAACCTTAAAAATCTATCTCAAGAACTCTTCCTCTTTTTTCTCAATTTTCCACCCCAAATCACAAATTAGATGATGCAATTAAAGGTAAAATCATGGAATTTAGCTGAAAACAAATTAAGAATCACTTAGCCTAATCGACTCCTTGAAAACCCCTTCAAGAATCGCCCAAATCCGTGGTCTCTAGCTCAAAATATGAAAAATGGGTCCAAACCTTCGTTTTTGAAATTTAACACTGCTGCCCAGATATTCCTTCATCGTGAACGTGACCCTTCTCTCGCGTTCGCGTAGTAAAAATGATTCTATCGCCAAAAACCCTCTTCTGAACGCGTCCAACCAACCGCGAACACGATGCTTCCCTGGCCCCTTACTTCGCAAATGCGACTACACTTCTGCGAACGCGTAGACCAAATGGCTGGGGTCCTCAGCTGCCTCACTCCTCTTCGCAAATGCGTTACACTTATCGCGTTCGCGATGCCTCTACTGACCACACCTTCGCGTTCAGTCCTCTTCTTCATGAACACGAAGAACAAAATCTTCCCAGCTCATAGACACCCTTCGCAAACGGGAGTCTCCTCTCGTGAATGCTTAAGAGGAAACTAGAAGAACAAACTAGAAGAACACACCACCAGTTATCAGCTAACAACCTAAGTCCAAAAATGATCTGTTAACCATCCGAAACTAACCCGAGGCCCCCGGGACCTCAACCAAACATAGTATCAAGTCCCAAAACATCATAGGAACTTAGTCAAACCCTCAAATCACCTCAAACAATATCAAAAATATGAATTACACCCGGATTCAAGCCTAATGAACATTGAAATATCCAAATTCTACAAACAACGTCGAAACCTATCAAATCACTTTCGATTGACCTCAAATTTTGCACACAAGTCATAAATGACACCATAAACCTACTCCAACTTCCAAAAATCCAATCCGACCATGATATCTA
Organism: Nicotiana sylvestris; assembly: GCF_000393655.2. NCBI lineage: Eukaryota > Viridiplantae > Streptophyta > Magnoliopsida > Solanales > Solanaceae > Nicotiana > Nicotiana sylvestris. The sequence goes on along the minus strand of NC_091065.1, from coordinate 77,293,296 downwards.
AAAGTCTACCCTCGATCAAACTTTTTAAAATTCCAACTTTCACTAATTCAAGCCTAATTCTACTACGGACCTCCAAATCACAATCCGAACACGCTCCTAAGTCCAAAATCACCTAATAGTGCTAACGGAACCATCAAAATTCAAATTCGAGGTCGTTTACATGTAAGTCGACATCCGGTCAACTTTTCCAACTTAAGCTTTCAATTAGGAGACTAAGTGTCTCAATTCACTCCGAAATCACTCCAGACCCGAACCAACTAACCCAATGAGTCATATAATAGCTGTAGAACACAAACTGAGCAGTAAATGGGTAAATAGGGCTTCAAATCTTAAAATGACCGGCCGGGTGGTTACATTCTCCCCCTCTTAAACAAACATTCATCCTCGAACGGGTCTAGAAACATACCTGAAGTCTCAAATAAGTGTGGATATCTGCTCCGTATCTCCCTCCCAGTCTCTGAAGTATCCTCCTCCACGGGCTGACCTCTCCATTGCACCTTCACTAAAGCTATATTCTTTGACCTCAACTTTCGAACCTGCCGATCCAAAATGGCCACCGGCTCCACATCATAAGTCAACTCACCATCCAACTGAACCGTGCTGAAATCCAAAACATGAGACAGATCACCGGCGTACTTCCGGAGCATAGAAACATGAAATACTGGTTGTGCACTTGACAACCTAGGTGGCAAGGCAAGCTCGTAGTCCACCTCTCCAATCCTCCGAAGCACCTCAAACGGCCTAATAAATCGTGGACTCCACTTGCGCTTCTTTCCAAATCTCATAACACCCTTTATGGGTGAAACCTTCAGCAGAACCTTCTCCCCAACCAGGTAAGACACGTCACAGACCTTCCTGTCATCATAACTCTTCTATCTCGACTGTGACGTGCGAAGCCACTCCTAAATCAATTTCACCTTGTCTAATGCATCCTGAACCAAGTCTGTACCCAAAAGCCTAGCCTCACCCGGCTCAAACCAACCCACCGAAAATCTACACTGCCTCCCATATAAAGCCTTATACGGAGTCATCTGAATGCTCGACTAATAATTGTTATGGTAAATAAATTCCACCAGCGACAGAAACTGGTCCCATGAACCTCCAAAATTAATGACACAAGCGCGTAGCATGTCCTCCAATATATGAATGGTGCGCTTGGACTATCCGTCCGTCTGAGGGTGAAATGTTGTGCTCAACTCCACTTGAGTGTCCAACTCTCACTACACGACCCTCCAAAACTGCGATGTAAACTGCATGCCTCTATCTAAAATGATATAAACTGGCACACCGTGAAGGCGAACAATCTCACGGATGTAAATCTTAGCCAACCACTCTGAAGAATAAGTAGTACCAACTAGAATGAAGTGCGCAGACTTGGTCAGTCGATTCACAATCACCCAAATAGCATCAAACTTCCTCAAAGCTCGTGAAAGTCCAACTACAAAATCCATGGTGATCCGCTCCCAATTCCACTCCGGAATCTTTATCATCTAAAGAAATCCACCCGGCCTTTGATGCACATATTTTACCTGCTGACAGTTGAGACATCGAGCTACGAACCCAACGTTATCCTTATTCATTCTCCTCCACCAATTGTGCTGCCTCAAATCTTGATACATCTTTGTGGCACCCGGATGGATGGAATACTGCGAGCTGTGGGCCTCCTCAAGAATTAACTCCCGTAGCCCATCTACATTGGGCACACATATCCTGCCCTGCATCCTTAATACCCCATCATCTCCAGTAGTGACATCTCTAGAATCACCACGCTGAACCCTATCCTTGAGGACAAGCAAATGAGGATCATCATATTGGCTCTCTCTGATGCGATTAAACAAGGAAGACCGAGAAACTACACAAGATAGAACCCGACTAGGCTCCGAAACATCTAATCTCATGAACTGGTTGGCCAATGCCTGAACATCAACTGAAAGAGGTCTCTCACCAACAGGAATAAATGAAAGACTACCCATACTCACTGCCTTTCTACTCAAGGCATCGGCCACCATATTGGCCTTTCCCAGATGATATAGAATAGTGATATCACACTCCTTTAGCAGCTCCTACCATCTCCGCTGCCTCAAATTGAGATCCTTCTATTTGAACAAGTGCTGGAGGCTATGATAATCAGTAAATAGCTCACAAGACACACCATAGAGATAGTGCCTCCAAATCTTCAATGCATGAACAATGACAGCCAACTCCAAATCATGAACAAGGCAGATCTTCTCATGGGGCTTCAACTGGCGCGAAACATAAGCAATTACTCTACCCTCCTACATCAAAACACATCCGATACCGATCCGAGAAGCATCACAATATACTGTATAAGAACCATAAGCTGATGGTAGAACTGGAATTGTGGTCAAGGCAGTCTTGAGCTTCTGAAAGCTATCCTCACACTCATCTGACCGCCTGAAAGGATCACCCTTTTGGGTCAATTTGGTCAAGGGCGATGCAATAGATGAGAAACCCTGCACGAAGCAACGGTAATAACCATCCAAACCAAGAAAGCTCTGAATCTTTGTAGTTGAGGACGGTCTGGGCCAACTCTGCACTGCCTCATCTTCTTCAGATCCACCTGAATACCATCAATGGACACCACGTGCCCCAAGAATGCCACTAAAATGAGCCAAAACTCACACTTGGAGAGCTTGGCATAACGTTTCTCCTCCCTCAATCGCTGGAACACAACCCTCAAATATTGGGCGTACTCCTCCCGGCTACGAGAGTACACCAGGATATCATCAATGAACACAATAACAAACGAGTCGAGATAGGGCTGAAACACACCGTTCATCAGGTGCGTGAATGTTGCTGGGGCGTTGGTCAGCCCAAATGACATCACAAGGAACTCATAATGACCATAGCGGGTCCTGAAAGCTATCTTAAGAATATCCGAGTCCCGAATCTTCAACTGGTGATACCCTAACCTCAAATCAATCTTGGAGAACACCCTCGCTCCCTGAAGCTGGTCAAATAGATCATCAATGTGCGGCAAAGGATACTTGTTCTTGATTGTGGCTTTTTTCAACTGCCTATAATCAATGCACATTCTCATAGTGCCATCATTCTTCTTCACAAATAGAACCAGTGCAGGTGACACACTAGGCCTAATAAACCCCTTCTCAAGAAGTTCCTAAAGCTGCTCCTTCAACTCCTTCAACTCAGCCGGTGCCATATAGTATGGAGGAATAGAAATGGGCTGAGTGTACGGCACCAAGTCAATACCAAAATCAATATCCATGTAGGGCGGCATGCCCAACAGGTCTGCATGAAACACATTCGAAAAATCTCGTACTACCGGAACAGAATCAATAGTAGGGGTCTCTGCACTAACATCCCCCACAAAGGACAAATAAGAGAGACAAACCTTCCCAACTATCCTATAGGCCTTTAGTATGAAATCACTCTACTGGGAACATAGTCTAAAGAACCTTGCAACACAATCTGTGGCAACCCCGACATCGCCAATGCCACTGCCTTAACATGACAATGCAAAATAGCATGACACGAATACAACAAATCCATACCCAATATCACATCAAAATCAACCAAACTAAGAAGGAAAAGATCAACTCTAGTCTCCAATCCCCAAACAGTCACTAACACGACCGATATACACGGTCCACAATAATAGTATCGTCCACTGGCGTAGATATATGAATAGATAAAACTAAAGACTCACAGGGCATATCCAAATGATGAGCAAAATATGAAGATACATATGAATAGGTGGAACCGGGGTCAAATAATATAGATGCATCTCGATGACATATGGAGACAATACTTGTGATCACTATGTCTTAAGAAATAGCATCTTGTCTAGAAGGGAGTGCATAGAAATGGGTCTGACCGCCACCTGATCGGCCTACCCCTAGCTGACTAAGCTCCACCCCGAGTTGGCTGGGCAGGTGGTGAAGTAACTGGTGCTGAAGGCATAGGCTGACTCCTCTGCGGAGCTGAACCTCTTGAGAGGCGGGGACAATACCTCTTGATATTACCCAAATCTCCACACTCAAAGCAACCTCTCCCTGCAAATGGGGTGGGGATTTAAGGGAGCCCTGAGCACCGAGATAACTGCTTGAAGGCCCCGATATAGATGAACCCTGAGCTGATGGTGCATGAGACGAACTCTGAGCTGGAAGGGCACTGAGAGATGAGTGACCCTAATGAGAACTGTGAGAACCATGGACAAATGATGCACCACGGTGAACTGGGCGAGCCGTCTGAGCATGCTTATAAGGACGACCTATGTCGTGGTGGAACTGATCTCCAGAAGGAACACCACCAAAACTACCTAATCCATGAGATCTATTATCCTCCCTCTCGACCCACTCTTGGTTGTGCACCAACTCTATTTGTCGAGCAATGTCAACAACCTCATCAAAAGTAGCACCAGACACCCTCTCTTTAGTTATAAGTAGCCGCAGTTGAAATGTGAGGCCATCAATTAACCTCATGATCCTCTCCCTATCAGCGGGAACAATATCGCATGACGGGCCAACTCAGAAAACCTCATCTCATACTGCATCACAGTTATTATCATCCTGACGCAACTGCTCAAACTGTCTGCGCAGATCCTCTCTACGAGACTGCAGCATGAACTTCTTTAATAAGGGAATGGTGAACTCCTGCCAGGTAAGTGGTGCTGCAACGATCAGCCTACGCCTCTCATAAGCCTCTTACCAACTGAAAGCAGCTCCAGAGAACTAAAAAGTAGTGAACGAGACCCCATGGGTCTCCAAAGTACTTGTTGTACGTCGCATCCTCTGACACTTATCCAATAAGCCTTGTGTATCCTCCGCCTTTGTACCACTGAAAGATGGAGGCTGGAGTCTCCCAAACCTCTCCAATCTACGCTGCTCATCATCAGGCATGACAGGAATCACATAGTCCTGAGCAGCTGCAACCGGTTGGGTTGGTGGTTCCCTCGGTGTCTAGAGTCCCTGCATCACCTGCTATGGTATGCGGACGGTAGGAGTCTAAGTACCTCCCCCTGCCTGAGAAGTGGTTGTTGCGACCGGAACAGACACTGTCTGAGCAAGACTGGTGCAAACGATCAGAATTTGAGCTAAGGCCTCCTAAAGGCCTGGAATCACAATGGGCGCGGGCGGTGCCTAAGCTGGCCCCACTTGCACATCGACAACTGGGACCTGCTCTTGAACTGGAAAAACTGGTAGATCTGTAGGTGCCTCCCTAGCTGATGTGCAAGATGTACCTATGCCCCTACCGCGCCCTCTACCATGACTTTGGCCTCTCGCAGCCCTAGCTGGTGGTACTGGCGACTGTCCGTGAAATCAGTAAGGTGATAGCAAGAAACGATCCTTCTGGGTCTCAACAATACCGGCATAAAGCCTAAATATGATATCTAGCATGATTGGCAATACAATTACTTTATCACATAATGAAAACACAGATATCAACAAGATAAAATCACTATATCGTACCATAGAATCAACCAGGTCACAATTATCATGGTGCACGCCCACACGCCCGTCACTTGGCATGTGCGTCACCTCAATATCAAACACATAACACATAATTCGGGGTCTCAAACCCTCAGAACCAAGTTTGAAAGTGTTACTTACCTCAATTCAAGCAAAACTTTACTCCAAAATGCTTTTGCCTCTCAAATCGGTCTCCAAATATCCCCGAATCTAGCCAAAAATAGTACAATACAACTAATATAGGCTAACGGGATCAATTTCACAAGAAAAGTACTAAATTATAGCCAAAAATCCGAAATCGGCTCAAATCGGGTTCACGTCTCAAAATCTGATAAAAATCACAAAACGCGAAAGCCCATTCACTCACGAGTCTAACCATAACAAATTTACCAAAATCCGATAACAAAATCCCAATCAAAACCTCAAAAATCTATCTTAAGAACTCTTCCTCTTTTTCCCAATTTCCACCTCAAATCACAAATTAGATGATGGAATTAAAGGTAAAATCATGGAATTTAGTTAAAACGAAGTAAGAATCACTTATCCCAGTCGACTCCTTGAAACCCCTTTCAAGAATCACACAAATCCGTGGTCTCTAGCTCAAAATATAAAAAATGGGTCCAAACTCTCGTTTTTGAAATTTAACACTGCTCCCCAGATATTCCTTCATCGTGAACACACCCCTTCCCTCGCGTTCGCGTAGTACAAATGATTCTTCGCCAAAAACCCTCTTCGCGAACGCGTCCAACCAGCCGCGAACACAATTCTTCGCTGACCCCTCACTTCGCGAACGCGACTACACTTCCGCAAATGCGTAGACCAAATGGATGGGTCCCCAGTTGCCTCACTCCTCTTCGCGAATGCATTACACTTCTCGCGTTCGCGATGCCTCTACTGACCACACCTTCGCGTTCGCACCCTATTCTTCGCAAACGCGAAAAACAAAATCTTCCCAGCTCACAGATACCCTTGGCGAACGCGAGACTCCTCTCACGAATGCATAAGAGGAAACCAGAAGAACACACCAACAATTATCAGCCAACAACCCAAGTCTAAAAATCATCTGTTAGCTATCCGAAATCCACCCGAGGCCCCTAGGACCTCAACCAAACATATATTCAAGTCCAAAAATATAATACAAACTTAGTGGAACCCTCAAATTACCTCAAACAACATAAAAACACGAATTACACTTAGATTCAAGCCTAATGAACTTTAAAATTTCTAAATTCTACAGACAACGTCGAAACCTATCAAATCACGTTCGATTGACCTCAAAATTTGTAGACAAGTTATAAATGACACCGTGAACCTACTCCAACTTCCGTAAATCCAATCCGAACTCGATATCAAAAAGTCCACCCTCGATCAAACTTCCCAAAATTCTAACTTTTGCCAATTGAAGCATAATTCTACTACGGACCTCCAAATCATAATCCGGACATGCTCCTAAGTCCAAATCACCTAAAGGAGCTAACGGAACCATCAAAATTCAAATTTGAAGTCGTTTACACATAAGTTGACATACAATCAACTTTTCCAACTTAAGCTTTCAATTAGGAGACTAAGTATCTCAATTCACTCCTAAATCACTCCGGACCGGAACCAACTAACCCAGTAAGTCATATAATAGTTGTAGAACATAAAAGGAGCAGTAAATAGGGAAACAAGGCTACAACTCTCAAAACGATCGGCCGGGTTGTTACACAAATACCAGGTTGCGGTTTAATAATCGCTCATGTAACCATCTCATAGATGTATCTTATATGATATTTCCAGTATTCGTGGAATTCAATCCCAATTTTAGTTGGTCTATTAATTAATTAGAACAAGTAATATAAAAGAATTCGTAAAGATTTTTCTAGTTCTTTAATATTTACTCATGTGAATTCTCTTTTATTTTTCACATCATATTTTAATTAATATGGCTAAACCAATTATGCCACCTGGATAAATTATCAATATTTATAAACTTTAGGTTTACACAATGACGTGTGCAATTATGAATAAACTCCAAATTTATTATGATATAGTTTTTTATATCAATAAACTTCTACTTTATTGTGTCATTCTTTTATTTATGTAGTACAAATTGGGGAATAAAGCGGGTATCTTTTCACTTGCCATATTACCCCGCTACAAGTTGTAGTAATAGAAGATTAAATCTTTCTTTTATTTTTGTAATGACCCGATCGGGTGTCTTGAGAATTTGCACTTCGCTCGGTAGTTTGAGTATATGAGTAGCTCCGTATGATGTATTATAACTTGTGTAAATCATCGATTTGTGTTTTCAGGTTATTCGAAATCGATTTGGAAGAATGGATTCCAAGATTTAAGCTTAAGTTGGAAGAATTGAGAAAGTTTGACTTTTTGGTATTTGACCTTGGATTAGAGTTTTGATTATCCCATCAGGTCCGGATAGTAATTTTGGACTCGGACATATGCCCAGATTTGCATTGGATATTTCTAGAAGGTTTCGGCACAAACTGGCAAAAATTGGAACTTGAAGGTTTGGAAAAGTTTATAAGTTTGATCGAGAGTTAACTTTGATGATATCAGATTCGGATTGTGGTTTTGGGAATTGAAATATCTTTGTTATGTTATTTGGGACTTGTGTGCAAAATTTGAGTTCATTCCGAGTTGATTTGATATGTTTCGGCGCGAGTTTTGAAATTTGAAAGTTGAAAGTTCATTAAGTTCGAATTGAGGTGCGATTCATTGTTTCAATATTGTTATGTGTGATTTGATCCTTGATTAGGTCAGTTTTATGTTATGGGACTTGTTGATATAATTGGTCGGGGTCCCAGGTGGCCCGGGTGAGTTTCAGATCGATTTGGGATCATTTTCCTTCATTTTAGCATTGCTGGTTCTACTGAGCATCTGGTTTCCTTGTTCGTGATCGCATAGAGTTAACCAGATCGTGTAGAGTTTCTTGATGGATGGGGTTGTTCATTGCATTCGTGAATCCTCAGACGTGTTCGCGTAGGCAGCTGCCAATTGTGCAATGTGTCTGTGCAAGTGTTCACGCGTTCGCATAGTGTTTGGCTGAGCTGGGCAGTCGATGGCCTCTTCTTTGTGTTCGCGATGTTTCTACCATGTTCGCTAGTTCTATCTTATGTGTGTATCGCGTTCGCGTGGATTTTTCCGCAAATGCGTAGAGTTAATTGTAGCAGTGTTGGGTTGTGCATCGCGATCGCGAGGGTACTGCCGCGATCGCGTAAATTACCACTAGGCAGTGCATATAAGTACTCTGTGTTTTCGGACCTTGAGTAATTTTATTATATTTGAAGCTATGGAGCTCGGATTGGAATGATTTTTGAAGAAAATTTCACCATGTTGATTGGGTAAGTGTTCTCTACTTATTTTTGATTTTATATCATGAATCTATCTTCGATTTTGGCATTTGGACTATAAATTTTAAAGAGGAAATTGGGGTTTTTTGTCTAAAATTTCATAAAACGAATTTTTGAGTTTTGAACATCGACTCAGATTTCGATTTGAGTGGAACTAGTATGGTTGGACTCGTAATTGAATGAGTTTTCAGATTTTATGAGTTTCATCGGGTTCCGAGGTGCGAGCTCGAGTTTGACTTTTTGGTTGATTTTGGGCTTTTGATTAAAGATTCGACCTTTATCGATTGGATTTATTTCCTTTGGCATTATTTGTTGTATTTGAGTTGCTTTTAGCTAGTTTTGAGTCGTTCGAAGGTCGGTACGCGCGAGATGGCATTTTTGGAGCATTGTTTGGCTTGTTTGGTGTTGGTTTTGGCTTGTTCGAGGTATGTAACACTTCTAAACTTGGTGCTGAGGGTATGGAACCTTAAATTATGTATTATGTGATTGATGTTGAGGTGATGCACATGCTAGGTGATGGGCATGTGGGCATGCACCATAGAAATGGTGATTTAGTCAATTCCATGGGACTGTGTAACTATCTTATCTGAACATTTTTACTGTACTCTATGTGTTAGAGCACCTGAGCTGTAATATATGCTAGAAATCATATTTAGGCTGTATGCTGGTACTATTGGGGCCCATAATGGTCGTTCTTTGCTGTTGAGTCATTTGTTTAATTGTAGTTATTTACTCAGTCGCATTCATCATTACATATCATATTTTAGTCTCTGTTATTGTATGTTGTCACATCCCGTATTATTGATTAAGGCTGCTTAGCATGAGTGTTGTGAGCCCGAGAGACTAGAGAGATTGATGTCTAAGTGAGGCCGATGGCCTATTGTGAGTGATATTTATGGGATCGGGTTGCACGACGCAACAGGTTTTATTGAGTCATGCCAGGATTTAGATTATTACAGTGCTTGGGCTGGATCAGCCCCTCCGAAGTCTGCACATCCACAGTGGGCTCAATGCTAGCAGTTATTTAAATTTGGGTTGGATCTGCCCTGGACTCATTTGCATTGGGTTGGATCTGCCCTGTACAGTACTGAGTGACTGAGTGTGCTTAGTATTAAGCATGATGAGTGAGGGTACGAGACAGTGAGATTGAATGCTCTGAGAGTGTGAGTACATGAGTTCATCACTGAGATGCATTGCACTTGACATGCATACTTGAGATACATACATAGAGATGCATTTCCTCATGCTACCTGTTTTGGTGACATTCATGGTTTCACTTGCATATCGACATGTAGGTATAGAGATGTACTTTCCTCATGCTATCTGAAAATGAAACATCTTAATTATTGTTGAACAAGTTTTGGGAAAAATCACAGTTTTCGGACATACTCATATTTTTGGTGATTTGGTGAAAGCAATTGAGCTTTACGAACATCTTTGAAAAACATGGGGTTGATTGTACTAATACTACACTTCTACACCTTGCGTGCAGATGTTGGATGTTGATGTTGCTACGTACGTCGGGAGCTGGATCTGAAGATGTACATGCATTCTAGTTATGGCTATCACTTGTCCTTGGTAGCATTAGATTCAAGTTCTGTTCATTTACATTTCAAACAAATGTTGCAATATTTCAATCCAGTCTTGTTAAAATCTAAAATCTTAGAAGCTCATGATTTGTACTATCAGTCCTTGAGAAATTCTTGTATAAAAGCAGTTGTATTGTATTTCTTTCTCTTAATCAATCTCATTAAATTGGATAGTTGTTAATTGTCTTACCTAGCGGGTTGAGTAGGTGCCATCACGACTAGTATAAGTTTCTTTGATAATTAATTTTATTTTCCAAAATAATATAATTGACTCTTCCAGCAATCTCAATTAATTTTGTACTATCACATAATCATCAACATCCATATGGTGAATATCTTTTTCAAGAAAAAGCTATACCATTATGGTTATGGTCAAAATCATTATTGGCAAGATATGCTGCTTCCATTACTTTTACCCCATAATAATCATATTGCGATAATATTTGGCATAATCACAATATGTATGTGATCAATGACCATTCATGCCATAATAATGAAATTATTTTCTTATTTCATCTCAAACCTCTTTCTAGAGGTTAGTGTGGTATATTCACTACCACTAGCACGTTCATATTCTTCCAAGAATGAATATGTATTCAAAAATCACATGTTGTTACATTCACATCATTAATGGACCATAATTATCTATATGTGCTTTATAAATCTGATGCCAAATCGATGACAAATATTAGCTTCATATAGTGATGGATTATTTTGAGAATCCTTATTATTCTCATTACCACAATGATGACGATTATAATTTCGTCTATTGCCACGACCACATCCATTGATACTTTCACGGTAATAATTTATTGCTACCACATTCTCTTACGGTGAATGAAGCAAATTCAATGGGACGAGTTTTCACTTTTTGTGCTCACAATCATACATGAATTTGATTATGGCAAGACGAAGAAATTTTACCACTTCGAGTGGTTATAATTTCTTACAAACTCTAATGGAGTTATAATCAAAATTTATTGTCTTTCCTTGTATTTAAAACCAATTATAGAATTTCAAGAATTTAAAAAAGAAAAATAAGGTAAAATACTTATCTTAAATCCAGAATTTATTCCTATAGGAAATTCATAGAATGACATATTATGTACAATTTGAGCACTATGCACGTATCCTAAAGCCTGATGACCAAAGCAGATGCCTAGCATATGAATAACATTTCATTCACGCAAGAGCCTCACACAAATTCCTATATCTTCTCTCCACCGGTGGTTTAATTTCTCAAACTCTATACAACTAATTAATAGTATATCTACAAACTAAAACAATCACCCTTTACTCAATTGGTTAGAGGCTCATACTGATAACATGTTATGAAACAATAAAAGAATAGAAAGTATTCCAGAGAAAAGTAGAGAGAGAGAGAATTTTTATTGATTTGGGATGATTTAAAATGGAATAAAACCCCTCTATTTATAGGGAAAAAGTGACTTAGGCACAAAGTAACAAATCCTAAAATTTCTATAGAATATTGTGATGACCCGATAGGTCATATCATGTTTTGAAACCTAATTCTGTGATCCTAAGCCTTAAAAATCATGTGTTAGGCCTTTCTCAATTTACATGCACAGTCTAGATGTCTTTCCAAAAAGCTTTAATGTTAAATAACTGTTAAAATAAGAAAATTTACCTAAAAACTTCATTTGAGTTGACTTCGATCAATATTTTTAGTAAACGGACCCGAATTCATGTTTTGATGGTCTCGTTCAGTCCGCATCGTGATTGGGAGTTGGGCGTATGCCCGGAATCGTAATCGAAAGCCTCTAGCCCAAGATATCTAACTTTGTTGAAATTTAAAAGTTAAAGCCTTAATTAAATTAAAATGTTTGACCAAAGTTTGACTTTTTGGATCACGGGTCCGTATTTCGATTTTGAAATCCGGTATAGGTCCAATACTATATTTATGACTTTTCTGTGAAATTTGGAGAAAAATGAAGTTGATTTGACGTAATTCGGATGTCCGGTTGTAAAAATAAAAGTTTCAAAGTTTTCTTGAAAATTTCATTTGATTTGGTGTTCAATTCGTAGTTCTAGGCATTACTTTGGCGATTTGATCGCGCGAGCAAGTTCGTATGATGTTTTTGGACTAGTGTGCACCTTTGGTTTAGAGCCTCGAGGGCTCGGGTGAGTTTCGAATAGGCTACAGAGTGAAAATAGGACTTAGAACTCAGCTATTGTCTGCAATTTCTGGTGTCTGGTCTCTGATCTCGCATTGGGTTCGCATTTGCGAACATTCCCTATTCCTGTCATGCTCGCATTTGCGAGCCAATTTTTCCCATTTGCGAAGAGTGCCCGAGTTAGCACAAATTCGCATTTGCGATCATGAGGTCGCATTTGCGGGAAGGCCAGACATCGCATTTGCGAACATAGTTTTGCATTTGTGAAGTGGGTGCTGGGTAGGCAATGATCGCAAATACGATCACTAGGTCGCATTTGCGGATGCTTCAGAGTTCGCATTTGCGAAGACAACAGAGGTATGAAGGGCTTCGCATTTGCGATGGTTCCTTCGCATTTGCGCTCTTTGCATTTGCAAAGCCCGGCTCGCAAATGCGACATCTGCAGCTGAACAGAATATGACTTAAACGGGGGTTTTCTCTCATTCTTCAAATTTCCAAAACCTAAAACCTTAGAGGCGATTTTCCAAAGAGCTTTTCTTCCCCAAATCATTGGTAAGTGATTCTAAACTAGTTTCTTTCAATCTTTCACTATATTTCACAAGTTTTCAACCTAAAATCTAGAGTTTTCATGGTAGAATTGGTTTTTTTGGGTAGAAACTAGGAATTTAGTAAATTGGGGATTTAGACCTCAAATTAAGGTCAGATTCCAAAACCAATTATATACCGAGTTCGGGGGTGAATGGGAAATCGAGTTTTGATCCGAATTTCGGGTTTGAACCAAGTGGGCTTGGGTGTCGACTTTTGTTGACTTTTTAAATAATGATCTAAATTGAATTCTTTACAATTGTGGGTAGTTCCTAAGGCTTAATTTGAATTGTTTGGTTGGTAATTTGCTTGATTCTATTGGTTCAGAGGCTTGTTTGAGAGGAAAAGCCATGGTTGAGCTTTGAGTTTGGTCGTTGGAGTGAGGTAAGTGTCGTTGTTAACCTTGGCTTGAGGGATTAGGACTTAATTATCTATTTGCTACGTGTTTGAATGTTGGGTACAACATATAGGTGAGGTGACGAGTACCTATGCGTTGTTGTCCGGTTATAACATGCAGGTGGGTCTTATTCTTGTAATTGTTGCTTTTTTTTTTATCATTCTTATCATGTTTATGAACTTTGGTAATAATTGAGTATTGATTTAAAGTTGAGGTTAGTGTTGTTGGAACCAAATGTTAAAGGAAGACTTGTTCTTATTATTTCTATCCCCCTGTTGTCATTTGTTCATTATACTTGGTAAGGGAGAGTGTTAATGCACGAAGGGTGATGCCGTGCCATATTGTGAGTGTTAATGCTCAAAGGGTGATGTCGTGCCATATTGTGAGCGTTAATGCACGAAGGGTGATGTCGTGCAACGTTATGAGAGTTAATGCACGAAGGGTGATGCCGTGCCGTATCTATTGATTTATATAGTGAGGTTGAGAGTAAAAGCATGAAGGGTGATGCCGTGCATTTTCTTTTACTGTGTTTATTTGTTCTTATTGGTTCAAGGCATGTTGGTTGATCAAGTTCTTATTACTGCTGTGATTCTTTATCTTGTGATTCCCTCAGCATGTCCCCTCCTGATATTACCTGTCTAGCTTTTACTTGCTGTATCTTTGCACATATAATGTTAAATTGCACAGGTTTATTTGTAGGTGTGTTGCCTTAACCGCATCACTACTTTGCCGAGGTTAGGCTCAACACTTACCAATACATGGGGTCGTTTATACTGATACTGTACTCTGCACTTCCTGTGCAGATTTTGGTATTGGTCCCAGTTGATCGAGAGGCATAGCAGCTCGGATCAGATCACCGGAGACTCAAGGTAGGTCTGTCGGCGTTCGAAGACCTTGAAGTCCCCGTCTATCTTTTCTATTTTACCATTTCTTTCGTTCAAACAGTTGTATTCCTTTCAGACTTTTATTTGTAGTAAATCCTAGAATGTTCGTGAATTGTGACACCAGATCCGGGTAGTAGTAAATGATGAAGTTTTCATATTATTTCGCACTCGCTGTATTTCATTTTAGCTTATTTACTGTTATTTGCTGAATTGAATAAGGATTGGCTTAGTAACTCTCTAATGTCGCTTGCCTAGCAAGTGAAATTTAGGCGTCATCACGATCCCGACAGTGAAAATTCCGGGTCGTAACAAATATAAACATTCACCTTAAATGTAATTCTACTTATAACAGATTTTGCTTTGTTGATGATTAATAAAGAATGAGCTAATTTATGGCATTTTGGAAAACATAGCACTGAGTAGATACACATAAAAATCCAAACTGTTACATTACACTTTATGCAAACTTATATAATACTGGACTTTACATCATATCACTTTATTCTTGTGTTTACTCTCTTTGTCCGTACATAGTTGCTCTTTCAAGTGCAAAAATGAATATTTCATAATTGGACAATTGCTTTTACTAGAGCAGGTACTTCAAGAACATTGTCTATAAAGAAGTATCAGATACGATTCGAATATATTTCGTGTTTGCCCCGAATAACATGAAAATGTAACTCTTTATACATTTTACATACCTAACCAAATTTAGTTGTTTAATTTTGCAGGTTCACACAATATCTATTTATATGTCGTTCAACAAAGACATCATTAGAATAAGGTGATTGCTCATCAATTTAAGTTTGTTCTTTTTTCCCTTAAATTTTCTATTACTCATTATACTTCAGTTTTAATGTGATGCATATGTCATTTCATTCTGTACCACTTGCATAGGACACAACGCACGAGCTTAAAAATTAGTTCCTTAATATATGTGAAAACATCCAAAAACATCAATTAAAAACTTAAATGAATCGGAGGGAGCAGTCATTTGTGCTGACAATAAATTATAAATTCCAACAAGTGCATTTCTTAATGTGTCATTTATGTGGTGGGTCCCATCACACGTATTTCATCTCTAATTATGTATTCTTCTTCACAAGGTAATATAGACTACCATTTAACATATTAATAGAGCACGCACATTTTGGACTTGAGTTCTCACACATCGGCAAAGTATTTACTCTTTATTGAATCCAAAAAAAAATCAAGTTGATACATGAGGGAATGAGTTGCAGAATTAGACAAATAAACTAATATGTTATGTTTCTAACCATTGTAATTTGCATAATTAAAAAGCGATTGACACAATTCATCAACATAAAAATGAAATAAATTCCAATTTCCTTAACCTTTTTAGATTGAAAAACAATTTGTCATTCACCTTTTGAATTAACAGAATGTCCCCTATTTTAATTAACAGCCGAAAATGAATGAGTCATTGCACACATTTTAAAATATCAAAATGACCTTCAATTCGGATTACGTATATGATATATCAAAAATAAAATAAAGTAAACATACCCGATAATTTTCTATAAAATGAGTAAATTTCATCTAATTGCACTTGTGTTCGGATGTGAGGAATAATGTAATGACCCGACTGGTTGTTTTACTTTCTAGAACCCCGTTCCCCTAAATAAGACTTCTTGTACTTGCTTTTACTAATTTATGACTTGCGGGGATGGTTGATTCGGGATTTAGAAGAGTTTGGGTTGAAATCGGAACACTTGGTTCCTTAAGGTTGGCTTAAAAGTCTAAGTTTGACTTCGGTCAACATTTTGAGTTAACGACCCCGGAATCGGGATTTGAAGGTTCCAACAGGCTCGTATGATGATTTCGGACTTAAGCGTATGCCCGGATTGGGTTTTGGATGACCCGGGAGCGTTTCAGTGCCTAATAGTGAAAGTTTATTCTTTAAGGATTTTGAAGTTCTTTAAATTTGGTTTGGAGCGGTTTTTTGTGATATTGAGGTCCGAACAGAATTTCGAGATCGAGAACAGTTCCACAATATCATTTAAGACTTGCACGCAAAATTTGGTGTCATTCCGAGTAGTATAAGTACGTTTCGGCACATTAGAAGTAGATTGAAGAACTTGAATTTCATAAGTTTGACTCAATTGGTTTTAGGGTGTGATTCTTAGTTTTAATATTATTTCTGGCATTCTGAGGGTTCGAGTGAGTCCGTTTTATGATTCCAAACTTGTAGGTATGTTCGGGCAGGGCCCCGGGGACCCCGAGCGTCAATCAAACGAGGCTCGAACTAAGAAATGTTTTTTGAGAAGAAGCTGAAGCTCCAGTTGCTATCATAACCACACCTGCGGTTGGCCAACCGCAGATGAGACTGAAGTATCGCAGATGCGACCCAAGGGGAGGATCCCAGGTTCCGCAGATTCGGCTCCTCTTCCACAGAAGCAGAACCGCAGGAGCGGTCACCTGTCCGCAGGTGCGTCCCCAGCTGGCCTGGCCCATTTCCGCGAGCGGCCAATCTCCCGTAGAAGCGAGACCGCAGATGCGGTTAACGCACCGCAGGTGCGGAGATCGCTGAAAGTAGTGGTCTTCGTTTAATACGAGAGTTAGTCATTCTTGGGCGATTTGGGAGCTTCAAAAGGGAGATTTCAACCTAGCTTTGTGAGGTAAGTTATTTCTACTTAATGTGAGTTTAATACATAGTTTATGGGTAGATTACAACATGTAAATTAGTGAAAATTATGGGTTTAGAGTAATACCTAGGGTTTTGATAAAAATAAGATTTAACCACGAAATTTATTATGAAATATAGTAGAAATCATATATTCTTGATCCTAAGGTTATAGGTAACAACTTTCTTTGAAAATTTTCGGAATTCGGGCACGTAGGCCCTAGGATGAATTTTAGGAACCTTGCATTTAGGATTGGAAAATTATTTTAATAGTTAGAATATAAACTCTTGAGCATATATTGACTAGTTCTTACCCCGTTTGAATAGTTTGGATCATTCGGCTCCGTTTTGAGGGTTTGAGCGCATTCTTGAATTTAGAAGTAAGCTTTGAGGAAAGGTAAGTCTCCTTTATAACTTTGTAAGAGGGAATTAACCCCATAGGTGAATTAAATAAATTATGTAACTATCTGTGGGGGCTACGTATGTATGTGGCGACGAGAGTCTGTACGTAGCTACTGTTATGCTAATTGTCCAGGTAGTTTAGGACCCGTATCATGCTATACTTACAATGCTTGCGTCCCTACTTGTTGCTAAGATCACTTAAGTCATGCTGAAAATTGGTAAAACAAATATAGACGGCTATACTCACTTACTTAAGAATTTGTATGAATTACTTGACTGTAAATGGGCAATGTGTGCTTCCTTGAAAATAAATTATATTTGTGGATCGGGCCGAGCGCATCGGTAGATAATAGATGCATCTATAGTTCGCGCCATTCAACCCTCTAACAGTGCACAATTTAATATTATATTAGATCGGGCCGTACAACCTCGACACAATGTGCGCATGTTATTTGTGTGGAACTTTCCGTGATTTACACTGCTTAAATGCTTTGAAATGTAAGTTGTTACATGATATTACTAAAATTGACATGTTGTTTATGAAAGAATATCTTATTTCTCCTTATTATTAAACTGTCATTTGTATTCATGCTATTCATGCTTAGCGTAATAATTAAGCTGTATTATTATTGACCCTAGTAGGTGTCAAGTCGACCCCTCATCACTTACTTCTTCGAGGTTAGACTGGATACTTGCTGGGTATATGTTGTTTATGTACTCATACTACGCTTCTGTACTTAACTGTACAGGATTTGAGGCAGGTGCATCTAGCTACCCGTCTGGCGTGCATTCCTGATACCTGATCGAGATTTCACGGTGAGTTGCTCTCTTCTAAGCCGTTCAGCAGCATGCCGGAGTCTCTCCTTTGCTCTCTATTCTATTTCAGGCAGTAGGATAGTTATAATTTTGTATATTCTACTAGTTGTCCTTGTACTTGTGATACCAGATCTTGGCACACACATTAGTAGACTATTATTTTTGGGTTGTATTCCTAAAATTATGATTTCCTTTAGTCATTCCCACTTCAGTTGCTTTATAAATTCGTTATTCATCGACTTTTTTAAATTTAAATTAAGTAAATATTGGGATTTTTTAATAAAATAAATGAGAATTCACTAGTTGATTAGTGTTGGCTTGCCTAACAGCGGTGTTGGGCGTCATCACGACCTATAATGGAATTCGGATCGTGACAAATAATACTTTATATATCTTTTGTATGAAATAGAAAACCCATTTGAATAAATATATTTTTTGATGCGTTTCAAATTTTTGAAATATCATAGCACCCATAAACTGAATTGACGTTCAAAATATTTTCGAAATGATTATCAATAAAATATTTTTAAAGAGTTAAACCTTTGAATATGTTGAAATAGCATGAAAATAGAAAAGATATTTGTCTATAAAATTGACTAGTTAAAGTAAAATTTCAATACTAGTGATAATACAAGTAACTAAATGGATCAAACATATTTAAAATTTGACACTCCATATAAAAAAGTATCATGAAGCAAATGAGGTTCTGAAAATAAAAAAACAAAACAAAAAAAAATCAAAGGAGAGAAAAAGAGCCATGCAGTTTTAGAATTATCAACCCTATAGTTTAGTGGTATTAGTGAAAATCTCACTCAGAATGTTGACTTGATGAAATTCTTACAGTAATTGGAATGTGATTGACCATACGAGAGAGAAGAGAGAGATATTATTTTATTTCTTAGTGAATAAAATATTTGTACACTTTAGTTATGTAACGATCCGACCAGTCGTTTCATGAGTTATAGCCCCGTTTCCCCCATTTTTACTTTCTTATGTGTTCCTCAGCTGTATTTCATCATATCGTGTTGGTTGGTTTGGGTCCGGAGTGGTTTCGGTGTGGAATGAGATACTTAGTCTCCTATTTAGAGGTTTAAATTGGAAAAGTCAGCCGGATATTGACTTATATGTAAATGATCTCGGATGTGATTTTTGATGATTCAGTCAGCTCCGTTAGATGATTTTGAACTTGGGAGCGCATCTGGAATGTGATTTGGAGGTCCGTGGTAGATTTTGGCTTGAATTGGCGAAATTGGAAATTTGGCGTTTCTCGGTCGTCAGTGGAAATTTTGATATTGGGATTGGAATAGAATTTCGGAAGTTGGAGTAGGTCCGTATTATCATTTGTGATGTGTGTGCAAAATTTCAGGTTATTCGGAGGTGATTTGGTAGGTTTTGGAATCGTTTGCGAAATTTGGAAGTTTAGAAGTTCTTAGGCTTGAATTCGAGGTTGATTTGGTGTTTTAATGTAGTTTTGGGTGTTCCAAAGATTCGACTAAGTTTGAATGTTGATATGTGACTTGTTGGTATGTTGGTAGAGGTCCCGAGGGCCTCGGGTTGATTTCGGATGGTTGACGGATCAAGGATGGAATGTGGAGGAATGTTGAAGATTTGCCTTAAGTTGTCATAACCGCACCTGCGGAGTGGGGACCGCAGGTGCGGGCTCGTAGAAGAAAAAGAGCAGTTGTAGGAGCGGCCATAGCTGGGACGGGCATGAACCGCAGGTGCACATATGGGACCGCACCTGCGAGACCGCAGATGCGGGAATTTGACCGCAAAAGCGGGTTCTGAGCTTTAAGTGAAAACCGCACCTACGATGGATTTTCCGCAGGTGCGACGTCACAAAAGCGACATAAGGACCACAAATGCGAACAGTGCTGGGCAGAATGTATAAAAGGGGGACTTTGCGAAATTTGAGTTATTTTCCACCATTCTTGTTCGAACTTGGAGCTTTTTGGAGGGTTTTGAAGAGGGAATCAAGAGGGTTTACATTTGTCACGACCCTAAAACAGACTCGATCATAATGACGCCTATCGTGAAACTAGGCCAGCCGACACAAATCCCAAAACCAACCAAACAATTTTAATAAGTCATTTAATGACATTAATAAGCTAAAATCCCATAGTATAAGGAAGGATAAAACAGTACGGAAACAAAACACAGCCCGACATCGGGGTGTCACCAGTCATGAGCAACTACAGCTCATCTAGAAATATGAAAAGACAACATAGTCTAAAACCAAGCTAATACAAAGCGGAGTAAAGATAGGAAGGAGAAACACTAAGCTGCAAATTCCAAGCAGCTACCTAGTCAACTCCGAAAGCTTGCTGGAAGACAAATCAGCACTCGCTAGCGCCCGAGACTCCTGGATCTGCACATAGGGTGCAGGGAGTAATGTGAGTATGCCAACTCAGTAAGTAATAAAAGTAAAGGCAGCTGAGCAGTAAGAAAATACGTAAACCACAACATAACGCTACAACAAAACAACAAAAGTCCAGAACAATGCAGTAAAGCAGTAAAATACGTGAAAACATCTCAGTTCAGAAAAACCTCTTTAAAACATCTTTCAATAGTTTCAAACGAGTGATGAAAACAGTGAGAAATGAATAGAAACGTAAAACAGCCCCTCGGGCAAAACAAGTACCACAACCTCCCCTTGGACAAAAATATCAACAGAACCAGCCCCTCGGGCAATAACATGAAACAACAATAGCCCCTCGGGCAACATCACATCTCACACTGGGTATGCGCGCTCACTAGGGGTGTGTAGACTCCGGAGGGGCTCCTACAGCCCAAGCGCTATAACAAGCCATCTCATGGCATAATCAAGCTAGCCCTCGGCCTCATAACAAGCCACCTCGTGGTATAACAAATCAGGCCCTCGATCTCATAATCATGAATCACTACAACACTATTGCGGCGCGCAGCCTGATCCCATAATATCCTCACAACACAGGCCCTTGGCCTCACTCAGTCAGAAATCTCTCAAGCCACTCAGGCAACAATAAAATATGATGCTCATCCCAAAATATAATTTAAAATATCAAAACGGAGTAAATATGGCTGAGTTATGAAAACAGTAGGATACAACATGACTGAGTACAAATATGAAATCAAAACAGTGAGGAATAGTAGTAAAAATCTCCTAGGGGTCCAGAACAGTTGGCACGAGGCCTAAATATGACATTTAGCCCAAAACATGATAATACTTTCCAAAACACAATGATGTCAAACGGTTTTCAATCAAATACGCGACTTAACAGTCATACGGGACGGACTAAGTCACAATCCCCAACGGTGCACGACCCCACGCTCGTCATCTAGCGTGTGTGTCACCTCAAAGTAGCACAACGATGTGAAATCCGGGGTTTCATACTCTCAGGACAGCATTTACAATCATTACTTACCTCAATCCGGTCCAAACTCTAGCCCGCGATGCCTTTGCCTCTCGACTCGGCCTCTGGATGCTCCAAATCTAACCAAAAACATATTTATACCATCAAAATATGCTAAGGGAAGAAAGCTCACTCGAAAATAACCAATTTACATCAAAAATCCCGAAATTGGCCAAACTCGACCCCCGGGCCCACTTCTCGGATTCCGATAAAAATTACAAAACTAGAATCCTTACACTCTCACAAGTTCATACATATCAAATACATCAAAATTCGACCACAAACGACCCATCAAATCCTCAAATCAAAGTCTCCAATTTCAAGCCCTAACTCTCCAATTTTATGCTTTAGATTTCACAAATTTCATGTTTAATTAGGTAAAAATCACAATAGGATCGAGTATTAAGTCTATATATCTTACCTCCAGGTGTTTTCCTTTGTTTACCTCTTCAATTCTTCTGAAAAAGCTCCAAAATCGCTCGAAAATGGTGGAAGTTAGGCCCAAAATCGCGAACAATGGCTATTTAAACATTTTGCCCAGGTGACCCTTTCCTTCTTCGCTAATGCGGTCAAAGCCTCGCGTTCGCGAAGTATAAAACTCATTGACCATAAATTCCTCTTACGTGAACGCGACCTCCAGATCGCGAATGCAGAGTTTCCGCTTTCCAGACCATCGTGAACGCGACCTCCTTGGTGCGAACGCGAAGCACAAAAGACTGGGACCCCAGCTGCTCCCATTTACTCTACGCGAACGCGGGAACCTCATCGTATTCGCGATGCACACTGAACCTCACCCTTTGTGAATGCGGGACCAACATCGCGAACACGAAGGACAAATTCCTAGCCTCACCACTCATACCTTCGCGAACGCGAAGGCCAAAAGTCTGCAACAGAAACAACAGAAAATCTGCAACTTTCAAAACAAGGATTTGATCCATTTAACCACCCGAAACTTATCTGAGACCCTCAGGACCTCAACCAAACATGCCAACATATCCCATAACATCATTAAAACTTGTTCCAATATTCGTAACACTCAAAACAACATCAAAACACCAAATCGTCATCGAATTCAGGCCTAAGAAATTCCAAAACTTCCAAATTCCGCTTTCGATCAAAAAGTCTATCAAATCTAGTCCGAATGACCGGAAATTTTGCACACATGTAACAAATAACACAACGGAACTACTCTAACTTCCGGAATTCTATTATGATCCCTATATCAAAATATCCCCGATCAACCGGAAAACGCCAAAATTTCAATTTCACCAATTCAAGCCTAAATTTACTCCAGGCCTCCAAAACACATTCCAATCACGCTCCTAAGTCCCAAATTACCTTTCAAAGCTATCCAAATCATAAAAACCAAATTCCGAGATCGTTTACCCACAAGTCAATTTTCGGTTGATTTTTCCAACTAAAAGGCCAACTTAAGAGACTAAGTGTCTCATTTCTCTACCAAACCACTCCAAACCTAAACTAACCAATATGATAACACATAATATAATTGAACAAGACACAAAGAAGCAGAAATGGGGAAAACAAAGCGGTAACTCATGAAATGACTGGCCGGGTCGTTACAACATTAAGGTAAGTTACTTGAGCTTAATACTTGTGATTATGGTAATTTTCAGTTGTTTAAGCATGAAATTAGTGATGAAATTTAGGGGATTAGAGCTTGAAATTGGAGTGTTTTAGTTGGGGATTTGAGAGACCATTTGAGGTCGGATTTTGATGAATTTTGTATGTATAGACTCGTGAGTAAAAAGAGTTTCTAGTTTTGTGATTGTTTGTCGGATTCTGAGACGTAGGCCAGGGGGCCAGGTTTTGGTGAATTTCGGGATTTTGGTCTAACTGATAATTTTCGTATGGAATTGGTTCATTCGCCTATATTGATTGCATTGTATTGCTTTTGGTCAGACTCGGGACGCTCGGAGGCCGATTCCAGAGGCAAGGGCATTACAGAGTAAGGATTTGACCGGCTTGAGGTAAGTAATAATTGTAAATCTTGTCCTGAGGGTATGAAACCCGAATTTCACATCGTTTCACTACTTTGAGGTGACACACATGCTAGGTGACGGCGTGTGGGCATACACCATTGGGGATTTTGACTTGGTCTGTTCCGTAGCAACTATTAAGTTGCATATTTAACTGAAACTATCTAATACTTATGTGTTCTAGAAAGAATTTCTATAAATTGGGCCTCGTGCCATATTTGGGCCTCGTGCCAAAGCTGTTTGGACCCTTAAGGCCCTTTTCTTATTATCCTCTTACTGTCTTGATTTAAGATCTATATTCAGTCTTGCTGTGTTTTACTGATTTCATAACTCAGTCTTTATTACTCCGTTTGATGCATAAAATGATATTTTAGGCTGAGCACCCTGTTTTTACTAATAGCCCGAGTGGCTTGAGAGGTTTATGACTGAGTAAGGCCGAGGGCCTGTAATTGTGAGGATATTGAGAGTATAGCACGTGAGTTGTCCGCGCGGATTCTGATATTGATATTATAGCACGTGAGTTGTCTATGCAGCATGTGATTTGTCCGTGCGGATTATAGCGCTTGGGCTATAGGAGACCCTGTGGAGTCTGCACACCCCCAGAGAGCGCGGGTACCTTAAGTGAGTGATACGAGATATGCCCGAAGGGCTATTTATGAGTAATGCTGTGTTTGAGGGGCTGTTTATGATTTTCATCACTTTTACTATCAATTGTATTGAGCCTCTGTTGAATACTATTGAAAAATATCTTCAATGATTTTTACCGAAAACTGGATTTAAAACGTGATGATTTAACTCACATACTGAATTGAAAGTATGTTGTACTTACTGAGATTTCATGATGTGGTTTTATGTGTTTCTTACTGCTCAATTTTTTATTTACCTTTATTACTTACTGAGTTAGCATACTCACATTAATCCCTGCACCTTATGTGTAGATCTAGGGGTTGCTGGACGTGCTAACGAGCGTCGATTACATCCGCCGCGGATCTGTGGAGTTAGCAAGGTAGCTGCATGGTAATCGCAACCTTGCTCTTCTCCCTCCTATTTTCCTTTAGATATTATTAGTTATTTTCCAGACTGTATTAGCCTTAGTTTTTATCAGACAGTCCTTGGTAGATGATCATGACTTATAACACCTCGATGTCGGACTTTTCATTCCTCACTATGTTATTCAGATTTATCTTATGAAGTTTTATTAGTTAAATAGCTTGAAGAAATCCTTATTTTTAAATATCAGGTTGTTTTGATAAAAGAATCGGCTTGCCTAGTTCCACGTTAGGCACCATCACGACATGGTAGATTTGGGTCGTGACAAGTTAAAGCTATATACAACAAATGGTCTTACTTCTCAGAAATGGGCCTAGTAACATGTTATACAGATAAATACAATGTAGCCTAACAATTCATGTATGATGAGATTCATACTAGGCATGCATGTGATTGGGATGCCTCCAACTTCAACCCCAACAACCCCCACAAGTTGGAAGGTGACTGCACACCCAACTTGAGCTAGAGAGAATGATGGACCAGACCTGTGAGAGGCTTGGTAAAGACGTCAGGCAGCTGAGAGGAAGTGAGAATATGATGCAAAGCAATCAACCCTTCACCAAGCTCGGTTCTAATAAAATGGCAGTCGACCTCAATGTGCTTAGTCTGCTAATGGAAAACATGATTTTTAGCAATATGTATCGCTGCTTGGTTATCACAGAAAATAGAAAAAATAACAGGAACTGAGATACCAAAATCATACAGTAGTGGCACAACCCAAACCAACTCAACTACAACCTTACTGATGGCTCTGTATTCAACCTCAGCTGAAGAAAGAGACACAACTGGTTGTTTCTTGGCCTTCCAGCCAACAAGAGAATCAGCTTAACAAAATGAAGAAACCAGTAACTGACCTCCTGGTGTTTGGGCATGCAGCCTAGTCACTGTCACAATAGGCAGATAAGGAGAGAGCATGAGAATTACCGATGAACACTCCAATATAAGAGGACCCCTTAGGGTACCTGAGGATGTGCAAGTAGAATGCATATGGAAAACAGATGGGCTTTGAAGAAACTGGCTTAGATGTTGCACTGCAAAAGGATAAATCAGGCTTGGTATGGGTAAGGAAGATAAGCTTACCCACCAAACTTCTATACAGCTTAGGAGATGGCATAAGTTCACCCATATCAGCCTTCAATTTGTGATTCAAATCACGGGGGCAAGCAACAAAACTGACATATTCACAATGGTACTTCTTGATAAGATCTTTGATAAATTTCTTTTGGTGCAATAGCAGGAAACAAGGAACATAGGCAACTTCAATTATTAGGAAATAATTAAGAGTCCCTAAATCCTTGATTTTAAACTGAGTGTCTAGAAAGGTCTTCAAGATAGAAAGCTCCTCTAAGTCATTACCAATCAATATGATTTCATCTACATATACAGCCAACAGAACAATAAAAGAACCAGACTGCCTTAAGAATAATGAGTAATCATTCAGGGAGTGAGTGTAGCCTCTGGAGTATAAAGTATGAGATAACTTGACATACCATTGCCTGGATGCCTGTCTCAGACCATACAAGAATTTTTAAAGATGGAAGACCAAAGAAGGGGAGAACCGGAAGAGTAAGTGGCACACAATCCGGGGAAAGCTTCATGTAAACCTCTTTATCTAAGTCACCATGCAAAAAAAACATTGTTGACATCTAATTGAAAGAGAGACCAGCTTTTTTTGATAGCCATAGTAATTAGACATTTAACAGTAGAGAACTTCACAACAGGGAGAGTGTTTCATTGAAATCCACACCTTCAACTTACATGTCACCCCTAATAACTAACCTAGCCTTGTATCTCTCGCAACCTCATCAGCCTTGTACTTGATTTTATAGACCTATTTGCACCAATGAGTTTCTTTCCAATAGGCAATTCAACTATGGACCAAGTGTGATTAGCCTCAAGAGCCTCAAATTTCTTCCTCATATCCTTTTTCCAGGCAGGGATAGGAGGAACTTGTTGGTAGGAATAAGGCTCAAATTCAGCAGTGTCAGCTAAGCTATGAAGACATGCAGAAGTAGAACTGGAACCACATAAGGAAGGAGGGAGATCACAAGCAAACTGTTGGAGATGAGTAGAAAGAGTATGAGTGCTGGCAGACCTCTTAAGGACAAGGAAGGGAGCAACAGGGGAAGAAGTAGAGGAACTATGAGAAGATACAATTGCAAGATAAGAATGAAACGGAAATGAAGAATAAGGAGTGGAAGGAGCAGGAAAGGAAGGAGTGGAAGAAGTAGGAGAGGAAGAAGTGGAGGGATCAGAAAGGTAAAGGGAAGAAGGAGCAGGAAATACAAAAGATGAAGAAGTAGGAGATGAAGCAAAATGAAATATATTCTCATACAAAATTACATCCATGTATACTAGGGTGATCTTAGTAGTGAGGTTGTAAAGCTTATACCCCATTTTAGTGAGGTGATATCCCAAAAAAACACAAGGTTCAGCTCGAGGCTGAAATTTGTTCCTATGGTGCTTAGGAACTGCTGAGAAACATAGACATCTAAATGTTTTGAAATGAGAATAGGAAGGAGGTTGCCCAAATAGTAATTCAAAAGGTGATTTATTCTAAAGAAGTTTGGAGGAAAATCTATTAATTAGATATCTGGCAATAAGTACACAATCCCTCCAAAATTTGAAAGGTAGTTTGGACTGAAAAAGCAGAGCTCTAGAGGTCTCCAGTAAATACCTATTTTTTCTCTCCACTACACCATTTTGTTGTGGAGTGTGAGAACAAGAGGTTTGGTGAATAATACCAGTTTCAAAAAAGAGTTCACTGGTAGAATTACTAGAGCCAAGTTCAAAAGCATTGTCACTTCTAATAATTTGAATAGTGGTGTTGAATTGTGTTTTTACCATGGCAACAAAAGCTTTGATTAAAGGAATGAGATTACTCTTAGACCCCATGAAATGAATCCAAGTAGCTCTAGTAAATTCATCCACTATAGTCAAGAAGTATTTGCAACCATTGTAAGTAGGACTACCATATGAACCCCAATATCCACATAAACTAGTTAAAAAGGATGTGTGGTATTAATGGAGCTATCAGGTAAGGGCAACCTAGATTATCTAGCTAAGGGGCAAATAGTATAAGTAAAAGGATATTTTGAAGAAAACTTACAAGCATATCAGAGATTTCCCTCATTCTAGCAAAAGGCATGTGCCCCAATCTATGATGCCATAAAAGTTCCATTTTATTCAAACCAGAATGACATATACAATGAGAATTAGAAGCTAAATATGAAACTAATGGAGTATGGTATTTACAATGAATGGAATCAGAAGGCAAAGAAAAAGAACAAGTGGAACTGGATGCAGAAGCAAGAACATCAGATTGTGAAGAAGTAGAGGAATGCACAAGCCTGTAGAGTCCATGCTCTAGTTTACCAATGACCAGTGGCCTCTTCAGTGAAGGGGCCTATGTTAAACAGGCAAACTTAGCAAGCAGAACAATGCAATCTAGCTGAGAGACAAGTTTATACATAGAGATGAGATTGTAATTAAAGCTAGGGACATACAGATCATGATGGAGTGTAAAATAAAGAAAATGAAGGGAACTGGTGCAAGTGACTCTGACTTTATACCCATTAGGTAAGGTACAACTAGAAGTTTAATATCAAAGAGAAGGTCCTTATTAGAGGTCATGTGGTTAGTGACTCCAGAGTCTATAATCCAAATGCAATCATTTACTTTAGTCAACATGCAAGCACCATAAGAGATATTTTTAAAAGAATCTGAGGAAGTGAGTATACCTGCAAAATTGGCAGAAGCCATAAGACTGGATTGTGGAACAGATTTTGAAAGTTGTGTCTACTGAAGCAGAAGCATGAGATGGATGTACCGGTCTTTAGATAGTCAAGGAACCAAAGATCCTTGATCAGTTGAACCCTTAGCTTGTGTCACGACCCAAAATTCACTAAGGGTCGTGATGGCGCCGGACACCGCTGTCAGGTAAGCCAACCAAAATACTTAATTAAATTCTCATTTTAATAATTTTGACAACTATAATTTTCTTTCAATTTTACTAGTAAAAGATAATCGTTTCAAATCGAATATGAATGTTAAGCAGTTAATACAATATACCACATAATCATCCCAGAACCTGGTGTCACAAGTGCATGAGCATTTACTAGGTAATGATGTAAAATACAGTAACTGTCCGAAATATAAATTGGACAGAAAATAAATACAATAATCCGGAAGAGACTCTGCTGGTTGCGGGTCGTCTCGATAATTGTAACTCACCTAAGTCTCCATATAAACCATGCCGCTATGCCACTAAGCCACTAGCCACATATGAATCTGTGCAACAAAGATGCACAACAAGTACGAAAATAACGTGTACCCAATGAGTATCCCGTCTAATCTAGAAGAAGTAGAGATGAGAGGTCGACTTCGACACTTGCTAGTCGTCCAATAGTAATATTATTAATGCGATGAATCACGGATTTATTAAGAACAATAGTAAATTCAAGGTAAGAGTTCCTTTTTATTAAAAGACTCCGGATTCATAATCCATTAATTAACAATTATCTCAAGTCGGGGAGAGCAAATATCAATATCAATAACTCTCAAGGCAAGCAATACAAGCATGCGCAAATCATGTCGAGGTCGTACGGCTCGATCCAACATAAATGTAAAATGTGCACTGCCGAGGGTCGAACGACGCGAACCATAGATGCATCTATTACCCTGCTCATGAATCATACATGCGACGTGGTCAACATAAATAAACAAACACCCTGCTCTCGAATCATACATGCGACGCAGGTACACATAGAAATACATGCGCAAACAGCAAATTAAAAATTTATCGGGGAATGTTTATCCAAATAAAAGCCAATTCTCTTTTAGCGATTTTAGAAAATGAAGTTTAATCCTTTTAGAAATTCATTTACCAATTCAAAAAGTTTAAGCAATTCAACTGCCAACAAGATTACAGATATTCCAAGTATAGCATGCTTTTGGGTCCTAGACTACCCGGACTTACACATAATAGTAGTTACGCACAGACTCTCATCACCTCGTGCATACGTAGCCCTCACAAATAGGAGCACATAACCAATTATATCACCTATGGGGACAATTCCCTCTTACAAGGTTAGAAAGGAGACTCACCTCGCTCCAAAATTTCCATAACCGGCTTCCAAGCCCTTCCAACGACTCCAATTGATGCACAACGCCCCAAAACTATACAAATAGCGGGCAAACCAATAAATATTCACTCTAATACTTGTAACAATTCAAATTATATAAGTTCCCAACTCCGCTCGAAAAGTTGACCAAAATGCCCTCGGGCCCACGTGCCCGGATTCCAAAATTTCTCGAAGATAAATTCTACCCATAGCTTTACTAACTCAAATATACAATTTACTCAAATTCAAGGTAAAAGTCCAAAATTTCAAATTCTAGGTCTTCCCCAAAAATCCCAAATTTATACTAATTTTCCATGTCTAAATCAATGTAAGATCACATATTTAACTCAAAAATAGGAAGAAATCACTTACCTAGTGTTGCTTGGTGAAAATCCCTCCTTGCGCTCTCCAAAATCGTCCAAGCCAAATGAAAGAAATGGGCCAAAACTCGTGTTTAAAACAATCTGCCCAGGCTTCATCGAGTTGTACCTTGCGCTGTGCAGGTTGTACATTATATTACTATTTTCCCCTGCTGTACACCTTCTATTAAAACGCCCATAACTCATTGTGGAAATATCCAAATGACAAACGGTTTGAATATATAGAAACTAGACTCGAAGATCTTCCATTTGATAGGTTGTAAACCATATAAATCTTTATATATTATGAGATATGAGCTTCTAAACTCGGCTCCATGCATTAGAAAATTCTGTCGAAACTGCTCCATTAGCCATCTTCAATCGATCATAACTTTCCGATAAAATGTCCAAAGCATAAATAGTTTAACTTTTTGAAAACTAGAATGCAAGAGCAACAATGTTTATGTTTTACGAATATTTAGATTCCTTATAGATTTCGAGATATAAGCTTCCAAAGTAGTCTCCTCGATTGCACCATTGCTGTCAAAATAGCAGTTGCAGCAGAAAAAGCAGCAGATTTTCAGCAGCTTCAAATTTTCGAAATCGATCTGTTAGCCTTCCGAAATCCACCCGAGACCCTCGGGACTTCAACCAATTATACCAACATGTCCCAAAATACAATACGAACTTAGCCGAGGCTTTAAATCATATCAAACAACGTCGAAATCATGGATCGTACTCCAATCCAAACTTTATGAACTTTGAAATTTCAAACTTCTACATTCGATGCCGAAACCCGTCAAATCACGTCCGATTAACCTCAAATTTTGCACACAAGTCATATTCGACATTATGGACCTGCTCCAACTTTCGGAATTGGAATCCGACCCCGATATCAAAAAGTCAAACTCTCGGTCAAACTTCTCAAAAACCTTCAAATTTCTATCTTTAGTCAAATGACTTCAAAATGACCTACGGACCTCCAAATTCGCTTCTGATCACACTCCCAACTCCAGAATCACCATACAGAGCTATTCCCAAACTCGGAATCCCAACGGACATTGATAACTCTGAAATGCACTTCAACCCAAACTTAGGAAATTCCTCCAAAATGCTAACTTCCACAATAGGCGCCAAAACGTTCCCGGGTCTTCCAAAACCCGATCCGGACATACACCCAAGTCCAAAATCATCATATGAACCTGCTAGAACCTTCGAATCCCAATTCCGAGGTCGTTTACTCAAAAATCCAATCTTAGTTAATTCTTTCAACTTAAAGCTTCCGAAATGAGAATTTTCTTTCCAAATCAACTCCGAACTTCCCGGAATTCAATTCCGGCCGTGCGCATAAGTCATAATACCTGAAGTGAAGCTGCTCATGGCCTCAAACTGGTGAACGATGTGCTATAGCTCAAAACGACCGATCAGGTCATTATAGCTTGAGAATGAGCACCTTCAGTATCAACATTGGGACCTTGTACCACTACATTTGTAGCAGTCCTCCTATCTTTGGTGAATAGAGTCTATAATCCAAATACAATCATTTACCTTAGTCAACATGCAAGAACCATAAGAGATATTTTTAAGAGAATCAGAGAAAGTGAGTATACCAGCAAAATTGGTAGAAGCCATAAAATTGGATTATGCACAAATTTTGAAAGTTCTGTCTGCTGAAGCAGAAGCATAAGTTGGATGTACTGGTCTTTAGATAGTACATGAACCAAATATCCTTGATCAGTTGAACCCTCAGCTTGAGAATGAGCACCTTCAGAATCAGCATTGGGACCTTGTACCTATACATTTGCAGCAGTCCTCTTATCTTTGGTATAAATATGGTATAATAGTTTGCTATATGAGGTAAAACAAAGAATTGCAGCCTTATCCGCCCAAATTGACCCAAATTTTTGTAATATTCTCAACTTTTAAACAAGCATGTATCAAAATTGTCTTATGTTTTGGAATAAATATCAATTCATGCCAAATGATTTCTTTCCTCAATTTGGATTTAGAATTTTATTTGATAATTCTTCATCTTATAATACTAACAAAGATTAAAATAATAAAAAAGTAGTAAAATTAGAACTTCTCATCCAACCCAACCCACCTCCCACCACCCCAACCCCCAACCACACACTAAATAAAAATATTATTTAGAGTATTTTGTTTTACGTTGTAGATAGAGTATTTTCTTTTTTATTTCAACAAAATAAATATTTTTTTATGATGTAGAAAAAGTATTTTCTCTTATTTTAATAAAATAAGTACTTTTTATGATGTAGAAAAAATATTTTATTTTTCACAAAACGAGTACTTTCTTTTCATATTGTAGAAAAAGTATTTTTTTTATTCTAACAAAAAGAATACTTTCTTTTCATGATGTAGAAAAAGTATTTTCTTTTCACAGAACGAGTACTTTCTTTCCATATTGTAGAAAAAAATATTTTTTTTCATTCAATAAAATGAGTACTATCTTTCATGATGTAGAAAAAGTATTTTCTTTTAATGTTGTAGATAAAGTATGTTCTTTTTCATTTCAACAAAATGAATTTTTTTTATGATGTAGAAAAAGTATTGTTTTTATTTTAATAAAATAATTACTCTCTTTTCATGATGTAAAAAAAATAATTTCTTTTTTAGAAAATGAGTACTTTCTTTTCCTGTTGTAGAAAAAGTCTTTTCTTTTATTTCGATAAAAAAAATATTTTTTTTTTCATGTTGTAGAATAGGTATTTTCTTTTATTTCGATAATTGTTTTTCATGTTGTAGAAAAGGTATTTTCTTTCATTTCAATAAAATGAGTACTTTCTTTTATTTTATTCTGATACCTACAAAAATAGCTCAGTATCGTCCTTTATTTCATTGATATAAATTTTATTTGTTGTTTTTCTGTTGTGATAATGTGTTTCACTTTATTTTTAGATTTTTTTCATGCTTGATGATTATTTTTGTCAACAATAGTTAGTTAAATAAATCATTCGACATCATGAAAAGAAAGTACTTATTTCGTTGAAATGAAAGAATATACTTTTTCTACATCATGAAAAGAAAATACTCATTTTGTTGAAATAAAAGAAAATAATAATTTTTCTACATCATGAAAAAAAAATACTCTAAATAATATTTTCATATATTTAGGGTGGGGGAGGGGTCAGTGGTAGGGGTGGAGTTGGGTGGTGTGTGGGTGAGAGTTGGGGGGTGAGGTGGGGATGTGGTGGGTGGGAGTTGGGCGGGGGGGTAGGAGTTGGTGGAGATGGGAAGGTTGAAGTATTTTTCCTTCTCTTGATAAGGGACTATCCTTATTTAGGGTAATAGAAAGACAATTAATATAAAACCAACCAATTATTTCCTAAACAATCCCCTTCTCCTTTGACCTTTCCAAGCTATAATTTTGCATATCTACAATTCAGCTTCAATATACCTTTCTCCTTCGACTGATAGGATATTGTCGTATACCTTTTCTTTTTTTATTCCTAGAAGTATAACTTTCAACCATTTTATACAAAAGTGTGATATTGATGGCATATTGGCTTTGACCAAACTCCACTTTTCAATAAAAAAATCAATTTTTTTTCTTTGTAAGTTTTTTGTTTGTAAGTACATTAGCTATGACTCAGTATATATATATATATATATATATATATATATATATATATATATATATATATATATATATGCGCACACAAACACAACATTTATATACCTTTTATATATGGAATAAGGTTCAACACATATTATTTATATTGTGTGCGTATAGTATACTTAATATATGTTATCAATATATGTTTTACATTTGGAGTAGTATATACACAATCTATTTACATACGTATAGTATACATAATATCATTTATATTAGATTAATATATCATATTTTTTATTTATATTCATGTATTATACCAAATATATATTATTAATATACTATAGCTGTAGTATATATTAAATATATTATACTTGTAAAATGTTATATCCACATTACATATATACTGTATACATGGCAATATATATAGAATATGATTATATATACTGTACCGAATATATGGGACGAAGAAAAGGGGGAAAGATGCTTCTGATATACTGGAATATCTTTTTCGGGAGAAATTGAGGGGGGGGGAGGGGGGGAATTGATAGGGATAGATACGTTTTAGGTGAGAGAGAATCAGAGAAAGATATCTTTTATGTGAGAGAGAATCTCAAGATAGAGATTTTAGGATATGAAAAGTTGTACATAATAAAATAAATTGTACTAAAATTTTGTGAAAGTAGTTGTAGAGAATTTAAATAAGTCCTTAAAAGATTGTATTCTATGTAAATTCCTCTTTTCAAAATCCTTCTAGCCCAAAATCATCAAAATTTGGGCTGGTTGGGCTGGACAAATGGGTTTGGATTAGTTTGGCCACCCCTAGTAAATTCCAATTAACATCCTTAACCTTTTGAGTTCGAAAAACAAATTGTCATTTACCTTTTGAATTGAGAGAATTCCGGCTATTTTGATCAATGTCACGACCCAAGTTCTCCTTCTATGAACTGTCGTGACAACACCTAGTCTCTACGACTAGGTAAGCCTGATAATTTGTGGAATGAAACAAAGATACGAAAACTAACAATTAACAGGTAAATATAATAAAGGAGTTTAAAATGCCGCTCGACATGTACAATAAAACACTCTCGAACTGAACATAACACTCCCAAAACCCGAAATCCCATGAATTACAAGCTATAGAAGTACATAGTGTTTCTAACTCCAGAAATCTAACAACGAAGAAAATATAGGAAGTCTATAACTGAAGGAGGAATAGAGAGGGACTTCTAGGTCTGCGGACGCGGCAGATATACCTCGAAGTCTCTAAGATCGCCTCGCCTCACTGGAAGTATGGCTGAGAAAAAGTACCTGGATCTGCACACGAAAAACATGTGCAGGAAAGGGCATGAGTACACCACCGTGGTACCTAGTAAGTGCCAAGCCTAACCTCGATCGAGTAGTGACGAGATCAGGTTAGGGCCCTGCTGGTT
Organism: Nicotiana sylvestris; assembly: GCF_000393655.2. NCBI lineage: Eukaryota > Viridiplantae > Streptophyta > Magnoliopsida > Solanales > Solanaceae > Nicotiana > Nicotiana sylvestris. The sequence goes on along the minus strand of NC_091065.1, from coordinate 77,258,113 downwards.
TATACATATAATAAGATAAAACAGTATGAAATATCGTAGTAAAGTTAAAAATGCTAACAATCAATGAAAAATGAAATCACAGGAAAAAATAACCAACACACAGAGATAGTAAATGGGGATCTCTCGGTACACCGTCCCGTAGTTCCAGACATAAATGTATAGAGGATCTCCGGGATACCGTCCCATAGTTCGAACGTAAATGTGCAGGGGGATCTCCCAGAATACCGTTCCGTAGTCCCAAAGTAAATATCCAGTACAGGGGGATCTCCCGGGATACCGTCCCGTAATCCCAAACATAAACATACAGGGAGATCTCCCGGAATACCGTTCTGTAGTCCCAAAATAAATACACAACTCATTCAATATACACAACAATTCCAGGTAGGGAAAAATCTACAGTTCTAATCAAGTTCGTAGCAAAGAAGACAAGTAATTCTTACTCTAAACATGCTACACACAATACACATAAGCAGTTAAAGCAGATAAGACAATTAAGGCACGTAAGCATGCTTTCCTAAGCTAAACAAGAGGCTACATATACTGATATTGCTCAATTAAAGGAAAACATAGCTATTTACTTAATGAAAATGAGGGTTTTCAATAATTAGCACGTGTACGCACTCAACACCTCACGTACAGGGCATTCATATAACAACAGTACCAAAATTCTAAGGGAAGTTCCCCCCACAAGGTTACGCAAGCCACTTACATCGAACCAAGCGCAAAATCAATCCGAAATCACGCTCTTACCACGAGTATCCAACTTCGAGTGACCCAAATCTAATCAAATAAATTACAATACGTAAATATAGCTACATGCAACTAATTTAGCTAATGAATTCAAAGCTAAGGAAAGAAAATAGGAAAACGGCCAAAAATCCTCCCCGGACCCACGTCTCTAAATCGGGTAAAAATTATAAATTATGAACATTCATTCACTCACGAGTTCACTCGTAAAAAATCATCTCAATCCGACGTCAAATTCCTATTCAAATCTCAAATTTTTAATTGGGTTACTTTTTCCCACATTTTCAAACTTCCACCCTAAAATTCCTTAATTAGACGAGGAAGACAACAATAGATTAATGTATCATGATCAAATTAGAGTTAGGATTCTTTACCCAATAGTTCTACTTCAAAAACCCTCGAGAAATTGCCTCCCACTGAGCTCCAAATCAAATTTTGTGTTATGAAATTTCAGACCCTCGAAATCCTCTTTTCTGCCCAGCGATTTCCGCATCTGCGATCCCGCACCTGCGGAAAAATCATTGCAGGTGCGCAGGTCACTTATCCGGGTTGGGGCCGCATCTGCGATCCCACATCTGCGGTCCCCCAGCCGCATCTACGGTTCCTGATTCCTAAGCCAAATTCTGTATCTGCGGCTCCGCACCTGCGACCCCACATCCGCAGGTGCAATTATATCAGGTCCAACAAATCTTCAACTAATGCCTAAGTCCCAAACTAAATCCGTTAAGCATCTGAAACTCACCCGAGGCCCCAGGGACCTCAACCAAACATACCAACCAATGCTAAAACATTATACAAACTTAGTCGAGCCCTCAAATCACATCAAACAATGCTAAAATCACGAATCACCCTCCAATCCAAACTTAATGAACTTGAAATCTCAAAATTCTACAACCGATGCCGAAACCAACCAAACCATGTCCGATTGACCCCAAATTTTGCACACAAGTCATATTCAAAACTACGGACCTACTCCAACTTTTGAAATCCGATTCCGACCCCGATATCAAAATCCCACTATCGGCCCGAAACTCCAAAAATTCAACTTTCGCCATTTCAAGCCTAAAGAAGCTACGAACCTCCAAAACACAATCCAAACATGCCCCTAAGCCTAAAATCACTCAATGGAGCTAACGGAATCGACAGAATTCCATTCCGGAGCCATCTTTACACTATTCCGACTATGGTCCAAATTCTATGACTTAAACTCTCATTTAGAGACTAAGTGTCTCAAAACACTCCGAAACTCAAGATGAACCATCTCAGCAAATCACAATAGTAGAAAAAGACACGCAGGAAGCAACTAATAGGGGATCGGGGCGTAAATTCTAAAACGACCGGCCGGGTCATTACAATCAATAGCCAAAAATGAATTAGTCATTGCACACATTTTAAAATATCAAAGTGACCTTCAATTCGGATTATACAAATGATATAAAAAAAATTAAACATACCCAATAATTTTGTATAAAAATGAGTAAATTTCATCTAATTGCGCTTGTATTCAGATGTAAGGAATATACTTTATTACGACCCAAAATCCAACTAGTCGTGATGTCACCTAACCCAACCCGCTAGGTAATCCAATTAATAATTATCCATTTCTAATTAAATTAATAAAACAATTAAATAGACAAAATTATCTGAAACTTATACATTTTCCAAGGACTGGTGGTACAAATAATGAGCTTCTAAGATAGAGTTTACAAAGCTCATATGAAGTAAATGCATCTTCTATTTGAAAGGTACATAAACAGAGTTTTATAAATCTAAGGCTACCATGAACTAGTGGTAGCTACAATATGGATGCATGCACACTTTCAAATCCAACAACCATCGAACACAGCAACAACAATAGCCAACATTTGCACGCAATGTGCAGAAGTGTAGTATTAGTACAACCGATCCCATGTACTGGTAAGTAACAAACCTAACCTTAAGTTGAAAGTAGTGGCGAGCTGGAACATAGGTCGGGTCCAACACCAATAGCCAACCACAGTTCATAACAATGTAGAGCATATAAATAAGGAAGTAACTCAAAGATAAAATACTCATCTTTTTCACAGTTTTTTTCGAAAACAGTTCCGCTTTTAAAGAGTATCATTGAAAACCCAAATCCTTTACCGAAATCGTCGAAAAATATGAGATAATTTGAAAACTGTAATTTTTTCCAAAAACCTTTCATCAGAAAATGTTTCGTTTTCAGATAGCATGAGGAAAGTACATCTCTATGCCTACATGTCAAGAAACATGTAAAAATCATGAATGTCACCAAAATCGGGCAGCAAAAAGGAAATGCATCTCTATGCATATATTTCAAGTACGCATGTCAAATGAAATGCCTCTCAGTGATGAACTCATGTACTCATACTCTCAGAGTACTCAACCTCACTGTCTCGCACTATATCTTACCGTGCTCAATACTCAGCACTGTACTATACTCGTTGCGGCGTGCAACCCGATCCACACAGATATATCCATAAGGCTCGTTGTGGCGTGCAACCCGATCCATATACATATATCCAAAAGCTCGTTGCGGCGTGCAACCTGATCTTTATATATATAGCCATAAGGCTCGTTGCAGTATGAAACTCGATATATATATATATATATATATATATATATATATATATATATATATATATATATATATATATATATATATATATATACACACACACACACACACATAGACATAGTCGACTGCGCTCACTGGTGTGTGCAGACTCCGGAGGGGCTCCTTCAGCCCAAACGCTATATCGCTGTGGTGTGCAGCCCGATCCCACAAAATGTAATCAATCTAATATGTTGCGGCATGCAGCCCGATCCCATAATATCACTCTCAGTCAGGCCCTCGGCCTCACTTAGTCATCAAACTCTCTATCTCCGTGAATGATTACCTTCTGATAGTTCCATTCGAACTTCACGGCCTGGTGTTATGTGAAAGCCACAACCCTAGTGGCATGTATCCAAAGTCATCCCAATAGAAGATTGTATGTAGCAGCTATGTCTAATACTTGGAACTCAACATCGAACCAAGTCGGGCCCATCTTCAGACAAGGTTAATCTCCCCAATCGTGGCCCTTTGAGACCCATCAAATTCCTTCACGTTCATACTCTCTGCTCGTATCTCATGGAAATCTTTGCCCAACCTTTTTAGAGTAGTCAATAGACAAATGTTGAGGCTTGAACCCCCATCTATTAAGACTTTGGCGATGAATTTGTCCTCAAACAGTGCCCTATTGTGACTTAATCCTTCAGGTGGTAGTTCATCTTCGTAGAAGGTGATCTTGTGACTCTCCAGTACTTGCTCTACCACGTTGGCCATCTCTCTAATGGTGATGATTTTGGGTACATAAGCTTCATTCAACACCTTCTCAGAGCACTCTTATGCGCCTCAGAATTTTGCAATAGCAACATGATGGATATCTGGGCGGGAGTCTTGTTCAAATGATCAAAGATAGAATGTTCTCTTGCATGTACTTTCCTCCAAAGATCATTTGGACCAATTTCAATGATGGATTGTTTGGTAGCAGCTTCCTTGCTTGTTCCTTCCAAATTTTCGGGTGTATAGATCCTTCCAGTTCTGGTCATCCCCTGTGCGACACAAAATTCTTCCATCTTTGCTTTTCCCTTTCTCCTAGCTTCGGCAACGTAATCCCAGGGTATTGCATTGGACTTGAAAGGAGGTGTGGGTGCTACTGTCACAGTAAAGGGTATGGATACTTCTACTTCAAATGGAGCTGGTGTAGTCGCAGGTGTTGTTACTTCAATTTCAAATGGGACCGATGCAGCTACTTCGACTTCGATTGGCAGCTGTATCTATACCACAATAGGAGTGAGTGTAACTGTAGGTTTAGGGTCATCACCTTCCCGAATAAGCCTAATCGATCCCTTAAGATCCCATTCTTCATCATTTTCTATCACATTTACTCCTTCACCCCTATGATCTGGGAAGGGATTGTTGCGGACATTTGGCCCAACTTCCTTTGCTTTTATAACTTTGGTATCAGTCAGGGTTTGAATCTTATCTTTCTGAGTGCGACATTCATCGATAGTATGCCCTTTCATGCTAGAATGGTATGCACAAGTTTTGTTTGGGTTGACCTACTAGGAGGAGTTTACCATTGCAACAACAGGAATGAGGGTGACATATTTGGCAGACTTCAATCTTTCATATAGTTGGTCAATAGGTTCAGCAATAGGAGTATATTGTCTAGGTGGCCTGCGAGCAAAATTGGGTCTGGGTTTTTGATAGTTTTGACGGGTTGGAGGTGAATGGTAATAGGCTGGCTGGGTGTTATAGGTGTGATAGACGGTAGCGGGTTGAGAGTATCTGGGAGGTGAGGGTTGGTATGTAGGTCGATGTGTTTTGTATGTGAGTGGAGATTTTGGGCCTTGGGCCACCATTACTGCCCCTACTTCTTTATTTTTCGATATACCCCTTGACTGTAATGCTTTCTTCATAGCCTGCAATGCCTCAAAATTGGTCACCATCCCACTCTTGATCCCTTCTTCAATCCTTTCTCCGAGTTTGATGATGTCGGATAACTTGTGATTTTCGATGACCATTAACCTTTCATAGTATTGGGGATACTGGGCCCTGATGAAGAATTTGTTCATCTGCTCTCCTACTAGTGCATGCCTGACTTTTGCAGCTTTTGACCTCCATCGAGTAGCATACTCGCAAAAAGTCTCTGTTGGTTTCATCTTTAGATTCTATACGTAGAAGACATTTGGCGCACTCTCTGTGTTAAACCTAAATCAGTCCATTAAGTCTGATGTCATGCTTACCTAATTACCCACTTCTTGGGATTTTGACTGATATACCAAGACAGGGTATCTCTCGTGAGACTCCTCATGAATAGCTTCATGCGAATTCTTTCATCTTTCCCAACTCCCACGAGTTTATCACAGTATATGTCACACCTCCTTTTTACTATCCCCGGAAGGGGTATTAAGGGAGTTTTTTTCAATTTAAGTGACAATCGAAACGAGATTATTTATCAAATTTAGAGTCGCCACTTGAGATAATTTATGGTGTCCCAAGTCACCATTTTAGAATCCCGAATCGAGGAAAGTTGACTCTATTTACGGTCTGCGAATACAGAAATCCGGGTAAAGAATTCTGTTAATCCAGGAGAAGGTGTTAGGCACTCTCGAGTTCCGTGGTTCTAGCACGATCGCTTTGATCATACTTGGCTTAAACAAATTATTTGATTACTGATTTTAGAACCTATGTGCATTTGCCTCTTTTAATTAAGAAATTATCTTGAAACGGGTGACGCATACCTGTACCCATTTGTTTGGCGCATCAAAAATCATGTCACGCGAACGTGTCCATAATTAATAACGCTTTATTATTATTATTATTATTAAGAAAAGATTGGCCGGAGTTGCGCGAACGCATACTTCGTTTTGTTTTTAGAATCGTAATTATGTCATGCGAACGTGTACACAACCACAATGGTATATTAAACGTGTCTAAAGCAAACTATGAATATCATTTTTAAAACACTTAAAAAGAGGGCCATAAGTGATTCAAATTGTGAATGGCATACCTCGGACTATATTAAGAACAATTTTATTGTTATTGAGAAAGTTTGGTCGAAGTTGTGCGAACACATACTCCGATTTGATTTTGAGAATTGTAATTATGCCATGCGAACGTGTACACAATCGTAATAGTGGATCAAATCATGCCTAAAGGCTTTTTTACGAATACTTATTAATAATACCTAGTTATAACATTTGTGAGGGCCATGGGTGGTTTAATTATGATGGTGCACCTCAATGCAATTAAAAAAGTTACACTTAAATAGACCTAAGGGATATTCTTATTTACAAATGACTTGAACTTAGTAAATGATAATTAGTAAGAAGGTTTGGGGATGCTGGACCTTTAATTATTTAAAGCCAATTTTGGTTTGAGCTTAAACCCAACAAATTATTAAAAGGAAAACTAGGCTCATAAACGAGCTTAGAAACGTGGCCAGGCATACGGTCGTCCATTTCCAAGTGAGCCAACTAATCTAGCCCAATTCATTACTCAAGATAGGTTGTTTTGAGGGGTAATAAAAGCCGAAGAGGTTTGGGCTTGAAATTGAGCCCAATAGAAGAATAGAAATAACTAAGGCTTAACAGGGACTGTCCACAACCCAGGTGGCCCTATTTGGGCCAAATCCACACTCCAAATACTTGGCAACGATAATTCAAAGCCAAAGTTTGAATAAGGCCCATTTGATTATAATCAACATACAACAAGATGATATGCAAAGCTCCAAAATCACAACATCCAAATAATCACGTTGTATACTTTTTTTTTAAAAAAGGGTTCTACTATTAATGTTAGCAACATACATCTGGGATTTGAATCTACTCATTAGCTATGCTGAATTCACATATACAACTATCCTAATCAGTACTGAAACAGTTTAAATTGGAAATGTACAATAGTTGCCAAACGTGTAATTTCTTGCTCAAATTATTACTCTCAAAAATCAAGTGCTTAAGACCAAATCCTAAGAGGACCTAAAGCAATGGAATCATGCTAGACACCAACCCCAGAACTGAAAATCAACACTAATCTAAGCAAACTTAAACCAAACCAACAAAAGGTTCCACACCTGACTTGGACCTGTACTACAGAACACTCAAGCATTCTGAATATTCAATTACGAAGACCCTTAGCCCAAATCACAAGCCAACACAATAGGCTAAGATCCTAAACCATAACTTGAAGATGAAATACAAAATCAACAACATGAATGAGTGGCAACACATAAAAAGAAAGCTAAATTTAATACAGAGACTAGATGAACTTTAAAGAACATATGAATAAAGTTCAGCAAAACAACATTTATCACTATATCTCTACATTTGACTACATGTCTCAAACTTCCACTTCACATATCATTCAATGGTCCAAGAAGTACCTGAATATTCAAACAAAAGAAAGAGGAGATGAGTAGTTTAGCAATAAGCAGATCAACAACTCAAGAGAAAATAAGATTCAGTTTCTTCAAACTCTTCTTAATGCCAGAGAAACCAAAAATACCTCAAACAACTCTGAAGTTCTTACTAACACAGAAAACCAAAGCACAATTCCAACCAGTTTTTTCGAAAATAATGTAGGAACTATTTTAGTATTTTTCAGGATTTAGAAAATTTATTTGTGTTTTTCAAAAATTTGATGCAGAGAAATATGCTTAAAATCTGTCTAGAGTGAAGGAAGGGTACCCTTTTGATAGGCCTCTAAGGCCGTGTGCTTCAAAATAGATTTGGAAATTATTCCCAGCCTGCAAAAGACATCTTTTTAACCACCCGGACAGCTGGCTGTCCCTTATTGGCCCAGCATTTTGTGCTAACCAAATAGAGACAACTGCCCCCTCATCTAGAAGCTTCCAAATATGAAAATTATCTGAAAATCCCTATTTTATTTCCCAGATTAACCCCTAAGTCTTCAGTTGCGCAATTAAGCCCTAAGGTTCTGTTACAACCCCTTTAACCCCTCACATTCCTATTAACACACTCTTTAACCCATCTCTTTTACTTTGTTTCATCACTTTGCCCTTGTAATTCTAACTTGCCCAATTGGCAACAGAAAAGGAGGTCTGAACTAACAAATTATTTCCAACATCCCTTAATGCCCAAACAAAATTGGGCATCCCAAAGCACTGGACAAAAAAAGCAAAACCTGTTACTATTTAAAGAAAATTTGTAAGTGAATTAAGGGAAAAGACCCTATTAACTAACATGCAATTAATAGGAATCAGATTCAAATTTTAAAAGAAGCTAATGACTAATTAATTAACTACTGAATTAGCCACAAATTACTAATTAATCTAAGCGTGCAAAACATGACTAGGAGATCAAATGAATGGCTAAAAAAACAAGTAATCTAGCAAACTAAAAAAACATGAATTACTGACTCAAGATAAGAGAACAGTGTTGAAAACCTTACCGTTTACAGGTGAGAAAAAATGTGATACATCCTACGATGCTCTAATCCACACCGATTGACCACTCAAGGGTCTTTTCCTCCAAGGAATCCGGCCTTGCATTGAGTTTTGACCGGATATTTTGGAAGAAAAGAGTCATGAGAGTCCAAATCTCTAAGAAAGCAATGTAGACGAACCCTTCGAACTAGAACACTAAGGAAATAGCGGACCCAACAGCTCCGAATAAACTGACCCCTTATTAGATCTAACAATTAGGGCTTTCTGGGGTGTTTTGGAAAGAACTAGGTCGAGATATGAGATGAGGACAAAGAGAAGGTTATGGGGTGTGATTTTTGGTAGGTTTAGAAGAGGCTGAGTGGTGGCCGCCGATGAAGGGTGAAAGGGCGGCTAGGGTTTGATGGCTTAGGAATGAGGGAGATGAGGAAGGGGTCTCTAGGGTTTGACCATGGTTCAGACACTTATATAGTTGGGGAGTGATGAGTTTCGGGCCGTTGGATTAGATTAAATGAAGGGCTGAGATTAGGCGTGACAAAACGGCGCCGTTTTGGGGTTTAAATGGGAGCTGGACCCGGTAAAGGGAGTGGGCTGGGGCGGATCTGGGCAAAATTGTTTGGACTTCAGCTTAATTGGCTCAAATTGGATTTAAAACCAAGCTTTTCAATTCTCTTTTTTTTTTCTTTAATTCTCTTTTTCTTTTTTTCAATTGTTTTTCTTTTCCTTTTCTTTAATTAATAAAATTCTAAACTAAATTCCTAAATTATCTAAATTGTAAAGTTGCACTAATTATCTAACTATCAATTTAAACGGCTACTTGATCCTAAACTAAAAAAGAAAGATCACTAATTTAAGAATTAAAAACAATAAATGTAAAAATTAGCAAAGTTTTTGTGATTTTGATTTTAGTAAAGTAATTATTTGACTAATTAATCCTAAAAATATGGAAACTAAATCTAAATGCAATACACGGTATTTTTGTATTTTTATGATTTTAATAAAAGTAAACATGGCCAAAAATGCAAACAATTAACACCAAATTCTACAAAATTGCAAATAATTGGGAAAATTTATTTCTTTAATTTGTAGGAGTATTTCACATAAGAAAAAAATCACGTGCTCACAGCTGCCCCTCTTTGCTCGAAAACACGAAGAGTTTTCGTGTAAAGATAAAGTGAGTGGATACGAGCGATTTTTGCCTGTTTGAATACTCCGTGGGAAACATTTTTGAAATATTTGACCGTACCTTGCTTCCGAGGTTGCCTACATATTCTTGGCTATAAAGGAATCAGGTCAGTGTAGTTCGGGAAGTTTCGGTAGCTGGGACTACCGGAAAGCTATGATTTCACTGTTGCTGTTGCCGCTACTGCTTGCTGAATTCCTTATTACACCAAGACAAAATAAAAGAAACTAGACTAAACTATGATCTATGAATTACAAAAATCCTATCTACATATCTTCAAACTTGATCTTGCAGTTTCTGCTGCTCTGTTGACTGGTACTCTCCAGGTGAGCTTCCTTTGTTGCTGACTTGAATTGCATGCTGAAGTGAATTCCCTTGTTTTTCAGGTGGGCGTCTGATTGCCAACGTTTGAACTGTCTTCCTTCAAAACTTGGACTGCCTTCCCTTATTTTCTAGGTGGGCGCCTGATTGCTGAAATTTGAACTGATGTCCCTTGTTCTCCAGGTGGGCGCCTGATTGCTAAAACTCGAACTGCTTTTCCTTGAACTGCTTTCCCTTGTTCTCCAGGTGGGTGCCTGATTGCTGAACTTCAGATTGTCTTCCTTTCCCTTGAAACTTGAACTATTTTCCCTTGTTATCCAGGTGGGTGCCTGATTGCTGAACTTCAGATTGTCTTCCTTTCTCCTGGAACTTGAACTACTTTCCCTTGTTCTCCAGGTGGGCGCCTGATTGCTGAACTTGACCTGCTTTTCCTAAAACTTAAGCTATTTTCCCTTGTTCTCCAGGTGGGCGCCTGATTGCTGAACTTGACCTGCTTTTCCTTGAAACTCGAATCATTTTCCCTTGTTTTCCAGGTGGGCGCCTGACTGCTAACACCTGAACCATCTTCTCTTATTTACTTGAAAATGTTTTTCCTTGAAACTTGAATTATTTTCTCTTGTTTACTTGAAACTATTTTGCCTTGTTCTCTAGGTGGTCACCTGATTACAACAAAACAGACAAAACAAAAGAAATTTTTCTGCCCCCGTCTGATATTGGGAACATCTGTGAATGTTAACTGATTCTTGTTATCAAAGCAAGTTCTAAGCTAAATTCCCTTATCCTGAAAATTTCAAACCAAGTCTCATCTCAAAAGTAAAAAACTTAAATGCTAAATTATACTTCCCACAAGTAGAACTCTTGCCAGACCTTGTCATTTGCGAGGGTCTCAAAACTTACTAAATCCTGTTATCCAGGAGGGTACCGGAAACTTGCTGCCGAGCTTGTCTGGCACCCGCTTTCTTCACGGAGGGTTTCTCCGGAACAAACAAAATTTCCTGCCCCTGTTTCAATCAAAGAAAAATCTCATCAGTTTGAAAATGTGGTGGTTAGTTTGCGACATTCTTGCTGAGGATGGCTTTTCCACTGCCATGCTTTGTTCTGCTCAGCTGCATCCGATTGGAAAAGAATTGTTTCAGCTTCTGATTGAACCTTAACCATGAAACCCTGAATGACCCGAGTGCCCTACAGTCAACCTGCTGTTTTAACATATTTGTCTTTCCCATATGAGCCTCTGTATTTCTTCTCACACTTCATGAAACCACTTGATCACTTGAACCTCGACTAACACCTTATTTTTCGTTTTGCATCATGCTACTTCTGGCATGTTGTGGCCGTACTTCGCTTTTTTGTGCAATTTGAAAGTTGGTAATAAGCTTTGCAATCCTTTCTTTTGCTTAGCAAGGCTAACATTGAAAAAGTCTTAGAGGAGTAGACCCAAAAGGAAATGAAACGCAATGACTTCGAGAGTTATGAATAGAGAAGAAAAATTAACAAAAAGACTGTTTGAGGAAGAAAGGAAAAGGGACTTATCTGAGGAGACTGCTGGCATCAATGATCATGACATGCACTTCGAATTAATCATCCCAGTCCATTCAGTCAATCCTCTTTCAGTCTTCACACTTTATGCCCGGGGTTCCCATAATCCGATTCCTTTGCAAAGTCAACAACCTTATTCGGTTTGCGGTGCCCTGAAGGGTTTTCACCAACAAACCTCTCTCATTTATTCATCTCTCAACTTACCGTCACCTTACAGTGCCTATGAGGGTTTCCATCAATAAGACTCTCTTATTTTAATTTCTCTCCGCTCTCCATCGCCTTACGGTGCCCGTGAGGGTTTTCACCAATAAGACTCTCATTTTTCATTTTTCCTACTTAGAACGGAGTGTTGCCCCTGGTATGAACCATACCTCTACTTGCTCGACTTGTCATCCCTCGAAGATTGATCGGAAGGTCTTTCTTTGGACCGTAATATGAGCTTTTGGATAGGGTTTAGAAAGAAAGGATATCATAAAGGCTCAAAACAGCTTGAATGAGTTCAAAATTACAATTTTTGGAATCAGATCTTTTTACCAAACCGCAAATTCTGCCCCAGTTTCCTTGCTTGGGGCTTTGAAATTTTATATGGTGGGACCGAACCATGAGGTTTCCTACATATCTTTAAAAGAAATCAGGTCGAATGTAGTTCATGCCATAGGAATTGCTTTGTTGTTGTTACTGATTTTTTCTTCTTTTTTTCTCTTTTTTCACTCTTTCCCATTCTTTTCTTTCTCTTTTTCTCTTCTATTTTTCTCTTTTCTTCTCTATTTACCTTTTGTGTCCGTGTTTCTGAACTTTGCTACTGATTCCAAAAGAGGGATATGAAAGAAAATAAATAAGGCTCAAAAGGGGTAATATTTAGATAGTAGAATAAAATATCTTCGTCATTCCAATCTTCAAAACATGCCAAGTACAAACAACACAATTTAATACAAAGAAATCATACATAATATCTTTTGACTGCATCAGAATTGATAGCCATATCTACACACTTGCTTTCTATATCTGTTAAATACAAAGCACCATTGGACAACACTCTCGTTACAATGAACGACCCCTACCAATTTGGGCGAATTGCCTTTCGCTTCAGCCTGATGTGGAAGGAGGCGTTTCAATACTTGCTGACCCACTTCAAATTTCCGGGGGCGCACCTTCTTGTTGTATGCTTTTACCATTCTCTTTTGATACAACTGGCCATGACACACTGCTGCCAGTCTTTTCTCGTCAATCAGACTTAATTTCTCTAAACGGGTTTTGACCCACTCATCGTCATTAATTTCTACTTCAGCAATAATCCGAAGGGTTGGAATTTCAACTTCCGTAGGTATCACTGCTTCAATGCCATATACCAACAAATAAGGAGTTGCACCTACTGAAGTGCGAACAGTAGTGCGATAACCCAACAAAGCAAAGGGCAACTTTTCATGCCATTGCCTGGAACCTTGCACCATTTTCCAAAGTATCTTCTTTATGTTCTTGTTGGCTGCCTCGACTGCTCCATTTGCCTTGGGGCGGTATGAGGTGGAATTTCGATGCGTAATCTTAAATTGCTGACATACTTCTTTCATCAGATGACTGTTAAGATTAGTACCATTATCTGTGATGATCACCTTTGGGATTCTGAACCGACAAATGATATTCAAATGAACAAAATCGACCACTGCCTTCTTGGTCACAAATTTGAAAGTTTTAGCTTCAACCCACTTAGTGAAGTAGTCATTGGCCACTAGAATGAACCTGTGCCCATTCGATGTTGCTGGCTCAATTGGTCCAATGACATCCATACCCCAAGCAAAAAAGGGCCATGGTGCGGACATTGTGTGCAATTCAGATGGAGGAGAATGGATCAAATCACCGTGCACCTGGAATTGATGACACTTGCGCAAAAAACTGATGCAATCTAGCTCCACGCGAGCCAATAATAACCCGCTTGAAGAATTTTCTTTGCCAGAACATACCCACTCATATGTGGCCCGCAAACCCCGAAATGCACTTATGTCATGATAGTCGTGGCTTGTCTGGCATCTATGCATCTCAACAATCCAAGATCTGGAGTTCTTTTGTACAAAACTCCCCCACTGAAGAAAAATCCACTAGCCAAACATCGAATTGGTCTCTTTTGATCACATGTGGCTTGTATCGGATATATCGCCATCCTGATGTACTCTCTGCTATCATGGAACCATGGTTCACCATCAAGTTCTTCTTCCATCATGTTATAGTAAGCATGCTGATCGCGAACCTGAATATGCAAAGGGTCAATATAAGCCTTATTTGGATGATGTAACATCGACGCTAGAGTAGCCAAAACGTTAGCAACCTCATTGTGGATCCTAGGGATATGCCTGAACTCCACTGATCTGAACTGCTGACAAAGACCCTGTAGACATTGTCGATATGTTATGAGCTTCAAATCTCGAGTCTCCCATTCTCCCTGAATCTGGTGCACTAACATATCTGAATCTCCCAAAACCAGCACTTCCTGGACTCCCATGTCCACAACTAACCTTAAACCCAAAATGCATGCTTCGTACTCAACCATGCTGTTGGTACAATAGAAATGAAGCTGAGCTGTGACAGTGTAGTGGTGTCCTGTTTCAGAAATGAGCACAGCTCCTATTCCAACACATTTCATGTTAGCGGCCCCATCAAAGAAGAGTTTCCAACCGGGCTTTTCATCCTTATCGACCTCGTCAATATGCATTACCTCTTTATCAGGAAAGTAAGTCTTCAAAGGTTCATATTCTTCATCCACTGGGTTATCGGCCAAGTGGTCGGCCAAAGCTTGGGCTTTCATCGCCGTCTGAGTCACATATATGATGTCAAACTCTATGAGCAAGATCTGCCACTTTGCGAGCTTTCCTGTGGGCATGGGCTTCTAAAAGATATACTTTAAAGGATTCATGCGAGAGATGAGGTAAGTAGTGTAGGATGACAAATAATGCTTCAATTTTTGTGCTACCCAAGTCAGGGCGCAACATGTCCTTTCAAGGGGAGGATACTTAACCTCATAAGATGTGAACTTCTTGCAGAGATAATAGATGGCTTGCTCTTTCCTGCCAGTGATGTCATGCTAACCCAACACACAACCAAATGAATTATCCAGGACTGTCAAATAAAGAATCAAAGGTCTCCCGAGTTTTGCGGGACCAACACAGGTAGGTTCGACAAATACTCTTTGATCTTATCGAATGCTTCCCGACACTCATCAGTCAATTTGACCGCATCATCCTTTTTAGCAACTTAAAGATGAGCTCCCAAGTTGTCGTGAACTGAGCAATAAACCTGCTGATGTAGTTCAGCCTCCCTAGCAGACTCATCATCTCGGTCTTGTTCTTTAGCGGTGGTAATTCCTGGATAGCTTTGATCTTTGATGGATCCAACTCAATGCCCCGCTGACTGACTATGAACCCCAACAGTTTCCCAGATGGAACACCAAATTCACACTTTGCAGGGTTGAGCTTAAGATTGTACCTGCGGAGCCTCTGGAAAAACTTTCTCAAATCTCTGACATGGTCAGACTGCTTCCTGGACTTTATGATCATATCATCCATGTAAACCTAAATATCCTTGTGTATCATGTCATGGAATATGGTAGTCATTGCCCTCATGTAAGTTTCCCCAGCGTTTTTCAAACCAAATAGCATGACCCGGTAGCAGTATGTTCCCCATAGCGTGATGAATGCCATCTTTTCCGTATCCTCCTAATCCATTAAGATCTGATGATACTCCGCATAGCATTCCACAAAAGATCCAACTCATGCTTGGCACAATTATCAATCAAAATGTGGATATTTGGTAGTGGAAAGTTGTCCTTTGGACTTGCTTTGTTAAGGTCATGGTAATCAACACAAACTCTGGTCCTACCATCTTTCTTTGGTACAAGCACAATATTGGCTAACCACGTGGGATACCGCGTGACTCGAATGACCTTTGCATCAAGCTACTTTGTGACTTCTTCTTTAATCTTCACACTTATCGGTTATAAACTTCCTTAATTTTTTCTTGACGGGAGGGAATGCTGGATCAATTGGCAATTTGTGGACCACCAAATCACTACTCAATCCTGGCATGTCATCATACGACCATGCAAAAATATCCTTATGTTCAAACAATGCTTTGATCATTTCCTCCCTGATTTGGGGTTCAAGATGGACACTTATCTTGGTTTCTCTGACATTATCTAGATCTCCTAAATTGATTGCTCCCCTTTAATTCAGATTAGGCTTGGGTTTTTCTTCAAAATGATTTAATTCCTTACTAATTTCCTCAAATGCCTCATCCTCATCATATTTTGTTTCATCCTCACACTATATTTCTTGGGTTATTATTTCAGAATTAGATTAACTTTTAAGACTTGACCGAAGATTCCTCATATAGTTCATGTCATTGAAACCAGCATAAGAAACTGTACAAAGAAGAAAAAAAAACAAAAATAAGAACTATCAGGAAAGATGGAAAAGGAAAATTGTATTTCATTGAAAATAAAGGATAACATGGTTTGTACATCAAACAAGAGAAAAATAAAAATCTATGTCACAACCCTATAATAACCCAGATAGAAAGGAAAACAAAACAAACTACCAAAACTCCTTCCAAGTAGGGAGAGTCGTAGCCTTCCAATTGTTAAGCTTTACATTCGGCCCGACGAACTGCATGTCTGCTTTGTTGGAACCTTCTCCAACTTCTACCATGTTCACATCTAACCTTTGGAACCTTTCAATTAACTCTTCATCAATGTCAACCACAGGACTTGGAACCATTGACACTGGGTGTTTCCTGGCACCGGGTTTGACAAAAGACCCGGAGAGACACGGGATAGGCTTCGGAAGTGTCCACGCCCTCTGTTTCAACCTTTTGGCCCTTTTCACATCTGTCGTTGTGGACTTGAATCCAAGACCAAACGTGCCCAAATTTTCAGGGAGGGACACTAGCTGTACGATACCCTACAAATATGCACCTAGACCTTTACCTGGCATAAAGTCATTTCTCAACATTTTAGAGGCCACCATGACAGATGTAGAGGCTATCTTCGGAGTTGGAATACATTACCCTTCTGGAACCATCTCAACTGGCACTATTTAAGAAACTTGATAGACCCAAGGCCCTTTGTCATCTTCGGCCTCAATAAATGAGATAGAGACATCATTGTGAGCACACAAATTCTCCTCACCATGCACGACGATCTCCTATCTATCCCACTCGAACTTGACCATCTAGTGCAAAGAGGACGGGACTGCTTTGGCGGCATGTATCCAAGGCTGACCTAATAGCAAATTGTAAGAGACGGCCATGTCCAATACCTAGAACTCCATGGTGAATTCAACCGGTCCTATTGTCAATTCAAGCATTATATCACCAACCAAATCTTTTCCTCCACCGTCAAAACCTCGGACGCATATGTTGTTCTTATGAATCCTCTCATCATCAACTTTTAACTTGTTCAAAGTAGAGAGAGTGCAGATGTTTGCACTGGAAACATTGTCAACTAACACCATGGTGACCACAGAATCTTCACATTTTACTGTAAGATAGAGAGCTTTGTTGGGTTCAGTACCTTCCACGGGCAACTCGTCATCAGAAAAGGTGATCTTGTTCACCTCAAATATTTTGTTGGCGATTTTCTCCAGATGGTTCATTATGATTTTGTCGGGGACATGAGCTTCATTCAGAATTTTCATCAGGGCCCGATGATGCTCATCTGAATGGATCAACAATGATAGCAAGAAAATCTGAGCGGGCGTCTTTCTTAACTGCTCCATGATGGAGTAATCTTGTGCCTTCATTTTTCTCAAAAACTCCTCCGCTTCTTCTTCTGTGACTGCTTTCTTTACTAGAACTGGATTATCTCTGGATGTTTTAGCTTTCCTTAACTCTTCTGGGGCAAAGCATCTCCCCGAACGAGTTAATCACGGGGCCTCATTGACTTCTTCTTTCACTTCCTTTCCCTTATAGGTCACTATCACCCATTCGTAGCTCCATGGGATGGCCTTGGTGTTGACTACCGGCAACTGGGTTATAGGATTGATGATGACAGGGTCCGTACGGGCACCCTCTACAATTATGATAGGCTTACTCGCCAACCCTGGCACGACCACCTTTGACTTATCTTGCTTTGATACATCATTACTTGGGGATCTTTTCTCAGCTACCATAGATGACTCATCTTGCTTTGATACATCATTACTTGGGGATCTTTTCTCAGCTACCATAGATGACTCACCGTTTGTCATGCTCAATTTGTTCACTGATCCTTCAACCATTGGTTTTTTGACTGGCTTGACCTCACTAGACCGAATCATCATAACGGATTGTGAAGGCTTCTTGGGCTCCCCCTCCTTATGTACTATCTCGATCATGTTTGTTTCCTCATGGATTGGCAATGGGTTCTGATTGATGTTGGGTGCTTCCGGAGTTTGGACCACAATCTAGTTTGTGTCGATGAGCTCTTGGATGGCATTTTTCAAGTGCCAGCACTTTTCCGTATCATGCCCTGGAGTACCAGAACAATATGCACAGCTCAGAGAGTAATCAAGATTCATTGGAAGAGGGTTTGACAATTTTAACTCAATCAGCCTCAGCACATCCAACTACCTCAATCTCTGGAATAAACTGGTATAAGATTCCCCCAACGGGGTGAAAGTTTTCTTCCACTGCAACCTCTCGTTTCTAAACACTGGTTTGGGATGAAAACCTAGGCCGACAGGGTTTCGGTAGGCTCTTGGGGGTGGGTAAGCATTTTGTGGAGCTGAGTAGGTGTTTTGTGGGACTGGGGCACACCATTGTGAGTAGGAAGGAGGTTGAGTATATGACTGGGCGTGGTGGACAGAAAGCTAAGGGTCTGATGACGGGAAGTAATGTTGGGGTGGATTATATGGGGTTTGGGTGTAGGTTTGGTGATGGGGTCGAAGCTGGGTATAATGGTGTGATGGGCCCCTTGGTCCAAACCACGATCCTGAATCAATTATTGCCACATCTTTTTTCTTCTTCTTTCTGATCACTCCCCCGGTACCATTCTGAATGGCTTGGGTAGTTGCTTTGATGGCCGAGTAACTCATGATTTTGCTTGAAGCCCTTCTTCCATCATGCCACCCATCTTCACTACCTCGTTGAAAGACTTGCCTATGGCCGATATCAGATGGCCAAAGTAAGTAGGCTCCAGAGCCTGCAGAAAGTACTCCACCATTTCGTTTTGCTCCATCGGAGGGTTGACTCTTGCCGCTTGTTCTCTCCAGCAAAAATCGTATTCCCTGAAACTTTCACTAGGAATCTTCTCAATCTTAGTCAAAGACAAATGATCTGGAACAATCTCTATGTTGTATTGGAAATGACGAGTGAATGCTTGGGCCAAATTGTCCCAGGTATACCATCTGATGTGATTCTGATGAGTGTACCACTCCAATGCCGCCCCACTCAGACTCTGGCTAATGTATGTCATCAACAGCTCATCTTTCTCATCAGCTCCTCTCATTTTACTGCAAAATCCCCTCAAGTGGGCCACCGGGTCTCCGTACCCGTCATATAGGTCGAATTTAGGCATCTTGAATCCCACAGGCAACTGAACATCGGGAAATAGACACAAATCTTTGTAGGCTACACTCAGTTGGCCTCCCAATCCCTGCATGTTTTTGAACGATTGTTCCAAGCTTCTTACCTTCTTGAACATCTCCTCCTTCTCTGGGTTTTTAAGTGGTTTCTCAGTCTCAACAAGGATGTCGAAACGAGGAGTGTAGGAGTAATGATCTGGGGCCTTAAAAATAGGCTCTGGGGAATAGTATTGATTATCTTGGGTTTGAAATAATGGCTCACTGGAAGATTGATGGAGTGTAGCTGGCGGGGGTGCTACGAAAATAGGGGTAGCCGGTGGAGGGGGGTATGGAATTGGTTTGGCTAGTGGTGCTTGTGTGGTTTGGTAAGTGGTGCTTTGATAGTGGTGGTAATGGGGGAAGCTTGGTGCATGTTGCGGAGATGAATCAACAGTGCGAGGTTCTTGGGATTGAGCTAGTGGCGGGATGAAAGAAGGGTTGGTGGGGTATGATGGTGGTGGATGCCCTTTCATCCATGCCTGGTACATCTCTGCCATTTGGTGTTTCAACTTATATAACTCCTCTTTCAGATTAACGTCAGACTCTTCTCCCTCTCTCGACGGATCAATAACACTTGCATCCAGCTCTTGGCCAGCTATGATCAACTTGTCTTTAGACCTGGTATTGTACGGGTGGATTGCCAGAATGCCGAACAAACTAACCACCTGCCTGTACTTGATGACAACAAGAAAACTTGTTAGCGATTAAGATTTTAACATATAGGAAACCGCACATTGGGGATCCAATGCACCTAAGCAGTTAACAATTCCTACTATGCATTTGAATGGCTGCTTGCGTCATCCTGGCTTTCACTATTTTGCAATTCTTCTTTCTCTCTTTCCTTTTCATTCCTGCTTTTCTTTGCTTGATTCTTGTCTCTATTTTTTTATTCTCTCATTTTTCCTCTCTTGTTTTGCCATTATTTCTTTCCCTGCAATTTTTCTTGTTTTCTCTCTTCTTTTCCTTTGTATTTCATTGTTGTGATCGAATCCTATGGGGATTGCCTACGTATCATGACGCCGTATGAATCAGATCATGTGTAGTTCTAGGGATAAATGCGAAATAAAACAAAGACACATTTTTTGATTTTTTTTCAATTTTTTTAAAAAAAACATTCTAGGTTTTCCTATTACAATGACTCCACCCTACAGACTTAAACATCTTCTAAAACTTAAAACAAGACTCGAAATGGACTAACAGCCTCTAAAAGAAATTTCAATACAAACTCAAAAGATAAAATCAAGAATACATAAGTGCTTCCACCATTGTTCCAGTTGGCCTTGCTGCGGGCCTATGCGCCATATCTTCTTGGAGATGAAACAAGTCATCCATGATCTGTCGGACAAAAATCATAACTGAGGCGAAGAACGTGGATTAAGTCATGTCTTCACACTCGTTGCACTTCATCACAATGTTGTCCGTAATCCTCCTGACCCTTTCCCTAATAACGCCCTTCTCTTGTAGCAGCCGTCCAATCTGCTGAGATCTAGCATCCAAAACTTGTTCAACTGTATGATTTTGCTCTTGAAGCTGCTGCAAATCTTTTTCTAGCTGTGACATCAGGGCATAGCAGTGCTCCCTTTCTGCCTTGAAGTCTCTTGCCTACTTGGCCATTTCATTCTCAAGGACATTGACCTTTTTCTTTAAACCCAACATTCTTTTGTCGTACTTCTCCTTCAGTTTCCAAACGAAATTGGCCCGTCCCTCCGCATTCTTAGCTAACTTGGTTCGGGCATTGGCTAGTTCGACTTCAGTCTTTTGCAAATCATCCTCATAGTCACATACTTTTTGCGTAAGGCTATAGATGAGATTTTCATCTTTTCTGCTTCTATCTGGGTTCTCAGTTGCTATTCTCATCTTTCGAACTTGGGCTCGGAGAACTTCATTTTCTTGGGCCAGCCTTCTTCTTTCACCTTCAGCCTCTTGTGCCTGAAGATCATTATTGAATTCCATATTTCTCAGCTTCTCTTCCAAAGTGTGAATCGCGACTTGATATTTTTTCTCCTTTTCTCCCAGGCCAACATTTCTTGGATTTTATCATCAAAAGCCTGAACATGAGGTCTCTTGGCATGCATCTCGGGCTCGGGCTCGGGCTCTGGTTCATTGCTTGCACAAGACCTTTTCTCAAACCAAGCAGCGTAATATGGATCCACTTCCCCTTTTGCAACATCTGGTACCTGGGTGCCATTCTTCATATAACGGCAACCATTCTAATCCTGTTGAACTAAGGTTCCGGGCAATGCAGCTTCTGGATGTAGCTCAATGGCCTGGGAAGTTATATCTTCATCTTCGGGCACCACCTGATATCTTTCTAACTGCCTTAAAACCCTCTACGGTGCATATGGCTAGACACTCCTCAAACCCATTAACATTAGGTAACCCTTGGTTGCCATCATGTATATGGATTCCGTCAGCGGGAGCCATCCTATAGTCCGCTCAACCTGATTTGCTTTGAGAGCCTTCAAGTGGGAGACCTAGACTTTAAACCCTTTTGGAGCATTGCAGTCTTTCACCCTTTCCACATAGCTCTTGATGAAGTTATCCGTGCTCGAACCATAACTCATGAATTTGGGGTGATGGTGGAGATGCTCGATCAACCACATTTGTAGAAGAATATTGCAACCTTCAAAGAATTGAGCCCCAACCTTGCACAAGGTCAATGCTCGATAAATGTCTGCCAGCACTAACGGAGCAAGTGTATGATCCTTCTTAGTAGTGAGGATTTGTGTGATTCTGGCCATACAGATATCCACTGTCCCTTCTGCATTTGGAAAGACCATGATCCCTAAAAATGACACAATACAAGCGAACCGACGATGGATTTGCTAGAGGCCCTTATCTTGTTTGTCGTTCAAACCCTTTTCATGCGTTTCGAACCCAGCTGAGTTCTCGAACTTGAAGTACAAGAAGTAGAAAGAACAACACCCTTTACTTACATGGGCCTTCTTCATCTGTTTACTAATATTCGGGAGGTCAAAGAACTTGTGCACAAAAGAAGCCCTCGGAAATATAAGTTGTTGTTTCCTCAAGTCCCGACCAAACTCAATATACCCAGCCATATCCTCTAGAGTAGGGGTGATCTCAAAGTCCGAGAAATGAAAAACATTGTAGACAGGTTCCCAAAAAGTTACCAAAGCCTTGATTAGATCTTCTTGTGGTTTGATTTCCATAAGGGCACCCAACTGCTCTTTCACCCAATCATGACCCTCTTCATCTAGATCATTCCACCATATACGCAGCTGCAACTGGGCCTGTTCTATGACTAATTCTGATGGATTCTGGACAGTGTTCATTTGAACCTGTGAAAGGTTAAGGTTAGGTTTGACTCTGGTGGACTTTTTTTGTAAAACAGGTTTTTTAATTTCTAAAAGAAAAATCAATGGACCATGACCCCCTCCCTTCTATGCTACTTTGGCAAAAGTGGTCATTTTTGCAAACGTGTCCCCTTCACAATTTCAAATAAATTTTGAGGCCGGAAAGAATTACTTTATGGAAAATGATACTTTACCAACAGACTTGTCCATTCTTTACAAAAATAGCCCTTCGACAACTGAAGATACTCTAAGGCTATCCCGGCAAGAACGGCTTAAGACATTACCAAAGCTGGACTGGCTTATTTTTGACGAAAACCCTAAACTACATTTATCTGACCATTTACTCTTTTTTCTTTTTTTTCGAAAAATAAGGACGAATCTTATGTAGGTTGCCTATGTATCCCACATCCGGTGAGAATCAGACCTGCGTAGTTCGGTTAGTTTTGACACATTTGAAAAGGACACAGTATTGACTTATTTTGAAATGACTCCTTTTTCTTTTGAAAATTTTCGGAACATTTCAGGACATTTCCAAATACCGCGGATTTTTCAGAACCAGGCTTTATTTCTTCCTTACATCACTCTTGGTTTTTCTCTTTATTGATTTTTCCTAGCCGGTCAGCATGCAGGCCGAAACAAATAAATGTTCATATAGCACATATGATGCATCAGGATGGTCTGTTATTTTGGGTACACATGTCCTAGACGGACCCAACCCCTGTGTTGAGTCCCCAAAGTCAAATGCACATGATGCAAACAAACGTTCCTACTAGGGATTCGGCGTGAGGTTGTGTTTTTCTAGGTTTAAAACCTGGGGTTGTGTTCTAGACCTGGCTTACCCGAGCGAACAACTCGAGCCGAAGAGGGGGCAACATAACGGGAGCACTGAAGTCTACCCGGCCTTATTGTTGGCCCAACCTCATTCTATTTGGTATAACTTCTACAGAAAAAGTGGGCCACGCGAATATGTGCACCATTTTTAGAAGACTCAGAGGAATGGCGTAAAAAGACAGTTATATACAATTCAAATAATATCAAAGTGGTAAACATACAACAGTTAGCACAAAAGGTTCATAGAGTATAGTAATATTAACAATAAATGAATCAAACTAAAATTATATTAACAAGCTCGAATTCTTGAACCCTGAACCAGTAGTTCGGGGTTCTTGTCCCCAGTAGAGTCACCAGAGCTGTCACACCTCCTTTTTACTACCCTCGAAAAGGGTATTAAGAGAATTTTTTCCAATTTAAGTGACAATCGAAACGGGATTATTTATCAAATTCAGAGTCGTCACTTGGGATAATTTATAGTATCCTAAGTCACCGGTTTAGAATCCTAAATCAAGAAAAGTTGACTCTATTTACGGTCTGCGAACATAGAAATTCGGGTAAGAAATTCTGTTAACCCAGGAGAAGGTGTTAGGCACTCCCGAGTTCCGTGGTTCTAGAACGGTCGCTTTGATCATACTTGGCTTAAACAAATTGTTTGATTACTGATTCTAGAACCTATGTGCATTTGCCTCTTTTAATTAAGAAATTATCTTGAAACGGGTCACGCGTACGTATACCCATTTCTTTGGCGCATCAAAAACCATGTCACGCGAACGTGTCCACAATTAATAACGCTTTATTATTATTATTAAGAAAAGTTTGGCTGGAGTTGCGCAAACGCGTACTTTGAATCGTAATTAAGTCACGCGAACGTGTACACAACCACGATAGTATATTAAACATGCCTAAAGCAAACTACGAATATCATTTTTAAAGCACTTAACAAGAGGGCCATAAGTGATTCATATTGTGAATGGCACACCTCGGACTATATTAAGAATAATTTTATTGTTATTGAGAAAGTTTGGTCGAAGTTGCGCGGACGCATACTCCGATTTGGTTTTTAGAATTGTAATTATGCTACGTGAATGTGTACACAATCGCAATAGTGGATTAAATCACGCCTAGAGGCTGTTCTACTAATACTTATTAATAATACCTAGTTATAACATTTGTGAGGGTCATAGGTGGTTTAATTATGATGGCGCACCTTGTAATTAAAAGAGTTACACTTAAATAGGCCTAAGGGATATTCTTATTTACAAACGACTTGAACTTAGTAAATGACAATTAGTAAGAAGGTTTGCGGATGCTGGACCTTTAATTATTTAAAGCCAATTCTGGTTTGAACTTAAACCCAACAAATTATTAAAAGGAAAACTGGGCTCATAAACGAGCTCAGAAACGTGGCCAGACATACGGTCGCCCATTTCTAAGTGGGCCAACTGATCCAGCCCAATCATTACTCAAGATAGGCTGTTTTGAGGGGTAATAAAAGCTGAAGAGGTTTGGGCTTGAAATTGAGCCCAATAGAAGAATAGAAATAACTGAGGCCTAACGGGGACTGGCCACAACCCAGGTGGCCCTATTTGGACCAAATCCACACTCCAAATACTTGGCAAATAATTCAAAGCCAAGGTTTTAATAAGGCCCATCTGATTATAATCAACATACAACGAGATGATGTGCAAAGCTCCAAAATCACAACATCCAAATAATCACATTGTATACTTTTTTAAAAAAAGGGTTCTACTATTAATGTTAGCAACATATATCTGGGATTTGAAACTACTCATTGTCACACCTCCTTTTTACGCGCCCGAGGGGCGCAGGGGAGTTTTTTCCAATTAAAGGACAATCGGAACGGGATTCGTTTAATTATTTCAGAGTCGCCACTTGGGAGATTTAGGGTGTCCCAAGTCACCAATTTTAATCCCGAATCGAGGAAAATAATGACTCTATATTACAGTCTGCGTACCAGAAATCTAGATAAGGAATTCTATTAACCCGGGAGAAGGTGTTAGGCATTCCCGAGTTCCGTGGTTCTAGCACGGTCGCTCAACTGTTATATTTGGCTTATTTATCTGATTTTTAATACAATATGAACTTATGTGCAAATTTTATCTTTTAACCGCTTTATTAATTATTATTATTAAGAAATGTGAACATCGCTTAAAACATATCTTTGGACTGTGTCACATGAAATGCACCCACAATCCGAAACATATTTTATTTGATGTTTTAGAATTTGGATTTGGGTCGCATGAAATGCACACCCGAGTTTAAGAAAATTAAATTATTAAAGACGCGCCTAAAGCAACTAGCGCATTATTATTTTTGCGGAGGCCGTGAAATTCGCTAAACAACCCTCCTGAATTCTAAGTAATTTAAACAAGTTTTTACTGAGGGCCCCACAATTTGTGTTTTTATTTGGCGAGGCTCATCTCATTCTTATTTTTTTTTAAAAAGAATTTGCAACGTCATGAAAATGCATCTCGGGCCACGCCACAATCAATGCGCCCGTGACTAGAGACATATTTCGACTCCGTTGAGATTTGGATTTGGGTCACATAAATGTGCACCCGAGTTTAGGGAGATAGCATTATTAAAGGCGCGCCTAAAGCAACTAGCGCATTATTATTTTGGGCTAGGGCCGTGAAATTTGTTAAACGGCCCGTCCCGGAATCTAAGTATTTAATACATATATTTTGTGGGCCCCGCGGCTTGTGCATTTTTATTTGGCGAGGCTCGTCTCATTTTTATTTTAAAAGGGTAAGCTTAAAGTAACTACGTTTTACTTTATTTATTTAAAGAGTTAATTCAAGGTTATTAAAGTATAACGCAAGCCACGCTACATGAAATGCACACCCGAATTTGGGAGTTAGATATCATGACTATGCCACGGTAACCATACCCATAATCACGATAATGTACTATTTATTAATTGTTCCTAAAGCAAACTACAATGTCATGATTCTGTTATCCTAAAATTTGAGATTTGCACGACCATGAACAATTAAGCAAATAACTATGTAATAGCCTCAAAATCGAAGTCTGAGTATCCAGAATTAAAGGGCTAATTCATGCCATCATTGACCTTACAAAAAAAAATAAGAAAAAAGACTTAATAACTGGCAGAAGTTGCTTCTTTAAAATTCAACATTAAGTAGTGTTTGTAGAAATTAGGAACAGCAAGGAAGTGCAAACCAAATACAAAAATGCAGTTCGATGAAGCTCGCAAAGAGAGCATACTAGAACGGCTCATCAATAGCATAACATCAGCCTTATATTACCATAGCTAAACTCAACTTGCTATGTCATTAATCTATTTTTCATCATCCATTTAAAACTTAACAGGCTAACATTTCCCAAACCAAAGTTGCAGTAATTTAAAGTCATCAAGTACACAAGTAAACTAAACTCACACATACAGACACAAAGTGAACAACTTAAATAATATCATGATATTCAATTAATCATTTGTAACAATTACGTTGTCTAAACTGAACTACATACCTCAACAGCAAGAATCAAACTCAGCAAGTCCAAATAAAAGTTAAGAACAGCCGCAAATTCGGTTACGAATGAAGCGAAATAGCAACAAACGAACAACGATCCGATCGAGACCCGCGTCGGCACCGGAAACCTTGAACCCAACTCAAAAAAAATCGACTGAACTTGGGTGTTCTTACACAGTTAAAATGAACCTCTGTTCATCGGCAAACATGGTGCGACGACTACTATTTTTGGGGTGGTTTGGTGTTGCGTTTCGGCTGGTTTTTGGTTGACGTTTCAGCTGGTTTCGGAACTGTTTTTGCTGGTGGTTTGAGGTTGTATCAAGTGTGTTTGGAGGTGGGGAACACGATGGGGGAGCTAGGAGGAGGAGGAATGATGATGGTTATGAGTGACGGACTGGCGGAGCTGGACGAGGTGGAGGGAGCTGGTAGCGGCGGCAATGGCGGTAATGGAGGTTGCTAGTGGCGGGCTGCTTGGACAGAAAAGATGGATCAGTGGTGGTGGGTCGTTGATGCTGCAGCTGTTCCGACGAGGAAGCAACAGCAGCTGCTGCGTGATAGCAGCGGACGTGGGGGTCGTTTGACTTGAAGAAATCGGAAATGGTGGTTTCGGCGATGGTTATGGTCGTTTGAGCAGTTGACGGAGGTGGAGGGAGACGATGGTGGTACGTGGGGGTTGTGACTGGTTCAGCTGACGACGCAATAGGGTTTTGGGTCGTTGGTTGGACAGGGACGACGAGGGAGTCGGGGTGCTGCTGGGGTTCGGACGTGGGTTATGGACGGAGGGAAGCTTTTTTTTTAGGGTTTCTGCTTCTTCTCCTAAAGAAGAAGAAGCGTGAACAGTATATTTTTTCCAAAAATTCCCCCCAGTCCCTTTGTTCGTTCCCTTTTTTCTTTTGTCTTCTTCTTTTTAAGAAGAAGATACGCAGTCCCCCTTTTTCCAAATTTTTTTTTTTTTTTTTAAAAGTCCCCATGCCTTTGTCTTTCATCCGTGCATTTAGCATGCTTTGCCCATGAAAATGAGCCCACGCGTGGTGGGGTTCAAGGCATATGTCCCCCACGCGTGGTGGGGTTCCCCACGTGTCCTGGACACGGTTTATTATGGGCTAGGTCCGAAAATTAGGCCTAAAACCGGATAGTTTAAACCCGAATATTATTCTTTGGCCCGGACCCGAGAAATAGGAACACGTTGCTTAACTAGTCCTATGTAAGCAAAATAACTACCAAAAATAAGACTAGTACTTAAACAAAACTATATCTTTTTTAAATATTTTCCAAGGTTTAAAATAGCTACAAAATATTAATAAAACTATTTTTTTTGTAATTTTCGTTTTAAAATATTAAGATAAAATATGAGGTAATATTTTTGTATTTTTTCAAAGTTAAAAATGCCTATAAAACTTTAATAGAATTATTATTTTTGTATTTTTCGAATTTTATATAAAGTACCAAAATAAAGTACAATTTGTTTTTGTATTTTTTCAAGTTTATGAGAAATACATAAACTAAAATTTATATATATATTTTGTGATTTTTCTTTTTGCAACAAAATAAGGTAAAATAGTTAAAATAGCTATACTAGACCCAATTTCACATATTCACGCTAAAAATGTGAAAATTCTCGGGGAGGGTCAAAAATCACGTGCTTACAGCTGCCCCTCTTTGACTGGAAACACGAAGAGTTTTCCGACAAAGAACGACTAGCCGTGTTTTTGACCCGACCATTACTTGGACGGACTACACTTCAGGAAAGGGAGGGAATGTGACCGAGCCCTGGTATCTGAGCTGCCTACATATCCTTGGTTATACAGGAATCAGGCCACGTGTAGTTCGGGAATGAGAGAGATGGTAGAGTGTACCGAGGTGAAGAGCCGATCGAGGTTCCGTTCCGTTGAGGTTCCGGTCCGCGGTCCTGTCATTACAACAAAAATGAAAACTGAAAAAGACTAACTAAGTCTATCAGCTACTAGTTACAAGGATTCCTATCTTTAAGTCTTCTGAAACTTGGTCTTGAGTCTTGAATGGTGCTTCATACAGACTTTGGATTTGAACCTTGATACTTGCTAGTTGTAGGCGCTAGTTCTTGAGCAGATCACATTTGTTCTCCTCATCCGTGCTTCGGATTCATTCATTTTTCTCTTTTTCCTTTTTCTTCTTTTTTTCTTTTTGTTTTTGTGACTAGCTTTTGTTGACCCTCTCAGACTGTTGACTCGCATTCTTGGGGCGAGATTCTTGTTCTTATATCTTGGATTGAGTGCTGGGGATTTTTGTTGTGGCTTTCTGCCTTCCAATGGGTTACGGCCTGACTTTGAACGATCCCGCTGTTCTGCAGGCGGACCCCTAACTTCTTCAATCTTTGACATATAACAATCTTTTGCTCTACAGGCAGGCCCCTGACAATCAAAACAAACAAAACAAACAAAATTTCCTAACCCAGTTTTCACTGGGAAGGTTTGTGAGTCGTTAGCAAAATCGTAGCCCACTGATACTACTGATGCAGTGCTGAGAGTGAACTAAACACTAGATTAGGATGTATTCCCTCTTCTTTTTTTCAAAATGTTTTTTTTTTCAAAATGTTTTTTTTTAGCATCTTAGGAGAAAGATTCATCGGACTAAGATTTTGATCCTATGAGAAGATTCGTCAGACTAGGTCTCTATCTTAGGAGAAAAATTCGTCAGACTAAGATTTTGATCCTAGGAGAAGGTTCATCAGACTAGGTCTCTTTTTTTTTGGTATCTCAGGAGAAAGATTCATCAGACTGAGATTTGATCCTAGGAGAAAGATTCATCAGACTAGGTCATTTTTTGTTTGTTATCTTAGGAGAAAGATTCATCGGACTAAGATTTTGATCCTAGGAGAAAGATTCATCAGACTAGGTCATTTTTTGTTTTTGGTATCTTAGGAGAAAGATTCATCGGACTAAGATTTTGATCCTAGGAGAAAGATTCATCAGACTAGGTCATTTTTTGTTTTTGGTATCTTAGGAGAAAGATTCATCAGACTAAGATTTGGATCCTAGGAGAAGGTTCGTCAGACTAGGTCTCTATCTTAGGAGAAAAATTCGTCAGACTAAGATTTTGATCCTAGGAGAAAGTTCATCGGACTAGGTCATTTTTGTTTGTTATCTTAGGAGAAAGATTCATCGGACTAAGATTTTGATCCTAGGAGAAAGATTCATCAGACTAGGTCATTTTTGTTTTTGGTATCTTAGGAGAAAGATTCATCAGACTAAGATTTGGATCCTAGGAGAAGGTTCATCAGACTAGGTCTTTTATTTTTGGTATCTCAGGAGAAAGATTCATCAGACTGAGATTTTGATCCTAGGAGAAGGTTCGTCAGACTAGGTCATTTTTGTTTTTGGTATCTCAGGAGAAAGATTCATCAGACTGAGATTTTGATCCTAGGAGAAGGTTCGTCAGACTAGGTCTCTATCTTTGGTATCTCAGGAGAAAGATTCATCAGACTGAGATTTTGATCCTAGGAGAAGGTTCGTCAGACTAGGTCATTTTTTGTTTTTGGTATCTCAGGAGAAAGATTCATCAGACTGAGATTTTGATCCTAGGAGAAGGTTCGTCAGACTAGGTCTCTATCTTAGGAGAAAAATTCGTCAGACTAAGATTTTGATCCTAGGAGAAGGTTCATCAGACTAGGTTTTTTTTTTTTTTTTTTTTTTTGTTTTTGTTGTTTTTTTTTTCTTTAACAACCAATTAGGAGGAAATGCATCTCCTACGGGTGAAACTAACAACCAATTAGGAGGAAATGCATCTCCTACGGGTGAAACTAAAATGAACTTAGGAGGAAATGCGTCTCCTAGGGGGTAAAACTTAAACTTAGGAGGAAATGCGTCTCCTATGGGTAAAACTTAAACTTAGGAGGAAATGCGTCTCCTTTGGGTAAAACTAAACTTGAGGAAGTGCGTCTCCTATTGGTGAACTATTCTTAGGAAGTGCGTCTCCTACCGGTAAAACTTGTTCTTAGGAAGTGCGTCTCCTAATGGTAAAGCTGAACTTAGGAAGTGCGTCTCCTATTGGTAGAACTAAACTTAGGAAGTGCGTCTCCTATGGGTGAAATGAACTTAGGAAGTGCGTCTCCTATGGTGAAACTGGACTTTAGGAAGTGCGTCTCCTATGGTGGAACTGGCTTAGGAAGTGCGTCTCCTACTGGTGAAACTTTTTAGGAAGTGCGTCTCCTACTTGTGAAACTTTTTAGGAAGTGCGTCTCCTACTTGTGAAACTTAGGTTAGGAAGTGCGTCTCCTATTGGTACAATGGACTTAGGAAGTGCGTCTCCTATTGGTAAAACTGAACTTAGGAGGAAATGCATCTCCTACGTGGAATGTATGCCTCTGTTATCTGGGCGGGCTCCCAATTTCAATACTTAAAAGTAAAGACTGAATGTATTCCTCTGTTATTATGGGCGGGCTCCCAACTTCAACACTTAAAAGTAAAAAAAACTGAATGTATGCCTCTGTTATCTGGGCGGGCTCCCAATTTCAACACTTGAAAAGTAAAGACTGAATTTATTCCTCTGTTATCTGGGCGGGCTCCCAATTTCAACACTTAAAAGTAAAGACTGAACCCAACATATCCTATTTGAGGGCGGATGAACCCAACATATCCTATTTGAGGGCGGATGAACCCAACAGATCCTATTTGAGGGCGGATTAACCCAACAGATCCTATTTGAGGGCGGATTAACCAAACAGATCCTATTTGAGGGCGGATTAACCCAATTTCAACACTTAAAATAAAAGACTGAATGTATGCCAATTTCAACACTTAAAATAAAAGACTGAAACCAACATATCCTATTTGAGGGCGGATGAACCCAACATATCCTATTTGAGGGCGGATGAACCCAACAGATCCTATTTGAGGGCGGATTAACCCAACAGATCCTATTTGAGGGCGGATGAACCCAACAGATCCTATTTGAGGGCGGATTAACCCAACAGATCCTATTTGAGGGCGGATTAACCCAACAGATCCTATTTGAGGGCGGATGAACCCAACAGATCCTATTTGAGGGCGGATTAACCCAACAAATCCTATTTGAGGGCGGATGAACCCAACAGATCCTATTTGAGGGCGGATTAACCCAACAAATCCTATTTGAGGGCGGATGAACCCGACAGATCCTATTTGAGGGCGGATTAACCCGACAGATCCTATTTGAGGGTGGATTAACCCAACAGATCCTATTTGAGGGCGGATTAACCCAACAGATCCTATTTGAGGGCGGATTAACCCAACAGATCCTATTTGAGGGCGGATGAACCCGACAGATCCTATTTGAGGGCGGATGAACCCGACAGATCCTTAAGACTTGAAAATGTCTTACCTCGAATACTTGCTGGGGATTGGGATGAATTTTCCTTTTCTACCTTCCCCATTTTTATTATTATTCTTTTTTTTTTTTTTTTTTTATTCCTTTTTTGTTTTTGTTTTGTTTTTTGCATAGCTTCTCCCTTCAAAGAATACCTCCCTTGATTTACTTACCTGTTGGGGGGTAAAATGTTATCAGCTGGGGGTACCTGACTTCCAGAAAATTTTCCAAATGGAAGGAAAATTTTCTGCCCCAGTTTGATAATATCCCTTGTGGCATGCGTTTCTGCCTCAATGCCATTTCCCTTACCTGTTTCAAATCAAACAAAATTGTTAGTTTAAAACATGGTGGTTGGTTGTGATACTCCCAATGGGATGGCTTTTCCTTTTTTTCCTTCCTTGCTTTGCGTTGCACAACTTGTCGGGGATGATATTATGTGCTAGGGATAATCCCTTCCTGCTGGGGGATATCCCTCTTCTTTTGTGGCATAGCTTGGAAACTGGCATTTTCCCCGACCTTTTAGTCTAGCATTGATTTCGCCAAATCATGCTCACTGCTCTCCTTGCTTTGAGGTTTATAACCTTGGGTTTGGCAAGGATATCCCTCTTGACGCTTGTCAATCCTTTTGTCAATTCCCTTTGCTGGGGATATGTTTCTTGACACTGGCCTCGCGTTTGCTCCCTACTGACTATACCACTTGGATGTACTAGTCAGATCTCATTTTGGAAAGCTGATGGCCTATTTGAAGTCATTTCATACCTGTTCTGACCAGACATACTCTATTGGGGATTTTTCTATGAAAGGAAAAAGATGAAAGGGAACAGGATAAAAAGACAAAGGAAGAAACATGACTCTTTAACAAAAGAAACTATAAATAAAAACCCTATCAAATGCAGATACCGACTCTAATGGCCATGACATGCGTATGTGGCCTATCCTTTACCGCCAATCATCTTTCAAGATCCTCAATTGGCGATTCCCCATCTGATTCCCAATCTTATTCGACTTGCAGTGCCCGAAGGGTTTTCACTGTCAAGCCTCTCTCATTTTGGTTTTTTCTCAGCTTTCATCGCCTTATGGTGCCTGTGAAGGTTTTCACCGATAAGACTCTCTCATTTGTATCATTTTCCAGCTGGGGATTTGGAGTGTCGTCGGCACGACTCTTTCTGCTGGAGATTAGAGTCCCTTATGCTGTGGAATAGAATGTTATGTTCGCCGGTAAGACTCTTCATTTGTCTGACTTGGCATCTTTTGAAGGCTGGTCAGAAGGTCTTTCTTTGGACCGTAATGTGGGTTTTGGATAGGCTAGAAAGAAAAGGGTATAAAAAGGCTCAAAAATACATTAATTTTTTGGGTTATTAGTTACAACCTTCGGAATTAGATTTATTTACGACGACCGCAACCTCTGCCGTAGTTTCTTGCTTGGGGATATTTTTTGATTTTTTGATTTTTTTTTCATTTTTCAAAACTATGACCGAGCCGTGAAGCGCCTACGTATCCTCTTTGAGGAATCAGGTCAAACGTAGTTCCCAATTCCTCTTTTCATTTGATTTTTTTTCTCTTTGTTATCAATTTCTTTTCTTTTCTTTTTCTCTTTTTTTTCTCTCTTTTCGTTTTGTTGTTTTCTTTCTTTCTCTTTTTTTCTTCGTTGCTACTGATTCCGAACGAGGGGTATGAAAGAAAAATAAATAAGGCTCAAAGGGGGTAACGAAGGATAAAAGTGTTTGGGTAGCAGAACAAAATGCCTTCGTCATTCCAGTCTTCAAAACATGCCAAGTGCAAACAACACAATTAAACAATAGATTTATAGTCTTTTCCGATGGTGCCGGACTTGACAATTATATTTAACCTCTGTTTGTTCATTTGTCACTTCTAAGACACCGTTGGGCGCCACTCTCATTCTCATTATTGTGAACGACCCTCATGCCAATTTAGGCGAATCTTTCTTTAATGGATTTCTTTGCGTTTAACTTGCCCCAGTTCCACATGACTCGAGCTCTGTATGATCTCAACCGTTCTTATTTTCCTTTAACTATTCTGATCACCTCTCCAGGGTTTGGATTAACTTTTAAGATTAGACCCAAACTGGGTGCGCATGTTATGTCCCTAGAATCGGCATCGAACAAAAGATGGTAAAAGGACTAAACAAAAAGATGACTGGAAATAATAAAAGACCGGACTTGGTATTAGACTACCGGTGAAATGGTTTAAATAACAAAATAAACAAAACAATCCAGAACAAAATCCTAAAAACCAACTGGACAAGACATCATCCGACTCATCACCCTAATAATCCGAACAACAGAAATGACAACAAAATGAGCCACCACAAGCTTCTCTCTTGCTGACCCAGGAACAAAAACGTCCTCCCACTTTATCAGAATTGGCATTTTAGCCACTGAGCTTTGCATCAATATTGCCGAGACCATTACCAGCTTCAACCTCATCAACCTCCGTCGGAGAATTCTCGAGGAGGTTCGAGTGCCCCATGTCACTGTTATTAATTGCAACCCGCCCTTCTCGGATCATTTTCTCTACTTCCTTTCTCCAGCTATGACAGCTCTCAATGTTGTGCCCTATGACATTGGAGTGGTAGGAGCATCGTGCTGCCGGATCAAAGCTCCTTGCAAGCGGATTTATAGTACATGCGGGGAGTGGCTCAATCGAACCAGCATGCCTTAGCCTTTCAAACAGACTGGCATAAGATAACCCGATGGGGGCGAGAGCATTTCCTCGTTTCAGCAACCTCTTCATTCTTGCATGTTGACAGGGCCGGAAACCTGATCCAGGTGGCTTTTGGTAGGCTTGTGTAGGTGGGTAGGCATTTTGTGGAGCCGGGTGCCTGGAAAGTGAAGTATGGCGGGGAAAGAAGTGGTGTTGGGGAGCGGAGAAGCATTGGGGAGCGATGGAGCTACTCGGGTAGCTGGGAAGGCTGCCATAAGTGGGTTGGGATGGAGAGTATGGGGGATCTTCCATTATGGTGTTGGGTGCTTGGGAATTGACCGAGTTCAAGAGACTTGGCGGTGGAGGGGGTGGTGCTTTTCCTGTTATCCATGCCTGATACATGTCTGCCACATGCTGTCTCAGCATTTTCACTTCTTCTACCAACCCGTTGTTCAGTTCGACCAATTGTTGTCGGTCATCAGTACTGACCCACTCGGTTCTGCGGTTCTGAGCCATTGTCCTTTGATTTTGCTTTGCAAGGAGGAGTTACCACAACCAACCACTCTCTTTACATGGACACATCAAAGGGAAGTCATCACGTTAGTGTTAGGGCATTGGACAGACAATCATATATCAGAGATACAATGTACCTAAGCAGTTAGACAATTGTGCCCCCTAAAAATCTTCCACACTCTCTTTTATTTATTTATTATTATATATTTTTTTTATTTTTTTATTTTAGTGGTGGTCGAATCTTATGGAGATTGCCTACGTATCATGTCCCTGCATGAATCAGACCTTGCGTAGTTCGGACCAATAAAAATAAACAATAATGAACATTTTTTCTTTTCACTTTCATATTAAAACAAACTGGGTTTCAAAGGTTTAAAGATGACCTACAAACTTGAAAATCAAACAACCCACCTATTTTAATCAAAAGGTTTACAAACTTCAAAACAAATGGCCAACTTCCTTCTTCCATTTGCTAATTTTAACCAAATGGTTATTTTTGCGAATGTGGCCCCTTCCGAATTTCACATGAATTTTGAGGCCGGGGAGGATTATTTTGACACTTTACAAACTTGTCCATTCTTTTACGAAAATAACCTTTCGACAACTGAAAGATACTCTAAGGCTATTTCAGCAAGAACGGTTTAAGACGCGGCCGAAGCTGGCTCGGCTATTTTTTTTCATTTTTTTTTTGACTAAACATCCAAACGGCATTCACCCGACCGTTGACTCTTTGTTTTTTTAAATTATGATAAAACTTGGTGTTGCAAAACACGGCCCTTCAGCGTCTCGGGGGCGAAGCTTTTTTAAGGCTGTGTGGGCCAATTGGACCAAATCCAAAACATGACCTAAAAGGTGGCTGTTTACGCAAAGTCCGCCTTCCGGCGTCCCTTTCGGGAACATTCGGCTATGTCTTGATAAAACAGCGTCACCTGACTTCTTTATGATAAAAACTAAAATTTGACATGTATTTTTGTTATTATTATTATTATTTGTTTTTTTTTGGCTTTTTAGCAAAACGGTGGGGTTGGACCCGATGAGGGTTGCCTACGTATCTCACATCCGGTGAGAATCAAACCCGCGTAGTTCGGGCAAATAAGAATAAGTAGGCAAATAATAATAAGCAGATGAACTAACTCTTTTTTTGAATTTCCGTTTAAAAGAACTACTTTAAAAGAAGCAAGGAAATATTATTTTTTGATTGATTTTCTTTTTAGAAGAAAGACTAATATTTTTGGATTTTCGTTTTTTTTTTATTCTAAAGAAAAGAAGAAAATATTTTTGAATTTTGAATTTTCTAAAGAAGAATCAAAATATTTTCGGATTTTTATTTATCTATTTTATCTTTTTGAATTTTGAACTTTCTTTTGAATTTTTTTTTGGATTATATATATACTTATTTTTGGAACAAATAATAAAATCACATTCAACGCCGGACTCTTTTTATTTTTATTTCTGGCATTTTCATAGACAAGCGAAATAAAATAAAAATAAAACATTTTTTTTTAAAAAAAAAAACCAAACTCTTTTTCATTTTCATTTAATGGCAAAACAAACTATTTTCTTTAATATTTTTTAAAAAAACCAGACAGAACAATGATGACCTCTTTTTTTTTTTTTTTATTTTTCCTTTGCTTTCAATATAACAAACTAACAAGACATTTTTTATTTTCAAAATTTCGTCAGAGTTTCGACTCTACTAGGACTTCTATGCTGTTATTTTCTCCTTTTTTTTCACGATTTTCTTATATGTGGAAAATGATGACAACATACAAAATCCTTTTTTGAATTTTCATGCTTTGTTTTTATTTGTAATTTTATTTTTTATATTTATTATTTCTTTCAAAAATGTGGCATGGGAGACATAACGATTTCCAAGACTTCTTGGATTCCGCAAATGCTCCCCATGCGCTTTTCCCAACCTATGAAGCGTGGGGGACATATGGGAATTCCAAGACTTCTTGGATTCCACAAATGTTCCCCATGTGCTTTCCCAAAAAGCAAGCGTGGGGGACATAGGGAATTCCAAGGCTTCTTGGATTCCACAAATGTTCCCCATGCTTTGATTAATATAATAGCATGCTTAATAAAAAATCGTGCAACTTTCTTATTTAACGTGATCAGCATGATAAGAAGTGTCATTTGTCCGCAAATATCATTTGTCCGCCAAATGACTCATTCACCCTTGAATAAATATAACATGTAGCACATAGGATGCCAAAGATGGTCTATTATTTTCAGGTTGCTTGTCCTAGACGGACCCAACCCCTGTGTTGAGTCCCCTAAGTCAAATGCACATGATGCAAATAAACGTTCCTACTAGGGATCCGGCATGTGGCTTTGTTATACTAGGTTCAAAAACCTGGGTCAGTGTTCTAGACAGTGTACCCGAGCGGACAACTCGAGTTGAGGAGGGGCAACTTACCGGGAACCAAAAGGCCGTCCGGCTTCGTAACTTATCCGTCCTCTTTCTTATTTCGGGTATTGACACTAACAGAATAGGGAGTCTCGACCAGCGAGCTTCTCCCCGGAGGTAAGAAGAGAAGGGTTTCGGCACAGTTTATATACAGTCCAAATAATATCAAAGCGGTAAAAGCAGCATTTAGCACATTAGGCTCAAACATGTAAAAATCAGATAATAAATAAAGCCAAATAATAACAATTATTTTAAGCTCGAATTCTTAACCCTGAACCAGTGGTTCTGGGCACCAAATCCCCAGCAGAGTCGCCAGAGCTGTCACACCTCCTTTTTACGCGCCCGAGGGGCGCAGGGGAGTTTTTTCCAATTAAAGGACAATCGGAACGGGATTCGTTTAATTATTTCAGAGTCGCCACTTGGGAGATTTAGGGTGTCCCAAGTCACCAATTTTAATCCCGAATCGAGGAAAATAATGACTCTATATTACAGTCTGCGTACCAGAAATCTAGATAAGGAATTCTATTAACCCGGGAGAAGGTGTTAGGCATTCCCGAGTTCCGTGGTTCTAGCACGGTCGCTCAACTGTTATATTTGGCTTATTTATCTGATTTTTAATACAATATGAACTTATGTGCAAATTTTATCTTTTAACCGCTTTATTAATTATTATTATTAAGAAATGTGAACATCGCTTAAAACATATCTTTGGACTGTGTCACATGAAATGCACCCACAATCCGAAACATATTTTATTTGATGTTTTAGAATTTGGATTTGGGTCGCATGAAATGCACACCCGAGTTTAAGAAAATTAAATTATTAAAGACGCGCCTAAAGCAACTAGCGCATTATTATTTTTGCGGAGGCCGTGAAATTCGCTAAACAACCCTCCTGAATTCTAAGTAATTTAAACAAGTTTTTACTGAGGGCCCCACAATTTGTGTTTTTATTTGGCGAGGCTCATCTCATTCTTATTTTTTTTTAAAAAGAATTTGCAACGTCATGAAAATGCATCTCGGGCCACGCCACAATCAATGCGCCCGTGACTAGAGACATATTTCGACTCCGTTGAGATTTGGATTTGGGTCACATAAATGTGCACCCGAGTTTAGGGAGATAGCATTATTAAAGGCGCGCCTAAAGCAACTAGCGCATTATTATTTTGGGCTAGGGCCGTGAAATTTGTTAAACGGCCCGTCCCGGAATCTAAGTATTTAATACATATATTTTGTGGGCCCCGCGGCTTGTGCATTTTTATTTGGCGAGGCTCGTCTCATTTTTATTTTAAAAGGGTAAGCTTAAAGTAACTACGTTTTACTTTATTTATTTAAAGAGTTAATTCAAGGTTATTAAAGTATAACGCAAGCCACGCTACATGAAATGCACACCCGAATTTGGGAGTTAGATATCATGACTATGCCACGGTAACCATACCCATAATCACGATAATGTACTATTTATTAATTGTTCCTAAAGCAAACTACAATGTCATGATTCTGTTATCCTAAAATTTGAGATTTGCACGACCATGAACAATTAAGCAAATAACTATGTAATAGCCTCAAAATCGAAGTCTGAGTATCCAGAATTAAAGGGCTAATTCATGCCATCATTGACCTTACAAAAAAAAATAAGAAAAAAGACTTAATAACTGGCAGAAGTTGCTTCTTTAAAATTCAACATTAAGTAGTGTTTGTAGAAATTAGGAACAGCAAGGAAGTGCAAACCAAATACAAAAATGCAGTTCGATGAAGCTCGCAAAGAGAGCATACTAGAACGGCTCATCAATAGCATAACATCAGCCTTATATTACCATAGCTAAACTCAACTTGCTATGTCATTAATCTATTTTTCATCATCCATTTAAAACTTAACAGGCTAACATTTCCCAAACCAAAGTTGCAGTAATTTAAAGTCATCAAGTACACAAGTAAACTAAACTCACACATACAGACACAAAGTGAACAACTTAAATAATATCATGATATTCAATTAATCATTTGTAACAATTACGTTGTCTAAACTGAACTACATACCTCAACAGCAAGAATCAAACTCAGCAAGTCCAAATAAAAGTTAAGAACAGCCGCAAATTCGGTTACGAATGAAGCGAAATAGCAACAAACGAACAACGATCCGATCGAGACCCGCGTCGGCACCGGAAACCTTGAACCCAACTCAAAAAAAATCGACTGAACTTGGGTGTTCTTACACAGTTAAAATGAACCTCTGTTCATCGGCAAACATGGTGCGACGACTACTATTTTTGGGGTGGTTTGGTGTTGCGTTTCGGCTGGTTTTTGGTTGACGTTTCAGCTGGTTTCGGAACTGTTTTTGCTGGTGGTTTGAGGTTGTATCAAGTGTGTTTGGAGGTGGGGAACACGATGGGGGAGCTAGGAGGAGGAGGAATGATGATGGTTATGAGTGACGGACTGGCGGAGCTGGACGAGGTGGAGGGAGCTGGTAGCGGCGGCAATGGCGGTAATGGAGGTTGCTAGTGGCGGGCTGCTTGGACAGAAAAGATGGATCAGTGGTGGTGGGTCGTTGATGCTGCAGCTGTTCCGACGAGGAAGCAACAGCAGCTGCTGCGTGATAGCAGCGGACGTGGGGGTCGTTTGACTTGAAGAAATCGGAAATGGTGGTTTCGGCGATGGTTATGGTCGTTTGAGCAGTTGACGGAGGTGGAGGGAGACGATGGTGGTACGTGGGGGTTGTGACTGGTTCAGCTGACGACGCAATAGGGTTTTGGGTCGTTGGTTGGACAGGGACGACGAGGGAGTCGGGGTGCTGCTGGGGTTCGGACGTGGGTTATGGACGGAGGGAAGCTTTTTTTTTAGGGTTTCTGCTTCTTCTCCTAAAGAAGAAGAAGCGTGAACAGTATATTTTTTCCAAAAATTCCCCCCAGTCCCTTTGTTCGTTCCCTTTTTTCTTTTGTCTTCTTCTTTTTAAGAAGAAGATACGCAGTCCCCCTTTTTCCAAATTTTTTTTTTTTTTTTTAAAAGTCCCCATGCCTTTGTCTTTCATCCGTGCATTTAGCATGCTTTGCCCATGAAAATGAGCCCACGCGTGGTGGGGTTCAAGGCATATGTCCCCCACGCGTGGTGGGGTTCCCCACGTGTCCTGGACACGGTTTATTATGGGCTAGGTCCGAAAATTAGGCCTAAAACCGGATAGTTTAAACCCGAATATTATTCTTTGGCCCGGACCCGAGAAATAGGAACACGTTGCTTAACTAGTCCTATGTAAGCAAAATAACTACCAAAAATAAGACTAGTACTTAAACAAAACTATATCTTTTTTAAATATTTTCCAAGGTTTAAAATAGCTACAAAATATTAATAAAACTATTTTTTTTGTAATTTTCGTTTTAAAATATTAAGATAAAATATGAGGTAATATTTTTGTATTTTTTCAAAGTTAAAAATGCCTATAAAACTTTAATAGAATTATTATTTTTGTATTTTTCGAATTTTATATAAAGTACCAAAATAAAGTACAATTTGTTTTTGTATTTTTTCAAGTTTATGAGAAATACATAAACTAAAATTTATATATATATTTTGTGATTTTTCTTTTTGCAACAAAATAAGGTAAAATAGTTAAAATAGCTATACTAGACCCAATTTCACATATTCACGCTAAAAATGTGAAAATTCTCGGGGAGGGTCAAAAATCACGTGCTTACACTCATTAGCTATGCTGAATTCACATATACAACCATCCTAATCAGTGTTGAAGTAGTTTAAATTGGAAATGTACAATAGTTGCCAAACGTGTAATTTCTTGCTCAAATTATAACTCTCAAAAATCAAGTGCTTAAGACCAAATCCTAAGAGGACCTAAAGCAATGGAATCATGCTAGGCACCGACCCCAGAACTGAAAATCAACACTGACCTAAGCAAACTTAAGCCAAACCAACAAAAGGTTCCACACCTGACTTGGGCATGTACTACAGAACATTCAAGCATTTTAAATATTCAATCACGAAGACCCTTAACCCAAACCACAAACCAACATAATAGGCTAAGATCCTAAACCATAACTTGAAGATGAAATACAAAATCAGCAATATGAATGAGTGGCAACACATAAAAAGAAAGCTAAATTTAATATAGAGACTAGATGAACTTTAAAGAACATATGAATAAAGTTCAGCAAAACAGCATTTATCACTATATCTCTACATTTGACTACATGTCTCAAACTTGCACTTCACATATCATTCAATGGTCCAAGAAATACCTGAATATTGAAACAAAACAAAGAGGAGATGAGTAGTTCAGCAATGAGCAAATCAACAACTCAAGAGAGAATAACATTCAGCTTCTTCAAACTCTTCTTAACCCCAGAGAAACCAGAAATCCCTCGAATAACTCTGAAGTTCTTACTAACCCAGAAAACCAAAGCACAATTCCAACCAATTTTTTCCAAAATAATGCAGGAACTTTTTTAGTATTTTTCAGGGTTTAGAAAATCTGTTTGTGTATTTCAGAACTTTGATGTAGGGAAATATGCTTAAAATTTTGTCTAGAGTGAAGGAAGGGCACCCTTTTTATAGGCCTCTAAGACCATGTGCTTTAAAACATATTTGGAAATTATTCCCAGCCTGCAAAAGGCATCTTTTTAACCACCCGAACAGCTGGTTGTCCCTTATTGGCCCAACATTTTGTGCTAACCAAATAGGGACATCTGCCCCCTCATCTAGAAGCTTCCAAATAAGAAAATTATCTGAAAATCACTGTTTTATTTCCCAGATTAACCCCTAAGTCTTCAGTTGTGCAATTAAGCCCTAAGGTTCTGTTACAACCTCTTTAACCCCTCACATTCTTGTTAACACACTCTTTAACCCCTCTCTTTTACTTTGTTTCATCACTTTGCCCTTGTAATTCTAACTTGCCCAATTGGAAACAGAAAAGGAGGTCTGAACTAACAAATTATTTCCAACGTCCCTTAATGCCCAAACAAAACTGGGCATCCCAAAGCACTAAACAAACAAAGCAAAACCTATTACTATTTAAAGAAAATTTGTAAGTGAATTAAGGTAAAAGACCCTATTAACTAACATGCGATTAATAGGAATCAGATTCAAATTTTAAAAGAAGCTAATGACTAATTAATTAACTACTAAATTAGCCATGGATTACTAATTAATATGAACGCGCAAAACATGACTAGGAGATCAAATGAATGGCCAAAAAAACAAGTAATCTAGCAAACTAAAAAAACATGAGTTACTGACTCAAGATAAGAGAACAGTGTTGAAAACCTTACCGTTTACAGGTGAGAAAAAACGCGATACATCCTACGATGCTCTAATCCACGCCGACTGACCACCCAAGGGTCTTTTCCTCCAAGGAATCCGGCCTTGCATTGAGTTTTGACCAGATATTTTGGAATAAAAGACTCATGAGAGTCCAAATATATAAGAAAGCAACGTAGACGAACCCTTCAAACTCGAATGCTAAGGAAATAGCGAACCCAACGGCTCCGAACAAACTGAACCCTTCTTAGATCTAAAAATTAGGGCTTTCTGGTGTGTTTTGGAAAGAACTAGGCCGAGATATGAGATGAGGAGAAAGAGACGGTTATGGGGTGTGATTTTTGGTAGGTTTAGAAGAGGCTCAGTGGTGGCCGCCGGTGAAGGGTGAGAGGGCGGCTAGGGTTTGATGGCTTGGGGACGAGGGAGATGAGGAAGGGGTCTTTAGGGTTTGAGCGAGGCTTAGACACTTATATAGTTGGGGAGTGATGAGTTCCGGGTCGTTGGATTAGATTGGATGAAAGGATGAGATTAGGCGTGACAAAACGACGCCATTTTGGGATTTAA
Source organism: Nicotiana sylvestris (assembly GCF_000393655.2). Taxonomy (NCBI): domain Eukaryota; kingdom Viridiplantae; phylum Streptophyta; class Magnoliopsida; order Solanales; family Solanaceae; genus Nicotiana; species Nicotiana sylvestris. Next base: position 77,214,382 of record NC_091065.1, on the reverse strand, counting down.
GTGGGAGCTGGACTGGGTAAAGGGAGTGGGATGGAGCTGATCTGGGCAAACTTGTTTGGGCTTCAGCTTAGTTGGCCCAAATTGGATTTAAAACCAAGCTTTTCAATTCCCTTTTCTTTTTGTTTTTTTTCCTTTAATTCTCTTTTTCAATTGTTTTTCTTTTCCTTTTCTTTAATTAATAAAATTCTAAACTAAATTCCTAAATTATCTAAATTGTAAAGTTGCACTAATTATCTATCTATCAATTTAAACGATTACTTGATCCTAAACTAAAAAAGAAAATTCACTAATTTAAGAATTAAAAACAATAAATGTAAAAATTAGCAAATTTTTTGTGATTTTCATTTTAGTAAAGTAATTATTTGACTAATTAATCCTAAAAATATGGAAACTAAATCTAAATGCAATGCACGGTATTTTTGTATTTTTATGATTTTAATAAAAGTAAACATGCCCAAAAATGCAAATAATTAACACAAAATCCTACAAAATTGCAAATAATTGGGAACTTTTTTTCTTTAATTTGTAAGAGTATTTCACATAGGTAAATAAATCACGTGCTCACAGTATGTCCTCAAATGTACCTTTGGGTCACCCATTCCGTCAAACATCTCGAACTTAGGAGGTTTGTAACCCTCCAGCAGTTCCACGTTTGGCTGAATGCATAGATCCTCATAATTCAGACCTTCAATTCCTTTGCCTCCTTCAACACCCTAGACTCGGCTCGTGAGCTTCTTGAGCTTTTCGGCCATGTTCTTAATGAGCAGGTCCTTCTCAGTAAATTCTGGAGCGTATGAGGTTGGTTGAGTAGAGTGAGGTAAGGTTTCCACGTATATGAAATTGTTTTGGTGGGTGCCAAGGGTTGGAGTGTAGTGGTGATCGTTAGTTGAGTTTTGCGGATCAAGGATAGGTTGCGGGATATTCTGAGGAGTATGGTAAGTGGTTTGTGGATATTGAGTAGGAAGTTATTGGTGCTGAGGAGGAGTGGGTATTGGTTGAGGATTAGAATTTTGGGGAGGAGTTGCGTATTGATGGGCTGTGGGAGGATTTTGTGGATCTTAGTTTGGTATATTTTGAGGAGGTGCTGGATTTCAAGATTTTTGTTGATTAACACCGGGGACGTTTATGGTGAGGGAGAGGTTTGCCAACTTGCGGACCTGCTCAAATTCTCCTTGCAACTCCAGTATTTTCTGTTCCAATCGTAGAACCAAATCATTCTGGGCCGGAGTACTCCTACAGTCTGAAGTTTCAACATTCTCAGCATGTACAACGTTTTCTTTCCGGGTGTAGACATGTGATTTTTGACCCTCCCCAAGATTTTTCTTATTTTAGCACATAAATATTTAATTTAGGCATAATATAGCTATTTCAACTAATTTTTACTCTTTTACTTTATTTTATTACAAGAAAAAAAAATTACAAAAAAATAGTTTCATTAATATTTTGTAGTCATTTTAATCTTGAAAGAAATACCAAAAATAGTTTGTTTTAACGGTCAGTCTTATTTTAACAGTTATTTTATTTAAGTAAAATTAATTAATAAATAAGGTAGGATTTTAGTCTTGTTCACCGAGAAAGAATAAAACTTGGGCTCGAGCAACCCATTTTTAGACCTAATTTTGGACCTAGCCCATAATTCCCAAGCCCATAATTCCTAGGCCCATATCCCTAACCTAATCCCTACCCCTATATAATAAGTACCTAATGCCTAAATAGGGACACACGAAAAAACACACAGGATCTGTCGTTTGTCTTCTTCCAAAATCAAAGAAAAGCAAAAATGAAGAAACAATCTTCAAAAAAGAGAAATTCTGAGTGCTGCTAACACCCAAGAACCTTTCCCCCTTTTACATTCTAGCTTCCTTTTTCTTGATTTCTCGATTGAAAACAAGACAAACACAAATACAAAGGAGAAGAAGGAGACGAGCAACAACCATTTTCCGACCCCCCCCCCAGATTTTGATCAATTGTCTTTCTCTCAAAAATTAAAGAGCTACACACTCACAATAGGAAAAAGAAGTTTCCAGCAACCCCGAAAATTTGGTTAAAAAAAACATAGTCCAAAAGATCTCCAAAGCCATAAAAACCAGCTGAAATCGTGTTAAAAATGTTGCTTCGCCGCACCTTGAAACAGTCTAAATCTTCAGCTAAAAATGCAGCAACATAGCATAGTAAAACACCCATAAATATCTCTGTCTTTAGTCGCTGCTAGCTTTCTCGCGGGTCGAGGTTCGGCGAGTATCGTTGGAGGTTGCCGGTATCGGTTGCAGTCCTTGTCCGTTCTTATACAATCTTTTTGCTGTAAGTTTATTCAAAGTGTTGAACTTTTCACTTCCCTTTTAATTTGAGTACTCTACTTATGAGAATTTAATTTGTTCCATATCTACACTATTTGGTTAAATTCCTCTTTCATTCAATTGTGACAAGTGAGTAGAAATGACTAATTGTTCCATTTTGTCCATTGAAAAGTTAAGAAGAAGCCATTTCCTTGATCTGTTAAATTCCTCTGATTTTGTTTCTACTTTTGGGCAGTGATCTTGCATCTCTTTGTTTTTGATTTTGGATATTTCATGCTGCAAGTCGTGGAATGTTGTCTTGAATTTCTAAATTTGATGGAAAGTTGAACTGAATCTTAGCCAAAAATTCGTAAATAAGTTAAACTTCACAATGAGGTTTATTTTTCTCCATTATTCTATTTATTTGCTTAATGTTTTTCTTATGAAGTTCGTTGATATGTTGGAGTGACCATGGGTACGGATCTCGTGGCATGGTTACGATACATGAATCTTAATTCGGGGGTGCATTTCATTTAACCCGATTTTAACAACTTTGAATAATAAATCCCTTTGAAATAATTTGAGGCGTGCCATGCCAAATAAAATCTCAAAACTCATGGCCCTCATTTAATTAATTTTAACCCTTTAGAAATCGAGGTGTGCTATTAGTTGAACTTTCCATGGCCCTCGCAAACTTGAAAGTGTGTAGTTGCTTTAGGCGCGCAATTTAAATTAATTTCCTTAAACTCGGGTGTGCATTTCATGTGACCCAACTCCAATTCTCAACAACGTTAAATAAAATGTATCGAGGACCACGGGTGCATTTCATGCGGTGTCGTTCAAGGCGTGTTTTAAATAACGTTGAATCTTCCTAAAATTAATTAAAAGCGGCTAATAAGTTAAAATGTACCATAGGTTAAAACATGTAATAAAATCATATAATAGGCCAATTATAATAGTTTAAAGCGACCGTTCTAGAACCATGGAATCCAGGGGTGCCTAACACCTTCCCTCGGGTTAACAGAATTCCTTATTCAGAATTTTTGGTTCGCAGACTTCAAAATAAAAGTCGAATTTCCTCGATTTGGGATTTTAAAATAAACCGGTGACTTGGGACACCAAATAAACTTTCCCAAGTGGCGACTCTGATAAATTAAAGTAAATAATCCCATTTCGATTAATGTCACTTTAATTGGAAAAATTCCCCTTATATACTCTTGGGTGTGTAAAAAGGAGGTGTGACAGTTCTGGCGACTCTGCTGGGGATAAGAACCCGGAACTTTTGGTTCAGGGTTCAAGAATTCGAGCTTAGAATAATTGTTATAATTGGCTTTATTTATTATATGATTTTATTACATGTTTGAGCCTAATGTGATAAATTCCGCTTTTTACCGATTTGATATTATTTGAACTGTATATAAACTGTTACGAAACCCTTCTCTTCTCATCTTCGGGGATGTGCACGCTGGCGTGACTCCTCCTTCTATTAGTGTCATACCTTAAAATAAGAAAGAGGCTCGGACAAGTTACAAAGCCGGATGGCCTTTTGGTTCCCGGTACGTAACCCCCTCCTCGGCTTGAGTTGTCCGCTCGGGTACACAAGTCTAGAACAATATACCCATGTTTTTAGCTTAGAATAACTCATCCTCATGCCGGATCCCTAGTAGGAACGTTTGTTTGTATCATGTGCATTTGAATTTGGGGACTCAACATAGGGGTTGGGTCCGTCTAGGACAGGTGCACCCAAAATAAAAGACTATCCTGATACATCTTACGTACTACTTGCGCATCTGTCTATTTCAGCTTGCATGCTGACTGGCTTCTAGAATAGGGAAACAAAATGAAACAAATAAAAATCAAAAAAACAAAGAGAAAAGAAAAGAGATTGCGAGGTAGATATTTGAATTACCCTAAAATTCTGTTGAAATTTTGAAGAAAAAAAAGAAATGTCATTTCAAAATAAGTCATATTTTCTTTTGTTCCGTCAAAACTGGGCGAACTACGCGGGTCTGATTCTCACCGGATGTGAGATACGTAGGCAAACCTTATCGGTTCCGGCCCATAATTTTCAAAAAATCCAAAAATATTTTCCTTTACTTCCTCTAGAAAAGTCTTTTTTGAGACCCCAATTTTCAAAAAATCAAAAAATATTTTCCATTACTTGCTTCTTTAGAAAGTCTTTCTTTTAGACCCTAATTATTTTTTTTTAAAAAAAATATACAAAAATATTTTCTTTTAATTTCTTCCAAAAATCCAAAAATATTTTCATTCTTCTTTCAAAATTGAAAAGAAAATTCAAAATTCAAAAATATTTTCTTTTTTAGAAGCATTTCTTTCATAAATGCAAAATAAAATTCCAAAAATATTCTTCTTCTTTAGAAGTTTTTCTTTCGAAATTCCAGAAAAAAAAAATTCAAAAAAAAAATCTTTCTTCTTTAGAAATCTTTCTTTGCAAAAATGCTTAAGAAAAATCAAAATCCAAAAATATTCCCTTTCTTCTTTGTAAGTCTTTCTTTCGAAAAAATAAAATAAAAAATTCAAAAAAAAAGTTAGTTTATTTACTTTATTCATGATCTTCATGAACTACGCAAGATATGATTCATGTTCTCACATGATACGTAGGCAACCCACATCAGGTTCGATCATCATTAAAAAGAAATGAAAAAAAATGAAGAAATGAAAAATATTGATAATAATAAGGATCGACTGAGTCCATTCTAACATGTTTTGTTTTGAATTGTGAAGAAAGTTGAGGTGGTCGGTTTGTGGTAAGCTGGAAACACAAGATTCAAGGAAAAATGATAACTGACGTCGAAGTATTTACAAGTGCTTAAGAGACTCAGGGTCAGAGGGTTCAACAAGAGTCTATTGTGTTTGAGAAAAATAGAATACTGAAACAGCAAATGACCGAAATGTGTCAAGCATGGGCCAGTGGTCAAGGACAACCTCGTCATGAGTCACAATTTGCTACACAGCAAGAGCAGTACCACTCTCCTGAGTACCACTCATACTCGTTTGATCTTCCGCAAACATTGAGAAGCCTGCCCGAAAGATGGTACAGGAAGAAATGACTCAAAGAGTGAAAAGCTTAGAACAACGGTTGAAAAACATGCAAGGGTTGGCAGATCAAAAGAGTTGCCTTCAAAGATCTATGTATGTTCCCCGATGTCCACTTGCCGACTGGTTTCAAGACTCCAAAATTTGAAAAGTATGATGGACATGGAGATCCCATAGCCCACCTGAAAAGGTATTGCAATCAACTGAGAAGTGCGGGAAGAAATGAAGAATTGTTGATAGCTTATTTTGGGGAAAGCCTTATGGGAGTAGCCTCCGAATGGTTTATGGATCAAGACACGTCTCGCTGGTATGTCTAGGATGACATGGCACAGGCCTTTGTCAAACAGTTCCAATACAACATTGACATTGTCCCAGACCGCAATTCCCTTTCAAACTTGAAGAAGAAACCAACTGAAAGTTTCAGGGAATATGCCATTAAATGGAGAGAGCAAGCAGCCAGAGTTAAGCCACCCATGGATGATCACGAGTTAATCACTGTCTTCCTTTAGGCTAAAGAGCCAGATTATTTTCAAAACATATTGTCCGCAGTGGGTAAATCCTTCTCGGAAGTAATCAAAATGGGGGAAATTATTGAGAATGGTCTTAAGACAGGCAAAATTATAAGTCAAGCAATTCTCAAAGGCGCAACTCATGCTTTCCCAATTGAATTAGATAATTTTAGTGACACGAATGAGAAGCACGAAGAAATCATGATGACATCAGGGTCGAGAAGAGGTCCTAGGAGAGCATCCCGAAGGTATGAGCAACCTCATTAGGTTTCCCATGATTCCCCTGAATACTATTATCAATTTCAGAACCCTCAATACTCTGTTGTTGCACCTCAGTATGTTGCCCGGCCACCAAGACACCCTAGAAGGCGAGTACCAGCACCGCAAAATCTCCACCAACCTCCACAAAATTTTTAAATGCCCTATAACCCACATCCAAGTCAGGGGTATAGAAGGGAACAAAGGCTGAAAGATAATTTTACACCAATAGGAGAGTCCTATGCAAGCTTGTTTGAGAAATTAAAGCAGTATGACATGATTGCACCTATTCCTCCAAATCATGTGGACCCCCGTGCAAGAAGCTTTGACCCTTCTAAAAGGTGTGAATACCATTCCAATGTCTAGGGGCACAATGTTGAAAGTGTCGGGATTTGAAAAGAGAAATAGAAAGGATGATCTAAGAAAACCTGATTGTGATCCAAGACAGTGGCACCCAGAATATCGTGCAGAATCCTTTACCTGCACATCATGATGCACACTTTGTGGGGATGATGCCTGGTGACATGGAGTATGAGAATCCTATCGGGAACTTGCTAACTGAAGTTAATGATGTTGAAATTGCAGAAGGCTCTGTTGATTCTGATGAGCAAATTTGTGCCTAAATGTCAAGCCTAGCAATTGAAAAGTCATTCCCTCCTCACTAGGAAGGAATCTTGGTAGCTTGTTTTGATGTTTTTTCTATTATCTGGGTTATTTCAAGGTTGTGATCCATATTTTATTTGTTTTATTGAGTCAAACCCTTTTATCCCTCCATTCTATTTGTGTGAGTCTTGTCTATCTGTTCTGTTGCAATTTTCATTATTCGGGTTATTTTAGGGTTGTAACTCGTATTTTGGGTTGCTTGTTTAGTTGTAAAACCCTTTCATCCTTTACTCAATAAAATACAATTTGTCCTTTTGTGTCATTCTGTTCCTAGTTCTTTTGTTGCTAGTTCTAATGACATGACATGCATGCGGAAATTTTGGCCAGATCTTAGAAACTGATTTAATCTGGAATTGAATAACTAAAAAAAATTAAAAAATACATTTGAGGATGAATAAAGAGTTGGAATAATTTGGAACTAAGGTCGAGTAAAATTCACTTTCAAATCATTATGAAGATCGGCCTTGAGGATGTCTAATCAATTGAAGTTTGTTGGAAAGTTTGTCACGAAGGGATAAAAAAATATCTTGTGACCACGGCACACCAAGAAGACAAACATGTTCGTCAATGTTGTGATCGTAAAAAGATACCATGCTTGACGTTCTCGAGGTTGGAAGGCCCTTTTTCTGCTACCCAAACATTTTATATCATTCGCTACCCCTTTTGAGCTTGTGTTATTTTCTTTGACTACCCTTTTTTGGAATCAAGTTTAGAGTCAAAAAAAAAAGAAAAAAAAAATCCATGTCCCAAGAGTACAAACTGGGGCAATTCTTAGAAAGTTCAAAAAAAAAAAGAAAAAAGATTTGTCAAAGGTCTATGCCCTAAAAAATAGGAGCTGGGGCAACTTGTTTTTAAAATAAAAGAAAAAAAAAGAAAAGAAAAAAACAACAGAAAGAAAAATGAAAAATATTAGTTAGGTCAGATGTTTGAACTACGTTCGACCTGATTCCTTAAAAAAGGATACGTAGGCAGCCTCACGGTTCGGTCCAACCAAATAAGAATTTAAAAGAAAATAAATCCCTAATAGCTGAAACTGGGGCAAAGATTTTATTTCATTTTTAAAAGAGTCAATTCCAAAAGTTGTAAGTATACAACCCCGTCATCTTTAGTCTGTTTTGAGCCTCATGTCGGCCTTTCGTTCAACCCTATCCAAAAACCTTCCAAATAAAGACCTCCCGATATGCCTTCAAGAATGACAAAAAAAGCATGCAATGAGCAACGATTGTCACACGACATATAAAACTGTCAAGTTACTCACAAAAAGTAAGAAAAAGAAAAAGAAAAGAAAAAGAAAAATGAGAGAGTCTTACTAGTAAAAACCCTCACGGGCACAGTAAGGCGACGGTAAGTAGAGATGAATAAATGAGAGAGACTTGTTGGTGAAAATTCCTCGGGGCACCATTAGTCAAAAGTGAGTCGTGAAGCTGATGCAAAGGATTGGCACGGATAGGCCCGACTTCAAAGATCATAAGAATGGTAAAAGGGAAGATTGGATTAGTGTGATAGATCAGGCCGTTGAGTCCAAAATGCATGTCATAATCATTAAGGCTAATTATTGAAAAAAAAGAAAAAAAATCTTCCTTTTGTCCTTCCGACAGTGGCCTTTCTTGTTAATACTTGTTTCTTTGCACCATTGTGTCCTCCACTCTGAGTCAGTCCGTGTCAAAATAAGTAAGAAAAGATTTCAAAATCTGCTATCAGTTTTTCAGTTGCACAAAGTAAATTTGGTCAGCACACTCAGTTGTTACAGTCAACATGCCTTGAGGATTCCTGCAAAAGCTCCCCCCAAAAGACTCTTATCAGCCTGCTTGGCGCAAACAAAGATAACTGGTGATTCTCTCTAACAGACAAGTTGCTCAAAAAGCAGGAAGTCATTCAAGATATCAGAAATGTCACCTAAGCAAAGATATCCAGTTGGGAAAAGGCTGATTGAGCCACAAATACAAATGGTACTGGGTGTAAAACAATCAGGGTTAATGCAGAGCAAAAGTCTCTTGAGACCGACTCGAGCCGATTGAGCAAAAGCCAAGTTGCCCAAGACTCAAGGCCACAAACCGACCACCACTTTTAAAACTGACAAAATTTTCTTTGTTTGAACAGAAACAAAGTAGTGCAAGGAAAGTGGTTTCAAAAAAAAAAGAAAAAAAAAGAAAAAAATAAAAAAAGGGAAAAAGAAGAGAAGAGAAGAGCCGACAAAGGGAAGTTTCTCAAATCTTTGCCTTTATTTGTCTTGCTAATGTGCATAAAATGTTGCCATTGCACACACATTTTTCCTCCTAGGATTAAAAGCCCTAGTCTGATGGATTTTCTCCCAATAAAAAATCTTAGTCTGATGAATTTTTCTCGTAAGATAAGAAACCTAGTCTGATGAATCTTCTCCTAGGATCAAAATCTTAGTCTGATAAATCTTTCTCCTAAGATAACAAAAACGGACCTAGTCTGATGAATTTTCTCCTAAGATAAAAATCTTAGTCTGATGAATCTTTCTCCTAAGATAAGAAAACCTAGTCTGATGGACTTTCTCCTAGGATAGAAATCTTAGTCTGACGAATCTTTCTCCTAAGATAGAAAACCTAGTCTGATGAATTTTCTCCTAGGATAGAAATCTTAGTCTGACGAATCATTCTCCTAAGATAGAAGACCTAGTCTGATGAATTTTCTCCTAGGATAAACGTCTTAGTCAGATGAATCTTTCTCCTATGATACCAAACTAAGATAGAAAACCTAGTCTGATGAATTTTCTCCTAGGATAGAAATCTTAGTCTGATGAATCTTTCTCCTAAGATAGAAAACCTAGTCCGATGAATTTTCTCCTAGGATAATCTTTTAGAAAAAAGGGAAGTCTGAATTTGAAAAAAAAAAGAGGGGTCAATTTTAGTTTACTTAAGTTATCAATGTTTAGTTTTCTTGAAATCAAGGGTCCCGCATGGAGAATGGGGTCAGTCTTTACTTTAGTCAAGCTTAGTTTATAGTTTTCTGCAAGCTCAATCACTTTTAGGAGACGTACATCCTAGTCGAGTCATTAATTTTACTTTCATCATTGCATCAATAGCATAAGTGGTTTACAGTTTTGCTAAAACTCACAAATCTTCCGAGTGAAAACTGGGGCAGGAAATTTGTTTGTTTTGTTGTTTTGATCGCAGGCACCCACCTGGAGAACAAGGGAATACAGTTCACGTTTTGGCAATCGGGCGCCCACCTGAAGAACACGGGAATAATATTTAAGTTTTGTCAATCAGGTGCCCACCTAGAGAACAAGAGAATACATTTCAAGTTTTGGCAATCAGGCGCCCACCTAAGAACAAGGGAAGACAACTCAAGTTTCAAGGAAAAGTAGTTTCGAAGGAAGACAACTCAAGTTTCAAGGGAAAGCAGTTTCGAAGGAAGACAGTTCAAGTTTCAAGGGAAAGTGGTTCAAGGTGCAAGTGAAAACAGTATCAAGTAACAAGAGAAGACGGTTCAAGTTCAGCAATCAGGCGCCCACCTGATAAAAAAAGGGAATTCAATTCAGAATGCAATTCAGGTCAGCAACAAAAGAAGCTCGCGTCAAGAATGCGAGTCAACAGTCCGAGATGATCAACAGAAGTTAGTCACAATCCAGAAGAAAAGAAAAAAAAGAAAAGCAAGAAGTGAATCCAAATGCAGAAGCGGAGAAAGATGTAGGCTGCTTAAGATATGATTGAAGTCACAAGCTTTGCATGTCCCGCCTTGATCTGAGAAGTTGAAAAAGAAAAGAACCAGCACATGCAGCTAACAAGCATCAACATTCATATCAGGGTCCGAACGAAGAACCAACCAAGACTCAAGATCAAGCTTCAGAAGACTCATAGATAGGAGTCTTATAACTCATAGCTGATAGGCTTAGTAAGTTTTTTTATTTTTGATTCTGATGTAATAATGGGACCGCAAACCGGAACCTCGACGGCACCTCACTCGGCTCTCAACCTCGGTACTCCATCACCTCACTCATTCCTGAACTACAAGTGGCTTGATTCCTTTATAGCCAAGGATATGTAGGCAGCTCAGATACCAAGGCTCGGTCACATTCTCATTTCTTTTAGTTTTAGTCTCCTTAAATAAGGGTCGGGCCAAAAAACCTGTCTAGTCATTCTTTGTCTGAAAACTCTTCGCGTTTTCAGTCAAAGAGGGGCAGCTGTAGACATGTAATTTTTGACCCTCCCCAAGATTTTTCATATTTTAAACGTAAATATTTAATTTAGGCATAATATAGCTGTTTCAACTAAGTTTTACTCATTTATTTTATTTTATTACAAGAAAACAAAAATTACAAAAAAATAGTTTCATTAATATTTTGTAGTCATTTTAATCTTAAAAAAATTACCAAAAATAGTTTTGTTTTAACGGTCAGTCTTATTTTAATAGTTATTTTATTTAAGTAAAATTAATTAATAAATAAGGTAGGATTTTAGTCTTGTTCACCGAGAAAGAATTAAACTTGGGCTCGAGCAACCCATTTTTAGACCTAATTTTGGACCTAGCCCATAATTCCCAAGCCCATAATTCCTAGGCCCATATCCCTAACCTAATACCTACCCCTATATAATAAGTACCTAATGCTTAAATAGGGACACACGAAAAAACACACAGGATCCGCCGTTTGTCTTCTTCCAAAATAAAAGAAAACCAAAAATGAAGAAGCAATCTTTCAAAAAGAGAAAATCTGAGCGCTGCTAACACCCAAGAACCTTTCCCCCTTTTACATTCTAGCTTCTTTTTTCTTGATTTCTCGATTGAAAACAAGACACACACAAATACAAAAGAGAATAAGGAGACGAGCAACAACCATTTTCCGATCCCCCCTCAGATTTCGATCAATTGTCTTTCTCTCAAAAATTAAAGAGCTACACACTCACAATAGAAAAAAGAATTTTCCAGCAACCCAAAAATCTGGTAAAAAAAACAATCCAAAAGAGCTCCAAAGCCATAAAAACCAGCTGCAAGTCGTGGAATGTTGTCTTGAATTTCTGAATTTGATGGAAAGTTGAACTGAATCTTAGCCAAAAATTCGTAAATAAGTTAAATTTCACAATGAGGTTCAAGGCATGGTTCAAGGCGTGTTTTAAATAACGTTGAATCTTCCTAAAATTAATTAAAAGCGGCTAATAAGTTAAAATGTACCATAGGTTAAAACATGTAATAAAATCAAATAATAGGCCAATTATAATAGTTTAAAGTGACCGTGCTAGAACCACGGAATCTGGGGGTACCTAACACCTTCTCTTGGGTTAACAGAATTCCTTATTCAGAATTTCTGGTTCGCAGACTTCAAAATGAAAGTTGAATTTTCTCGATTTGGGATTTTAAAATAAACCAGTGACTTGGGACACCAAATAAACTATCCCAAGTGGTGACTCTGATAAATTAAAGTAAATAATCCCATTTCGATTAATGTCTCTTTAATTGGAAAAACTCCCCTTATATACCCTCGGGTGTGTAAAAAGGAGGTGTGACACCGGGTACCACTCATATCATCCATTTTAGTCTTTCCCTTGCTTTTCAGATTACTTGGAGGAGGATGGGGAAGAGGAGGAGGAGGACCTCTTGATCTGTTGTGATATGCTAATGATGCCAGTATGTGCGAACCAGCCTTAGGGGATAGGAATAATCAAAATAAAGAAAACAAAAGGTAGACAAGTTAGTAAGGATTCTGAAAAGCATTTGCAGCATTTAAACACGTGTTGCTGAAATGTAAATTTGTGTCCTAATTTGGGGAACCTTATTGTGCTCGAGGTAGGCCTAGCAACAAATAGATTTTGAGAGATTTAATGCTGATAAATGTCTTATTTCATTAATGTAATAAATAAGATGAACCTAAAAATGATGATAAATAAATGAGTTACTAATGGCATCTACCTTATTACATTTTAATTCCAAAATGACTCAAAACAGATAAACCTAATCTTCTTGGTCCTGTAGGGACCTTCCCCATATTTGGCCCTCTTGGCTCCATCAATCAGATTCCCCAGGTCGTGCATATCCAGCAGCAGGTATGCCCTTGCTAGATGTCCTCCTTCGTTGCCCTCTGCATTCTGACAATTTACGACCCTTTTTCTCATCTTCCCTTCCAGTTTCATTAGGCCCTGCTCCAAGTACTCCAACCTTTCTACCGACCTTGCAGCCATTTCTTTCCACTCGTTGATTGATTCCATGTCAAACTTGTGTTGCTCCAGATGCTTGGCTTCGGATTCAAGGACCCACTTGCATAGCCTCTCATACTTCACTTGTGCTTTAGCGACTTCATCTACGACCCTGTTTATTTGACCAACCCTTGGCTTGAATATTCCTGCTATGTTATCTTCTAACCATGATGGGTAGAAGTACACATGACCAACGTGATATCGATTTGGCTCAATTGTATCCTTTTCCACGATAATCCTCAAGTGCACATGTGTTGGGCCTTATATTTGTATGGAATGGCGTCACCCTGAAAATCGGCTCTATAATGACTCATTTTGGAGACTCGTGGTATGACTTGTTTTCTACCAGCTTGCCTCATGACCATGCTAGGAACATAGGGATATATTCCCCTTAACCCAATCAACACTAAGTGCGGAACATCCCTGGATCTGATGATGAATTCATCGGTAGGGACCTATTCCAACATCCAGTGAACCTAGTCCTTGGTCAAATTGTTGAAAAACTGTGCCCATTCTGTAGCATTCTCTGGTTGTGCAAATCTGTCTAGGATAAAGGTCATTCTTTTAAGATGGTGGAAAGCGATGTGATCGTTCCATGGTCTCCGTGGAAACTCTTGGCAGTGCTGACTCCTCTGAAGATGTTCTAACAACCAAATCTGTAGTAGCAAGTTACAACCCTCAAAGTGTTTGAACCCTTTCTTGCAATGATCTAGAGCCTGGTATATGTCTGATACAATCATCGGGATAATAATGTAGGTTTATCCCTCCATTAAACCTTTAGTTACCATGGCCAACCTGGTGTGAATTCTGTCCTCTTGGCTTGGGAGCACTATCATACCTAGAAAGCAGACGATGAATACAAAAACCCTACGATGAGTCCAACCTAGGGAAGTGATGGAGAATTCGTCATGAAAGATACGGTAAGATTTGATGTGTCCGTATTGTTCGTAGGGGAAGTCAAGGGTATGTAGGACTTCTTCAAGCACTCCAAGTCCTCATTCTTTCTCAGACCCATAATTTTAGAATCCCCTAGTATTGCGGTTTTCTGGTACTAATAAACCGGGACTATCCCATGGCAATCCAGCGAATCTTCCGATTTCCTCCAAGAGAGGAGTCATTTCTATGTCACCAAAATAGAATATAGCTCTTTCTCCGTCCCAGAATACAGTAGCAGCTTCGATCAGTATGTTGTTTGGTTAGATGTCCAATAAATAAGGTAAATTTTCAAGAACCCTTTTCACGTGGTTTTTATCGCTTGGCAAAATATTTTTCCACCAGTCCATGAACAGCGGTGGTATACTTCAGACCATGCCGAACCTGGGAACTTCGTGCCTCATTTTCTTCAAAATAAATAAAGTTAAGCCCTTGCCCCCTCCGGATTCGACTACTTACACATTGACGATTAGCATGTTGGCATTTATCTCTCCAAATAATGTACATATCGTGATTGCGTCCATTGGGATTATGGAAATTCCGGTGGACTTTGGATAAGGCTTTCTTAGGGGGTTATTATGTGGACAGTATATTAACCCCGACTAGGTTTGACCATGATGCATGTACAGTTATTTATCAGAGCAAGGTTTCTATACAAATCTAGACTAGCACCCTCAAGCAGACAACTTGAGGGGGAAAGGCACGTTATCGTCGGCTGCACCGCTGATCGACTAGTTTTACCATAAATAAGCCTTTCCGAATTTAAAGGGTGATTTTAGGAAGAGTGCGGACACTCATCAAGTGCCGCTATGGTATTAGTACGCACGAGTGGAATATGATGTTGAGCATAGAGTTATGTAAAAAGAAAATAACATGTTATCAATTATTTGCATGAATAATGATAAAATACGGTATTTAATAATTGTAAAGACATTTAAGAAAAAAAAACAAAGAGACAAGTTAGTTTCCATAGTAAAAGTGATAAAGCAGGGGAAGGAAATCATAAAGAAATTCACGTAGAATGGGCAGGGGTGCGCAAGTATTAACGGAATATTAAAGGCATGCTTAAAGACTAATTCACAGATAAGTTTGTTATGGTTAGAGCCTAAAGATATCCCCAGCAGAGTCGTCATGCTATCGCTCCCCCTTTTTCTCGCGAAATCGGGTTTTGACTTTTTTTGGGACAACTCCCTTTCTTTTGGGATGGGGTAAGGGATTTGAAGAGTTGCCACCTAACAGATTAAGGTGCGTTAGGGCACCTCAAGTAGTTAACTCATGAAACTAGTTAACATCACCAGAGATCGAGTAAGTGCTCGAAATTACCTTGAGGGGAAGGTGTTAGGCACCCCTTGGGGTCCACAATGGTGGGTCCCGGCCGAATTTAAATTAAGAGAATTAGTCTTAAAGGGAAGAAAACAATTTGGACAAATACAATATTCAACTTATTTTCTAGACAAGAGTATAGGGGGTGGTCCTAAGTTTTTTAGCCTATAGGATCATTCCATGCAATGCTTTGCGACTCCCTCAAGTCGGGGTTTTACTCATAGCATTAGCGCATGGGCTATAATTTCCTTTACTACCCAATTACTATCTTTCAGTTGTTACCTAAGCGTTTTAATAGCTTCTAACTCGCGCCTTGTACGTGCACTACCCGCCCATTACCTATGATCCTGGAGGTATTTAGAACCTCTATTCGGGTGGTTCTAGACTAATATATGTTGCTTAAAATGAGAAAAAGCTAAGCAACAAACAAAATTCAGATAGGACTTCATGTAAGAACAAATAGGGGCTCACATTGACCTCCACAAGTAGACAACAAATGCACGCAATTCAATAAGCAAATTTCGTTAATTTAGGATCCTATAGGCAGGATATCTATATGAGCAAAACAGAATATAAAGAAGTTATTTATTAAGGCGAGCATCGGGACCTATCCATTTGCCCGCTGATTTTATTAAGCCTTGAATTTGGGCATTTTTAGACAATAAGATATCATTGTTTTAGACCCCAGAATCATTAGTAACCTTACATATTTGCCTAAGTGATTTACAGAATCCTATAGACATGGTATCTACAACTATTAATTATAGACCTATAACATGGTTTCTAAGCGAATTACTGATTTTAACTCGTAAAGACGGGTTTTATCTCTTTAGATCCTATAGGCATGCTTTCTAAGTTGCATAATTAATTTAATCCTATAGACATGATTTCTAAGTGTTGACTTGATTTAAGCTCCTATAAACATGATCTCTAAGTTTACTAACTGATTTCACCCTATAGGCATGGCATCTATTAGTTTAAATCCTATATACATGATTTCTAGGTTTTGAAACTGATTCCTTTTATTCTTATAGGCATAGTATCTAAGTTTAAACTGATTTTTATTTCCTATAGGCATGGTATCTATTAATCACATGTGGGCAGAATTTTTAAGCATATTGCCAGGAAGTTTATTAATTCATACAAATAAAACCCTATATACATGATCACTAATGCACGCTGAGATATATGTGGATCCTATGAACATGGTTTCTAATGCAGAATTAACAAAAGACCTATAGGCAGTGTCTCTAGTATGCCATAAATATGAAAATGTAGAGCCATAAATAGTCAGAAAACATCATGTAGGCAGGATCTGGAAACGAGTAGTAACATTCACATAATCAACACAATAAACCTATAGACAAGATTTCTACCCGAGTTTTAAATAAAGATATAGAAATGCCCCCCCCCCAGCTTTTACTAATATACCCCATATCTGTTTATTATAGAGATTATTACAGCCCGGAATGAATAAATTATATAACAGTATCCATTACACTATAGGGAGTCTTAACAGGCCCAATATAAATATGGGAACCAGGCCTTCAAACATAGCAACTCTGAAGCATAAAGGAAGACCCATCCATGGCACATAGAATTAGGTTCCTAGTGTGTCAAAGTTCCCAAGGGCCTCAGGGACCCCGAGCAATGCTCACACCAGGACCTCACTTAAAGAAACAGTTCATAAAAGATTGGAGACCAGCCAGAATGTGTCAGAGTTCAGAGGAGTCTCATGGACCCTAGGCTCTCACACTAGGGGTGGTGGAACCTAGATAACTAAGAGTATAAGTTTGAAAACCAATACATAAAGGGTAAGGGAACAGTTTTAGAAAATGGCTAATTTTCATAAGGGTGAGGGTAAGGGGGACAGATTTAGAAACCAGTGCATACATAACAGTAACAGAACTGCACCAAAGAACAAACAAAACTCATGTTCAGCATATAATTCAAACAAGTCGATATTTGTTCAGACTAAGTATTCATACTAGCATTTAAAGTAGTAACAAAAAAAGCAAGGATACTTGAACTAATAGACATAATTAGCCACACATTACATGCTTGCAGTATCTAGCCAATGGTCAGAACAGGGAACATACAATTGGATAGGGTTTCACATTATCGGAGATAGCCTAGTTTAGTATTATCACTAAATGGAATCATATAGTCATATAGCAAACAAAATCATGCTGAGGTTTTGAAATAAACTAACCTAATAAGCACATAGAACAGAATAGGATAACATGAGTTAAAACATACCAGTTGAGAAAAAAGTAAATAGGAATGCAATGGCAATTTGAATCCAGAGAATCTAGCCTTGGCTTTCAGCCAGGCAAATAGTGCAGCAAATCAAAATAATAGAAAGAGAGAACTTCAGTTTTTTGAGAGAACAGAAAGCTTGAGAGTTTTTAAATTGTAAAAAGTTGTTCAGTGAGGAAGTTGTAAAGTGTGTAAGTATCTAAGTGTCTTTAAAATTAGGACAAGGGAGAGCCTTTTATAGCATACAATAGAGTAAAATAAATAAGGTATAAAATCAATTACACACAAATAAGGTATGAAAATTAGTTAATCAATCAATTACGGTCAGCATGAATCAATTAAGAGGACAAAATCAAAAAAGTACCACTTAATTTAAGAAAAATCTCACACGAAATCAACCAGTATCTAAGAATGAGGTCAAATAAAGTAAGAACTGATTCCACAATCAATTAGGAGTCAGAACACAAAATCAACTAGTAATACGGGTACATAAATAAGGTAAGAACAAGTAAGAACTTAATAAAGAAACATGGGTACTAAATTCAAACCCTAATTTAGGTAAGTAAATCAATTAACACTTAATTGGCTGAGTTAGGGGACATATTCATTTTTGCAAGGGAAGAGGATGATGGAAATGACTCAAACATATTTAGTAAACTGTTTCTCCCTCCGAAAGGATGGTCTGGCTCTGATACCACAGTATAAGGAACAGAGTAAGAGACTCCAAGAAAGCAAACTAAATCTTAGATACGAAAGTTTCCCTACAAAGGGGCTAGCTTCAACAACCCATAAGGGACGGCTTGCCAAGCTACACAAACAGTTAATTTGCTTATAGTCGCAAAAGTTTTCCTACAAAGGGGCTGGCTTCAACAACCCATAAGGGACGGCTCTCCAAGCTAGACAACTCAGAAAACTTTTGTACGATAACCAACGTTACCTGTTTATAACTCAGAAAACTTTTGTACTACAATAAGCTAACTTTTTAAGAGTATTCTTACTCTATTTTTATATATGGACCGGCCTTTCCATCCATTCGAAAGAAAGAACAAGAGGGGAATTTAGAAAACACTCATATGTAATATATCACAAAAAGATTTACAAAGGTTACAAGATGATCTTACAACTACTACAAGGTCTCCTTTATATAGGACTAGGAGGTTACTCCAAGACAAACGTACATTATAAAATAAACCTATATTACATGACAAACTTATCTATAAATGGGTCCCTCTTGGCTTGTGAAGGACTTTAGGCAAAACAACTAAAAAGCTCCTGAAAACATGTGAAAAGGGTTAAATATACATGGTATAGCATGTGGAAGTATGCGGGGGCATGTGATGGCATGTGAAAGTAGGGTGTTGCATGTGATGAAGCGTGTGGAAGCATGTGAAAGCAAGTGAAAGTGGGGCCTGGATAGTATGGAAAGATATGAAAATTTGTCTTGGCATGGGTAGATGATTTTTGAGGGGTTTTTGGTAGGTAATGTAGGATTATGGTGGGATTAGCAGGGATTTAGATAATTATCCTTCATTGATTCTAGGGTTGTCTTCTAGGCATCTTTTCAAAGATCTTGTGTAGTAACACCTAGAACTTGACGGTCCTTCTTCGCTGTGTTCCTTCTCCTTTGGATTGAGAGATGTAATCCGCAACCTTAATTTGGAGATGTCGCGAGTGATCTTTTCTCGGATTACTTTGTATGGGGTTTGATATTCTTTTGCTGCTTTTCGGACTCTTTCCCAGTGAGGATGAGTGCTAGTATAATTCTAACTTGCCCAATCTTTTTGTCATATCTCTCTCGGGATGCACCTATTTTGCTGAAAAAGGATTCTTTGTGCCTTGCTATATTCTTCTTCCATTGATAAGATGGACACGGGAAATTTCCACCAGAATGATGCCTTTGCTTGTGCCTGGACTTTTCCATTAATAATCTTCACTGGCCTACGGAACATTAATACCTTTTCTATGTAGGAATTGTTGAAACATTTTATCCAATATCTTCTAGGTTTGAACCACAATAAAAATACTTTAAGAGCTGGTGTAATGTTATCAAAATCCTTGAAGACATTGCATTTGAATTTCATGAAAATATAATATTGATGGCATAGGTACCAGAAAAGCCATAATAGTTCTTGGGGAAAATCCTTGGCTTGTGCTATGAATATATGGCAGAATGGATATTCTGGGTTGACTCCATAAGGCTTAAGAATGGATCCTCCATATTGTCGGAAAACTTGGAGCTCATAGTGAGTTCTTCTTTCCATTAAAATTGATGGATCAAAGGGATCCATGAGGTTGAACTACTCTGGCGGATGATCTGTTAGTTTCAATGAGCTTGTTCCTGGTACATTTGAAAGCATGAAGATGTGGCTGATTAATTTTTGCTTTGACATCATCTTCGCTGGGGAAAATCTTTTTGAGAATTCTTCCGATCGGGGCAGAAAATCCGCGAGAATATTATCCTTTCCTTTCAGGTGCTTGACTTGAAACTTGTATGGAGAGAACCATTGAGCCCATCTAAGAATCTGAGGATTGGGAATAATTTTTGCATTTATCTGGATCATCTTTGGGAAGGCCTTCATATCCATCTCTATTAGAAATCCTGTATGAATAAGGAAGAAATTGAATTTCTTAATTTCATTCTTTATTGCAAGAATTTCCTTGAAAGTGGAGTGATAATATTGCTCGACATCTTTGAACTTTCCACCGGCGTATCCGCATATTTTCCTCTGACCATCATTTTCTTCAAATAGGACACACTCCAATATTCATTACTGGCATCAGTTTGCAGTATCTTCTTTCCATCTGAAAGGATATATAGGGACTTGACATTTTTAGATATCTCCTTTATTTCCCTGACTGCTTCATCTTGTTTCTTTCCCCATGATGGAGCATTTTTCTTGAGCATCTCTGTGAGTGGAGAAATGTATGTAGAGATATTTGGGATGAAATCTCTTACGTAATTTATGACACCCAAGAATTGTTGTATCTGCTTTGTTGTGAGGCTGGTATCTGGAAACTTGAGTAGTTCCTGACATATATGGGGTCCTGGACTATATGCACCTTGGACAAGATGCATTATGAGAAAATCAATCTCTTTTTGAGCAAGAACGATCTTTTTTGCTGAGAGCATGATTCCGTACCGTGTTACCAATGCCTCAAATTGGCGAAGCAAGTTGACATGTTTCTCCAATGTATCACTAAATAATAGGATGCCATCAATGTATAATAAAGAGGTATGGAGGATGGGCTGAAATATTTTTATCATGGCTTTTTGGAACAAAGAGGGTGCAATTTTCAACCCGAAGGGCATGACTTTCCATTGGAAGTGATGATCGGGGATGCAAAATCCCGTTTTGGGTCTTTCTTTAAGGTGGATTCCCAATTTCCAAAATCTAGATTTTAAATCAAACTTGGAAAAATATTTGACCTTGGCTAAGTGGGAGAAAAGAGTGAGTTTATTTGGGATGGAGAATTTATCATCTTTGAGGAAATGGTTAAGTGGCTGGTAATTAATGACTAACCTGAGTGTTCCTCTTGTCTGTTCAGCTCTTTTGTTGACATAAAATGCTTCGCACGCCCATTGTGAATCCGACGGCTCTATTAGATCAAATTCCAAAAGTTCTTCGCATTCTTTCTTTGCAAGCTGAAGATGATTTGATTCATGCCTGAATGACTGGCTTTTGTTGGATTGATGTTTTCATTGTTCTTAAAAGGGAGCTTGATAAAAAAAACTCTTTGTTTTTCCATAAGGGCTTTTTCCTTTCTTCATGAAATCCTTGTGGGATTCAACACATGAATGTTCAATGAGATTTTGCTCAATCTCTTTGATTTGTTTGTCATTGGTGATTTGGAATAGCCTTGAAATCTTAGAATAACATTTGAACTGCTTTTTAAAAGCTATCCCGTTAGCCTTGATCTGGAGTTGATCTCTAAGTTGTTTGTAAATGTCGAATCCAACAATAAGATCTTTTCCTGGTACATCAGACCCTATCAGCTTGGTTCTGTACTTCAATCTTGGAAAGAACTCAATTGTCACCGGTTGCTTTGTGATGACAGTGGTAGTCAAGATTCCATTTGGTGCAGTGTTAAAATCCTTAAAGTGTGGCACCCATTGATCTTCAGGGAGAATAGCAGGATTTAGGAATGAGGAAGCAACTCCAGTGTCGATGAAAGCAATAACTCGAGTTGGTTTATCCCATTTGGATGAATAGACTTTGAGTTCTACTTGAGGAATGACTACAAGAGCGTTGATTTCTTCTCGGGCTTCGATTACTAGTTTTGAAATTTGGTAGTGATCATTGCCTTGATTTTCATAGATATCAAGAGAGAATAAATTTTCTTTACTAGGTTCATCATCCACAGAGAATATGGATTCAAGGTCTTCCTCTTTTCCGAGATGTATGCCAGTGTAATCTTTAATCTCTTCAAGGAGTTTGACAGATCTTCTTGATTGGGGATAGTTTTTAGCGAAATGTTCAATCTTGTGGAAAATAAAACATATGTTTTTCTTGTGGAAATTTCCTGGCCTTCTACGTCTGAAATATTTTGTGCGTCTCTTGGACCTTGATTTCCCGTCTAGAAGTCTTGTCCATCTGAACCTCTTGAATCCTCTTTGTCGCCTGGATGTATGGCAGGAACATTCTGATCCAGTGACTAGGTCAGATTTGCGACATGCTTTGTCCAGCACTGGATTGTGTTGGATAATTTGTTTTAGGGCAGAGCGTTTCGTCCAAATGTCATCCAATGTGATGAAAATAGCTTGCCTGATGTAACCAATTTGTGGGATTGTTATGGACTGAAACTTTTCTTCAATGATGGTCATAGTTCGGCTTGCCAACAACTTTGTAAGGGATGAGACAAAGACTTGCTTTAGAATGATGTCTCCACCGATCTCGAAGTATATCTTCGCCATTTTTTGAAAATGCCTGTCAATGTCATTTATGTCGAATGACACACACTTTATCTCGAAGAGTTGTCTTCATATTTTCTCATGTCTATGGTCAGTAGCACCGCAGAAAACTTCATGTAGGATCCTGATATTGAAGGCAAAATCTTGGGAAGTAAGAAAAGTATTTTTGTCTTGAATTCCTAGTAAGTTCCACCAATCTCTGGGGATTCTTGAGAACCATGAAGTGAGTTATGAAAGGATGATATACTTTTCTCGTTCCACCAAATTTTTGGTCACCATCCAAGTATAGAAATCTTGGATCTTTTGAGGCCATTTTGAAACCTTGACGTCATCTAAGGTGAAAGTGTGGAAACCAGTTCCAACTGATTTTGACTCCATGGGCTCATATCTTCTTTCTGGTATTGGTTCATCTGTCACACCTTCTTGTTCCTCATCGACTTCAGATATTTCTAGGTCTCTTGACTTTGTTTACAAATATTGGGGGATCTTCGTCTTCGGGAGAGTTTGTTGTGGATTCATTGCTTGATTGAGAGCTATCTTCCATTGTTTCATCGTCTGATGAATTTAGAGATTCCGACCATGGGGTATCTCCTTCTGATATGTTTCTTGGCTGGGAGACATAGAGGTCTGGAGCCTTCTAGTCAGAAATCATCATATTTTTGGGGTTGGACCCTTTTGAACTTTCACCATGATCTCGCCTTTTCTTGGTTTGTTTTTGCGCCGCAAGAACATCTTTCCTTTCCCAAACCATTTTTGCAATATCAAAATCATGTTCTTCTTTTAAGGGTTGTGTGAAAGAGATTGGATTTTGTAATGTGGTTGGAAAAATAGAAAAGGTGTAGTCCAATTTAGGTGGGAAATATGCTTGTGGCGACATAGGGAAGAAGGTAGGTTTTGAGGGGAAAATTGGGGTCTTTTGTGGCTCAAAGTGGTCATTTCTCAAAAGTTGAATTTGTTCTCTGATGGAAATCGTCTAATTTTGTTGTTGTTGGAAAAATTGGAAAAGTGAAGTTCTTGGCAGACAAATTTTATATTGTAAATTTACTAGCCTTAGTTCTAAGGCTTTGATCAGTCTTGCATGGTGAGACGATGTCTGCTCCACCTTTTTCTCAATTGTTTCCACTCATCATTTTGTTTTGTGTATGGGCCACATTCTTTATAGTATTGTCGATGTTGTTCAGTACTTTGTTTTGGCAGATGGAGTTTTTTGATTGCCAGTTCATTGTTACTTCGATGTCACTTGTTGAGGGTTTTTCTCCAATAGGTAGCACTATGTTTTCTTAGGAATTTTTTGGAGCATGGCTTAAACCATCCTTTTCAAAAGGTTGAAGTGAAGGAAAATCTTGGGTATGACTGGAGCTTGAAGGACTTAGCATGAACATCAATGGTTGTGTGGGATTTGTGGTTTCTTGAGTTGCTGATGTTTTAGGTTCAGGTGGCTTTTTAGATTCTGGGGTATGAGCTGATGGTGATTTAGGTTTGGGTGTGGTTTCCCAGTTTGGAGTTAATTTTCTGGTAATTTTCGCCATTCCTGGGGTTTGTAACTGACAAGAAATTCATATTTATCTAGACGGCTTAATGAGCCAATTAAAGGGTCTTTACTTTCATATTTGGCTCGAAATTACTTTTCAGTGGTTTTCCCTTTTTTCTTGGATTTTTTGTTTGGTCTTGTTGAGGCCAAATCTTTCCCAGTGACGTAGATGGTGTTCATCATATTCTCCAATTGGGTCTTCTAAACAGTCCTGGGAATGTCAACCAAGATCCCAAGCGCAGTGTCCCGTAAAGGGGCATTTGAACCACCAAACTCTTTTTCCTTCTTTGTCAAAATGTTGACACCAGTCATGTTTTTCCATGATGCTTTGTATATTCCAAAAGAACTCTCTTTCAGGTTCAAGGTATAAATCTATTGTATCTTTGGGTTGAATCATTTGGCAAGAGAAGATGGTTTTATTGGGTTTTTTTAGATGGGAATGGTCAAAGCTTATGCAAATGGTTTTGTCACTTCTTTTAATAAAAGTTGGTTCACCAGATTGCAGGGATTCCTTTGGTTCCCTTAACTTTTCATAATTTGTGATCTAGGAATCAGGAAGAATTTTGACAAGCTCATCTCTGGAAATTTGTCTGGGTATTTAGGTGCACATGATGTTTCTTTTGGTAGCATCAATATTTAAGAGTAAAGCATTTTCTCCTTCGGGAAGGCAAATATCCATGGCATGATTTTGGACTCGCCACGCCATTTGGTGATGAAGAGTGGCTTGGATGGAATCTTTGGCTTGAGGGGCTCCTTGGATTTGGACTTAGATTTTTAGTGCTTTGGTTAAGTATGGATCATAAAAGGACATGTTGAAATTTGGAAAGATAGTTATGAAGACAGTCCCAGCATTCAGGGTAACTTCTGCAGTACCCAAATTTGCATGTTAGGTACTCCAAGTATCTTGTATCTAGTCTAGAAGAGAAGTCGAGCTACAACAGGTTGACCTTTTCTTCCATGATATGTTAAAGCGATTCGGATAGCACCAAAATGTATATTGGTAAAACCATGATCTCTCCATTGTCTGGAAAAATCATCCGGGATTTGAAGGGTGATAAATTATTCGTCTCGAGTGGCAAGAATAGGATGCTTGTCAAGTTTTGAGGCAGCAACATATTCTTTGACTCCTTTTGGTATGTGTTGGACTAAGGAACGAATTTGGGTCTAGGGTACAAATGATTTTTTTAGCGAAAGCTGAGTAGGGGTTTATGAGGGGCAGTTCAATGGAGGATACCTTTTGTTCATTGGGCAGGATATCTACTTCATAGAGATAATCATATTTTTTGGACAAGGTTTTATATAGAGTAGGGGACATATTCTTTTTTGCAAGGGAAGAGGATGATGGAAATGACTCAGACATATTTGGTAAATTGTTCCTCCCTCCGAAAGGATGGGCTGGCTCCGATACCACAGTATAAGGAACAGATTAAGAGACTCCAAGAAAGCAAACTAAACCTTAGATACGAAAGTTTCCCTACAAAGGGGCTGGATTCAACAATCCATAAGGGACGGCTTGCCAAGCTACACAAACAGTTAATTGAAACTCTAAGACATATCAAAGACATAGAGATGAAATTCAAGTAAAAATTAGTTGAAAAAATAAAGAAGAAAACTATAGTTGGAAACATTTAAACGTTAACCATTTTTTTGCAGCAAACCCATTAGAAATCAAAACCCTAGCTTTTAGGTAAAAAAAATCGGTTAACAATAATAGTAAAAATAGAAAATCTTAAGGAAAAAATACCAAACAAACTCAAAATCGCTTCAGATCTAAACGGATTCAACCAGAAATAGCTAGGTTCATGGAAATAAATAGAGGTGAATCAAATCTGGTTTGAACAAGAGATTTGAAACCATAAAACATGAAAATATCAGTACTCACAGATATCGGAGTGAACATAGATAGATTAATCGAGAAATGAGAGACTTTGAACCAAATCTGGTTCAAATCTCTTGAGATTATCCTCAAGTAACATGAAAATCATACAACCAGTAGAGAGATGAGGCCGGATAGGGCATGAAATCGAAGGAAAACCCCATGAATCAAGGGAAATATCAGTTATGGCGGGCTAGGGTTAGGAGGGGGTGAGAGAGAAGAGAGGAAATAAGGGGATTGAAGGACGACAGATTGGAAAAATGGGGGGATAGGGTTTAGGGGTTGGTGTAACTAAAAAGGAAAGCTAATCTTGGATCACTGATATTCTGAGATCAATTTCCAGGAAAATTTAGGTTGGGGCGGGTTATGGACGGGTATGGTATTTGGGTTGTGGGTTAGGATAATTGGGCTGATTAGTTATTGGGCTGGGGTCCGAAAATTTAATTGAAAAGGGCTATGTTTTAAATACCCATTTAATTAATAAAAATAATTTATAAAATAGTTAATAAATGATAAAAATGCTATTTATGTATGAGAATGATTTAAAATAATTACTTAATATTATGAAAATATAAAAAGTCATTTTTCGTGTAAAATAAAGTAATTATGCATATATATGGGCTATTATTACAAAATGTGCAATCTAGCCTTAAAATGCAAATGTAATTATAAAAAATGTAGTTAAAATATTTAAGTATTATATGGGCATAAATGATAAATTTAGATGATTAAATCATCATAAAAATGATATGAGGGATAATTATTGGATATTTGTATATAAAAAAAGGCAGAAATAACTTGATATAATGCTTTAAAAATTATAGAAATACTTATGCATATTTGTAAATGCATGTTCACTATTTTTAAAAATATCTATGCATATTTAAAATATATGAGGGAAAATTGGGTATCAACAGCTGCCCCTCTTTTATCCGAGAAGGATGAAAGAGTTGTCGGGTAAAGAAATGATAACTGATTTTGACCGAATGGGATGTTTGAAAAATATAGGCCACACCCTGGTCTCTAAGCTGCCTATATATCCCTAGTTTTACAGGAATCAGTTCATGTGTAGTTTTGGACCCAACGGCGAATGAAACCGATGGAATTATTATAGGAATGACCATATGTTTTGATTCTTTTAGGTAAGACAGTAACGTATGGGTTTATGCGGAGTCATGAATGTGAATCTGAAATGTAACGGATGTATCACAGGACAGGTATCTGAAGGGTCATGGGGTAAAGTCGAGTAATTGATGAGAATCAATTATGTTTGAGATAACAGCAAGATAAAAATGGTGTGAGTGGAAATCAGAGCGAAAGTTGCTCCTGTTTGAAGAACGATTACCTCCTGGATTTCCTACAAAACTTAAAACACGATGCGTGCAAGTGTATAGATTACTACGAGAATTTAAACATGATGCAAGTCTTCTTTGGACCATGAAGGTTGTCTTTCGACGGAGAGGATGACGTCCTTAGACCGTGACGTCCTGGGCCATGAATCATGAGATAGGGGATTTTGGAAGCCATTAAATGATATTTTCGGGCCATGAAAATGATGCCTCTGAACCATGACGCCTTTGAATAATGATGTGCAGTATTGAGAGATCCTCAGGCCATGACATGGTATCTTCAGGCTATGAGGATGATGCCTTCGGACTATGGCGCATTTGGACAAGTTGGCTATATATCAGCCCATGAAGTGCCAAGACATGATATCGGAGGTAATAACAAGACAAAGTTTGTTATTGCTTGGGGGCAGAACTTAACCCCGAGAGAAGAATATAATGCAAAGTTTAGAATAGGGCAACACTAATGCAGAGGGAGACAATGCTTAGTCTCACGAGAAGGCAGTGGTTAGCCTTATGCAAATAGGGAGACAGGGCTTAGCCTCATGCAAGAAAGGGAGACAATGCTTACTCTCATGCAGAATTCGAGACAGGGCTTAGTCTCGTGCAGAGAGAAGGCAACGCTTAGCCTTATGAAGATATGGAGGCAGGGCTTAACCTCATACTAGATTTGAGACAGGGCTTAGCCTCATGCAAAGAGAAGGCAATGCTTAACCTTATGCAAATATGGAGGCAGGGCTTAGCCTCATGCAAGATTTGAGACAGTGTTAAATCTCATGCAAATAGAAGGCAACGCTTAGCCTTATGCAAATATGGAGTCAGGGATTAGCCTCATGCAAGATTTGAGACAGGGCTTAGTCTCATGCAAAGAGAAGGCAGTGCTTAGCCTTATACAAATATGAAGGCGGGGCTTAGCCTCATGCAAGATTTGAGACAAGGCTTAGTCTCATGTAGGATTCGAGACAGGGCTTAGTCTCATGCAAATAGAAGGCAGTGCTTAGCCTTATGTAAATATGGAGGCAGGGCTTAGCCTCATGCAAGATTTGAGACAAGGCTTAGTCTCATGTAAAAAGAAGGCAATGCTTAGCCTTATGTAGTGAACAAATAGCAAATAGGAGTAGAATATTTCTTAACTGGAGATATATTTGCGCTTGGAGGCCCGATCGTTATGAAGGTAATGGTTTTAAGGTGTACGTACTTGTGATTATTCCTCGTCCCTGCATTCAAATAAAGATCGTAAGTTTTGCGGGGAGGTTGGTTCATGCCTTTGTCTGCTTGTTTTGCTTTGCTCTAAAGGCCCTGTTTGAGTTTCCCTGGGTAACACCTAGCTGGCACAGAAATAAAGTTTTCGAAAATGTGCATTTATTAATGAAATAGAATCATTTTATAAAACATAGTGGTATATAGTATCAAGTAAATTAGATGACTGTGACACTTTTAGAGACATGCGGCTTTCTCTGCATTAGAATTTTGAGGGTTCTCCTCAAAATTCTGTCCCAGTTTAGTAAGTGATCCTTCGGTTATTCTACATGTAACGAAGTTTGTTGGATCTGCTATGGAATTTCTAGAATCCTTCTCAAAATTCTGCCCCGGTTTCTTAACCGATTTCTGACCGTCTTGCATATAATGGCGTCATCTAGACTTGTTCTGGCATTTTGAGGGTCCTCCTCAAAATTCTGCCCTAGTTTCTAGTTCTGGGGAAATGAAGATTTTATTAAGATGTGACCGAACCCACAGGGCTACCTACATATCCCCTCTTAAATGGGAATCAGGTCAAGCGTAGTTCAGTTACATCAGAGGAGGAAATGTAAACAATCTAAACATAGTATCTCTTGACTGCATCTGAATTGATAGGTTTTGGCCAAACTTCTCCATCCATTTCTGCAAGTATGAGCACTCCTCCTGTTAGTACCCTATGAACCATGTAGGGCCCTTTCCAATTGGGTGAAAACTTTCCTTTGGCTTCATCTTGATATGGGAAGATTCCCTTCAGTACCAGCTGCCCCGGTGTGAATTGTCTTAGTCTGAAATTTTTGTTGAAAGCTCTGGACATTATGTTCTGATAAAGCTGACCATGACAAACTGCATTCATCCTTTTTCCATCAATGAGGGCTAATTGCTCATAGAGACTCCTTATCCATTCTGCATCACTATGTTCGGCTTCTTGTATGATCCTTAAAGAAGGAATTTCTACCTCGGTGGGAATGACAGCTTTGGTACCATAAACCAGTAAATAGGGAGTTGCCAAAGTTGACATGCGGACTGTGGTACGGTATCCCAATAGGGCAAAAGGTAACTTCTCGTGCCATTATTTGTGATTTTCTTCTATCTTCCTTAGTATCTTCTTGATGTTCTTGTTGGCAGTTTCCACAGCTCCGTTCATTTGAGGCATGTATGCTGTAAAGTTTTTGTGCTTGATTTTGAAGGTTTCACACATGGCTTTCATTAGATCACTATTGAGATTGGCGGCATTATCAGTGATGATAGACTCGAGAACCCCAACCGACAAATAATACGATCTCTCACAAAATCTGCAATGACTTTCTTGGTTACAGCTTTGTAAGATGTAGCCTCTACCTATTTTGTGAAGTAATTGATGGCCACTAAAATGAACTGGTGTCCGTTTGGAGCAGTGGGCTCGATCGGACCGATGACATCCATTCCCTAGGAAGTAAAAGGCTAAGGTGCACTTGTTACATTGAGTTCACTTGGTGGTACCCTTATCATATCTGCATGTATCTGACATTGGTGGCATTTTTGGACATACCGGATATAATCTGTTTCCATGGTCATACAAAAATATCCCGCTCTAAGTATCTTTTTGGCTAGAACAAAACCGTTCATATGTGGTCCGCAGGTTACGACATGTATCTCCTTGAGCAATTTGGAAGCCTCTTTTGTGTCAACACACCTCAACAATCCCAGATCATGAGTTCTTCAATACAGGGTTCCTCCGCTTTAGAAGAAGTGATTGGACAGCCTCCGTAGTCTGCGTTTCTGAGTATGGTTTGCCTGTTCTAGGTATTCTCCCTTTACTAAATATTCTATGATTCATGGAACCAAGGTTTTCCATCCGTTTCTTCTTCAACATGAGCAGAGTAGGTCGGTTGATTATAGATCCTCATCGTGATAGGATCGATGAAATTCTTGTCTTGATGTTGTATCATGGATGACAAAGTAGCCAGAGCGTCTGCAAATTCATTTTGAATTTTGGGCACATGTTTGAATTCTATCTTTGTGAACCTCTTCATTAATTCTTGCACATGATACAAGTATGGTAGTATCTTGGTGTTTTTCATAGCCCATTCTTCTTGAACCTGATGTACCAGAAGATCCGAATCGCCAATTACCAGCAACTCTTGTATATTCATATCGATGGCTAAATTGAGCCCCATGATGCAAGTCTCATATTCTTCCATGTTGTTAGTGCACGGAAACCTAAGTTTTGCGGATACCGGATAATGCTAACCTATTTCTGATACCAAAAACGCTTTGAAATTAGTAGCTCCGTCGAAGAACATTCTCCAACCATCATAGGCTACAGCTATGTCATCTCCTACGAATGACACTTCTTCGTCAGGAAAATACATTTTTAGTGGTTCGTATTCTCCTCCCATAGGATTTTGCAGCAAGATGGTCTGCCAATGCTTGTCCTTTGACTGCCTTCTGAGTTATATAGATGATATCGAACTCACTTAACAATATTTGCCATTTAGCTAACTTCCCGGTAGGCATGGGCTTCTGAAAGATGTACTTCAGAGGGTCCATCCTGGATATGAGGTATGTGGTATAGGCACAGAAGTAATGCCTCAATTTCTGAGATGTCCATGTCAAAGCACAACAAGTGTGTTCTAGCAAAGAATATTGTGCTTCGTAAGGTGTGAACTTCTTACTCAAGTAATATATGGCTTGCTCCTTTCTTCCTGTCTCATCATGTTGTCCCAAAACATAGCCGAGAGCCCCATCTAGTGCGTACAAATAGAGTACTAAAGGTCTTCTAGGTTCCGGTGGGACTAGGACTGGTGGCGTGGACAGGTATTCCTTAATTTTATCAAAAGCCCTTTGACAATCTTCAGTCCAACTGGTTTCAGCATCTTTCCTTTACATTTTGAAGATGGGTTCACATATTACCTTGGACTGTGCTATGAAGTGGCTGATGTAGTTAAGGCACCCCAGGAAGCTCATCACGTCCTTCTTGCTCTTTGGTGGTGGTAATTCTTGGATAGCTTTCACTTTTGACGGGTCCTACTCGATTCCTCAGCGGCTGACGATGAATCCCAATAATATTCCTGTAGGAACCCCGAATGCACATTTTGCAGGGTTCAGTTTTAAATTGTACCTTTGTAGCTTGTCAAAAAACTTCATCAAGTCTGCTGTATGATCAGTGGCCCTCTTGAATTTGATGATGACATCATCAACATACTCCTATATTTCCTTGTGTATCATATCATGGAAGATGGTCGCCATGGCTCTCATGTAGGTATCCCCAGCATTCTTTAGACCGAATGACATCATTTTGTAGCAGTACACTCCCCACGGTATAATGAAGGTTGTTTTGTCTGCGTCTTCTTTGTCTATCCAAATCTGATGATAACCCGCGAAGCAATCTACAAAGGATTGGAGTTCATGCTTGGCGCAATTGTCGATCAGAATATGTATATTTGGCAGTGGGAAATCATCCTTGCGACTTGCTCTGTCTAAATCCCAATAGCCGACAAATACCCTGACTTTCCCATCTTTCTTCAGAACTGGTACGCTGTTGGCTAACCAAGTTGGGTACTCAACTACCCGGAGGACTTTGGCTTTGATCTACTTAGTGACTTCTTCCTTGATTTTTAGGCTCATGTCTGGTTTGAACTTTCTGAGCTTCTGCTTTACCAGCGGACACATTGGATTGGTGGGCAACTTATGAGCTACTATCGATGTGCTCAGGCCCGTCATGTCATCATATGACCATGCAAAAATATCCTCATATTCTTTCAGGAAATGAGTATATTCCTCCTTTTTTGACGGTGATAGATGAATACTTATGCGGGTCTACTTGACGGTTTCGGCGTCTCCCAAATTGATTGCCTCGGTTTCGTCCAAATTGGACTTATGTTTGTTGTCAAAATTCTCAACTTCTCTGACAACTTCCTCAGGTATTTCATCCTCTTCTTCTGAGTCACTATCCTTATATTGGTTGTCTCATTACATGTCATTGTCATCGGTTCATTAGGAAAAGTAATAATAATATTGTAGAAGAAAAAATGTAAAAGATAATAATAAATACTAAATAACAATGCATTAATTAAATTTTGAAAATATCCAAAACAAGTACGGCTTGATGACTCGAGCAAATATTTCAAAACAAAATGCGTCTTTAAAATAAAATACTGAAAATATCTTAAATGCCTAAAATGGCTATTAAAACAAGTCAGGCTAATTTCTAAGCTACTTAGGAACTCGACGGGCCCGGGATGGTGCGGCAGTCCGATTCCTGAGAACAGCTCCCTTCTCCACGGTTTGAATGGTGAGGCCTTCTTCCTCCTTTTCCTCAACTATCACATTGCAATCTATATTCTCATCTTCTAGAAACAAGTTCTTCAACCCAGCCAAAACTTCCTCCTCTGCAGATCCCCATATTGTGTCGGCCTGGTGAAAAGTCTGACTCAGATGTGGCATTGGCTGCTCGGGAGGATAATAAGGACCAAGGCATGGTGGCGACCAATCATTATATTCTTGCCAGGTGTATGGATATCCCAACCCAAAAGTTGTGTTGTTATGTATCAACTGTATCAGTTTGGTAATGCCCTAGAGTTTCTTCCCAAGACCTTTGCCGGGTTCATACCCAGACCATGCTAGTATGCTTTCTATTTTGTTACTCCACCACTTATCTTTCTCAATTGCATTAACACGCTCAATGCGGTGATAAGTTTCTCCACCCAACCTTCTTCTATTCTCGACAACCGGGACAATTTGACTGGTGTAAATGGGGTTACTTCCATCTCCGTGAATGATTACCTCCTGATAGTTCCATTCGAACTTTACGGCCTAGTGTAGCGTGGAAGCCACAGCCCCAGCGGCATGTATCCAAGGTCGTCCCAATAGAAGATTGTATGTAGTATATATGTCTAATACTTGGAACTCAACATCGAACCAAGCCAGGTCGATCTGCAGATAAAGGTTAATCTCCCCAATCGTGGCCCTTTGAGACCCATCAAATGCCGTCACGTTCATACTCCCTTCTCGTATCTCATGGAAATATTTGCCCAACCTTTTCAGAGTAGTCAATGGACAAATGTTTAGGCTTAAACCCCTATCTATTAAGACTTTGGTGATGAATTTGTCCTCAAACTGTACTGTGATATGCAGTGCCATGTTGTAACTTAATCCTTTAGGTGGTAGTTCATCTTCGTGGGAGGTGAGCTTGTCTCTCTCCAGTACTTGCCCTACCATGTTGGCCATCTCTCCACTGGTAATGTTGTTGGGTACATAAGCTTCATTCAACAACTTCATCAGAGCACTCCTATGCACCTCAGAATTTTGCAATAGTGACATGATGGATATCTGGTGGGAGTCTTGTTCAAATGATTAACGACAGAGTATTCTCTTGCCTGTACTTTCCTCCAAAGATTGTCTAGACCAGTTTCAATGATGGGTTGTTTGGTAGCAGCTTCATTTCTTGTTCCTCCCAAATTTTCGGGTATATAGATCCTTCCAGTTCTGGTCATCCCCTGTGTGGCACTAGATTTGTCCATCTTTTCTTTTCCCTTTCTCCTAGCTTCAGCAACGTAATCCCAGGGTATGGCATTGGACTTGAAAGGAGGTGTGGGTGCTATTGTCACAGTGAAGGGTGTGGATATTTCTACTTCAAATAGAGCTGGTGTAGTCACAGGTGTTATTGCTTTAATTTCAAATGAGACCGATGTGGCTACCTCAACTTCGACTGGCAGCTGTATCTGTACCATAATAGGAGTGAGTGTGACTGCAGGTTTAGGGTCATCACCATCCTGAATAAGCCCAATCGACCCCTCAGGATCGCATTCTTCATTAGTTTCTATCATATTTACTCCTTCACCCCTATGATCTGGGAGGGGATTGTTGCGGACATTTGGTGTGGCTTCCTTTGCTTGTATGACTTTAGTATCAATCAGGGTTTGAATCTTATCTTTCAGAGTGTGGCATTCATCGATGGTATGCCCTTTCATGCCAGAATGGTATGCACATGTTTTGTTTGGGTTGACCCACTGGGAGGAGTTTTCCATTGCAACAGCAGGAATGGGGGTGACATATCCGATAGACTTGAACCTTTCATATAGTTGGTCAATGGGTTCAGCAATAGGGGTATATTATGTGGGTGGCCTGCGACCAAAATTGGGTCTGGGTTTTTAATAGTTTTGACGGGTTGGAGGTGAATGGTAATAGGCTGGCTGGGTGTTATAGGTGTGATAGGTGGTAGCGGGTTGAGAATATCTGGGCGGTGAGGGTTGGTATGTAGGTGGAGGTGTTTGGTATGTGAGTGGAGATTTTGGGCCTTGGGCCACCATCATTGCCCCTACTTTTTTCTTCTTCGATATACCCTCTAACTGTAATGCTTTGTTCGTAGCCTGCAATGCCTCAAAATTGGTCACCATCCCACTCTTGATTCCTTCTTTAATCCTTTCTCCGAGTTTGATGATGTCGGAGAACTTGTGATTTTTGATGACCATTAACCTTTCATAGTATTGGGGATCCTGGGCCCTAACAAAGAATTTGCTCATCTGCTCTTCTTCTAGTGTCGGCCTAACTTTTGTAGCTTTAGACCTCCATCGAGTAGCATACTCGCGGAAAGTCTCCGTTGGTTTCTTTTTTAGATTCTGTATGTAGAAGACATCCGGCGCACTATCTATGTTAAACCTGAATAGGTCCATGAAGTCTGATGTCAGGCTTAACCAATTAACCCACTTCTTGGGATTCTGACTGATATACCAAGACAGACATCTCCTGTGAGACTCCTCATGAATAGCTTCATGTGAATTCTTTCATCTTTCCCAACTCCCACGAGCTTATCACAGTATGTCCTCAAATGTACCTTTGGGTCACCCATTCCATCAAACATCTCAAACTTATGAGGTTTGTAATCCTTCGGTAGTTCCACATCTGGCTAAATGCACAGATCCTCATAATTTAGACCTTCAATTCCTTTGCCTCCTTCAACACCCTAGACTCGGCTCGTGAGCTTCTTGAGCTCTTCGACCATGTTCTTAATGAGCAGCTCCTTCTCGGTAAATTCTGGAGCGTATGAGGTAATTGGTTGAGTATAGTGAGGTAGGTTTTCCAAGTATATGGGATTGTTTTGGTGGGTGCCAGGGGTTGGAGTGTAGTGGTGATCATTAGTTGAGTTTTGTGGATCAGGGATAGGTTGCGGGATATTCTGAGGAGTATGGTAAGTGGTTTTTGGGTATTGAATAGGAAGATGTTGGTGCTGAAGGGGAGTGGGTATTGGTGGAGGATTAGGATATTAGGGAGGAGTTGCGTATTGATGGGGTGCAGGAGGACTTTGTGGATGTTGGTTTGGTGTATTTTGAGGAGGTGCTGGGTTTCGAGTATTTTGTTGATTAACGTCGGGGACGTTTATGGCGAGGGAAAGGTTTGCCAAGTTGCGGACCTGCTCAAGTTCTCCTTGCAACTTCAGTATTTTCTGTTCCAATTGGAGGACCAAATCATTTTGAGCTGGAGTACTCCGACCGTCTGAAGTTTCAACATTCTCAGCATGTACAACGTTTTCTTTTCATATTATCCATTTTAGTCTTTCCCTTGCTTTTCGGATTACTTGGAGGAGGAGGACCTCTTGATCTGGTGTGATATGCTAATGATGCCAGTATGTGCGAACCAACTTTAGGGGATGGGAATAATCAAAATAAAGAAAACAAAAGGTAGACAAGTCAGTAAGGATTGTAAAAAGCATTTGCAGGATTTAAACACGTACTGCGGAAACATAAATTTGCGTCATAATTTGGGGAACCTCGTTGTGCCTGAGGCAGGCCTAGCGACAAATAGATTTGGAGAGATTTAATGCTGATAAATGCCTCATTTCACTAATGTAATAAATATGACGAACCTAAAAACGATGATAAATAAATAAGTTACTAATGGCATCTGCCTTATTACATTTGAATTCCAAAATGACTCAAAACAGATAAACATAATTTACTTGGTCCCGGAGGGACCTGCCCCATATTTGGCCCTCTTGGCTCCATCGATCAGATTCCCCATGTCGTGCTTGTCCAGCAGCAGGTATGCCCTTTATAGATGTCCTCCTTCGTTTCCCTCTACATTCTGACAATCTACGACCCTTTTTCTCATCTTCACTTCCAGTTTCATTAGGCCCTGCTCCAAGTACTCCAACCTTTCTGCTGACCTTGTAGCCATTTCTTTCCACTCATTGATTGATTCCATGTCAAACTTGTGTTGCTCCAGATGCTTGGCTTCGGATTCAAGGACCCACTTGCGTAGCCTCTCATACTTCACTTGTGCTTCAGCGACTTCATCTACGACCCTGTTTCCTTGACCAACCCTTGGCTCGAATATTCCTGCTATGTTATCTTCTAACCATGATGGATCGAAGTACACATGACCGGCGTGATAGCGATCTAGCTCGATTGTATCTTTTTCCATGATAATCTTCAAGTGCCACATGTGTTGGGCCTCACATTTGTATGGAATGGTGTCACCCTGAAAATCGGCTCTGTAATGACTCATTTTAAAGACTCGTGGTGTGACTTATTTTATACCAGCTTGCCTCATAACCCTGATAGGAACATAAGGATGTATTCCCCTTAACCCAATCAACACCAAGTGCGGAACATCCCCGATCTGATGATGAATTCATCGGTAGGGAACCATTCGAACATCCAGTGAACCAGGTCCTCGGTCAAATTGTTGAAAAACTGTGCCCATTCTGTAGCATTCTCTGTCTGTGCAAATCTATCTGGGATAAAGGTCATTCTTTTAGAATGGTGGAAAGCGATGTGATCGTTCCATGGTCTCCGTGGAAACTCTTGGCGGTACTGACCCCTCTGAAGATGTTCTAACAACCAAATCTGTAGTAGCAAGTTACAACCCTCAAAGTTTTTGAACCCTTTCTTGCAACTATCTAGAGCCTGGTATATGTCTACTACAATCATCGGGACAATAGTGTAGGTTTGTCCCTCAATTCCCTCCATTAAAGCTTTGGTTACCATGGCTAACCTGGTGTGAATTCTGTCCCCTTGGCTTAGGAACACTATCATACCCAAAAAGCAGACAATGAAGACAAAAACCCTGTGATGAGTCCAACCTAGGGAATTGATGGAGAATTCATCATGAAAGATACGGTAAGATTTGTTGGGTTCGTATCGTTCATAGAGGAAGTCAAAGGGTATGTAGGACTTCTTCAAGCACTCCAATTCCTCATTCTTTCTCAGACCCATCATTTTTGGAAATCCTATAGTATTGCAGTTTTCTGGTACTAATAAACCGGGACTATCCCATGGCAATCCAGCGAATCTTCCGATTTCCTCCAAGAGGGGAGTCATTTCTATGTCACCAAAACGGAATATAGCTCTTTATCCGTCCCAGAACATAGTAGCAGCTTCGATCAGTATGTTGTTTGGTTGGATGTCCAATAAAGAAGGTAAATTTCCAAGAACCCTTTTCACATGGTTTTTATTGCTTGGAGAAAGATTTTCCCACCAGTCCATCAACAGCGGTGATATACTTCAGACCATGCCGAACCTGGGGACTTCGTGACTTTTTTTCTACAAAATAAACAAAGTTAAACTCTTTCCCCCTCCAGATTCGACTACTTACACATTAATGATTAGCATGTCGGCATTTATCTCTCCAAATAATACACATATCATGATTGCGTCCATTGGGATTATGGAAATCCCGGTGGACTTTGGACAAGGCTTTCTTAGGGGGTTATTATGTGGACAACATATTAACCTCAGCTAGATTTGACCATGATGCATGTACAGTTATTTATCAGAGCAAGGTTTCTATAGAAATTTAGACTAGTACCCTCAAGCGGACAACTTGAGGGGGAAAGGCACGGAACCATTGACCGCACCGCTGATCGACTAGTTTTACCACAAATAAGCCTTTCCGAATTTAAAGGGTGATTTTAGGAAGAGCGCAGACACTCATCAAGTGTCGCTATGGTATTAGTACGCACGAGTGGAATATGATATTGAGCATGGAGTTATGTAAAAAGAAAATAACACGTTTCAATAATTTGCATGAATAATGATAAAATGTGGTATTTAATAATTGTAAAGACATTTAAGAAAAGAAAAACAAATAGACAAGTTAGTTTCCACAGTAAAAGTGATAAAGCAGGGGAAGGAAATCATAAAGAAATTCACGTAGAATGGGCAGGGGTGTGCAAGTATTAACAGAATAATAAAGACATGCTTAAAGACTAATTTACAGACAAGTTCATTATGGTAAGAGCCTAAAGATATCTCCAGCAGAGTCGCCATGCTGTCGCGCCCCCTTTTTCTCGCGAAATCGGGTTTCGACATTTTTTGGGACAACTCTCTTCCTTTTGGGACGGAGTAAAGGATTTGAAGAGTCACTACCTAATGGATTAAGGTGCGTTAGGTCATATAGAGTAGTTAACTCATGAAACTAGTTTACATCACTAGAGAACGGGTAAGGGCTCGAAATTACCTTGAAGGGAAGGTGCTAGGCACCCCTCGATGTCTACAACGATGGGTCCCGACCGAACTTAAATTAAGCGAATTAGTCTTAAAGGGAAGAAAATAATTTGGATAAATACAATATTCAACTTATTTTCTACATAGGAGTATAGGGGTGGTCCTAAGTTTTTTAGCCTATAAGATCATTCCATGCAATGCTTTGCAACTCCCTCAAGTCGGGGTTTTACTCATAGCATTAGCGCATGGGCTATCATTTCCTTTACTACCCAATTACTATCTTTTAGTTGTTACCTAAGCGTTCTAATAGCTTCTAACTCGCGCCTTGTGCGTGCACTAACCGTCCCTTACCTATGATCCTGGAGGTATTTAGGACCTCTATTTAAGGTGGTTCTAGACTGACATATGTTCCTTAAAATGAGAAAAAGCTAAGCGACAAACAAAATTCAGATAGGACTTCATGTAAAAACAAATAGGGGCTAGGGCTCACATTGACCTCCACAAGTAGACAACAAATGCATGCAATTCAATCAGCAAATTTCATTAATTTAGGATCATATAGGCAGGATATCTAGATGAGCAAAACAGAATATAAAGAAGCAGTTTATTAAGGCGAGCATCGGGACCTATCAATTTGCCTACTGATTTTATTAAGCCTTGAATCTGGGCATTTTCAGAAAGTAAGATATCACAGTTTTAGACCCCAGAATCATTAGTAACCTTACAGATTTGCCTAAGTGATTAATAGAATCCTATAGGCATGGTATCTACAACTGTTAATTATAGACCTATAACATGGTTTCTAAGCGAATTACTGATTTTAACTCGTAAAGACAGGTTTTATCTCTTTAGATCCTATAGGCATGCTTTCTAAGTTGCAGAATTAATTTTACTCCTATAGACATGATTTCTAAGTGTTGACTTGATTTAAACTCCTATAAACATGATCTCTAAGTTTACTAACTGATTTCACCCTATAGGCATGGCATCTATTAGTTTAAATCCTATAGACATGATTTCTAGGTTTTGAAACTAATTCCTTTTATTCCTATTGGCATGGTATCTAAGTTGAAACTGATTTTTATTTCCTATAGGCATGGTATCTATTAATCACATGTGGGCAGAAGTTTTAAGCAAATTGCCAAGAAAATTTATTAATTCATACAAATAAAACCCTATATACATGATCACTAATGCACGTTGAGATATATGTGGATCCTATGAACATGGATTTCTAATGCAGAATTAACAAAAGGCCTATAGGCAGTGTCTCTAGTATTCCAAAAATGTGAAATGCAGAGCCACAAATAGTAAGAAAACATCCTATAGGCAGGATATCTAAACGAGTAGTAACATTCACATAATCAACACAATAAACCTATAGGCGAGATTTCTACCCGAGTGTTAAACAAAGATATAGAAACACCCCTACAGCTTTTACTAATGATCCTAGATCTATTTATTACAGAGATTATTACAGCTGCTCACACCAAGACTGCACTTAAAGAAACAGTTCATAAAAGATTGGAAGACCAGCCCTAATGTGTCAGAGTTCAGAGGAGTCTCAAGAACCTTAGGCAGTGCTCACACTGGGGGTGGTAGGAACCTAGATAACTAAGAGTATAAGTTTGAAAACCAATACATAGAGGGTAAGGGGATAGTTTTAGAAAATAGCTAATTTTCATAAGGGAAAATTTAGAAACCAGTGCATACATAACAGTAACAGAACTGCACCAAAGAACAAACAAAACTCATGTTCAGTATATAATTCAAACAAGTTGATATTTGTTCAGACTAGATATTCATACTAGCATTTAAAGTAATCACAAAAAAAAAGCAAGGACACTTGAACTAGCAGATAGAATTAGCCACACATTACATGCTTGCAGTATCTAGCAATGGTCAGAACAGGGAACATACAGTTGAATTGGACAGGGTTTTACATTATTGGAGATAACCTAGTCTAGTATTATCACTAAGTGGAATCATATAGTCATATAGCAAATAGAATCATGCTGAGGTTTTGAAATAAACTAACCAAATAAGCACATAGAACAGAATAGGATAACATGAGTTAAAGCATACCAGTTGAGAAAGAAGTAAATAGGAATGCAATGACAATTTGAATCCAGAGAATCTAGCCTTGGCTTTTAGCCGGCCAAATAGTGCAACAAATCAAAATAATAGAAAGAGAGAACTTCAGTTTTTTGAGAGAACAGAAAGCTTGAGAGTTTTTAAGCTGTAAAAAGTTGTTCAGTGAGGAAGTTATAAAGCGTGTAAGTGTCTAAGTGTATCTAAAATCAGGACAAGGGAAGGGCCTTTTATAGCATACAGTAGAGTAAAATAAATAAGGTACAAAATCAATTACACACAAATAAGGTATGAAAATCAGTTAATCAATAGATTACGGTCAGTATGAATCAATTAAGAGGACAAAATCAAATAACTATCACTTAATTTAAGGAAAATCTCACACATAATCAATTATTTAAGAATGGGGTCAAATAAAGTAAGAACTGATTTCGCAATCAATTAGAAGTCAGAACACAAAATCAGCTAGTAATACGGGTACATAATTAAGGTAAGAACAAGTAAGAACTTAATAAGGAAACACGAGTACTAAATTCAAACCCTAATTTAGGTAAGTAAATCCATTAACACTTAATTGACAGAGTTGAAGGTAAACAGGCAAAACAGTATAATAAATAGTCGAATAATTGAAACCCTAAGACATATCAAAGACATAGAGATAAAACTCAAGTAAAAATCAGTCGAAAAAGTAAATAAGAAAACCAGTGTTGGAAACATTTAAATGTTAAACATTTTTTGCAGAAAACCCATTAGAAATCAAAACCCTAGCTTTTAGGGTAAAATAAAATCGGTTAATAATAATAGTAAAAACAAAAAATCTTAAGGGAAAAATACCAAACAAACTCAAAACCACTTCACATCTAAATAGATCTAAACGGATTCAACCAGAAATAGCTAGGTTCATGGAAATAAACAGAGGTGAATCAAATCTAGTTTGAACTAGAGATTTGAAACCATAAAAACACGAAAATATCAGTACTTACAGATATCGGAGTGAACATAGACGGATTAATCGAGAAATGAGAGACTTTGAACCAAATCTAGTTCGAATCTCTTGAGATTATCCTCAAGTAACATGAAAATCATACAACCAGTAGAGAGATGTGGCCGGATAGGGCATGAAATCGAAGGAAAACCCCATGAATCAAGGGGATATCAGTGACGACGGGCTAGGTTAGAAGGGGGTGAGAGAGAAGATAGGAAAAAAGGGGATTGAAGGACGGCAGATTGGAAAAATGGGGGGATAGGGTTCAGGGGTTGGTGTAACTAAAAAGGAAAGCTAATCTTGGATCATTGATATTCTGAGATCAATTTCCAGGATTAAATTTAGGTTGGGGCGGGTTATGGACGGGTATGGTATTTGGGTTGTGGGTTAGGATAATTGGGCTGATTAGTTATTGGAGTGGGGTCCGAAAATTTAATTGAAAAGGGCTATGTTTTAAATACCCACTTAATTAATAAAAATAATTTATAAAATAGTTAATAAATGATGAAAAATTATTTATGAATGAAAATGATTTAAAATAATTACTTAATATTATAAAAATATAAAAAAGTCATTTTCATTTAAATAAAGTAATTATGCATATATATGGGCTATTATTGCGAAATATGCAATTCTAGCCTTAAAATGCAAATGTAATTATAAAAAATACAATTAAGATATTTAAGCACTATATGGGCATAAATGATAAATTTAGATGATTAAATCATTATAAAAATGATATGAGGGATAATTATTGGATATTTGTATATATAAAAATGCAGAAATAACTTGATATAAAGCTTTAAAAATTATAGAAATACTTGTGCATGTTTGTAAATGCATGTGCACTATTTTTAAAAATATATATACATATTTAAAATATATGAGGGAAAAATTGGGTATCAACATACATACCCGAGGGTGATCCCACGTCACCCTATTCCATAAATGCCCGACAACACAACATAACTAAAGATCATTACTTTAACCTTAATCCATAAACCACAGAATCTTATTTCCAATATCTGAAATTTACTACAAGACCCGAACTTCGCATCTACACACTACATAAGTTTGAACAAGATGGATCAAGCCATAACCACAACCCAAAATGTAATCACCCGACATACCACACGACTGGCATAATCGTAGGAAAATTTCCGATCATAGTAGCTGCTCAAAACAACCTAATACTGGTAATAAACCTCATGTCAAACAAAACCTCATTCTAAAGCCTTTGTGTACAACAGATCTAAGCCGACATTCGATATTATTCTTCCAACCACATTGTAATCAATTACAATAGTATTCATTCAAGGTCCAATGACCCCATCTCATCCAACATGACCACTCTAGTGACATGACACATCAATACAATCTAAAGTCGCAACTCGTGCACCAATAAGCAACATTCCAAATGTACTCAATCCTGAAAAATGACTCAGACGAGAGAAATGTCTCGCAAGATCAACAGGCACCACCACAACGCAATGCTAAGAACCTATCACACATTGTATAACCAAAACACACGAATCTAACACAAAGGATCATGTCTCAACATAAATCCGCTACAATGCGTGACCCATCCAAACGCTGGTCCATATTATATACCTCGAACCACCTTGCTCAAAATCAATAACCACGCAAAATTTGACATTAAGCACCCAAAGTGCATTACCATAACCATGGAGAAGCAAATGACACAACGCCACACAAAACTGGAAAGTGCATAACCAATACGCCATCAATCAAGCAATACCCAATACTCTTCTCGCTCAAATTCTGCTACAAGACCCTAATAGAACTACACCGTATGTGCATATAACCAACAAATCAAAACTCCTCATAGCATAGAAGAGTAACTCATAGATCATTTCAGAACACGAATAAGCTCAACAACAACCGAATGGCACACCCTCAACAATAGTAGTATGGAGCCAACCAATGGACCCCCAAATCAACTCTAATCACCCAAAAATAGATAAATAACCCTCCGAAAGTCCACAATGACTGAAGCATAACACATACTGTCATCTGGCTAGCCTCTGCCACAACTTCATAGTCCATAACCATGAAATAATATGCTCATGAGAACTCCCAGTCTCCAAATCCATAGAGCACACAAATCACCATATCTGATCCCAACTCCACCGCCCGAATATCTAACACATCTCTCATACACGATCATCCCATGAGGAATACT
This sequence comes from Nicotiana sylvestris, assembly GCF_000393655.2. Taxonomy (NCBI): domain Eukaryota; kingdom Viridiplantae; phylum Streptophyta; class Magnoliopsida; order Solanales; family Solanaceae; genus Nicotiana; species Nicotiana sylvestris. The sequence goes on along the minus strand of NC_091065.1, from coordinate 77,170,342 downwards.
TCTAAAATTCATTCGTGCCACATAGAAAAATTTGAATATCAGTCGTCGATCAACTAGGAGAGAGCCGTAATACCAATGAAGAATCCATAAATCAAAACACATTGCCCCTTCTGAAATGTATACACTCATCAAACCATACCAAATAGTAATGTCATTTACCTAGTCATCTGAAACCATCCATGCTACCTAAGAATTTATGTCCTTCCCTTCAAAATCGAATCGTGACCTTGCACATGCCAATCTCGATCCCACACAATACAACGGATATACAATGTAATCATATGAAAAATACGAGAACTTTATAATCGACTCTGAGTCACAAGCAACTACATACTCAATTAGCCAAGAACTTTCTATTTGATTTCATCCGGAGAAAATAACTATATATCACATTCTCCTCACGCCAGTAGGAAATATACTCCTCGAAGGTGTCGCAACAGTTGAGGCTGTGTGCTACACAAGGATTAGAGTTAATCCTTAGGTTTACAAAGAGTTTTGTAAATGATGTTTTGGCTCAGTGATTTTAGTGGATGTTTGGGAAAATCCTACTGAGTAGTAGGTCGTGGTTTTTTCACCTTTTGAGCCAGGTGTTTTCCACATAAAAATCTCTTTGTTCTTTATTTTATGTACTTTTAATTCCACAACAGCAGTAGTTAGAACACCTAGAAGAACCAGGTTCTTCTAGATCGAAAAATTAGGTACCACACAAATCACCCCCCCCCCTTTCTTGTGTGGTATTGATATTTAGAACATCAATTGGTATCAGAGCAGGTTATCCTTGAAGAGGCTAACACCTTAGGAAAAGATCAACATGAATGCACCACTTGGGAACTGGGAAGGGCAATCCACTGTCAGGCCTCCACTATTCAATGGACAGTACTAATGTTGGTGGAAGAACAGGATGAAGGATCACATCATAGAAGAAGACTATGAACTCTGGGACATAGTCACTGATGGTCCTTTGGCAACTACAATGAAAAATGAGGAAGGAGTGGTTGTGCCAAAGACAAGGGCTGACTGCATTGCTGAAGACCTAAAAAAGTGGGAGAAAAATGCTAAGGCCAAGAAATGGTTTGTGTGTGGACTAGGTCCAGATGAGTACAGTAGAATCCAAAGTTGTACTACTGCCAAGGAGATATGGGACACTTTGCAAGTGGCTCATGAAGGAACACCTCAAGTGAAAAGATTCAGAGGAACACTACTGTATTCTTAATATAAGAACTTTACTATGAAGGAAGGAGAAACTATCCAAGAGATGTATACTAGGTTCACTACACTGACAAATGAACTTAAATGCCTTGGAAGGATTATTCTTGAAGAAGACAAGGTTAAGAAAATCCTGACAAGGGTTCTGCCAGTCTCATGGGAAAGCAAAATCATGGCTATTCAGGAATCCAAGAATATTGCTACTCCCAGACTGGATGAACTAATTGGAAATCTTACTGCTTATGAACTGAGGAGGCAAACCATGAAGATGGATACACCCAAGAAGGAGAGAAGCCTAGCTCTCAAAATTGCTGAAGGTTCAGATCTGGAAGATGATGAGATGGCTATGATCACTAGAGAATTCGAAAAGTACCTGATGAGAGGAAAGGGTTCTTCAAGAGGTACAACCTTCAACAAGTCAAGAGCTCCTAAGAAACAGACCAATGAGGGTTACTACAAGTGTGGTAAGACTGATCACATGATCAAAAACTGCCCTCAATGGGAAATTGAATGGAAGAAAGAAAGGGCTGAACGAAGGAACAGGAAGAAGGAACAGGTTCAACCAAAAAGGAACAAAGTTTCAACCAAGGCTATGGTTGCTGCTTGGGGAGAAACTTCAGATGAAGATTCAGAAGATGAAGCTGAAGAAGAGCAAGCACTGATGGCCATCGGAGAATCAGATGATGAACAAGAGGTAAGTATCCTTCATCTCAAAAATAAGATTAAATTTTTGTCTAAAGAAAAGTTGGTTGAGCTACTACTAGACTTCATTGATGAGTCTGAGATAATTAACAATGAGAAAAAAGTTATGTCTAGGGAATGTGTGATCCTAAAAGCAAAATGCAAAAGTCTAGAGTCTAGGGCTAATGAGAGTGATAACACAAATGCTGAGTTGAAGAACCATGTTCTTGAACTTGATAACAGTGTCCTAGAACTTAGGTCTGAAAACTTAAAACTTAAACTAGGAATAGGAAAGAAGAAAGCTGATCACACATATCTCACTCTAGAAGAAAACTTGGGAAAAATGAAAGATGAACTCATCAAAGTCCTGAAGGAAGATCTAGGAAAGGTGAAACATGAACTAGACAGAACTTGCAAGTGGAACAAGGCTTCTGATGCACTCTCTTGGCTGCAAGAGCATCACAGTAGCAACAAAAGAGGACTTGGCTATGAGACTCAAGCTCCAAAATGGGACTCTAGAAGCAAGTACCTCACTCTTCCTGAAAATAAAATCTGCACACACTGTGTCAAGGCTGGCCATTACAAAAATGAATGTAATGCAAAAGAAAAAGCCAGTCAAAAGAACAAAGTCTTTGTTCAAGAGAAAAACAAGTTGCCTGGGTGGGCAAGAAGGAATCTGATTCATCCTTTTGCCTATAGAAAGGGATCCAAACCAGTTTGGGTTCCTAAGACTAACCCCTGATTTCTTTTTGCAGGTCCAAGTGAAAGGTAGGAGCCAAATATGGTATATGGATAGTGGCTTCTCAAAACATATGACTGGGAACAAGAACTAGTTCCTTTCACTTGAGGACTTAAAAGGAGGTAATGTCTCCTTTGGTAATGGAAAAAAAGGTGAGATCACTGGGGTTGGAAAGGTAGACAAAACAGATTCTCATTCCATATAGAATGTCTACCTGATAGATGGCTTGAAATATAGCCTAATAAGTGTGTCACAATTGTGTGACAGAGGTAATCTTGTAGCTTTTACCTCTACCAAATGCTTTTTGATTAACCTTACCACTAACAAGATTGTTTTGCAGGGAAAAAGAGTTAACAATATTTACATTGTAGATACATCTACTCTCTCAGAAAATGAACTCACTTGCTTAAGTGTGTTGGTTAATGATCCCCTCCTGTGGCTCAAAAGACTTGGTCATGCAAGTCTAAATCAGCTAAACAAATTAGTCTCTAAAGACTTGGTGATAGGGTTACCTAATATCAAGTTCAAGGAAGACAAAGTTTGTGAGGCATGTGCAGGGGGAAGCAGGTAAGATCATCCTTCAAAAGCAAGAAAATGGTAAGTACAACCAAGTCATTGGAACTGGTCCATATAGATCTATGTGGTCCAATGAGAACCATGAGCAGAGGTGGAAAGAAATATGTAATGGTGTTTGTCGATGATTATTCTAGATTTACCTGGGTTCTATTTCTAACCTCCAAAGATGAAGCATTCGACATGTTTATTGCATTTGTTAGAAAAACTCAGAAACAATTAGGAAATCAACTTGCATCCATTAGGTCTGATCATGGAACTGAATTTGAAAATTCCAAGTTTGCTGAATTCTGTGATGAAAATGGTATAGATCATAATTTCTCTGCCTCTATAACCCCTCAACAAAATGGAGTAGTTGAAAGGAAGAATAGAACTCTGGAGGACATGGCTAGAACCATGCTGCTTTCTAGTAAATTGCCCCATAGCTTCTGGGCAGAGGCCGTAAACACTGCATGTTACATAATCAATAGATGCATGACCAGACCTCTGGTAGAGAAAACTTCCTATGAGTTACTTAAAGGGAGAAAATCAAATATATCCCATCTTAGGGCATTTGGTTACAAGTGCTATGTGCACAATAATGGAAAAGACTCCCTAGGTAATTTGATCCCAGAAGTGATGAGGGAGTATTCTTGGGATATTCTTTACATAGCAAAGCATATAAAGTGTTTAATAAAAGAACTCTGTGTGTAGAAGAAAGTGTACATGTAGTATTTGATAAAACTAACATTCTTTCTGAGAGACAGGAACATGAAGATGAAGCCATTTTACTGGTAAAGGAATTGACTGAATCCCCAGCACAAGTCAAAGTGGCATCAAAAGAAGGAACATGTGATGGAACCGGTCCTTCAAATCAGGGCAACCTGACAGGGGGAACTAATCAAGGAGAAATTGAATCAAACCCCCTAGAGGAACTTGTTCATGAACTTGTTCCTCAGCAACAGAACATGGGAGAGACATCTAGCAGAAACCAGTTGGTTGCGAAACCTCACAAGTATCAAAGTTCTCATCCTATTGAGAACATTATTACTGATCCAACATTTGGAGTCAAAACTAGATCACAGCTAAAGAATCTGTGTGCTTTTAATGCTTTCATATCTCTTATTGAACCTAAAAATGTTATTGAGGCTTTGCAGGATGCAGATTGGGTGAATGCAATGCAAGATGAACTCAACCAATTTGAAAGAAGTCAAGTTTGGCATCTAGTTTCGAGACCCAAGGACAGATCAGTCATTGGTACAAAATGGGTCTTCAGAAACAAACTTGATGAAGATAGAATAGTTACAAGAAATAAAGCAAGACTGGTGGTACAAGGATACAGCCAAGAGGAGGGCATAGACTATGATGAGACATTTGCTCCAGTTGCAAGACTAGAGGCAATCAGACTCTTCATAGCCTTTGCAGCACACATGGACTTCACTCTTCATCAAATGGATGTCATAAGTGCCTTCCTGAATGGCTACCTAAAGGAAGAAGTGTTTGTGAAACAACCTCCAGGGTTTGAGAGCAAGGAATGTCCTGAGCATGTGTACAAGTGAGACAAGGCTCTCTATGGGCTAAAGCAGGCAAACGACTATCCAAATTCCTACTGAAGCATGGTTATAAAAGAGGTAAAATTGACAGTACCTTATTTTTAAGGGAAAAAGGTAAAGATCTCCTTATTGTGCAAATATATGTGGATGACATCATATTTGGGGCTACCACTGATAGGCTAAGTAAGGACTTTGCAAAACTAATGGGCAGTGAGTTTGAAATGAGCATGATGGGTGAGCTTAACTTCTTTTTAGGCTTGCAGATCAAACAAAGTCCAAATGGAACCATGATCCATCAGCAAAAGTATACAAAAGAGCTAATCAAAAAGTTTAAAATGGAGGAATCTAAAGAAATAAACACACTCATTACAACTGCCACCAAATTAGATATTGATGAACCTGGTTCATCAGTCGATCAAAAGTTGTATATGGGCAAATCCAAAAGAGTCCCACTTGACTGCGGTAAAGAGGACACTGAGATATCTAAAAGGCACCACTGATCTGTGTCTTTGGTATCCTAAAGGTAGTAATTTTGATCTAGTTGGATATGCTGATGCTGATTATGCAGGTTTCTTAGTGGACAGGAAAAGCACCTCAGGTATGGCAAATTTCCTTAGTTCATGTCTTGTGTCATGGGCTACCAAAAAGCAAAATTCTGTGGCCCTATCTACTGCTGAAGCTGAGTATGTTGTTGTTGCTTCCTGTTGTGCTCAATTGCTATGGATCAAACAATAGCTGGTAGATTTTGGAATTGAAGTGGGATGTATTCCAATATTCTGTGATAACATTAGTGCTATAAGTATGACAAAGAACCTTGTTCATTATAAGAGGACTAAGCACATAGATGTTAGACACCACTTCTTAAGAGATAATTATGAGAAAGGATTGATTTCAATAGAATTATGTGCTATTGATACACAAATACTGACATCTTCACTAAAGCACTGAGTAGAGAAAACTTTGAGAGGAACAGGTTGGAGTTAGGGATGATTAAGATCACCTAATAGGTCTAGTTCAGAATGCACAATGAAAAAAAATTATATTTTTTGGTTAGGAGTTCTAACTTTGTGTAAATATCTAGATCAATTCTTACTCAGTTTCATACTTTAATTAATATACTCCTGTGACATGTGTATGACTCACTGATCTCTTACAAAGTTTCTTCTATTTTGGCATTTGAGGCATGTTCAAGAGAGTTCTATATAAAGAACCTGGTTCATCAGTATGTGTTCATATGAAAAGCTCAGGTATGTTTTCTATACTCTGCACAATTAGAAAGATTATTTTTCCAATCATGAGTAGAAGTCCTACATTCATCAAATTCCCAGAAATTCTATCCGTTGAGCATTGAACCAATTTCGTTCCCCTAAAACTCTAAAAATCGGGATTTTTGCCTAAAATCTAGCGATGCCTAATAATCACTAAGAGACCGAAATTACTTTTTGATTAGACTTCTAATTGACCTCTGAAAAAGTTTTCGTTACTGAATTTAAGTCTAATCATCTATAAAGACACGCCACACCTCTTCTTCATTAGTCCATAACCGTCAAAACTCTTCTCAAGTTCTGATCGCCCTTCTTCTCTCCAAAATTCCCAAATTTTTCTTAAGAAACAATCCACCATGACTAACCCCCAAGATAATCCTGGCACTCCCCCACCAGTATCCCCTTCGAATACATCCTCATCTACACTCCCTAATGAAACCCCAAAACCTAGGTTTCGTAGGCACAAAATGTTGGCCAGAAAAACTGTAGCTTCTGGAGCTCTAAGAAAAGTTCTAAATGAGAAATTGAAGGCTAGCCAGAGGAATGAAAGTCCTACTCAAGAATCTGACTCAAGCTCTGAGTCTGAACTTTTATTTTTGCCAGCGAAAGAGAAGAACATGGGTCTTCTGACACTGCCAAAATTCAAGAAACCCCCGATGAGGTAAGTTCTTGTGTGGTACTCTCTACTGTGGTTGAAAATGTAGAAAATAGGTTTGTCTTGGTTGGTCCTGTCAAAGATGTAAAGGGGGATGAATCTAGTAGAAGTGGAGTAAAAAGAAAGAAAAAAAAAGAGAGGGGGAGCAAGTGGTGATGAGAGGAGAAATGGGAAAGAAAACGTTCTAGCTATCTGTGGAGGTGTTGAAGAAGGTGGCAACAAGTCAGGGGGAAATGGTTCTGGGGAGGCGGCTGAAGGGCTTGTGTATCTAAGCAAGCAACAAGATGAACCTGGTTCATCTATTGAGGAAACACTGGTTGATCTTCTAAAGAGGGTTGGGGCCAGTTATGATCCAAAGAAGCGTAAAGCTTCCACACAAAAGGCTCAAACTGCTTCCAAGCCAACAAAGAAAAGAAAAATATCATCCCCAAAACCTACTGTACCTTCAGTACCTAAGGGAAGAGCCACTAGAAGCAGGGTCAGACAAAGTGAAGCTGAGTTACAGAAAGCTCTGGAAGAAAACAAGAAGAAAAAGAAGGAGAAGGGAAAAGCAAAGGTTGTGGAGAGTTCTGAGGTTGCAGAAGAAGAAGAAGAAGAGATGGAACTGGTCCATCAAGAAAGGGGAACAACTGTGGAGGTTCCTACACTCAAACTAAAAAGGGCCAAGGCTTCTTCCAAGAAGTCTTCCTCTGAACTTGTATCTGATGAACCCTCTTTAGCCAAAAGAACCAGATCTGCAGTGAAAGGTAAGCAGGTAAAAATTACTGAGGAAGATAAAGAAGAGGAATCTGAAAAGGAACAAGATAGGTTTGCCATCTTTGGCAGAAGAAATTTTTTGAAAGGAAGACTGTTGAGAGACCTGGATGAGCCAGGAATGAGAAGACTGGTGGATGCCCTAGCTGCACAAGTTTGGAAGGACATGGTCCTTGAAATGGATGGGAGGCTGGCTAGGAAAGAATTGATTGAGTTTATGGCCAATGCCACAGTGAAGAATGAGGTAGTCACCAGTATAGTGAAAGGAGTAAGGGTGCAGTTTGATGCACTCAAATTGGGTAAGATTCTAGACATACCTAGTGAGGGGTATGATGATTATACAAGGCAAAGGTGGCCATGTCTAGATTCTCTCCCTACTGCTCTTCAAATCACTAGGAATTTTTGTGATGCCGCAACTGCTAAAGATGTGCCTGAAGCCAGGTTTGTGCAGAAAAGTGAGATGAGGCCTGAGCACAAGGTCTTGTTTGAATTTGTTAACAAGTGCATGCTGCCCAGACAGGAGAGGAGGCACACTGCCACTACATGGACTTGGTTCTTATGGAGTGCCTTGTGAGAGGAATGCAGATCAATTGGCCTGCCTTTATTGTCAAATTACTGGACAGGGTCATAAATGGCTCCAAGGCTCTTGCCACCCCATATGGGTTCATATTGATTACTGTTCTGGATAGGCTGAATGTGTTTTTGAAGAAAGGGGAGATGGCATCAAGCAAGGAACACTTTGGCGTCAAGACTCTTCTGGCTTGTGACTATCCAATCAATGACACCGCAGTTGAACCTGGTTCATCTCTGAAGACACTTGTGAACAGCAAGGTTAGGGCTTTGGTTCAAGAGTGTGGATCTAAGGATGCTAAAATTGCTCGGCTCCAGGCTCGTGTAGCTGAACTGGAAACTGAAAGAGATGGCCTTAGAACTGAGCTAGCAAAAGAAAAGGAGAAGAGTGATGAGATGCTTCAGAATATGCTCAACCTTCTCCAAACCCAGCCCTCTAGTTCCTCCAAGCCTTAGGATGTCCAGTTGTTGTCTTTTGAACCAATCTAGTACCCCCAGTGACCCAGATTAGGAACTTTTTTCATTTATTTTGCTCATTCTTTGGAAGTTTTTCTTTCTTTTTGTGGTTTGTTGGTGGAAACATATCTTATCAATGACAGCTGTTGTTTTTCTTGTTCTATGAAGATTTTGCTCTTAATAGTTTGAATATGTTTGTTAATTATTGATGATTTCATCCATGTTTTCACTTGCAGTTGCCCAAGTGGCCATGTGTAATTACTAAAATCTGGGATTCACAATGCATGCAACTTTTCGATGATGCCAAAAGGGGGAAGAGATATTGTGCTTTACTCTTTATTCTGAATAACATGATATTTATAACCTAATTAAATCTGGTCCTTGATGATAAGTTAAAATTCTAAGTTTATGTATTGACGATCAAGCTGAGTTCCTACAGGTTCTTTGGTTAGTAAAAGCACAGAGTTTGTCATCATCAAAAAGGGGGAATTTGTTGGCCCAAGTTCAGGTGAAGTTTTGAAGAATGACAAATGAACTCAGTCATGGACCAGGTTCATCATGTGAGGCATAGTATTTATCAACCTAGACATGTGAGATACACGTGAAGGAGATAAGTCTCAGTAATCAAGCAGCAATATCTCCTGAACTGATCGAAAAGGTTGCATATTGGATGAGGAGAGAAAGTCTCCTTATGGGAAGAGGACACAATCATACAATCCGGATAAAGGATAGGGTTAGAGTTTGTATCGAACTAGGACTCAACTTCGATGGAAGATCAGCAATTGAGTCGCAATCAAACTCTGATTACTAACTCATTAAATAACAGTGGTTGTTCTCTTTTACAGGTGTTGCACATAAGCAGAAGTTAAAGGTGAATAGGGAGTAAAATAGCAACGCTTTTTGCAAACAGTTCGTGTGTGATTCAAGTGTGCAAACCTGAAGCTACTTGAATGAGATAGAAGAACCAGTTCCGTTGTGTTTATTCTTATTCTAGTTCAATTGTAGTAGGTGGTTTAAAGTTGTACCTTTTCAGCTTTTATAGAAGCATATGTAATAGGTACTTTGAGTGTTCAAGTTATAGGCTAACTTGAAGGTGTCGCAACAGTTGAGGTTGTGTGCTACACATGGATTAGAGTTAATCCTTAGGTTTACAAAGAGTTTTGTAAATGTTGTTTTGGCTCAGTGATTTTAGTGGATGTTTGGGAAAATCCTACTGAGTAGTAGGTTGTGGTTTTTTCACCTTTTGAGCCAGGTGTTTTCCACGTAAAAATCTCTCTATTCTTTATTTTCTGTACTTTTAATTCCGCAACAGCAGCAGTTAGAACACCTAGAAGAACCAGGTTCTTCTAGATCGAAAAATTGGGTACCACACAAATCACCCCCCCCTATGTGGTATTGACGTGTAGAACATCAATATCCATTACCATGTCGATCCAACCTACTACCAAGTTGTCCTATTTCTCCGAGTTCCTTCTGAATTACCTTCAAATTGATACTTCTCTTCACCATAATACCATAATCCTTAACCAAAACTCGCCATATGAGACCCTAGCATAAAACCACATGCCTTAAAGCCCATAAGCCGCTGAATGCTCTCTTAAGTACCCCAAAAGTACCACAACCGAGATACCCTCTCTAAAAAGACCTTATGTGAATTTAAAGTTGTTCATTTTACCTTCCTAATATTGAATGCAGAATTCATAATGATATAGAAATACTGTGAGTCTCGAGACCATCCATTGTAACTCTCAGTTCCTAGCCATATACAATCAGCAAAATTCTCAATTGCCACATATAGATCTTGAATTCATTAGAACCATTCTCGAGAGTCATCCACTGTGCTCAAATCTTAATTAAACTGATCAAACAAACTGAACAATCTGTGCCTCATTTGCACATCAATACCCTAAGAAGTAATTCATACCTCTAAGCAAACGAGCAAATTTCTACTCCATGAACACTACATCCTTCACAAATAACCACTCAATCATTCCTTAATTTTCATATACCCATAGAGTGTAATATAACTCGTATCCAAAAATTGCCTTACTCGAGTCATCCTTGATCCCAACCTCTGTAAGTCATACTGATTCACCAGTATACCTCAAGCTGAAACCAATACAACACATAACCGCGCAATCAACCTATCGATAGAATACTCCCCCACTTGGCTCAAAGCCAAGGAACAAAGCATCTAATAACTTACAATACCCATACTCTATTGCTGCCAAAATCTTGCACTGAATCTCAACTAAACCCTTCATAAGCTCGTGTAACACAAACCATATAATACCTCGAATCATTTGCAAATCTCGCATGCATACTCGTAATAGTCAAGCCAACTCTCATAAGCAATCCAAACTCAAATTGCAACACATATAATTCACTGGTAAAGGAGAACTCGCTGCAAAACAACATAGAGATCACGCAACCCTCAAGACACCCTGCAGGAGATAACCCATCTGCTTTGCCTCAAACTGACATATCTCTATACCCTTCCACAGTCACAACTACTACGCAATTGATTGATCTTCATGATTCTGAACTCATTAATAAGACATGAGAATCTATCTAGTTCCACAATTACCCAACATGAAAAATCTTCCAATTCACTCATAAATCGAGATTATGTGTCCCATCAAGACAAAAATCGAGCACCCAATTTACACCTCAATCAAACTCTTTTCACCAACTCCAATATATCTGAACACATCCAGCGGTCATGTCATACTCATTACATAGTCATCCAATCATAAATTTCACTAATAGGGATACTACCGGACATATAAGTCCAAAAGCACGTGTTCACACAATCAACATCTCTATGCTCAAGCTACAGTCAAAACCCGGCCACAAACCCTCCAGACTAGCCCATCATCAGCATACTGAAATCACATTTCCTACCTCATACCCGGAATAATAAGTTGTCGATGCACAGCTGATACCAAGTGCTCATATGCTCTTACGAATGTGTGGAAGGAATTCAAGAGTTACGCTTCAAGCTGAATCAATATCGCATGATAAAGAAAGAAAGATGGGAAGTTTATCCTAAATGCCCTGTAGCCTCTCCAAGATAGGTATGGACATTATCATACCGATCCGCAATACTCTACTAGACACTTGCTCATGACTTGTAGAATCTATGAACCTAGAGCTTTGATACCAATTTGTCACAACCCAAAATTCGACTAGTCGTGATGGCACCTAATCCAACCCGCTAGGTAAGCCAATTAACAATTATCTATTTCTAATTAAATTAATATAACAATTAAATGGACGAAATTATCTGAAACTTATACATTTTCCAAGGACTGGTAGTACAAATCAAGAGCTTCTAAGAATAGAGTTTACAAAGCTGATATGAAGTAAATACATCTTTTGTTTGAAAGATACATAAACAGAGTTTTATAAATCTAAGGCTACCATGAACTAGAGGCAGCTACAACAGGGACGCAGGCACACCTTTAAATCCAGCAACCATCGAACACAACAATAACAACAGCCAACATCTGCATGCAATTTGCAGAAGTGTAGTATCAGTACAACCGACTCCATGTACTGATAAGTAACAAACCTAACCTTAGGTTGAAAGTAGTGGCGAGCTGGAACATAGTTCGGATCCAACAACAATTCATAACAATGTAGAGCATATAAATAAGGAAGTAACTCACAGATAAAATGCTTATATTTTTCACAGTTTTTTCGAAAGTAGTTCCACTTTTAAAGAGTATCATTGAAAACCCAAATCCTTTACCGAAATCTTCGGAAAATATGAGATAATTTGAAAACTGTAATTTTTCCCAAAAATCTTTCATCAGAAAATGTTTCATTTTCAGATAGCATGAGGAAAGTACATCTTTATGCCTACATGTCAAGAAACAGGTAAAAATCATGAATGTCACCAAAACCGGGCAGTAAAATGGAAATGCATCTTTATGCATGTATTTCAAGTACGCATGTCAAATGCAATGCCTCTCAGTGATGAACTCATGTACTCACACTCTCAGAGTACTCAACCTCATTGTCTCGCATTATCTCATATCGTGCTCAATACTCAGCAATGTACAATACTCGTTGCGGCGTATAACTCGATCCACATATATATAGCCATAAGGCTCGTTGCGGTGTGCAACCCGATCCATATACATATAGCCATAAGGCTCGTTACGGCGTGCAACCTAATCCATATATATATAGTCATAAGGCTCGTTGCAACATGCAACCCGATCCATATATATATACATAGTCGACTGCGCTCACTAGGGGTGTGTAGACTCCGGAGGGGCTCCTTCAGCCCAAGCGCTATATCGCTGCGGCATGCATCCCAATCCCATAGAATATAATCAATATAACATGCTGCGGCGTATAGCCCGATCTCATAATATCACTCTCAGTCAGGCCCTCGGCCTCACTCAGTTATCAAACTCTCCAGTCTTGCTTACAGGCTCGTAATGTCATGAAACTAGTCCGACAATAATGATATGATATATCAATAAATACAACTGAGACTGAGATATGATATGGATGCATGAATATGATTGAGTACGAAATATCAATGAAATTAGTGAGATGACAAACGACAACTATGGGTCCTAACAATATCCACATAAAGCCTAAATATAATATCTAGCATGATTGACAGCTTAGTTACTTTATCACATGGTGAAAACACAGATATCAACAAAATAGGGCCACTAAACAGTGCCATGAAAATAACGGAGTTACCATTCACAGGGTTCAGGCCCACACGCCCATCACCTAGCATGTGTGTCACCTCATCATCAATCACATAGCATGTATTCGCGGTTTCATACCCTCAGCAGTAAGTTTAGAAGAGTTACTTACCTCGAACAAGCCAATTCCAATACCGAGCAAGCCAAGCGATGCTCCAAAAATGCCATCACGGGCGTTCCGACCTCCGAATAGCTCGAAACTAATCAAAAACAACTCAAATACATCAAACAATGCTAAATGAACCAATCCCAATCGAAAAAGGTTGAATCTTTAATCAAAAGCCCAAAATCGGCCAAAAAGTCCAACCTGAACCCGCACCTCAGAACCCGGTAAAACTCACAAAATCCGACAACCCATCCAATTACAAATCCAATCATACTAGCTTCACTCAATTCCGACTCCGAATCGATGTTCAAAACTTAAAAATTCACTTTATGAAACTTTAGACAAAAACCCCCAAATTTTAGTTTGAAATCATCAATCAAATTCCAAAAACGAAGATAGATTCATAAAATATAACCAAAACCAAGTAGAGAACACTTACCCCAATCCATATGGTGAAAATCGCCTCCAAAAGCGCCTAAATCCGAGCTCCCTAACTCAAAATATGATCAAATGAACAAATCTTTATTTTATATATTTTTCTGCCAGCTATTCTGCCTCGTTTCCTGTGCCAAACGATCCCAAAACTCACTTTTGATGTGCTCCAATGGATTTCTTGTAAAATTTTAGTCAAGTTACGCTTTTGAATCACTCCATTTGACCTTATAATAAAAGAGATATATTGGTTTCAGTATTTGCAAATAGTGCAGATTTTTAAATATGAATCCAGTGCCAATTTCGTAATTAATCTGAAAAATCTAGCAACCCAATTCTTAGTGAAATGACCATAAATTCCTCATACGATGTCTAAATTCGACTATTCTTTTTGCTATGGATCCGTAATTATGATTCAGATATAATGCTTCAATCAAAACAGAAATCAGAGCTCATTTATTTAATGTAGTACCATTTATGCTTAAAGAAACGACGTCGAATTATAAGAAAAACGAGCGCAACGTAGCCCAAACCTATACGAAACTCACCCGAGTCCCTCGGGACCCCGTACGAACATACCAATAAGTCTCATAACATAACACTGACCAACTTAAAGCCTCAAATCATGCATAACAATATTGAAATGACGAAATGCGCCTCAAATCAAACTTGATGAACTTTCGACTTCCAAAAACTCGCGCCGAAACATATCAAATCAACTCGGAATGAACTCAAATTTTGCACACAAATCCTAATACATCATACGGAGCTACTCGCGCCCCCAAACTACCAAGCGAAATGCAAATGCTCAAAACGACCGGTCGGATCATTACACTTTATTTATCTTTTGCATGAAATAGAAAACACATTTGACTACATATGGTTTTAGGTGGTTTTCAAAATTTTGAAATATCATATCCCTATAAACTGAATTGACGTTCGAAATATTTTCGAAATGATTGTCAATGAAATATTTTAAAAGTTAGGCCTTTAAAATTTCTATGGGATAGAAAAGATAGTGTCTATAAAATTGACTAGTTAAAGTAAAACTTTAATACTAGTGATAATACAAGTAACTAAATGGATCAAACATATTTAAAATTTGACACTCTATATAAAAAAGTACCGTGAAGCAAATGAGGTTCTGAACATCAAAATAAAAATAAATCAAAAGGGGCGAAAAAAGTGCCATGCAATATTTGGAATTATCAACCCTATAGTTTAGTGGTATTAGTGAAAATCTCACTCAGAATTCCTTTTATCCCCTATAATAATTTCTATAGAATATACTACTAGTATCTAAATTTTATTTATTGAAATATATACTCCATAATTCATAAGTATTAATTGAGGGTGAGTTATACCTTTTAATGATTCCGTCAATGACTATCGCATTTGACCTTTCATTTTGAAGTCAAGGGGATAATATTTCCTTGTTCGAAAGAGTTTACACTGAATGAGACGCATGAAAGTGTTGTACATTCATGTGAAAAAAGAGATTCTACATAATCTCTCTCATATCAGGTGTAAGTTTTTGCGTCCTAATTAATTAATTAATGGTATCCTCATTTTCCACTTCTCTCTGTCTATATATAATCACTCACTGTCTTGGTCACACACACAAACACTCTCTGTATTCTATCAATCTAAAGTAGCAAAAGATGGCAGGGGCTCAAACCCACCAACATTGAGCTCAAGTAGCGGAGTTGGGTCCGTTTTAGAAATTGGTGGCTTCAAATCATACGTCTCTGGTCCTTCCTCTTCCAAACTCGCCATCCTTCTCGTCTCCGACGTTTATGGTACTCACCTCCTCCCCTTTTATATAACTGCCGTCTTATTCATCAACTTTGCGCTATACGATTCTGCTCCATTTGCATTTGCATTTCTCTTTCTGCCCCTTCTTTCTTTTTTTCGGAAAAGAAAGAAAACTATAGTTACTTATGGTAATTAAGCTCTATACTGTAGTGCTTTATGAAAATTCCTCTTCTTTTTTTTAGTACAATTAGTATGTAGTTAATTTACTTGCAGCAAGAAATACAACAATTAGAGCCTCAGCAACAGGATGTATGGAATGTTTATTAAGTTCTTTTACGTTCTTGCATTTTCGTTATTGAAAGTTTCTTTGCATCGAGTTCTTCAAAGTTCAAGCAAATTGGGTATACAACAAATATTTATTCTGGATTAACAAGAAAATTTATATGTATATTAGAGATGCAAAAGACTTTTGATTTTCCTGTTTAGTTTATTATAGTGAAGGGATGAACTTTTTATTTCGGAAGACGATTTCTTATGGTCTTAATAATTCTTGGCAGGTTATGAAGCACCAAATCTAAGGTACGCACTGCTTCTCAAGTTCAGCCTAGAATAGTCAAATAGCTTTTAAATTACTATTCTTTCCCACCTCACAATTGTTACTTGCTTATTGTGTAAAAGCTCTTGGCTTAATATCTCTCTGGTGTTTATCAAACACCACGGGAAGAAGTCAGGTCACCATTCTCTGTGTTTGTCCAGTTATTACGCTGCAACAATTTCCTATTTGTATCTTTGGCTGATCGCAAAATTCAACTGTTTTTATGTAGGAAACTTGCTGACAAAGTTGCAGCTGCAGGATACTATGTGGTAGTTCCTGAGTTTCTTTATGGTGATCCTTATAATCCTGAAAACACGGAGAAGCCTTTATCAATCTGGATACAATCACATGGAACAGTATGTGTTCATAATTTGTTGAACTTAGGCTTTCTTTTTTATTAAATAGCCATTGATTTGACTCTACGGAGTCAAAGGAGGCCATGCCATCAATATCCTATTTCTCCATTCATTAAGTTGATAATGCTTGGGAATGTTCCGTGATATTTGTAGCAACACTCTTGCCACTATGCTATTAATTTTTTATTTGTTAATTCTTTTTAGGATAAAGGATTTGAAGATGCAAAAAAAGTTGTTGCTGCTCTCAAAGATAAAGGTATATCTGCAATTGGGGCTGCAGGATTTTGCTGGGGCGGTAAGTTTTTGCACTAAGGTTTTAGGGTTATTGATGTAGAGGGTCAATGCCTTTGTGATAGTTGTGAATGTGATCCTGACCTCCAGTTTTCTAACAGCAAAGGTGGTTACCGACCTAGCCAAGTCTTGCTACATTCAAGCTGCAGTGCAATTGCATCCATCATTAGTCAAAGTTGATGATATTAAAGGTATGGCTGTTATTACTAAAATCACCTGTGATCAGATTGAGCTATTACCGCAGATTTATACCAATTTGTTGCATATTCACCCGTTCCATTTGATTTTCTCAATGTCACTTGAATCCTGGATTTTATACGAATTTGTTGCATATACTATTACTGCAAGGGACATTGAGATCCAGATTGATGTTTAGTACTCCAAAGACTTCATATAGCTGGTTGTATTCATTTACGCCTCAATTCCTTTCTAATATGAACTTTGCTACTTAATTTATGAATACTCTTGGTTCTAAGCAATTGGTATTAACTATTGTTTGAATTCTGATGACTACCTTGAACATGTATCTTTTTTATCCTGCCCATCGACTGATGATACATATTACTTGCAGAGGTTAAGGCCTCAATAGCTATTTTAGCAGCTGAGATAGATAGAATCTCTCCTCCGGAGCTTATTAAGCAGTTTGAGGAGATTTTGTCATCAAAACCTGAGGTACATGACATTTTTTTTAAGGGAACCACCTAGGTTCCAAACTCGAATTCATGGGTGATTTATTTTAATAATACTCAAAAGAGATAGTACAGGTAAAGGGGGCTAGGCCTTACCACAGGCGAACCTACTCTATGGGAAAGGGGGTCACAGGATCCTGTTAACCTTGGATATATATACCCAGCAAAATGTAGATATATTTTACTAGGCACCATGATATACAAATGTTAAAATGGGTCAGTGGTCGACGGGGCTCCTTAACTCTCTCCCCTTAGGTTCAATGATCTGAGTTCAGTTCCTGACTATAGCATACTGTTTTTTTACTGTTTTGTAATTGAACAACTTTTCTTTAGCATACCAGATTCCTTTCTTCTTTTTTTGCTTTTTCTTTCTCCCTCCACGACAGAAATTAGAAACGAAGTAACTCTTTCTCCAATTCCAAACCCAGCTTCTCTCTCCCTAACTCACACCACAGTCCGCCAGGACCGCCACCCACCACCGCAATGTCTTGACAGAAGTTTCGCCGGCGAGACCAAAAGACATTGGTACCCCCTCCACGCTCTGCCTCTTGGCCTTACCTTAATACTCCTAGTGAGGATAGGACTATAAGAGTTGATTATTAGGATTTTGTCTGTCATTTTACATGATGTCATTCTAAAAAAGATTATGTGGGAAAATAATACTATCATGTTTATTCAGGGGATACACTGATATAAGTAAGTAACTAATTTGATGAATCTCTCCGTTCGTGTTACAAGATTTTGGATTTACCATTTGCTTTTGCTTTCTTGCCTTAATAAGGTGGACAGCTTTGTCAAAATATTTCCTAGTGTTAAGCATGGGTGGACAGTATAATTCAAAAAAAGAAAAATATCTCTAAATTATGAGAAATTGTGGAATACTCACCTATAGCTTGTGAAGTGTGGATTTTTTTATTCTCAAGTTGTAGATAAGTTTAAGGATTTCCTAGATAAGATATGCTATTTTCTTCGAATTTACACTAGTTTTAGTTCTTATTTCGGGAATCAAATTGTATCTCGTCTGGAATTTTTCCGTTTGTCGTGGTCAAAGTATCCAAAATTGTTTGGCCAGATCCTGCACGGATCCCATACCCACACCCATACTAGTGTCGTGTCGACACGGATGCGACACCTAAACTGCCGTGTCGGAGCAACTTAGCTTTCAACACTGCAATATGCTTTCACATCTGACACACTGGTTTCGGCACCTGTCTTGTAGAAGCCAAAAGCGATGACATAGAAGCGGAATAAATAGGCAGAGATCACAATTGCTCTACAAAGCTTATTCCAGAATTTATCACTGAATCTGGCCGTTAATATTTTCTTGTATGTGTGATCTGTGGGAAGTAATGATATTCTTAGCGAAAGAAACCTACATATGCACCAGCCCGTGAGTGCAATAATATGATAATGATGTGTTAAAAGAAATTGAGGTAGACCTAAAATCAGGAAACTTGTCCTAAAAGACCTATAATCTCTCAATATGTAAGAACAAATTACAGTAAAGGAAAAAGACATATGTGAATGCAAAGTAATTGAGATAAATGTTTAGTTTGTAGTTACATTTGGTTCGATATTTGTTAGAAGTATTTCTAGAGTATAGTCAATTCTAACTAATTTAGGATTGAACATGATTAGTTTATTCTGTGATTTGTAGAGAAAACCTGGAGGAAATCACAATTTAAGTAAGTTTTCCATCTGGTTCAGTTAATCTCTAATATAAAGGCATTGCTTCAGGTACAGTCAGAAGGGAAGTAGATATAGCAGTCTCTGAGGTCTCCATTCCTTGATCTGTCGTGACTATAACTAATCAATGATACAGGTAAACAGAAAGTGAACTTGCAGTTTGCTTCATCAGTAATTCCATACGCAGCTATGGCGTAGTCTACTTTAGAGTTCATGTGTGGCTCATGAACAAGACATGATGTCCGGTTTAGATGTTTTTAGGACAATGCACTACGCTCAACAAGTTATCGGACGTGTAATTGCCAACTTGATTGGCCTTAATATGATTCTTAAACTGGGTGTATAAACATTCATAGTGTGATTCTTAATCTGGGTGTATAACCTAGACAAAACACTCATAAATTTGTCCATAAGTTATAAATAGTCAGGAACAAGCAAAAGGTCATTTATCTTGACTATAACTAAATGAATTTCAACTAGGCAGGAAGCATACAAGTGCATTGCTTAGAATATCTCAGGTACTAGTTCTCCATCAGAAAATCAAAGTGCTGATTTGTCCGAAAAGTAGTGTAATGGAGAACGAAGTTTCAATTTATCAGCAGTTAACATTGCGCGGCTGGGGTTTTTGTAGTCCAAAATTATCAAACCATCATTAATAATTGAGTTTAGTTTCAATACACTAATAGTGTAAAAGAATCTTTACCATGTAACTGTCCTTAATGGCAATCTGCTATAACAGGTCAAATAATACCCATAGTGTGAATTTCTTAACGTTGTTGCTAAGAGGATCTTTAGAAGTTAGTGATAAAAAATCATTGGATAAAAAGAAAAGAAGACGAAAATAAAACGTGATCAAATTATGGAACCAATTTGGTACAACTCCCAGCCTCACATAGTGTTGTAATTGCGAGGATTTTCATTGTTGAGGTAACTGGTGTAGTCATTCATCCCTGACATGGGAAAACTCGAAGGACGGAAACCATACTCCGGTGGAAACATGCCCGGATGATAAGGCGGATAACTAGCTTCTCCGCCATATAGTCCTTGGTAAAGATTTGGTAGCTGCCAAAACGTAGAAGATGCTTTCTCTCTTGCTTCTTTAGTTACGCGGTCTTGAATGGATCCGGATCTTTTGTGTATTCTGCAATAACGATCTCTGCAAATTGCTTCATCAACCCCTTTTGGGGGCTCATAAGCTTCAGGTTTATGATCCTTCTTAGTGTCTTTTCTCAATATAAATGTTTCATCTCGACATGAAGATTCTTGATTCTTTTTCTGCTGTCCAACTTTGGTCTTGCCTTTGTACTTGTAGGGATCAGAAGCTTCATTAGAATCACCGCGACACGAAGAATCTGGATTCTTTTTGTTCTGTCCAACTTTAGTCTTGCCTTTGTCCTTGTAGGGATGAGGAGCTGCTGCATTTTGTTGATCAGGAGCAGTAGTATGTACTTCATGAAGAGGGGGATGCTTGTTATAAGATATGACTTCTGCTTCTTTCTTTCTCAATTTGTTGTTGATAGTATTCGTGAGAACAAAAGGATCAAATCTTCCTTTAATGGTAGCCAATTTTGTTTTTGGATCATGCATAACATCAAATACACCTAGCATAAGATCCAAGATCAGACATTCTTTGTTATAAATGGTTTCATAAAAGGTTTAACCAAAGCATTCATGCTCAGACTTCATCAATATTATATAACAATAATGGGACTCATAAGAAAATAAGCACAAGATTTAAATTTTGTATCATTTTACATGACGGGACTTTGAGTGAACGGGGATGCTTTGTGTACTGGTCTGCCCTATCATTTTACATGATTTGCGTGGATGCATGTATACACTCATACTGGAATTATACACATTTGTTAAAATTACAATATTAGTGTATATATATATATATATATATGATTCTCTCTTTTTGACCTTTTTGGTAAAATTACAAATAGACTTCTCGTGCAATAAGGCCCTTTCTAATAAGGTCTATTTGACATGAAAATTGATAAATGAAAGAAAAAGGATAAAACCAACTTAAACAATCGGAGAATTATTACCTTCGACTTTTGTTAACAATTTCTTCAACTTCTTTTGACACCCTTTGCAACAGCAGACATCAATTTTTATAACACAAACCTGCAGTTTTAAAGTGCATCCAAGATAAATACTCATAGTTCACATATTTACAATTAGAAATTAATGTAAGATTATTATAATGTAAGATGAAAAGAGATCATAGTGGTAAAGATTGGAAAAGGAAGAAAGTGAATACCCCATCATAACGACTCTGTTCCATCAAGACAACATAAGAAAACAAACACAAGAAGCTTAAGAGTAAAAATTGTACCGAGTATATAATATGTATACAAAATATACTCAGAGGAGTTGAGAGAGAGGCGAATCTAGGATTTTAATTCGGTGAGTGTGGCTACCATTATTAATTACTCTTTTCTGAGAACATAGGATACATATTTGGCATAATTATATATCTCTAAATAACTGCATATATATTATACCAGCACAAAGCAGTGACTTCGAATGATTGGCAAAATTGAAATGGACAATCTAAAAACCAAAGGGGCTAAATATTTTGCATGCAAAACCGGGAATTTGAGAGGATGTAAAATGGTGTCATAATGGAAAATATACCCAATTTATAGATATAGATTCTGATTATGGAAAGTAGCAGCATTTTATGGTAGGAGGCAAAAATATTGCTAAACTAGGGTCGAACATTAATTAACGTAAGATTTTGGCAGAAACTAAATGTTCCATCAGTTAGTGCTAATATTTTGTGGTTTAAAGTAGTCACTGAGGGAAAGTAAATATTGTAGATACTTGGATCAATGTTTCTGATTCTTATATGGATAATAACAAAGGTTAAAAATATATTTATAGAAACGAAACGAATAGAGAATAAATACAGAATCTGGTAAAAGTAAAAAAGTTATATGTTTAGCATCATGTACACACTGTAATATATATATATATATATATATATATATATATATATATATATATATATATATATATATATATGGTAAAGTAATTTGACCTAGCTGTTACTAATTAGTAGAAGGAAAGAAGCTTCTTCTCAAAGATTTTACCTTGTGCCACAACCAAGAATTATAAGTGAATGTTAATCTCCGAGGTGCAGTTTAGCTATTTCCGTGTTTGAGCATTGGAACACCGATTAGCCTATGTTATTTCTTGTTTAATACTAAAAAAATTACAAAAGCATTACTTAATAAACTTTGAAGATTTATACAGTTATTTTTCTTATGTTTATTAAGTGTTCGATATTGAATACATTCATGCCTTATTTCAAGTAATGTCACTAAAAAGAATTACATTAAATCATGAGATCATAAGACGTAGCTTTCAGAATTTAAACAAGTACTATTATATATGCATATTATTCTCACCAAAATACAATTCTAATTCTAACTCTATGGTCTTTGCTAATATTCTAATTCTTGACATAGCATATGAGCCAGAGGTGAATCCCAAACTTGAACTTTAGAGACATACAACCAAAACTATTGATTATAAACCCGTAACTTTAATTATACATCAGCCCTCCTGATATGAGTTAAACACGATATAACTTTTGCATTATTAATAATGCCTTCCACATAACTTTTGTTATCTAGTCTCTAGCACAGACAGAGAGCATCGCAAAACTTGCATTTTAGTGTAAGGAGGAAATAATCTCCAGGACCAGTTACAAATTGAATAGAAGATGATGATCCTCCAAAGATCTCATATTTTACTTCTCCTGAAGATAGACATATAACTAGAACATTTGTATGGTCCATAAGAACGATTTTTCCATTGGTAGGTAACATTTCCCCGAGCGTTTTTAACATTCTTAATTTTGTCAAAAGACTCAGAAATGTCATTCACATCCACTGGATTCACATCATTGGTTGCAGCTAGTAATTAGAAGGAAACTACTACGTGCAACATGCATCTAGAATTACACTGAACAGTTGGAAAAAATCAGTATATGCCGATTCATCCAACTGAAACGTGAAAATGGACTGTATTTCAAAGTCCAGATTTCAGCCACCCCGAGCTTCTCTCCTTGTAGCATCGTGAAGAAGTTCTATGTCAACTCCATCCGGAGGTAACTGCACATATCTCACCACCGATCCTCTGATGAAGCAATTCCTCACTGATTTCTGTCACCATCAAAAACAGTTTTATCAGCACTACAGCGAGAAATGAAATGAGTACCAAAACACAAAAAGAAGAAAATACAAGGGACAAAAAGTTAAGTATGTTTCAGCGAAGGAAGAGTGAAAAAACTAGGCAAATTAAACCAAGTTCTGTTACTCAAAAAAGAAAGGTAAACAAAAATAGACATACTAGGCCAGTAACTATGAGCAACCTACTTCCAGTAGAGATCCCTTTCACTTTGGAGTAGTTTCAGTTTTTCATCCATACTGAATAAATATATACCCTTGCATACTTGAGGAAAACCTAATGTCAATACGAGAATGTTCTCGACTTTTTTAAGTGAAGCGCCAATTAATATATATATTAAATTTGCATATATAAATAACCAAAAACTCAATAGCAATAACGTATTAGCAAATATTTCAATTCAAAAACTTAAAGTAGATAGTAGATACTAAAAGTCTAGAACAAGATAGTCAATAATTCATGAAGAAGAAGAAAGAAGAGTCTCTTGCTTTTTTTGTGAAAAAAAATCGATGCTTCTGTCACATCGTCGTCTCCTTGCCCCACTGATGCCTCGTCGCCACTTTTCTAATTTCGCGATGCCTCAGCTGAAAATAGCGATGAGCTTCTGCTTCGTGTCGCCACATGTTATTAGCGCTGAGGTGAGCGCTATTTACAACACTGGTTCATATCTTTAAAATTGCGGGAAAAAACATTTTACAGTATAGGAATATAGCGTATAAGAAACTGACGACCGGGAAAGGTTGATGGCTACATAGCTTGCCATATAAATAGAAAAGAGACCGTCATCTTTACATTGGTGAAATAATCTTTCTTTTTATAACTATACATCCCAATCTATAGGATTAATTAAGCTGCAGCTCTACCGAGATCTCCTTCCCTACTCTATAAGGAAGTGGGTGCTTGCCTACGTGGAATGGGCCAAAGGACATCTGTTTTCTTTAATTCAGATGGGGCGAGCTGGATAAGTGAAATGAAAAAAGACGATTCACAAGGCGAAACATGAGGGAACCCAACCTAGCGGGAAAAGTGCAGCAGGGTCAGCGGGGCATGGCGAAATTTGCCCTGGGTAGGCGTAGGTTAGGAGGGTGAAGCATCTACCATTCCCCCCATTGAAGAACGACTCATAACGAAACAACACAAGGTCATTTATTTGGAGAGACCATCATATTTCACCCAACCACAGGCGATATCATTGTGGTTATATATAGAGCATAAGGTTCACCATTCTATTGACTTCTCTGCAGCTTCCAGGTTGAGTAAGACACAAAATTCTTTAGTTAAGGTTTTCCCCAGCACTACAATAGTTACAGTGATATTGGATTCTTGTACTTACAAGTTCTTAACATTGGAATAAGAAATCCTCAGCGTCCAAATGTTCAAAGAATGTAAAGCTAGACGCCTTCAAGTAACATAAGTAGTTACATTAAACAGAAAGGTGAATAGATCATAGCATAGCTTATAACAAATATGAACAAACACTAGGCCTTAGCAGGACAGAGCCACTAAACAATCATAGTCATAGTGATCGACAAAGCTCGTAACCATAAGACTAAAACTACAAAAAGAATCTCATATCTTTGTGAACCTTAGTGACCAGAATTTTAGACACACAGAGAAGTTAATACTTCAAATCGACCTTCTTCACTGGACATCAGTACTTCAAAGTGGCCCTCCTTAATTCAAATATCCAACCAACAGTAAATAGTTCTAGCAAATCTATCAGGGTTCACAACTAAAGACTACTATGGAGGAGAAAAATAGCATGCCCTCCTAGTGCATAACCAAACCAAAAAGAACCAATTCACAAGTTCTTCAATTGAGAGAGTGAGAGAGAGCCAATCAGAGGTTCTCAACCAATCGTACACAAAGAGAGAAGGTGAAAGAAAGAACAAAATGAAATGCATGGCCACATATTTTCACAGATGAAATCGACGATTGAAAACAAGAAGAACAAAGATAGAAGAACACACCATAACTCATAAATAAAATGAACCCTAAATGTCAATTGTCCCACCCAACCCACACGATTGGAGGAGAACAAGGATTAATTACCATGTGGGGGTACTTGTCCTCGTCAACAACCCTCGTGTTTTCAAGCTTAATGTTCAGATACTGATCAACTGAATGTAATGTTCCTCGGATAGCCAAGTCATTCTTCAGTTCCACAGTCACTTCTCTGCCTACCAGATCCTTGAAATATGAGAAAAACAACTGGAAAACAGAGTGGGTCAGAGGCAAAACCCAGCCAGAATATAGATCAAATAGATATATGAGAAAAAACCTCGAATAAGAATTGATTCCAACAAGGTAAATAAACTTTCCACTGTAGAACAATTGGAGAAAACAAAGCAGACACCGAGTATATACAGCACTAAGAAAGAGAGATCAGGAAAAAAAGAATACCATTTTTCTCTCCCACGAATATCACTGTGCTCTCTCTGTCCTTGACAGCTCTCTGCTTCAACAAAATTGGACAATTTCAGACTTTTTTATAACATAGTACAACAACGGAGAAGAACCATGATGTCTCAAGTCCAAGTTCCAGTCAAGGCAACACACTATGTGATTTCTTCCCACCCGTCTAAAACTTGGTAGGCAGAGTTACCCAGTAGTGGTGCATGGTAGTAGGTACACGGAGACGGAAGAATAGTCGAGTTTCGCATAAGCTGGCCCGGAAAAACCCAGCACAACACAGCAACAACAACCCAGCACAACAATAACACCTAGTTTTTGAATACTGTGAAGATTCATAATTCGGTGAGGATTGATAAATTGACTAGTTTTAGTATGAACGGACAACCTACTCTACAACCACCCCCTTTATCCAAGCTTGGAACTAGCCGTACAAGCTAACATAAGATGCTGAGCTCAGACAAACAGATTTCTTGCTTATAAAGTATATAGTATAAACGGAAAATTTCTAATTGTTACAGATTTTAAAAAGTCAGTTCAATAGCACACCAAACAAACCTCAATGGCCCGTCTGTTTAGACTGTATTAGATATAATCGGGATGTCATTCAATTATTGGTTAGGAATTATAGCCCGTTTGGCCAAGCTGCAAAAATCTAACTTATTTTGAGAAGTGCTTTTTGTCAAAAGTGCTTTTCTCAAAAGTACTTTGGCTGAGAAGCAGTTTGTGTTTGGCTAATTAGTTTGAAAAGCACTTCTGAGCAGCAATTAGTGTTTGGCCAAGCTTTAAAAAACTGCTTCTAAGTGTATTTTTCTCAAAAGTGCTTCTCAAAAAAGTGCTTTCGGAGAGAAGTACTTTTTTCTGCTTCTCCAAAACTGTTTCTGCTTCTCGACAAAGGTCAATTTTTGGCCAAACAGGCTATTAGAATCAGTTGTAAATCTTGACCTCCAATAATCCCAAATGCTGAATAGTAACAATAATAAATAAAAAGAAAATAGCATCTTTTACGGTCTTATATATTATCTTAATAATCTAAATATTCACTTCAGAGCCATCTATTACATGAGCCTCCAAATAAGAAACATGAGAAATCGAAGTCGACAATTTGTTTAAGCAGCGGAGCAGTACAAAGCATGGAACAGAATGAGATTTTTTTTAATTTTATTAAACAATTGGGAAGAGGGATTTAGGGTTTTCCTTTTTCAAATACAGAGAGATATAAAGAGGGGAACTTACAACTCGACTTCGCCGGAGGAAGAGATGTTTGAGAAGCAAGTGGAAATCGGAGGCTAGTTTAGTTGGAAATTCGCGTCAGAATTTGGACTCCTTTTTTTGCTTGAAAACATATAAACCGTGAATAATGTTAAAACAATTCTTTTTCCTTAATAACGGGGCTTTAATATTATATACTACTAGTAACTTTTTTAATTATAAAAAGAGAAACTTTCATAAACTACCATGTTTTAGTGGTTATTAGCTAGTTGTAGCTATCATTTGCTATATTATTTCATATAGCTATGTTTTCAGATTTTTTTAGAGTGTATTCATTATATTTAAGTTACTGTATTCATGAATATAGTAGCATTTCTAGGCGTAAAACGGATGATTACAGCTAGACAGATTTTTGTATTCGACTACAGCTGAATAGATTATTGTATTCGACTGTATTCACGGCGTGAAGTAGCGGATTACACTATTTTTAAACAGAAAGTGAATCAATTAACATAATGGACTCCTAATATAACTCAACAAACTCAATTATAACACACAAATTTTGTATTTCCAGTTATAAAAAAGATTCTCAACCGAAAAATACCCCAAAAACATAGCAATCATTAGAGAAATTATATAATACATCTGAATACATAAATTATATTAATTAAAAAAACATATAAATATATTCATGGAATATAGCGAGACAATGAATACAATGAAATACATAGAATACAGCGGGATACATTGAAATACAATGGAAAAAAAAGACAATGAATATAATGAAATACATAAAATACATCGAGATACATTGAAATACAATGAAAAAAAAGACAATAAATACAATGAAATACAACGAGATACATTGAAATATATTAACAGAATATTCAAGTTGCTCAGCCCCCAACTCCGTTGTCTTTGTTCAAGAACAACCCTAATGTTGTCTCGTTGAAGCAACATCAGTATCCAGTCCTCGCTCGTCGCCACTGTTGCCTCTGGTTGCCGACAATTAGAGAGAAACTCAAAATATTAAATATTAAAATCATCAAAATCTGATGCCCTGTGTATACTGGAGATAGGTAATGTTTGGTATAATATAATATTGGTAGTATTATTGAAGCACGCCTCGATATTGTGATCTGAATGTTGTGTTCTCGAGCAGGTATTAGTTGACTTCCAGGAGAACCCCAAAGCTGCACAGGAACATATGAAGAACCCCCTTGTGATGAACAAGATTCAGAAGTTGGTTAGGGCAGGAATTATTCTAAACTCTCGTTCGGGTCATCATCACCACGCCTAATAGGTGGATCCGCGGAGGAGAAGACATCGGAAAGTAGGAGAAAAAAAAATAGATATCGGGTAGGGGATAGGAGAAATTTGAGGGGATATGAGAGAGAAAAATAATACAAAGCTTATTTTATGGCTTAAGGGTAGGAGGTGACCATAAATAGATATTTGGCTATAAAAAATCAAAAGATAGTTATGGAATATAATATTTCAAAAGGGTATTTATTTAAAATAAATAAGGTATCAATCTTTGCTATAGGAGGTAATTAATCCTTATAAAAATATATCTAATTTTTGCTCTTCCAATTCTGAAAGACTTGTCGAAAATGGATTGGTTCGATCGAGAAAGACTTGAAAATTTAAAGCATTGCTCAGGATGAGTTACTTGTTCAAAACAACATTGAACCTTAGACATAAAAGACTGCAATGCGAAAGAATACTTTCTTTCTAGAGGCATCGATAATAAAAAAATAAATAATTATTAAGTAATAGCTTGAACTAAGAGGAAGTAAAATAATACTTTCTATAACATTTTTAGTAATGTAAATGATATATATTTTTATAGTACATAATTTAAATTAAAGATGTTAATTAGGTCGGGTCGGGCCAGCCCACTAACAACCCAATTCGACCCGATTCAACCGGGGTCAGCCTGGTCCGGTAAGGGGTGGGACGGGTTGGCTGGGGTAGGGGGTTATGCCTGACGGGATCGGGCCTTTTTTGGTTATCGGTGCACTGGAACCCGCTAGCTCGGTAACCCGTTCAAGGATTTTAACTGTGTTCCAGCCCGGTTAAAGTTGTAATTTTTTTAAAAAATTTTGACTGTTGCCAAAGGTCAAAATCAAAATTGACCATTGGACAATGGTCATTTTTTGTACTTTTTGCTATTTCGGCCTACCTCCTTATTAAAATAGTCCCCCCACCCCCTAATAATTAATAAATTATATTTTTAGCCTTCTAAAAACTACAAATAACCCATCTTCTTTATTTTTTTTCTCACAACTTGCTCTCTTCTTCTACTCTAATTCTCTCTCAATTCCCTCTTGATTATCAATTGTTTATTGCTCTCAAGTTCTCAATTAATTATTATTTCAAGTTTTATCTTTTATGGTAGCAACTACAAAATTACAATTTTCAAGTGAAGTGTGGTTACCATTTTTATTAGGTTCAAGTTCAAGCATGCTTCGTGCTTTTAGAGTGCACTCACATGTTTGGGAACACTTTGAAGTGGTAGAAGAAAATGAAGAAGTTCGCAAAGTAGAGTGCAAGAACTATGGTCGAGTCTTTTAATATTCATCGAAAGTGGGAGAGCACATATGGTTTAAGGAAGCATATCAAGGGTTGTCTTGAGCGTCCTCCATGAATTCTTATTTAAGTTGATTTAAGACAATTTGTGTTATTTTGAATTTATTAGACTTACTTAAGTTTAACATATTAGTTTATTAGACAATTTGCTCTTATTGGTATTTGACAGTAGTAAACACTAAACTTTTAACTGTTGTAAACTTTTAATTTGCAAGTTCAAAAATATAAAAATAAAAATAGAATTTGCAAGTTAATTTGAAGTATTATTATGCACTGAAAATATGAAATGAAAGCATTTGAAAATTGATCCTTACATATTGGTCCTATTAAATAATTTCATGTAGTCACTTAATTTCAATTTCTAAGTTTTAAAATTCATATTTCAAATTGAACACTTTAAATTTCAAAAGTATATTTAGAAGTTTGTAAACACTTGTTACACCCTATATTTTCGTACGTAAAACTGTGTTGTAAGCAAACTAATGTAGGACCAAAAATGAGATCATCTTCGAAAGTATATAAAGTAAGTTAATCATGTTACCTCGGAGGTTACAAATATTAAAGATCATGAACAACAAGTACAAAGAGGGTTGGAAGGTTTAGAAGCTAAATGAATTGAAGAAAATAATGTTTCGTCGAAAATCGACAAGTTGGCAATGTTATAACATGTACTTTTGGGGTGAGACTAGGGTACTTAACATGATAATGATGTTATTTTATGAGTTATGTTAGTCGTATGATAGTCGTGTTTTATGTTTTGAAGTCAAGCGAGTTGTGAAACAAAAGTCGATGAAAGTCATCACAAGTTATGTTCATAAGTTTTACTGAAATTTAGGCGAAATGTAACTACAATTTTCTACCAATATACTTATAGTTACGGGGTTTTACACCTATAAAATTGAATATCTATGAGTCTATTTTCTAACTCATTAAATCGTTTGTCAATATGACATCGGAGTAGAGAGATATTTGAGTTTTTGCGAGACTGCGCTGTTACACCCCATGTTTTCGTACATGAGAGTATTCGTAAGTCAATTGATGTAAGCTCGAAAATGAGATCAGCTTTGAAAGTACATAAAGTAATTTAATCATGTTACAATGGAGGTTACAAATATTTAAGATAATGAATACCAAGTACCAAGAGGATTTGAAGGCTTAGTAGCTAAATGAATTGAAGGAAATAAGTTTCGTCGAAAGTCGACAAGTTGGGAATGTTGTAATATGTATTTTTGGGGTGAGAATAGGGTGTTTAAAACTATAAGGATATTATGTTATGAGTTATTATTCGTATGATAGACGTGTGTTATGATTTGAAGTCAAGCGAGTTGTGGAACAAAAGTTGGAAAAGGTCATCACAAGTTACATTCATAAATGTGTTGAAACTTAGGGCAAATGTAACTGCGATTTTCTCCCAATATACTTAGAGTTATGGGATGTTCCACCCATAATATTGAAGCTCTATGAGTTGATTTTCTAATGTATCAAACCATTTATCAATACGACATCGGAGTAGAGAGATATATACCGTTTTGTGAGACTGCACAGGCTGCTAGGTAACAAGTAGGTGTGTCACCTACTTGGTTAAATGAGAGCCCAAAAGAGGCAATTTAGGGTCAGCCAAAGAACCCATTTAAGTATTATCTCATGCAATATAAATCTCATTATATATCACAAATAATCAGACCTAAACCCCTGCAAACATCCTCCCAACAATTACCCACAAACCCTAATTTATTTTATCTCCCTTTCAAGTTCTAATTGGGGGTAAAACCTAGAGTTTGAAGAACCAAGATAAGGGCTGAGTTATCCAACAAATAAGGTAAGTTTAATGCTCTCTTTCATCCATTTTTATGTTGTAAATTCATGGTAAGTCGTTCTATACTTGTAAGAACTCACAGGAAGGTGATCGGAAGCCGTGAGTTCGAGTTATTCACTTGTAGCGGACTGTTTTGTGTTGACATTGGGCTTCGTGTTTTACTACATTTTTGTGGATTTTTTGAGGAGTAAGGGTGTGGATAAACACCATATAGATTTAGGGTGGTGGGATGGTTGTTCGTCGTAACATTTTCGGGTCGTTTGACACTAGTACGGTGGTTGTTTTGTGTATGAAAAGATTGGAGTATGTTGAGCTGTTTTGTAGTATTTGATGGTGTAATATAAGGCTGAAAAATAATGTATATATGTTGTTATTGTTGTGTTCTTGTGTTGTTGGAGTTATCTTGAATTTGGAGGAAATAAGGATTATAGGGGAGATGCTGCCCGTTTTATACAAAATAACCTTGTCATCCGTTGTGCGATAGTTGTACCTTTCATAACTTGATGATAGTATTATCATCGTTGTTGTAGATTAAGGTGCGAAAAGGCGAGTTCAACTTGGTGATTGTAAAGATTCTGATAAGGTATGTTAAGGCTAATCCCTTCCTTCATTTTGGCATGATCTCGTAATTACATGTGTTTGATAACGAGGCATAAAGAGAAGTTCATACTTCCGAATTTATATACACTATCCTACTCTCATAAGTTATAGTATTCTCCCTTATTAGGACTTCATATTTAGTTTAGTTTTGTCTTCTGTCAGCCAAAAGAGCAGAGAGTCTATATATATACAGTATTATAATATTTTCACCATCATCGAGCTATAATCGATGGGCAGGCCCCTATTGGGCAACCTCTGATCAGATGTTGAGTTATATACCGAGTCTACTATGGCCGAGTGCCTATGAGCAAGCCCAGGATGGCTGAGATACAGAGCCTAGTATGGCCGAGCGCCTATGAGGGAGCCTACTACGGCAGATCAGTTACACATACCGAGCCTTATAAGGGCGGACAACTATTTTACTTACTATATTGAGAGAGTTGAGCCAGTATCAGCAGGTAAGCATATCTTCATATTATCTTTGACTTAAGTTACTTTCAGTTATTATATTATCAGTTTAATTTTAGCTTTCAGTTATCATGTTGCCTTACATACTCGGTACATTATTTTGTACTGACGTCCCTTTTGTCTGGGACGCTGCATTTCATGCCTGCAGGTGCTCATTAACAGTTGGACATACCCTCCTCGCAGACAAAGTCAAACATCAGCTCGGTTAGTAAGCTCCACTTCCTCGGAGTTGCCAGGTCTAGACCTTGGAGTCCATTTCATATATACAGGTTTGATGGGTAGGTCAAGGCCCTGTCCTAACCATGGTATAGTTCAGTTATCTCTAGAGGCTTGTAGACAAGTCCTGTATAGTTTGTATATTAGTAGATGTTCATGGCGGCCTCGTCAGCCTCCACAGATATATATATATATATATATATGAGCTTTTGGGTATGCTTACCCCTCAGATAAGAGAATCGATATTTTTATATGATTCAGAATATGGCCTCATCGGCCTAAGTTAAGGGTTACCCCTCCAGAGTTTACAGTTACAAAGTGGTACACTCGAGCTAAGAATGGCACCAAGTGCCAGCCATACCTCATCAGATTCGGGGTGTGACATGCGCAGACTGCTAGGTGACAAGCAGGTGTGTCACCTACTTGCTTAAATGAGAGTCCAAAAAGGGGCTATTTCGGGTCGGACAAAGAGCCCATTTAAGGCTTATCTCCTACAATATAACACTCATTATATAACACAAATAACCACACCTAAACCCCTGTAAATATTCTCCCAAAAATTGCCCATAAACCCTAATTGATTTTCTCTCCTTTTCAAGTTCTAATTGGAGGTAAACCTAGAGTTTGAAGAACCAAAATAGGATCTGAGTTATTAAACAAATAGGGTAAGTTTACTGCTCTCTTTCATCCATTTTTTCTACTAGAGATGTATGGAAAGTCATTCTATAATTGTAAGAACTCACGGGACGGTGATCGAAAGCCGTGAGTTCAAGTTATTCACTTGTAGAGGATAATTTTGTGGATTATTTTCTGTTGCTGTTGGATTGCGTGTTTTACTACTATTTTCTTGATTTTTGTAAGAGGAAGGGTGTGGAGAAACACCACATAAATGCAGCATGGTGGGCTAGTCGTTCTTTATAATATTTTCGGGTTGTTTGACACTACTACGGTGGTCGTTTTGTGTATGAGGAGATTGGGGTGTGCTGGGCTATTTTGTAGTATTTTGTGGTGTATATCAGGTTGGAAAATAATGCACATATCTTGTTATAGTTGTGTTCTTGTGTTATTGGTGATAACTTGAATTTGGAGAAAGTAAGGATTATAGGGGAGATGTTGCCCGTTTTAATACAAAATAAGTTTGTCGTTCGTTGTGCGATAGTGGTACCTTTTGTAACTTAATGATAGTGTTATTATCGTTGTTGTAGATTAAGGTGCGAAGAGGTGAGTTCAACTTGGTGATTGAAAATATTGTTATAAGGTATGCTAAGGCTAAACCTTTCTTCATTTTGACATGATCCCGTAACTACATGAGTTTGATAATGAGGCATAAAGAGAAGTTCGTATTTCCGAACTTATGTACATTCTCCTAGTCTCATAAGTTACAGCATTCTCCCTTATCGGGACTTTATATTCATATTCAGTTAAGTATTATCTTCTTCCAGTCAAGAGAGCATAGAGTCCATATATATATATGTATACAGTATTACAGTATTTTCACTACCATCCAGCTATAATCGATAGGCAGACCTCTATTGGGAAACCTCTGATCAGATAGTAAGTTATATACCAAGCCAACTGTGGTTGAGCGCCTATGAGCGAGCCTAGAATGGTCGAGATACAAAGCTTAGTATGGTCGAGCACCTATGAGCGAGCCTACTACGGTAGAGCAGTTACACGTTCCTAGCCTTATAGGACTGGACATTTATTTTACTTACTACATTGAGAGAGTTGAGTCAATATCAGTAGGTAAGTATATCTCTAGACCATCTTTAACTCCCAGTTACTTTAAGTTATTATATTATAAGTTCAGTTTTAGCTTTCAATTATTTTATTACCTTACATACTCGGTACATTATTTCGTACTGATGTCCCTTTTCTGGGGATGTTGCATTTCATGCGTGCAGGTTCCGATAGATTGACGGGTAGATCTCCTCAATAGGTGTTGCCCGAGTTCAGCTGACCATTAAGCTCCACGACCTTCGGAGTTGTCGGGTCTAGGATTTTGTGTATATATTGTGTATATATGTATATATGTTATGGGAAGGTCGGGACCCTATTCCTATCACAGTAATCCATCAATAGAGGCTTGTAGACATATCCTGTCAGTTAGTACAGTATGTTGGGCTTGTAGGCCTTGTATGTATACTTTGTTGGTTTGTCAGCTATAGTAGTTATGACGGCCTTGTCGGACCAACTTTATATTGATGTTTAGCCAAAACTAGTTTCCGTTTAGTTTTATATTTTGCTTCGCAAATTGTCTTAGAATGTGGCCCCATGGCCAAATAATGACATTGTATGTTCAGAGTCCCTCAGTCGCAAGTTGGTATGCTAGGTTGAGTGAGGCACCGGGTGGTGGTCTCGCCCCCCAGGTTTGGGGCATGACAAACTTGGTATCAGAGCAGTTCTATCTTAGGGAGTCTACAAGGTGTGTCTAGTAGGGTCTTGTTTATAAATGTGTTGTACACCACATTATATAAGTAGGGGACTACAGGGCATTTGGGAGTTGGTTGCACTTCTTTCAAATCTAAATCGTGTTGTCAAACTGAGTTATAGGAAATTTGAGTTAAACTTACGTATTGGTGTTTGCATACAGAGATGATGGTGACTAGGAAGAGTACGGCTAGTTAGAGGAGAGACAAGGCAATGGGTAAGGGGATCAGTAGGGAACCTCCAGTAGATGGGGCCCAGTCTGCGGCCCAGGGCGAGACCACTACTCAGCCATTACCGGCTCCTCCACCACCTGAGGAGATTCCTAGGGATACCGCACATCCAGTTCCCCCACCACTTCCATCAAATCAAGACTCGAGGAGTGCGGTGTATTTGTTGACACTGTTGGTAGCTACCGAGAAACAGGTTAGGGCATCAGCTATTGAAGGATCTTCTGAGGGGACTGGGAGTTCAAGGGTCCGAGAGTTTATTGCTTTGAGTCCCCCAGAGTTCACGGGGACAGAGCAGAGGGAGGAATCATAGGATTTCATAGATCAGCTTCACAAGATCTTTCGGGTTATGCATGTCACGGAGAAAGAGGCAGTTGAGCTAGCAGCTTTTCGACTCTGAGATATAGTCATCCTTTGGTACGAGGGATAGTAGAGGTTCAGGGGACGTGATGAACCTCTAGCTGTTTGGGAGAATTTTTCAATGCCTTCCTTGACCAGTACTTACCGTGTGAGTTCTGATAGGCTCGAGTCGATCAGTTTCTAGACCTCAAACAGGTCAATATGAGTATTCGAGAGTATAGTCTCCATTTTGACTCATTGTCCAAATATGCACCATCTAGAGTTGCTACTATGTGGGACAGGATCCACAAGTTTATAGCAAGGTTAGCCCCAGAGTTGATCAAGGCATGTGCCACCGCGCATTACAGGATAGTATGGATATCTCCTGAATTCATGCATTTGCGCAGAATATAAAAAGGGGTAGGTATCGGTAGTAGGGTACAAAGAGGACTGGGCAAGGGCAGCGTAAAAGGATGAGATTTTCCAGGTCTCAAAAGCAGCCTCAGGGTAGTTATAGGCCCTAGTACTTCGGACGGACACCTAGGCCTTCACTACCTCAGTTACAGAATACAGGTATGACCGCTATACTTAGTCAGGACCAGGTGTTAGCTCACGGATGTCGGGTTTGCAGCGATAACGACGTTCAGGGCAGACATGGTCATTTTCGCCGCGGTGTGACATCTGTGGTAAATGATACTTGGGCCAATGCCGAGCAGATTCTGATGCTTGTTATGCATGTGATCATCCGGGGCATATGATATGAGATTGCCCAAATAGAGATTCTGGGGTATGGCACAGCCAGCAAGTTCAGCAACAAGATCATCTATGTTTGTGCATCCTTCAGGGCGCGAGTCTCAGTCTTCGGCTTGTAGAGGTCGAGGCAGAGGTAGAGCTTCCAGTTCAGGTTGTAACCAGACTCGTATCTATGCTTTAGCGGGTCAATAGGACCAGGAGTCTTCACCAGATGTTGTGATAGGTATATTGACCATTTGCTCTCACGATATTTATTCCTTGATAGATCCAGGATCTAATTTATCGTATATTACCCCATTTGTCGTGGGGAAGTTTGGTATAGTGCCTAAAATACTAAGTGATCCTTTTGCGGTATCTACACTGGTTGGAGAATCGATTATTGCTAGACGGGTTTGCCAAGGTTGTATGGTGATAGTTTGTAGTCGTCAGACCTCAGCCGACCTAGTTGAGCTAAGATGATGGACTTTGATGCTATCATGGGCATGGAATGGTTGGCAGCTTGCTATGCCACAGTTGATTGCCGAGCAAAGACAGCCAGATTTCATTTTCTAGTTGAGCCAATCCTTGAATGGGTAGGTAATACAGCAACACCTAGAGGTAGGTTTATTTCCTATCTGAAGGCGAGGAAAATGATCGCAAAGGTTGCATTTATCATATTGTGCGAGTTAGAGATGCAGATGCTGAGATACCTACACTTCAGTCTATTCCAGTAGTCAAAGCATACACAGATGTGTTTCCAGATAAGCTTCCAGGTATTCCTCCAGAACGAGAGATCGGACCACCTGTGAGCGATACTCTAAACCCTCCATGATCGTAAGTTGTATGCTAAGTTTCTAAATGTGAGTTCTGGTTGAAGTCTATAGCATTCTTGGGGCATATTATATCCGATGAAGGCATATAGGTAGACACTCAGAAGATTGAGGCCGTGAAATCGTGGCCTAGACCTACCACTCTAATAGAGGTTCGTAGCTTTCTAGGCTTAGCAGGATACTACTCGAGGTTGTAGAGGGTTTTTTCTTCCCTTTCGGTAGTATTGACGAAGCTGAGTCAGAAAGCAGCTAAGTTCAGTGGACAGAAGTTTGCGAGTGGAGTTTCCAAGAGCTTAAGAATATGTTGACCTCAGCGCCAGTTCTAACACTTCTAGAGGGTCCAGAGGGTTATGTCGTGTATTGTGATGCCTCAGGTGTCGGGTTAGGATATGTCCTGATGCAACATGGGAAGGTAATTGCATATGCTTCAAGGCAGTTAAGGAAGCACGAGAGGAATTATCCAACCCACGACCTCGAGTTAGCTCGGTTGTCTATGCACTTAAGATAGGGCGGCATTATTTATATGGTGTTCATGTTGATGTATTTACATATCATAAAAGCCTGCAATATATCTTCAAGCAAAAAGAGTTGAATTTGTGATAGAGGCGATGGCTAGAGTTATTGAAAAATTACGATGTTAACATTCTCTACCATATAAGATAAGCTAATGTTGTAGCAGATGCCTTAAGTCACTGATCTATGGGTAGCTTAGCACATGTAGAGGCTGAGAAAAGACAATTAGCTAGAGAGATTCATCAATTGGCTTGTTTAGGGGTTCAGTTAGTAGATTCTGACGATGGTGGAGTTGTACTCCAAAATACTGCAAAATCATCTCTCATAGCTGAATTCAATGAAAGGCAGTACGAGGACCCAGAGTTAGTCGAGTTGAAAGAGCGAGTTTCGCAGCAGAAGAAGCCATTGTTAGAGCTCAAGGGAGATGGGGTTCTTAGATACAGGGGTCATCTTTGTGTTCCAGATGTAGCAGTGCTACGAGACAAGATTATGTCAGAGGTATATTATTCGTGATACTCCATTCATCCTGGGTCGACGAAGATATATCATGACATTAAGGATGTGTATTGGTGGAACGATATGAAGAACATTTCTAATTTTGTTTCCCCATGTCCTAATTACCAGTAGGTGAAGGTAGAGCACCATAAGCTCGGAGGGCTAATGCAGACTATAGAGATCCCGATGTGGAAATACGAGGCGATAAACATGGACTTTGTCACAGGTTTGCCTTGTTCTCATCGTAAGTTTGATTCCATATGGGTGATAGTCGATAGGCTCACAAAATCAGCCCATTTTCAACCGGTCAGATCTACATATACAGTTGAAGATTATGTGAAGTTATATATTATAGAGATAGTGCGGCTACACAGAGTATCAATATCTATTATATCTATCGTGGGGCCCAGTTTACAACACATTTCTGGAGGTCATTTCAGAGAGGTATAGGGACTCAGGTGAATCTCAGCACAACTTTTCATCCATAGACTGATGGACAAGTCGAGCGTACAATTCAGGTGCTCGAGGATATGTTACGGGCATGTGTGTTGGATTTTAAAAGAAGTTGGGATGAACATCTACCTCTTATCGAGCTTGCATATAATAATAGTTACCACTCCAGTATCCATATGGCTCTATACAAGGCTTTGTATAGGAATAAGTGCAGATCTCCTATAGGGTGATTTGATGTTGGAGAATCTAAGTTACATGGGCCAGACTTGGTTCAGCAGGCCGTACAGAAGGTAAAGGTTATCTGGGAGCGACTGTTGAAAGCTCAGAGTCGTCAGAAGCCATATTTTGACATGCGGTGATGAGACTTAGAGTTCAGGGTTGATGACTGGGTATTCTTAAAAGTATTGCCTATAAAAGGGAGTAATGAGGTTTGGCAAGAAAGAAAAGCTTAGCCCACGATATAGTGGGCCTTATAGGATTATTGGAAGAGTGGGCCGAGTAGCTTATGAGTTAGATTTTCCCTCAAAATTGGAGTATGTCCATCCGTTTTTTCATGTATCTATGCTATGGAAGTTCATTGGGGATCCTACCTGAATGGGTGCCCACTAATGATGTACAGATCACAAAGGATATGTCATACGAGGAAGTTCCAGTTGCCACCCTAGACCGACAAATTCGCAAGCTACGAAATGAGGAGATAGCCTCTGTGAAGGTTTTATGGAGAAGCAAAAATGTGGAAGATATGATGTGGGAAGCGGAGGAAGAAATGAAGTCTAAATACCCCACTTATTTCAAACTGAAGATATGGCTCGAGATGGGATATTTCAGCGCAACTCTATTTAGGCCAGTAGGTCATCAGGTAAGCTCTTATTTTTGACTTTCAGTATTTATGATTGACGACCGTGTGCGGCCAAGTTTTGCTATTTATAGACATTGGCCATATGTGGCATGTATAGTATATTTTCTAGCTACATGCAGGTTGGTTTTAGTCTAGTGTAAGGAGGAGACTCTGGGAAAATTTTTCAAAGTCTCTAAGAGTAAACGTTCGAGGATGAATGTTCCCAAGGGGGGAATGATGTTACACCCTATATTTTCGTACGTAAAAGTGTGTTGTAAGCAAACTAATGTAGGACCAAAAATGAGATCATCTTTGAAAGTATATAAAGTAAGTTAATCATGTTATCTCAGAGGTTAAAAATATTGAAGATCATGAACAACAAGTACAAAGAGGGTTGAAAGGTTCAGAAGCTAAAGGAATTGAAGAAAATAATGTTTCGTCGAAAGTCGACAATTTGGGAATGTTATAATATGTACTTTTGGGGTGAGACTAGGGTACTTAACATGATAAGGAGGTTATGTTATGAGTTATGTTAGTTGTATGATAGTCGTGTGTTATGTTTTAAAGTCAAGCGAGTTGTGGAACAAAAGTCGATGAAAGTCATCACAAGTTATGTTCATAAGTTTTACTAAAATTTGGGCCAAATGTAACTGCGATTTTCTTCCCATATTATCTATAGTTACGGGGTGTTCCACCCAAAAAATTGAAGATATATGAGTCTATTTTATAACTCATTAAATTGTTTGTCAATACGACATCGGAGTAGAGATATATTTGAGTTTTTGCGAGACTACACAGACTGCTAGGTGACAAGTAGGTGTGTCACCTACTTGCTTAAATGAGAGTCCAAAAAGGGGCTATTTCGGGTCAGCCAAAGAGCCCATTTAAGGGCTTATCTCCTGAAATATAACACTCATTATATAACACAAATAACCATATCTAAACCCCTGCAAACATTCTCCCAAAAATTACCCACAAACCCTAATTGATTTTCTCTCCTTTTCAAGTTCTAGTTGGAGGTAAAACCTAGAGTTTGAAGAACCAAGATAGGATCTGAGTTATTCAACAAATAAGGTAAGATTACTGCTCTCTTTCATCCTTTTTTCTGCTGGAGATGTATGGAAAGTCATTCTATAATTGTAAGAACTCACGTGACGGTAATCGGAAGCTGTGAGTTCGAGTTATTCACTTGTAGCGGACTGTTTTGTGGATTATTTTGTGTTGCTATTGGATTGCGTATTTTACTACTATTTTATGGAGTTTTGGAGGAGGAAAGGTGTGGAAAAACACCATATAAATGCATCGTGTTGGGCTGGTCATTCTTCGTAACATTTTTGGGTTGTTAGACTCTACTACGATGGTCATTTTGTGTATGAGGAGATTGGGGTGTGTGTCACGACCCTAAACCCAGACTCGGTCGTGATGATGCCTCTCGTGAAGACAAGACCAGCCGACACTTCCCAGTTTCCAATTTGTAACAAATAAGCATTTAGAAACAGTCTAAACATGAATAAATAAACCAAAGTTTAAGCAAAAGATAGTATGATATGCGGAATACAGCCCAAACACAGCCTGATGCCAGGGTGTCACTAGTCATGAGCATCTACAAGTTCTAATACAAGTCTGAGAAGTCTATAAACTATTACAAGCTGTCTGATAAAGAGATAGAAATGATAAGGGGGAGAAACATGGGACTGCAGATGCCAAACAGCTACCTCGTGGACTCCGAAATTTGCCGGGAGCTCTCAACTCGCACTGGTAGGATCCGCAATGCCTGAATCTGCACATGAGGTGCAGGGAGTAAAGTGAGTACTCCAACTCAGTGAGTAATAATCATAAATAAAGACTGAAAGCAGAAAATCATGTAAGGCAGAAACACATGCTATAATGAAGCAGCAAAACCATTTAAAATAGTAAACCAGTGAAAAATAGGTAAAAATCCTTTAACTCAAATTTAACTTCGTGAAAAGCCTTTTTAAACAATTAAGCAGGTAATTGACAGTCAATTATGAAAAATAAACACATAAAGGTTTGTCCCTCGGGCACTGCATCAACAAATCTGCCCCTCGGGCAACATCTCAGAACAGTACCAGCCCTTCGGGCAATCACATAGATCAATACCATCCCCTCGGGCTCAATCTCACATCACAATGGGTACTCGCGCTCACTGGGGTGTACAGACTCCTGGAGGGGCCCCTTACGACCCAAGCGCAATATCAAGCCACCTCGTGGCATCATCACTAGGCCCTTGACCTCATATCAATCAAGCCACCTCGTGGCGTACATATCTCAGGCCCTCGACCTCATAATCAGTATCAAATGTTTCCTCACAACATAAGCCCTCGGCCTTACTCAGTCAAAAATCCACACAAGCCACTTGTGCAATGGTAAAACATGATTCTCAGCCCAAAAATATCATTTAAAATATCATGTAAGTGTTAAAAACAGAGTAAACATGGCTGAATACGAAAACAATGAAATATAACACGACTGAGTTCAAATATAAAGTCAAAACAGTGAGGAAATACCATTAAAAATCCCCGAAGGGTTCAAATAGTTGGCACAAGGCCCAAATATGGCATTCAGCCCAAATCATGATGATAGCAAATAGATTTCAGTCAAATATGCGGTAAAATAGTCATTCGGGACGGACTAAGTCACAAATCCCCAACAGTGCATGACCCCATGCTCGTCATCAAGCGTGTGTGTCACCTCAATATAGCATAACGATGTGCAATCCGGGGGTTTCATACCCTCATAACATCATTTACAATCATTACTCACCTCGAACCGGTCAAATCTCTAGCTCGCGACGCCTTTGCCCCTCGAATCGACCTCCAATCGCGTCGAATCTATCCAAAATCAGAACGAGGACTCAAAATATGCTAAGGGAACGAGCCCAAGCGAAAATAATCAAAATACGATACAAATCACGAAATTACCATAACCTGACCCCCGGGCCCACATCTCGGAATTCGATAATTTTTACATCAATAGATTCCTTATCTCCCCACGAGTTCATAAATATCAAAAGTTCTGAAATCTGACATCAAATGATCCTTCAAATCCTCAAGCAAAGGTCTAAATTTCCAAGCTCTGGTTCTTCAATTTTTGGCTTAATTTCCATGATTATTTAGGTGGAATTCACATTAGAATCGAGTTTTAAGTCCAAGAATCTTACCTCCAAGTGATTCCCCTTGAATCCCTCTTCAATCCCTTCAAAAAGCTCCAAAAACGACCAACAATGGAGGAAATAAACCCTAAAATCGCGGACAAGACGAGTACTTAAACATTCTATCCAAGCCTAAATTCCTTCATCGCGATCGCGAGATCTCCTTCGCGATCGCGAAGCACAAATTCTCAGAACCCAAATTTTACCCTACACGAACACGTCAACTCTCACGCGAACGCGATGCTCAGGCATCCAACACCTACGCGATCGCGGACAGGGGACTACGTTCGCGATGAACAAACTCCAGGTCAATCCCCTAGTCCACTTAATTCTACGCGAACGCGACCTTCTCCATGCATTCGCGAACAAGAATCTCACAGCCTTACGCGATCGCATCTTCAACTTCATGAACACGAAGAACAACCTGGTATGCCCCCTTCAAAAGCTCTACGCGATCGTGAGACTCCCTACGCGATCACGAAGAAGAAAACTCTGCAACAGCTGAAGCTCAAAAATCTGCAACTTTTCCAAAGCATGAAATGGTCCGATTGACCACCCAAAACTCACCCGAGGCCCCCATGACCTTAACGAAACATACCAACATATCCCAAAACCTTATTCAAACTTGTATCAATCTTCAAAATACCTCAAACAACATCAAATCGTCCACAACACATCGGATTCAAGCATAAGTTTTCAAAATCTTCAAAATTACGCTTTTGATCAAAAACCCAACCAAACCACGTCCGAATGACCTGAAATTTTGCACACATATCCCAAATGACACAATGGAACTATTGCAGCTCTCGGAATTCCATTCCGGTCCCTATATCAAAATCTCGCCTACCAATCGGAAATCGCCAAAATATCAACTTCGCCAATTCAAGCCTAAA
The DNA here is from genome assembly GCF_000393655.2 of Nicotiana sylvestris. Classification (NCBI taxonomy): domain Eukaryota; kingdom Viridiplantae; phylum Streptophyta; class Magnoliopsida; order Solanales; family Solanaceae; genus Nicotiana; species Nicotiana sylvestris. Next base: position 77,126,828 of record NC_091065.1, on the reverse strand, counting down.
TCTACTCCGAACCTCCAAAACTCATTCCGGTCGCGCTCCTAAGTCCCATATCACCTTCCGAAGTTATCCGAACCATCAAAACTCACATCTGAGCCCTCTAACACATAAATCAACATCCGGTTGACTTTTCTCACTTAAGCTTCCTCAAAAGAGACTAAGTGTCTCAAACCTTACCAAAATCATTCCGGATTCGATCCGACCAACCCGATACCACATAACATGGATAAAAAAAGCATAAAGAATCATAAATGGGAAAAAAAGAGCGGTAACTCATGAGACGACTGGCCGGGTCGTCACATCCTCCCCAACTTAAACAAACGTTCGTCCTCGAACGAGTCAAGAAACATAGCTGAAGACTCAAATAAGTGAGGATATTTGCTCCGCATCTCCCGCTTGGTCTCCTAGGTAGCCTCCTCCATGGGCCAACCTCTTCACTGCACTTTCACTGAAGCTATATCCTTCGACCTCAACTTTCGATCCTCACGACCCAAAATAGCTACTGGCTCCACATCATAGGTCAAATCATCATCCAACTGAACCGTGTTGAAATCCAGAACATAAGACGGATCCCCAATATATTTCCGGAGCATAGAAACATGAAATACTGGTTGCACACTTGACAAGCTGGGTGGCAAAGCAAGCTCATAAGCCACCTCCCCAATCCTCCGAAGCACCTCAAAAGGCCCAATGAACCGAGGACTCAATTTCCCTTTCTTCCCAAATCTCATAACACCTTTCATGGGCGAAACCTTCAACAGAACCTTCTCGCCAACCATGTAGGACACATCCCGAACCTTCCTATCAACATAGCTCTTTTGCCTTGACTGCGCTGTATGAAGCCTCTCCTGAATCACATTTACCTTTTCTAGAGCATCCTACACCAAGTCTGTCCCCAATAGCCTAGCCTCACCAGGCTCAAACCAACCAACTAGAGATCTACACCGCCTCCCATACAAAGCCTCATATGGAGCCATCTGAATACTCGACTGGTAGTTGTTGTTATAAGCAAATTATGCAAGCGGTAGAAACTGAAACCATGACCCTCCGAAATCAATGACACAAGCACACAACAGATGCTCCAATATCTTGATAGTGCGCTCAGACTGCCCGTCCTTCTGAGGGTGAAAAGTTGTGCTCAACTCAACCTGAGTAACCAACTCTCGCTGCACAGACCTCCAAAACTGAGAAGTAAACTGAGTGCCCCTATCTAAAATGATGGAAACTGGGACACCATGCAAACGAACAATATCTCGGATATAGATCTCTGCCAACCGCTCTGAAGAATAGGCAGTACACATAGGAATGAAGTGCGCGGACTTGGTCAGTCGATCCACAATCACCTAAATAGCATCAAACTTCCTCAAAGTCCATGGAAGTCCAACTACAAAGTCCATAGTGATCCACTCCCACTTCCACTCTGGAATATCCATCCGCTAAAGCAAGCCACCCGATCTCTGATGCTCATATTTCACCTGCTGACAATTGAGACACCGAGCTACAAATTTCACAATGTCTTTCTTCATTCTTCTCCACCAATAGTGCTGCTTCAAATCCTGATACATCTTTGCGGCACCCGGTTGAATGGAATACCGCGAGATATGGGCCTCCTCCAGAATTAACTCCCGAAGCCCATCCACATTGGGCACACAATTCTGGCCCTGCATCCTCAACACCCCACCATCACCTATAGTCACATCTCTGGCATCATCGTGCTGAACTCTGTCCTTAAGGACAAGCAAATGTGGATCATCATACTGGCGCTCTCTGATGCATCATATAAAGAAGACCGAGAAACCACAAAAGTCAATACCCGGCTGGGCTCCGAAACATCTAATCTCACGAACCGATTGGCCAAGGACTGAACATCAACTACAAGAGGTCTCTCCCAAACTGGAATATATGCCAAACTTCCCATACTCACTACCTTTCAGCTCAAAGCATCGGCCACCACGTTAGGCTTTCTCGGATGGTACAATATAGTGATATCATAATCCTTAAGCAACTCCAACCATCTTCGCTGCCTCAAATTAAGATCCTTCTGTTTGAACAAGTGTTGGAGGCTATGATGATCAGTGAACACCTCACAAGACACAACATACAAGTAATGTCTCCAAATCTTCAACGCGTGAACTATGATAGCCAACTTCAAATCATGAATGGGGTAGTTCTTCTCATAGGGCTTCAATTGACGAGAAGCATAACCAATAACTCTACCCTCCTGCATCAATACACAACCAATACCAACTCTCGAAGAAACATAATACACGGTATATGAACTTGAAGTTGATGGCAAAACTAACACTGGAGCTGTGGTCAAAGTTGTCTTGAGCTTTCGAAAGCTCTCCTCACACTCATCCGACCATATAAATGAAGAACTCTTCTGAGTCAACTTGGTCAAGGGCGATGCGATAGATGAGAATCCCTGAACAAAACGGCGATAATAACCCGCCAAACCAAGAAAGCTGCAAATCTCTGTGGCTGAGGACGGTCTGGGCCAACCCTGAACCGCCTCTATCTTCTTCGGATCAAACTGAATACCCTCGATGGACACAATGTGCCCCAAGAAAGCCACTGAACTGAGCCAAAACTCACACTTGGAGAATTTTGCATAAAGCTTCTCCTCCCTCAATCTCTGCAACACAACTCTCAAATGCTCCGCGTGCTCCTCCTGACTACGTGAATATACCAGAATATCATCAATGAAGACTATGACAAACGAGTCAAGATAAGGCCGGAACACACTGTTCATCAAATACATGAATGTTGCTGGGGCATTGGTCAGCCCAAAAGACATCACCAAGAACTCATAATGACCATATCGGGTCCTAAAAGTTGTATTAAGAATATCCGAGTCCCTGATATTCAACTGGTGATAACCTAAACGAAGATCAATCTTGGAGAACACTCTCGCTCCCTGAAGCTGGTCGAATAAATCATCAATGCGAGACAAAGGATACCTGTTCTTAATCGTCGCCTTGTTTAATTGTCTATAATCAATGCACATCCTCATAGTGTCATCCCTCTTCTTTACAAATAGAAATGGTGCACCCCAAGGTGACACACTAGGCCGAATGAACCCTTTATCAAGGATTTTTGAAGCTGATCCTTTAATTCCTTCAACTCCGCTGGTGCCATACGATACGGCGGAATAAAAATGGCTTGAGTTTCCGGCACCAGGTCAATACCAAAATCAATATCCCTATCCGGTGGCATGCCCGATAGGTCTGTAGGAAACACATCGAGAAAATCCCTCACAATTGGAACAGAATCAATACTAGGAGTCTCAACACCGACATCCCTCACAAAGGCTAGACATGAAAGACAGCCCTTCCTAACCATACGCTGGACTTTCAAGAATGAGAGCACTCTACTAGGAACATAATCAATCACACCTCGCCACTCGATCTGTGGCACACCCGGCATAGCCAATGTGACTGTCTTAGCATGACAGTCCAGAATAGCACAACATAGAGATAGCCAATCCATGCCCAAATGACATTGAAATCCACCATACACAATAATAAAAGATCCACACGGGTCTCCAGACCCCTAATAGTCACCACACACAACCGGTACATACGGTCTACAACAACATTATCGCCCACCGGGGTAGATACAAGAACAGGTGAAGCAAGTAACTCATGAGGCGTACCCAAATAATGAGCAAAATATGATGACACATGTGAAAAGGTGGAACCAGGATCAAATAATATAGAGGCATCTTGATGGCAGACTGAAACAATACCTATAATAACAGCATCTGAAGTAATAGTATCGGGTCTGCCAGGAAGTGCATAGAAACGGGCCTGACCGCCACCTGATCGACCTCTCCCTCTGGGATGACCCCTAGCTAATGGACCTCCACCCCTAGCTGGCTGGGCGGGTGGTGGTGAAGTAACTAACGCTGAAGTCGATGACTGACCCCTCTGCTGAGATGAACTCGCAAGACGACGAGGGCACTACCTCCACATATGACCCATCTCACCACACTCATAACAACTCCCAGGTGTTGGATAAGGGGACTGAAGGGAACCCCTCGCACCGGAGTGACTAGCAAATGCACTCGACATAGAAGAGCCCTGAACTGATGAAGCACGGGACGAACTCTAAGCTGGAAGGGCACTAAGTGATGACTAGCCCTGATGAGAACTATGAGAACCATGACCCGACGACGCCCCACGATAACCTGGGCGAGCTGGCTGAGTGCCTGAATGGACGGCCTTTACCGTGCTGAAACTGACCTCTCGAAGGAGTACCACTATAACTACCAGATCCTTGAGGCCTCTTGGGCTCCCTCTTCTCGCGCTCCTGGTAACGCACAGACTCAATCTCCCGAGAAATGTCTACAACCTCCTCAAAGGTAGCACCAATCACCCTCTCCCTGGTCATGAGAATACGAAGCTGATAAATAAGGCCATCAACAAACCTCCTAATCCTCTCTTTATCTGTCGGAACCATCTAAATAGCATGACGATCTAACTCGGAGAACCTCATCTCGTAATATGTCACAGTCATCTCTCCCTGATGCAACCACTCAAACTCCCTACGCAGCTCCTCTCTGCGGGACTGCGGCACATGCTTCTCCAGAAAGAGAACGGAGAACTGCTGCCAGGTAAGGGGTGCTGCACCAACAGGCCGACGCCTCTCAAAAGCCTCCCACCAAGTGAAGGAAGCTCCAGAAAACTGATAAGTAGTGAAAGCGACCCCGCTAGTCTCCAAAATACCCGCTATACGAAGCATCCTTTGGCACTTATTTAAGAAACCTTGAAGCATCCTCGCCCTCTGCACCACTGAAGGTCGGAGGCTGCAGTCTACCAAACCTCTCCAACCTACGTTGCTCATCCTCCAGCATAGCAGGAACCACATAGTCCTGAGCAACTGCAACTAGCTGGGCTGGATGTGCCCCCGACGTCTAAAGTCCATGCACGATCTGCTCAGGTGTGCGAGCGGCGGGAGTCTGATTGCCTCTCTGGCCTGAGAATTAACTGCGACTGTAGTGGCTGAAACCACCTGAGCTAGGCCAGTGCAAACTGATAAGATCTGAGCCAAAGCCTCCTAAAGACCCAGAATCACAATGGGCACAGCTGGTGCCTGAGCTGGTGCTGCTGGAGCGTCCATAACTGGGACCTGATCCTGAACTAGGGCAGTTGGTGGATCTACAGGTGCTGCCCTAACTGCTTTGCCCCTACTACGGACGTGTCCTCGGCCTCTAGTGGCCACAGCTGGTGGTACTGGTGGTCGTCCATCCTGACCGGTAGCACATGTCCTGACCATCTGTGAGAGAATAGAACAATAGAAGTTTAGTACTCGGATCAACAAATTCACACGACAAGAATTTCAAGAATATGAAGTTTTTCCTAAAGGTTTTACAGTCTCTCGAGGATAAATACAGATGCCTCTATACCGATCTGCGAGACTCTACTAAACCTTCTCATGAATCGTGAGACCTATGTAACCTAGGTTTTGATACCAACTTGTCACGACCCTAAACTTAGACCCAGTAGTGATGGCGCCTCTCGTGAAGACAAGGCTAGCCGACACTTCCCATTTTCCATTTTGTAACAAATAAGCATTTAGAAACAGTCTAAACATGAATAAATAAACCAAACTTTAAGCAAAAGATAGTATGATATGCAGAATACAGCCCAAACACAGCCCGATACCGGGGTGTCACTAGTCATGAGCATCTACAAGTTCTAATACAAGTCTAGGAAGTCTATAAAATATTACAAACTATCTGATAAAGAGATAGAAATAATAAGGGGAGAAACACGGGACTGCGGACGCCAAACAGCTACCTCGTGGACTCCGAAATCTGTTGGGAGCTCTCAACTCGCAGTGGCAGGATCCGTAACGCCTGAATTTGCACACGGGGTGCAGGAAGTAAAGTGAGTACTCCAGATCAGTGAGTAATAATCATAAATAAAAACTGAAAGTAGAAAATCACGTAAGGCAGAAACGCATGCTATAATGAAGCAGCAAAACCATTTAAAACAGTAAACCAAAGAAAAATAGGTAAAAATCCTTTAACTCAAATTTAACTTCCTGAAAAGCCTTTTTCAACAATTAAGCAGGTAATTGACAGTCAATTATGAAAAATAAACACATAAAGGTTCGCCCCTCGGGCACCGCATCAACAAATTCGCCCCTCGGGCAACATCTCAGAACAGTACCAGCCCCTTGGGCAATCACATAGATCAATACCAACCCATCGGGCAATCACATAGAACAATACCAGCCCCTCAGGCTCAATCTCACATCACAATGGGTACCCGCGCTCACTGGGGGTGTACAGACTCCTGGAGGGTCCCCTTACGGCCCAAGAACAATATCAAGACACCTCGTGGTATCATCACTAGACCCTCGGCCTCATATCAACCAAGCCACCTTGTGGCGTAAATATCTCAGGCCCTCGGCCTCATAATCAGTATAAAATGTTTCCTTACAACATAGGTCATCAGCCTTACCCAGCCAAAAATCCACACAAGCCACTCAGGCAATAGTAAAACATGATTCTCAGCCCAAAAATATCATTTAAAAGATCATGTAAGTGTTAAAAACAGAGTAAACATGGCTGAGTACGAAAACAGTAAAATATAACACGACTGAGTTCAAGTATAAAGTCAAAACAGTGAGAAAATACCAGTAAAAATCCCCGAAGGGTTCAAATAGTTGGCACAAGGCCCAAATGTGGCATTCAGCCCAAATCATGTTGATAGTAAATAGATTTCAGTCAAATACGCGGTAAAATAGTCATTCGGGACGGACTAAGTCACAAATCCCCAACAGTGCATGACCCCATGCTCGTCATCAAGCGTGTGTGTCACCTCAATATAGCATAACGATGTGCAATTCTGGGGTTTCATACCCTCATAACATCATTTACAATCATTACTCACCTCGAACCGATCAAATCTCTAGCTCGCGACGCCTTTGCCCCTCAAATCGACCTCCACTCGCGTCGAATATATCCAAAATCAGAACGAGGACTCAAAATATGCTAAGGGAACGAGCCCAAGCGAAAATAATCAAAATACGATACAAATCACGAAATTACCATAACCTGACCCCCGGGCCCACATCTCGGAATTCGATAATTTTTACAGCAATAGATTCCTTATCTCCCCACAAGTTCATACATATCAAAAGTTCTGAAATCCAACCTCAAATGTTCCTTCAAATCCTCAAGCAAACGTCTAAATTTCCAAGCCCTAGTTCTTCAATGTTTGGCTTAATTTCCATGATTATTTAGGTGGAATTCACATTAGAATCGAGTTTTAGGTCCAAGAATCTTACCTCCAAGTGATTTCCCTTGAATCCCTCTTTAATCCCCTTCAAAAAGCTCCAAAAACGATCAAAAATGGAGGAAATAAACCCCAAAATCACGGACAAGACGAGTACTTAAACATTCTGTCCAGGCCTAAATTCCTTCATCGCGATCGCGGGATCTCCTTCGCGATCGCGAAGCACAAATTCTCAGAACCCAAATTTTACCCTACGCGAACACGCCAACTCCTACGCGAAAGCGATGCTCAGGCATCCAACACCTACGCGATCGCGGACAGGGGACCGCGTTCACGATGAACAAACTCCAGGTCAATCCCCTATCCACTTAATTCTATGCGAACGCGACCTTCTCCATGAATTCGCGAACAAGAATCTCACAACCTTACGCGACCGCATCTCCAACTTCACGAACACGAAGAACAACCTGGTCTTCCCCCTTTAAAAGCTCTACGCGATCGCGAGACTCCCTACGCGATCAGGAAGAAGAAAACTCTGCAACAGCTGAAGCTCAAAAATCTGCAACTTTTCCAAAGCATGAAATGGTCTTATTGACCACCCGAAACTCACCCGAGCCCCCCGTGACCTTAACAAAACATACCAACATATCCCAAAACCTTATTCAAACTTGTATCAATCTTCAAAACACCTCAAACAACATCAAATCGACCACAACACATCGGATTCAAGCCTAAGTTTCCAAAATCTTCAAAATTACGCTTTTGATCAAAAACCCAACCATACCACGTCTAAATGACCTGAAATTTTGCACACACATGACACAATGGAACTATTGCATCTCTCGAAATTCCATTCCGACCCCTATATCAAAATCTCGCCTACCAACCGAAAATCGCCAAAATATCAACTTCACCAATTCAAGCCTAAATCTACTCCGAACCTCCAAAACTCATTCCGGTGGCGCTCCTAAGTCTCAAATCACCTTCCGAAGCTATTCGAACTATCGGAACTCACATCCGAGCCCTATAACACATAAGTCAACATCCGATTGACTTTTCCCACTTAAGCTTCCTCAAAAGAGACTAAGTGTCTCAAACCTTACCAAAATCGTTCCGGATTCGATCCAACCAACCTGATACCACATAACATGGATAAACAAAGCATAAAGAAGCAGAAATGGGAAAAACTGAGCGGTAACTTATGAGACGACTGGTCGGGTCGTCATAGTGTGTTGGGCTATTTTGTAGTATTTTGTGGTGTATATCAGGTTGAAAAATAATGCACATATATTGTTATTGTTGTATTCTTGTGTTGTTGGTGTTATCTTGAATTTGGAGGAAGTAAGAATTATATGGGAGATGCTGCCCGTTTTAATGCAAAATAAGATTGTCGTTCGTTGTGCGATAGTGGTACCTTTCGTAACTTAATGATAATGTTATTATCGTTGTTGTAGATTAAGGTGCGAAGAGGCAAGTTCAACTTGGTGATTAGAAAGATTGTGATAAGATATGTTAGGGCTAAACCTTTCTTTATTTTGGCATGATCCCGTAACTACATGAGTTCAATAATGAGGCATAAAGAGAAGTTCGTATTTCTGAACTTATGTACATTATCCTAGTCTCATAAGTTACAGTGTTCTCTCTTATCGGGACTTTATATTCAGTTAAGTATTGTCTTCTTCCAGTCAAGAGAGCAAAGGGTCTATATATATACAGTATTACAGTATTTTCACCATCATCGAGCTATAATGGATGGGCAGACCCCTATTGGGCAACCTCTGATCAGATAGTAAGTTATATACCGAGCCTACTGTGGTCGAGCTTCTATGAACGGCCCCAGAATGGCCGATATACAGAACCTAGTATGGCCGAGCGCCTATGAGCGAGCCTACTACGGCAAAGCAGTTACATGTTCCGAGCCTTATAGGCCGGACAACTATTTTACTTACTATATTGAGAGAGTTGAGTCAGTATCAGCAGGTAAGTATATCTCCAGACCATCTTTGACTCCCAGTTACTTTCAATTATTATATTATCAGTTTAGTTTCAGTTTTCAGTTATTTTATTGCCTTACATACACGGTACATTATTTTGTACTGACGTCCCTTTTCTAGGAACGCTACATTTCATGCGTGCAGGTTCCGATAGATTGATGGGTAGACCTCCTCAGTAGGTGTTGTCCGAGTTTAGCTTGACTGGTAAGCTCCACGTCCTTCGGAGTTGCCGGGTCTAGGGTTTTTTGTACATATTGTGTATATCTATATATATGTTATAAGAAGGTCGGGGCCCTGTTCCGATCACAGTACATCCATCAGCAGAGGCTTGTAGACATATCCTGTTAGTCAGTGCATTATGTTGGGCTTGTAGGCCTTGTATGTATATTTTATTGGTTTGTCAGTTGTACTAGTTATGACGACCTTGTCTGCCCAGCTTTATATTGATGTTTTGTCAAAGCTAGTTTCTGTTTAGCTTTATATTTTACTTCGCAAATTGTCTTGGAATGTGGTCCCATGCCAAAGTATGACATTGTATGTTCAGTGTCCCTCAGTCGTAAGTTGATATGCTAGGTTAAATAAGGCACCGGGTGCCGGTCTCACCCCCCAGGCTCGGGGCGTGACAACACTTACATATCAATTACATTAAACAAGAAAATATAATACGCAAAAAAACTCCTGGCACGGTTCAAACCGAATAAGCCCGAACCTGGTTGGGCTCAATAGAACCCCGAATTACCCAGCCCACTAACAACCCAGTATGCCATCCCACTAACCAGCCCGCCCCACTAATCGGATGGGTTATTTTTTCTTATGACCAGCCTGATTTAGCCCGTCCGATAAACACCCTTGGTTTACATATACACTTTTTTTGAAAAATTTAAAAATTGATATGCAAAATACAATTTCAAAATTTTTTAGGGTATTGATCTTGTAAATTGTCAATCCGCATGACATATGTACAAAGCAAGTTATAAAACTTGTTAACAATTCAACAAGATAGGTAAGATGAAGATTGTACTAGGGAATACCGCATACCCGCCGGCATGAAAAAACAATTTTCCATAGCACCAAGCTATCTCTGCACAAATTCCTTAAGAGCCTGTTTGGAAAGCTATCTAGGAATTGGATTTGGGTTTAATTGAGTGTAATTACACAATTTGGCATGTTTGTTTGGCCAAGTAATTACTTAGTCAGCATGAAATTGAGTGTAATTGGAGGGGTATAATTACACTCTTCAATTCTCAGGGGAGGTGAGAATTGGTGGTAATTACACTGTGTAATTACAAGGTTGCCTTTTAGTTTCTTTCCTTTTTGTTTTTATTTAATTTATTTTCTTTATAACTTTTTTTTCTATTTTTCTAATTTTTTAATTTTATTTTTACTTTTTAATTTCTTTTGAAATTTTAAAATATATTTTTCTTTGTACATATTTATCTTTTATTTCTCTACATTTACTTCTTGTGATTCCATGTAATTGCTTATATTTTATTTTTTATTTATATTATTCTTTTTTTAAAACTACGCCTTCTGATATTAGAAATAATGAGTTATTAATAAACTTAGCATATAATGAGTGATGCAATTAAAGTGAAATTTCGTTGAATGTGATTATAAACTTATTATGTTTCCTAATCTTAAGTTGTAGTAGAACTTACTATTATTATGTTAGAATTTGACATATGTTAAAATATATTTTTTTGGATTTTAAAATTATGGTATATTCATGGTTCCAATTTACTTATTTTAGTAGTATTGTCTCACATTGCATGTTGTTCATTTTTTAGTTAGTATTGATAGATTAGTTTTATCAAACATTTGAATAATATTATGGCATTATATTTATAAATATTAATTTATTTTATCAAACATGAATTCCATGATGTTTTTATGAAACATATGTTTTTAGTTCTTGTAAGTATCTAAACTAAATATTATTAACTTGAAATATATATATATATATATATATATATATATATATATATATATATATATATTATTTTTACAATATTAGTTATAAATATATGATTACTAATTAATGTACATTCACGAAAAAATATACATCTTAAATACTAAATATAATATCATTTATAATTATTTCATTTAAAATTTAATTTAACTGTATAATTATACTTGTGCAACCAAATAATAAACTTGTAATTACACTATGACAAACAACGGACAAGGTGACTTTCCAAACCGACCCTAAACACAGATAAAAGTTGAACAGCGGCGCGGAATGATCCGCAAATCACCAACGTGTGATTACAACGTTAGAAGCCCTACAAGCCTAATACACACGCCTATTTGTGGAGCGGCAAATTAGTTTCATCGTAGACCTTCATATTTATCACCTAATTATCTGTCGAATAACAGTACTCCAAATAACAGCAAATAAATTACGTGATCCAATTGACAAATCAAGGGCTAAAATATCAAGTTCAAATACACGAAGGAACCGCACATAAGTAGAGGGAATAAAGAGAACCTTATCAACAAAGAGTTAGAAGCCGAGTCTCTTGGGAAATGTATCAAGAGCTTCAAGTAGCGGGAACCATACACATACATATTACTAGGAACAAAATATTATTATAGATGATTACAATATCAATGACATTGACAGACCCAAATTTACATCTATGTCAAACTACAGGCTGCATCATGAAAAATATTCCTATCCTAGAAACGACCACAGTTTGGCATTCAGAACTTCAATTATAATCTTTGTTTCACGCGCCGGCCGTTAACATCGCCGCCATCAAGGATAACCTCATTCCCTAGCTTGCTGGCAATGCCAGAATGTTCACTTACCCTGGCAACATATTCCAACAGTTCTGTGAGGACATGAGGACAACTCTCTCTCAAATAGTCAAAACCATCGGTTTGCATAACAGCTGCATAAGAAAAACTATGCTGGTCAATACCGCTTAATAACATAACTCAATCAGTATCAACTAATAACATAACTCTAACACTAATACGTACGAGCTAGAACAAAATTTACTTCGTTTGTGCAATCCTATAATAAGATCAATGCTAAGAATTTAAAGATGGAACCAGTCAACTTTAAGTCCTAAAAAAATTCCTGGATTCACCTCTCAGGTGAATGGAGCCAAGGTGCTTAGGATAATTTTTCTCCAAAAGGTTCCTGGATTAAAATACTATGCTAAGGATATGACAAGTTAAAAATCAAAGGGACAAATGGTTAATGAACATCAAATGCATAATGCCAACAATAATTATATAGCATGTAAAATCTAGATGCATGTTACCGAAAGAAATCTACTAATCAATAGACATTTTCAATTATGCAAACTTGGATTTGAAGTGGTAGCATATAAATTGCAATTTGCACAAAAATATTGTAACTATGTCTATCGGTTGAGCATAAAGTTAATTCCATGATCCACACTGACAAATGACATCACCAAATTGTAGAGTTGCAAGTTTTCTTTTACTTTTTCTTTTCTGCCTAAACCTGAACCCCTTTAAAAATAAGGACGATGAAAAGAAACTCATTTCAGAAATATTAATATAGACCTGCATTAATGGCCAGATATCTTCCCTTCCAAATTAACTAGCGACAATATTTTCAGTAGTACATAAAGAGAATTGTTGAAAATTAAATTAGACCTTTTAAATTTTCATTTTACAGAGATAAAGCACAAGTACATTTTATTACAGAAAATTTTCATAAGGGGAATTAAATCTTTTGAGAGTTACACTTAGGCGAGATTATTTGTAGATCATGATGCCAAAAAAAAGTAATAAATTTGTTAAAATTAACACAAAAGGTCAAGTACTTGAAAGTTGAACCAAATAATCAAATTGAATCGCAACTATGATGTAGCACTATAACATGAGTTGAACAGGAGATAAAAGATCACCTCTTAGATTTTCTGGCATGGCAACAAATTTGAGACAGACAGATTTCAGCTGGAAACAATGGTGCTGTTCAGCCAGGGCTAAAGTTGTTGCAATAGTATTAATAGCAACTTCCTCACACAGGTTAGCCTCGCAGAGCAACCTGAGCCTATCTAACCCATAACGGTCAGCAGCCGCAAGCATATGTTGAGACATTAAGGTCGATGCCCATTTTGAGTTCAATCCTGTGAGTTCTTCCATGTCCGGCAGCACATCCCAGTAAATGAAATGAATAAGAGCCTGCCAGCAACATACACGAGAATTAAAGCAACTAATGCAAAATTAAGTCGCAAAAGTATAATGAAAAGAGACAATGCCACATCAGAATTGTAAATAAAAAACATTTAACTCAAAAATGAACTCCAAATACGGCTCCTATTGGCATCTGCTGTAATCTACTTAGCTTCCTGTTGATACTGTAATAAATTAAACAGCTTCAACAAGTACACCACGGATGCAATGTTACCAAAGGCAAAAAGCATAGAAAGGTGTTCTTGGGCTTTAAACATAAAGAGCAATCACCGTGGTTCCAGTGAAAACATGCAAAAATGAAGAAGCAAATAAGTAAATACGTAATGCAAGAAAAAGTAGATATAAACACAACCAACAAGTATAAATAAAGGAATTAGAAAAAACAACAAATCAATAAAACAAGTGGATGATAATTATAAATCAAGATGAAATTTTACGTATATATAATCTCCTATTCTTAATCATACATATTCATCCATAACTTTTGATTGATATTTAGTATGTCACATTGCGAGGTACATTCATTATTTTAGTGTCACCCTCGTCAAGATTATAGAAAATGGCAATGATGTGTCCCTTTAGTGCCTCGGTGCTTACACTGAAACAGTAACAAAGCAAGGCACAACACCTAGCTTATGTTGTATCTAATTTCCAGACTTAAAAGTGCCTCGAGGAAGCCTTTAACAACACTGAGCGTTCCCAAAAGTAGGGATCAGATCAATGTATTTAAGTTTACAACCACTGGAATGCTTGGGACAAAAAATAGTTAATGCATTAACAATTTCAGAGATAAGCAAGTTAAAGAAGTTATTTGACTGTTGTCTGAATGCATACTTACTTCGCACCAGTCAAAATAAAGTTGCACTTCTTACCACTTGCATATAAATTCATAACCACTTATCCCCCACCAATGTCAACTGAACTTTAGGAATATTATCATCAATGGAAGTCAACTTCCATCTTTTTGAGATTAGAAAGTAAACGGTAGAAAATTCAAAGCAAAAGCACCACGATGTAAATTTCCCATGAGTTGGAAGAGTTAGCAAGTAGATGTACCACATACAAGTAGATTACAGCAAGAGAGTTCTCCAATTTTATGACAATTGGAAAAACAAATCAACAAAGAGAAAATCATATAGTAGAGCATAAAGTTCCTATATGTCTTCCGAAATAGCTTCATACTGACAACTTTTACCGTCCAAGCTGAAACTGTTCAACTGAATACATCACAAATCCATAATGAACAATTCCTTGTCCACCTATAACCTTCTTAAACACTTAATTATGGGTCAAAACTCTGTATTGAACTACCAGGTCTCTATTGGAGAGAAAACTTATGAAACATATTAAGAGTGGCAGAAAATATTCATCTAAAAAAAAGAGGCAGAAAATAACAAATAATTGCTGCAGGTGCAAGTAACTTCGAAAAAATTGCTTAATCGCAATGTGAAAGAAAATGCAATGACAACTGAGATAATAAATGGAATGAGGAGTTTTCATAGTAGTACAGTAATGCAAATACCAAGTTCAGCATATTAACTATCTTGAATACTTAGAGATCACATTAGTGATATTTACATTATAAGAAGTCAAATCTAGAGATAAGGGAAGGAAAGGGGACCGATGTATATGACTTTGACCTTAAAAACAGGGGCTTCCATGTCTTCTATTTTTATATGCTCTGTATTTTGATCCTTCATTGGACCATAGAGCTGTGCTCTGAACACAGGAGACCTCGCAGCAAGTACCAATTTGTGAGCAGCAAATATCTCTCCATCAACTTCAAAGTTTACATCAGTACCCTTCCCACTTTCAAGGAGTTGTCCAAAATGTAGTCCAATATTTGATGGTGGTAGAGGGATGGCATAAGTTTTAGGTCCTTCGGTGCGGGACCTCACAACACCAACACAGCAATGAACTTGCAGGCAATCATCCTTCAGGTAGTCTGATGTTTCTAAAGCAGTTCTTTTGAAGAATCGCTTATATCCCCTGTAGAACCCAAATTAGCTCATGTAGATTTATATACATGCATGTTAAATAAACAAAAGGTTCGACAAACATGGATAGAGAAGGTGATATGTGAAGTAAAAAAAAATTAAGTCAAATCCTGCAACTGAATTCTGGTCTGAAGTGCTAATTTCAATCATCAACAAAACCACAACAAGTTTCAGCATACTTCAAAAGCCCAAATGAAAAGCAAACAGTCTCCATTTCTTAAATAGGGTAAATCAAAATAGAAGTTTCCTTTTTTATCAGGTAAGATGAGTAAATCAGAAAGACGTTATGAGAATAAGAACTACAGCACAAGCATGTAAAGGTAGACAAGGACGAACGACACGTGCAAGGTTGACTGCTGGTTGCAATTTCTTCTACTAAAAGTTAAGCAAATCTATTCGCAAAGACAAGGACAAGGTTAAAGCGCCCAGTGTCACAAAATCAAAAGTATACCACAACACAAGCCCATACATTAAAGCACGCCGTACAAAAGAGTAAGTCAACCAACCAATCCATCAAACAATTCTTTATCGGTCAGGTAAAACCAGCGTTGAATAGTCAGTGAAATTCAACTACATTAGACCACACACTGCAAAAAGTAAAAGAAAGAACCCATAAAAGGGAACTCACCACATGCTTCCACGATATTTAAGAGTGTAGGGCCCACTCTCCAACGCTCTCCCGAAATGGCTATGCACCTTATGCCTACCCTTACCGCTTTGATCAATTAACGTCAGCTCAAAAAGCGCCCTCACATCCGTGCCTTCGCTCGCTAAGGCAATGAACAACGAAACATAGGTGGAGTTATCTTCAATACTCTTTCCATCAGGATAGAAATAGATCGCCCACGAATACCCACCTACCATGAACGTACCAGAAGCGATGTACTTCCCAATCCCAGTCCCCTTGGACAACGAATATCCCGTGATCTTAAAATCGTGAGAGCCATTCACCGTCTCCGTCACCGACGTCGACGTAGTCGTCGCCGGAGATGATGAAGCCGAGGACGATGAAGAGGGTTTGGTAATTGCCTCGCTTTCAACCCTTCCCATGCCCACCATACGTGAAAATTTTAACGGCAATCACTCAATCGGTCAATTATTCTTCAATTAAATTTCCAATTTATGAAAAAATTCGAAATGTGGATCAGATCTAGGGTTTGGAAAGCAAAATTCGAAGGAAACGGAGTGGTTTGGGCTAGAGAATTAGGGGTTTATCTGCGAAATTGAGGGTGATTTTAGAGGAAATCTAGACTCTGCGAAATTAGGGCTCTGGAATTGTAGAATGTGAATTTTCTAGGGCTTCGCGAGAGGAGGAGGAGGAAGAAGAAGAGACGGAATGGATGAATTGTTTTTATACGCGCGGTGGGGTTGTGACAAAAAAGATGATTAGGTACTGTGCAAGCTGGCTGTATGATTGAGTTGGAAACTCACGCGCTGTTGGGGGGTTGTTTTCGGTGGTTGAGGAAATGCGGGATGTAACCGTTGGCTCTAAAGGAGTAAAAGGAGATCTTTGGTTAACGTGCATGCATAGATGTAGCCCTGTATAGGGAAATTTATAATATAACTGCCCAAAAAAAAAATAGCCGAAAATATATATTATATTTTATATTTAATTAGTGTAAAAAAATTTGTATATCAAGCTAACAACTGTAATTATTTTTGACCGGCTGGCCAAATATGTTAAGAGTCCTAATGTACAGAGGTTCACACGATAATTATACGAGGACTATAGTACTATAGATTCTTTACGAGGATATAATAATGGAAGAATTATTATGAAATAATTAATATTGGGACGATTATTACTTGTTAATTACTTATTTTAAAAGGATATTGTAGTTTTTATAACAACTAAATTTTGCTCCTGAAAAATAATAATCAAGACAAAAAATATAGCAACAAATATTATATTCGATTTCAAGTGATGGGGTTACAATCTCTAAAATATATCTAAATCTAAAGAGATGTAGTCCTCTGATTCTTCTCCTCATGAACGATGGTTCAATAGCTTGAGAGCTTGATCTTGAACTTGACGGATTTCAGATTTGTAGTACGTCACGAACAATTTGAAGGTCATCACGAACCACGATTTGGTGTTGGGCTATCACAAACGGAAGATTTGAAGCCGCCCGCTTATGATTTGAGTTTGCCTTTAGAATTTGACCACATACGACGATTGCAGATATGGATGAAAACCTTGATGCTATTCTTCAGAGCTTCTTTAGCCTTTCTTTCTGCTTACTTGCTTGTCTTAGCCTTCTCCTTTGACCCCTTTATATAGGTATGGGGTGGAGTAATTTTCAAGAAAACCCTAGTATATTATTGGGCTTGAGGCTTATGGGCCGATCCATTTGATATAATACCAATTAACGGGCTAGCCCAATAATACATTGGACTTTTATTTAGATCAATTCATTTTAGATTTAAATAATCGACCCTTTTATACTAGCCCATAGTATCATTTGAACTAATATGTACTTAATATATGATGAAATCCAAATTACTTGTGGGTATAAATTTAATAAAATTTTATTTATCTACAAATGCTCCCTACTTCAAGGCTTGTCGGGATGTAGGCTTACCGAAATCAAAGAAGAGACTTGAAGTACCCATGAAGATAACGTCCCTTCATGAATCATTTAGTCAAATGGTCCGATGTACCAAAGTTAACCATCTTGGAGTTTTTTCTATGTTAGAGAAGAATTTAGTTGTGTCAATTGCTTTTGGCAAATACTATGATCACCACGTTAGAGCCTGAATATTAGCTTGCAATGCAAATTAATAACCATCAACGTAGAACTAAGTAGTGGTATTACCAAATTTCTAAAATAACTTGGCTTGTCGATCGGCTAAGTATTTTTTGTTCCATGAAACACTCGGTCGTCATTCCTTCTATAGTTCTATGGAAAGAACATGTATGGACTTAAAATAAATAAGTCAACCCCATTTTACATAGGACCGAGTAAAGACTTAGCTTTGGTATTAATTCCCCGGCACTTCGACATTAAACAAGGTTTAGAATACTTGAAATCTTTTTTTACCAAACATATTATAAAAGCATTGGAATTTGTTTCTACGATTGAAATCCTTGTTCAACAAGCTATGGTTGTTTCTGTTGAAAATGTATCAAGGGCTCATGCTTAACATAACTTATTTTCAGACGTGGTCATACCTCCAGCCTCATTGTATTAACCAACAGGCAGCAGCTAGCAATTAGCTTTTCTTATGCTTTAGTTAAGTCGGACGTCTCCTGTTAGTACGACAGCTTTGCGCACTTATAGAAAACAATTCACATCTTGTCATAGGAGTGTCCAAAACTCAATTTGTTTGATCCTCCAAAAAGTAGACACATAGAGGCAAGATACATTCAAAAACTGAGGTTAAATTTGCTTTGTACTGTCCTATGTGAACTTCTTAAACTTGGTTCCAAGTTCTGTCGCGTTTGATATTTCGGCTTTGCACGTCTTCACAGAAAATTTCATATCTTGGTATAGAGACGTCGAAATCACGAGCGGTTTGTGGCTAAAAAAACTAGACTCGGAGTACTACAACATACCAAAAATTTGAATTTAAATTCACATTGTATTATTGTGAGCAAGTGATTTTTGCCTTACGAAAAACTACTCCAAAATAAATCAAAAAAATAAATTAAATTTCTTTTACTGTGCAATTTTTGAATTTGCGTGATGTTTGTTAAATATTTGTCTTATATCCGTAAATGTTTACTTTGTCATAACAAAATGAAAATAAAAATAAAAATATATGTTGCATGCATATCTAGGATTTGATTATGCATTTAATAATTGATTCAAAAAATAAAATCACAAAAATATGTGTCTGTTCTAGTTTTAATATTTCAATGTGTGATTAATGTGTTGTCTATGTATTAATTGGTAATTTATCTTTGTAAGGGTAATTTTATTTTTATAATTTTTAGGAATTTAACAATAATTAGAAAATAAAAGAATGGGAAATGATAAAAAAAGGGACCTGGGCCAAAGATTTTTTTAAAACAAAAATCAGGCCCAATCACGCAAAGGACCCGGTCCATGTCAACCAGTCCCATACGGGACTCAAACGACGTCGCTTCTGGATTTTTAATCTGGGCCGTTGATTCATTGCAATCAAACGGTCCAGTTCAGCCCCTGCATAAATGAAACGACGACGTTTAGGGCAACTAGATCTGAACCGTTCGTCTATCTTGATCCCACGGTCTTAAAAACTCACCCAGACCCGATCCGTTTCAACCCCGGGTTGACCCCTTTCCTGAACTTAGACCAAACGACAACGTTTGGTTAAGTGGATTGATCTCAACCGTGCATCTTAATTGATCCAACGGATGAGATCAATCCACCCCACCCCTATATAAGGACCAAACCTCTACCCCGGCCCCTAACTTAACACCCCTCCTCCTCTCACTGTTCATCATCGTTCCCAAACCAAACCCCTAACCCTAGCCGCCCTAGAATCCCACCGCCTGAAACCCGGCGGTATCAACACCGTCGGTCACCAAACTAACACCCTAGAACCCCCTGAACATCCTCTACACAAATCTGACCTTAGTTTCCTTCGAATCAGACCCCAACTCTTCGAATACTAAATCGAAGGTGGATCTGAAAACTCAAACCTTTCCAATGGCTTCCAAAATAACGCCATAGTATCCCCTAGCATGCCTCGTTATGGATCTGAAGTTTGTTTGGTTCGAATCCCCTCAGAACTCTTCGAATCTTCTTTTGAAGGTTCGGACCAAACAAGAACAAACTCAGATCTGTTCTAAACTGACACCAAATGACCCCTAGGCTACCCTCACCCGTGTTTTGTATTTGGTCCCCCTCGAATCTGACCAGAAATGGTTATGTCCCAAATCGAACCTTCAGGAACCCTAGAAATACCAAACTTATGGATTCTGTCCAAATTGAATAAAGATTGAGGTTTAATCGACCTTAGTCGAAGTATTTTCAGTGGAAAATACTTCGACTAAGGTCTGTTTGATTTCAAACAAAGTCCGAATCCAAAATGAGTCCGAGTCTGTAAATTTAAAGATTCAGAGGTATTTTTTCTTATTTTCTTTTTTTGTATTCTACGTGTGTTTTGTGTTTGTTTCATTAGACTGTGTAATTTTCACATCTTTTATTTAGATTCTGTCTCCTACCCGTCTATATGATATAATAAGTGAATTGTTTCTGTTGGTATGATTATTCACAATATGTGTAATCGACTCGATTAAGTTCGTCGATTAGTTATATTATGAATTCTCGTTTAATACTGATTGAAATAATCTGTTTCTATAGACTGCTTGTTGACAATTGTTGTAGATAATCAGTTTAATTAATACTCGTCAATTAAATCACCTTTGTTTACATTTCAATGAGTCTATCAAAATGAATGTTGTGTATATGTTGATTTCTGAATTAGTGAGTTTCAGGGCATTGTCAGTATATTGACAATGCTCCTGTATTTGTTTGATTTTTGTTCAAATTTAAAGTTCAGTTTGAATTATTATGCTGAACTCAGTGTAATATTGTTGTAATGTTAAGTTTGAATTCAATTTTACAAAAAGTTGGTCAAATACAATGGTGTTAGGAGGTTCATAAGATTGGTTATAGCTGTAAATCAGAAGGATAATTAAGTTTATACAGATTATAGAATCTGTTTTGCAGTAGGTTCAGATTTTTCAGTAATAACATTAGGATTTCAGGGGGTACTATTGGGATTGAAATAATGTGATAGAATAGTGGACTGAAAGTGGAATGTTAATGGCTATAATTTAAGATACTAATGGGGAACAAGGGATAATGGGCTGCTGAAAAACAGGATAATAGCACTCAATAGGATTTAAAGTATTCAAAAGTAGTTTTAATGGAACTTTTCTGATTTTTTTAAAAGGAGAAAAGGGCCCTGGTAGCACTAGGAGGGTAGAGGACAACCTTGTATAAATAGAGGGGGATTGAGACTGATTTAAGGGAGCTCTTTGAGAAAGAAAAACAAGGAAAAAAAAAAGAGCTTTCAGGCAGATTTTTGAAAGAGAAAAATCTGATAAGAGAGATTTTTTGAGGGCACATTTTGAAAGAGAAATGATAGAGGCAGATTTTAAAACAGAAAGATTTTAAGAAGAAAAATCTGATTTTTGAAAGGAGAAGAAATCTGATTTAGGAATCTGACTTTGTTGGTCTTTTTGGAATCTGTCCGGGTCTGTGTACTGATACTATTTGGTTTTAAAATCTGAAGTTCTTTAAGAAGCTTTACTCTTGTGAATCTGGGTTTCTCGGGTCTTGTTATTGCTCAAATCTGTGGAAATACTGATATTCTGCCAGTATTTTGTTACTGCTGCTACTGCTGAAATTTACTTCTTCTACCTTCATTTCCAGGTACTTATCTCTTAAATTCTATGTTGGAAAGAGATTCAACATGACAAATAAATAAAGTTTGAATTGTAATACTATCTTCTATTCATTTAAGTTCTTTAGTTAAAAATTTCAGCTTTGGTTTCATGTTGGTTAACCAGTAGTGAGTTCGACTCGATGGCTACAAGTTAATTGTCTTATTTTGAAATTCATATAAAACTTTGTAATAATGTTATCCATGTCAAAATTTCATTAGTTTAGTTATCTTTGAGTTGTGTAAATAGGAAGCATGGCAGAAAGTTGGCTTTTATTTACACTTTATGGTATTGTTAGCTAGGTATAGTATAATATGGAAATATCAAGGAAAAATACGCTATTGGTTTATTTTGTTAGTAAGTTAGTTGTTGTTTAAAGCTAGATGATGTTGGTTGCAATTTGCTATCTTTTGGCACAACCTTGGTTGTGTTATAATCAATAGTTGAAAGACGCGTTAGTATAATCCGCTATGTTCACAATGTCAAATATGATGAGTAATATTGTATACAATATCTTTTTATTAAGTCAACAGAAAGATTTGTTCTCTTTCCTAATAATAAAGGGCCTAGGAACTTATACAATGTGAAAGATAATGCTTAGTAATAATTCATATAGATTGAGAATCAAATTGGTTTGATTATATATATATATATCTATCCCAACTCAATCATAAGCATAATTAATTAAAATAATTTTGCCTATTAGATTAAAAACGAGTATATGAGAATAAGTTGAGATGTACATGCACAGATTGCAACACTTTAAATCAATGGTAAGTAAAAAATAGAATTTGCACTAAATAAAAATAAATTCTTGGAAAATATTTCTTCCCTTTATGAATCATTTGTTTTTTAAGTTTCATATGCAATTCATTCTTTGGTAGATATATAATGTTGTATTTGCCGAAAATAGTGTTAATCATATTTTTATTCTTTTCTTTGAATTTGAATAGTCTGGATAAATATAATTTATACGCGGGAATTATAATCGACGGGCAACATTTAATAAATTGTGAATTCTTTTCAAGAGTTCAAGGGTATCTTAAATGGATATTTCTCATGATATAATAAACAATTTGGGGAAAGTCCATAATATTACTAACAAAGATTTTGCGCAATCAGGGATGCGTTCGCGCACCCTGATTATATATTTTTTTTTAAAAAAGCAAAAATTCGGATTATGCGTACGCGCAATTTCGAGTGAATATTTAATAAAAAAACGAATTTCTTTGGAAAACATTAAATTTATTTTATAAAACCCGAGATGTGCAGTTCATTATTTAAACAAAAAGGGTGATGATGTTCCTGATTTTATTTTAAATTTCGAACATATATTTTTATAAAAACTATAACATGGACAATTTTATTGTGTACACGTACGCGTGGCATGATCCCCGGTAATTATAAAAAGTATATAATACGAATATACGTACGCGTAATTCGTCCATATAATTGTAAACAATAAGTAAAAAGCGGTAGTAAAATCATGCAATAAAAACGTATTTAGTAAAATCAAGATAATTAAGCCAATAATAAAAACAGTTAAGCGACCGTGCTAGAACCACGGAATTCGGAAATGCCTAACACCTTCTTCCGGATTAACAGAATTCCTTACTCAGGATTTCTGGTTCGCAGAATAATAAACAGAGTCATATTCTCCTCGATTCAGGGATTAAAATTGGTGACTTGGGACGCCTTAAAATTCCCAGGTGGCGACTCTGAAATAATTAAATAAATCCCGTTTCGACTGTCCTTCAATTGGAGAAAACTCCCCACGTGCCCCGCGGGTGCGGTAAAATGGAGGTGCGACAGCTCTGGCGACTCTGCTGGGGATAAAAGTGTAAACTGTAACCCAGAACCATTGGTTCAGGGTTTAAAGAATTCGAGCTTAAAATATCTGTGTTAATTGGCTTTATTTACTATATGATTTTCAACTGTTTATATGATTAACATGCTAAATGTTTTTTTTACCGCTTTAATATTATTTGAATTGTGAATATATACAACTGCTACGAAACCCCCTCTTTCTGAGTCTTCTAAATTTATGGTGCACACGTGCGCGTGGCCCACCTTTCTGTTAAAGTCATACCAAATAAGACGAAGTTGGGACAAGTAACTAGGCCGGGTAGACTTTCGTGCTCCCGGTACGTTGCCCCCGCTTCGGCTCAAACTGTCCGTTTGGGTAAGCCAGGTTTAGAACAATCAACCTCAGGTTTTTCACTTAGAATAACTCAGCCATGTACCGGATCCCTAGTAGGAACGTATATTTGCATCATGTACATTTGGCCTTGGAGACTCAACACAGGGGTTGGGTCTGTCTAGGACAGGTGAACCCGAAATAAAAAGACCATCATGATGCATCCTACTTGCTACTTGTGCATTCATTTACCTCGAACATGCTTGTTGACCAGCTTAAATGAAATCATGGTGAGAAGAGAGGAATAAAATGGGTTGTTTTAAAAATTTCAAAAAAAAAGAAAAATAGTTTTAAATCTTGAAATAAAGGTATTTAATAAATAAAAAAAATTTGAAAATGATTTTGTTTTAGTATAAATTTTCAAAATGAATTTTGACTTTATTAAAATTAAATTTCAGATACAAAATGAGCACCACACAAAGCCCCTCATCCACGAGTACAGAAGAATTTCTATTTCAACTTCAAATGTGGTGGTATGATTTAGGCGAAGATGGTAAAAAATGGGTCGTCAAGCATTTGGGAAATCTCACGGACATTATGAAAGTTAAACCCCGTGATGATCTGATTGCGGCGTTAGTAACTTTTTGGGACCCTGTTCACAATGTCTTTCGTTTCTCTGACTTCGAGCTTACTCCTACATTAGAGGAGATAGCTGGATATGCTGGTTTTGACGGAAGTCTAAGAAATCAAAGCTTGATATTCACAAAGGCTCCTTCGGTACATCGATTCTTCGGTCTTCTGAACATCAGCAGTCAAATCAGGAAAAACAATGTCATCAATGGATGTTGTTCCTTCAACTTTTTGTATTCAAGGTTCGGAAAGTCAGATGGGTTCGAAATTCATGAGAAAGGCCTTACTAACAAGCAAAACAAAGACACTTGGCAGATTCACCGTCGCTTTGCCTTCATGGTGGCTTTTCTAGGAATCATGGTCTTCCCAAACAAAGAGCGAACAATTGATATTCGCACCGCGAAAGTTGTGCAAATCCTCACCACCAAAGAAAATCACACCCTTGTCCCCATCATTCTCTCAGACATTTATCGGGCTTTGACTTTATGCAAATCAGGAGCAAAAGTCTTCGAAGGATGCAAAATTTTGTTGCAAATGTGGGTGATTGAACATCTCCAACAACAGCCCAAGATTATACAGTATGAGTCAAACAATGATAATTGCATCGAGAGTTATGAGGAAAGAATAAAAGTTATCAGGCTCCAGAAGGGATAGAAGCATGGGTATCTCATCTAAAAGCTTTAACGACAAATCAAATTGAATGGACTTTGGGATGGTTCCCGATGAGGGAAGTAATACATATGTCAACCTCAAATAGTTATCTGCTACTATTGGGATTGAGAAGCATCCAGCCGTATGCGCCACTAAGAGTCCTAAGACAACTAGGGAGATATCAAATAGTTCCTGATGATGAAGATTTGAGTATGCAAGTAATCGAATTACACCCAGAAGCCGCTATTCCCGAGGCTCTACTTCAGCAGATGTGGAATGGATGTCGATACTTGAAAAGTGATACTCAAGTCCCAGACACTACAAAGGGTGAGATAAATCCTGGATATGCAAGGTGGTTTGAAAAACGGTCTCGCGTGGATGATGTACCAGAGCCTGAGCTAAGAAGGCCAACAAAAAGACCCCATGTTCAAAACTTCAATGATAAAATCCAAGAGCGGTTGATCTGGGGAGAAAAGGAAAAAGGGTACAAAGCAACTATCCATGCCCTAAAAGAAAATCTGAGAAGCCTCAGTTTGGAGAAAGATTTGCAAGCACAAGAAGCCGAAGGCGAGAAGAAGAGTCTAGCTTGTGAGAATGAAAATCTTCATGCTCGATTCCAAAAAATGAAAAGAGTTTCTGAAACGCCAAAGAGGAGCTGGAAGGATCAAAAAACCATCGCCAATCTCTTTGAAAGAATGCAAGATTATGATTCCATTCTTGCGGAAAACGAAAGGGCATTGAGCAAAGCAAAAGAAAGGATCCAGCAATTAAACGAAGAAGCCAGATCTAATAAGGAACGCCAAGATAGGCAATCCGAAAAAGACAGGGCACAATTCAAGAAGGAAAAAGACCATTGGATGCGATCAGAAGACCAGCTTCGTGCACAACTAGAAGAGGCAAGAAGATGCAACAGAGAACATCAACAAGCAGACCTCGACAGGGAAAGATCGCAAGCAAGATTAGAGCAGGCCAGACTCCGAGCTCTGTTAGAATCAGCTCTAGATCGTGAAAACCGTGTCAGAGATATAGCCACCACTCGTCAGCAGCAATTGCAAGACCAAGACCAACGTCTCCAAGGTTTCAGGGCACAAATCCATGACCTGGCAGTCTTCACATCTCAAAGTTATGTAAACTGCCAAGGAATGGATTATGAAAGGTTTACAAAGCATGCGCCCACTTTTGCTCGTCATCTAGCAATGGAGTTGGAAAGGATGTATCGTACGCTGAGAGGTCATCCAGGTCAAGCTCCACATTGAGCAAATAGTCTAATAATATACAACACAAGTGGAAAGTGGGGCACATTGTGAGATGTTAAGAATTGTATCTTTTATTTTGATTTAAGTGTGTGTGTTTCAAGACATTTTCTTAAAAGTTTGCAAATGTAATTCCATCTTTGTATAAATGAATAAAGGTGATTGCCTTTAGTCCGAACTACGCAAGGTCTGATTCATGTAATAGCATGATACGTAGGCAATCTCTATAAGATTCGACCACCACGATAAAAGACATATATAATAAATAAAAGTGAATAACAATAAAAATTTCAAGAAAGCTGGGACGACACAAGCAGCCGAGCAAATGCATAATAGAAAGGGATTATTTGTCTAGGAGCATTGCATCTCAACGTGTGATTATATATGTGTTAAACTCTCAAAACTAACAAGTTTGTTCATTTTCAGAATTCAAGCAGTTAGTTTCTCTAAAGAGTATACTGGCATATTATCACTATCACACAAGATCAAAAGGACCAATACCCGAAAGTATGTCTATCCCAGATGTTGACACAGGTATGGAGCTAGAGGAGATGGATGTCGGGAAAATGAAAGAAGAGATGTTTAAACTCAAGCAGCAAATGGCTGAGATGTACCAAGCCTGGTCTACAGGACAGTTACCCCCATCTTACCCAAATAACCCTGCTCCATCAATGACCCAAACTCAGGATAATATTACCACTGAATTATCCCCAAACTTCCCCATTTACCAGCATTACCGAGGCACCACCTCTCAGACACCACAGTCTCCACCTCCGAAACCAGTTCCATACTTTCCTCCACCTATGACTCCTGTTTTCGTAGCACCTCCCCCTGCTACATTTCACAAATCTCCTAGTGAGCCTACATTCTAGGCCCAGGACAACCAATATTACCCCCCGGAGCCTACCATCAAGGCCTCCGAAATTAATTCAACTGCTCCTCGTTTTGATCTCCCAACCGAAATTGACAAGCCAGCCAAAAATGCTGAGCAAGAAGAGATGTTCAGGAAGGTCAAGAGTTTAGAACAATCGTTCAGAGACATACGAGGATTAGGTGGGCAAGTCAGTGTAGCATACAAATATTTGTGCTTATTCCCCAATGTACAATTACCAGTTGGCTTCAAGATGCCCAAATTTGACCTATACAATGGGCACGGCGACCCAGTAGCCCACTTAAGGGGTTTCTGTAGCAAGATGCGAGGAGCTGGGGGAAATGATGAATTATTGATGGCTTACTTCAGTCAAAGTTTAAGCGGATCAGCTTTGGAGTGGTATACACGCCAGGACCATGGGAGATGGTACACCTGGGATGACCTGGCACAGGCATTCGCATACCATTTCCAATACAATCTGGAAATCATCCCAGATCGATTATCTTTGACAAAATTTGAGAAGAAACACAATGAAAGTTTCAGAGAGTATGGTTTTCGGTGGAGAGAACAGGCAGCAAGAGTGGATCCTCCTATGAAGGAGAGCGAAATGGTAGACTACTTCCTCCAAGCCTTGGAGCCAACTTACTATGCCCATCTGGTTTCAGCGGTTGGAAAATCATTCAACGAAGTGGTGAAGATGGGAGGTATGGTGGAAGAAGGTCTCAAAACAAATAAAATTATGAGCTATTCAGCAATTAAGGCAACTACTCAAGCTATTCAAGGCGGGGTAGGAGGAATCGGAAGAAAGAAGAGGGAGGAAGCAGCGGTAGTTGATTCAGGAATTTGGTCGGGACCCAGAGGTTCACCGCTTTACTATAATCAACAACGACCTCGCCAATCAGCTTACCACCATGATTCATCCCAACACTACTATCACCCTTCGGAGCCTCATTTCTCCATTAACCATGCTCAAGCATACAATCAGCCACCTGTTCACACCAATTGGCGTGCTCCTGCCACACCAAGTACTTACCCACGAGCCTATCCCGGACCAGGTTTCAGGCCGAGGCCAGCGTTCAGGGGGGAAAGAGAACAGAAAAAGAAAACTTACACTCCATTGGGAGAGTCTTACACTAGTCTGTTCCACAGGCTGAGACAGCTAGACATGCTGAGACCAATACAATCCAAGCTACCCAATCCTCCTCCAAAGAATCTGGATTACACCATTAGCTGTGAATATTGCTCCGGTGCACCAGGCCATGATACGGAGAAATGCTGGCATTTGAAAAATGCAATACAAGAGCTGATTGATACTAATAAAATCGAGGTTCAAACCCCCGAAGCCCCAAATATCAATAGAAATCTAATGCCAGCCCATCAAGAGGCTAATATGATAGAAATCATATAAGCTGATGGGGAGACAAAGAAGCCGTCACAAGCTGTCATGATGATCAAGTCTCATGAAGCCAAATCAGATAAGCAGTTAACAGAAGAGAAGCCGGTACCTAAGCAGAACAGAAATGGTGATGGACCATCTATGATAATCGAGGAGGGATCATCGAGCAAAGTTGCCGCAAAACAAGAAAGGCCGAAAGTGATAGTACCAGGGGTTGCTAACAAACCCATTGTATTCGTGGAAGGAGCCCGTACAGATCGGGTTATTATCGCACCTGTAATCCAGCTGCCGGTCATCAACAATAAAGCCATCCCATGGAACTACGAACGGGTGACTGTAATGTACAAAGGAAAAGAAGTCAAGGAAGAAGTGTGTGAGGTGCAAGGCTTGACTCGTTCGGGAAGATGTTTTACGCCCGAAGAGTTAAGAAAAACTAAAAACAATCCAACACCAATAAAGAGAGCTGTGACGGAAGAAGAGGCGGAAGAGTTTTTAAGAAAAATGAAACTCCATGATTATTCTGTTGTGGATCAATTAAAGAAGACGCCCGCTCAAATTTCATTGTTGTCATTACTGATTCATTCAGAGGAGCACCGTCTGGCTTTGATGAAAATCCTGAATGAGGCTCATGTTCCTGAAAAGATCTCCGTAAATCATTTAGGAAGAATAGCCAACAGAATCTTTGAGACAAACAGAATTACATTTGCTGATGATGAATTACCTGTGGAAGGTACTGAGCACAACAGAGCTCTTTACCTCACCGTGAAATGTGAAAACTCCGTAGTAACCCGGGTATTGGTTGACAATGGGTCAAGTGCAAACATCTGCCCTCTCTCCACTTTAAGCAAATTAAAAATTAAAGAGGAGAGGATCCAGAAAAATAGTATCTGCGTACGAGGGTTTGACGGTGGAAGCAGAGATTCATTTGGCGACATAGTGTTGGAACTAACAATAGGGCCGGTTGAATTCACAATGGAATTTCAAGTGTTGGACATAACTATTTCTTACAACTTGTTGTTGGGTCGACCATGGATCCATGCTGCTAAAGCAGTCCCGTCAACACTACATCAGGCTGTCAAGTTTGAATGGGATCATCAAGAAATAGTTGTGCATGGGGAAGAAAGTTTTAAATGCTCGCAGCAGTACCATTGTACCGGTCGAGGGAACAGAAAATGACCAGGGACCATGGGTATACCAAGTATCCGACACAGTGTCGGTAGAGAAAATTCCAGAGGGGAAATACCTTCCGAATCCAAAGATATCCTCTACATCAGTCATGATAGCTTATGAAATGTTAAAGAATGGTTTTATACCCGGCAAAGGCCTGGGCTTATCTTTGCAAGGAATTATACAACCAGTATCTCTCCCCGAGAACTGGGGAACATTCCGTTTGGGGTTCATACCCACCGTAAATGACGTGATAAAGGCCAGAAAGCTGAAACATAAGGCATGGGATCTTCCAAAACCAGTCCCACCTCTATCAAAGTCTTTTGTCAAGACCGGTGCTAAAAATCGCCCGATAACAACAATTCCTAAATCCCGGGTCAATCCTGAGGAGGAATTAATTGAAAGATTCGAGAAATTGTTTAATGATGTGAATATGTTGGAAAGCGGAGAAGGGTGTAGCAACGCAGAAGTTCAATTCGTTGGGCCAGAAACAAAGCTTAATAATTGGAAAGCCACTCCTCTCCCCATTCGAAAGGAGTCTTGGTAGTTTATTTTGATTTTCTTTCAAGTTTGTTTGGGTTACTTCAGGGTTGTAATCCCAAAGCTTATCTTACAGTTTGTTTGAAGTGTGCAAAACCTTGTTATCTTTCATCATCCAATAAAAAGCAGTTTCCTTTTTATTATCATTCCTGATAGTTTTCTTTTCTTTTTCTTCTTTCCTGTACAGTTCGCTCTAGTGATATGGCATGCATGAGGAATCCTCAGCCCAGTCTTAAAAATCAATCTGGTTCCGAAATATTAATTCAAGAAATATATTGTGATTATGAATCAGAATATGATGAAGATGAGGTTTTTGAAGAGATTAGTAAAGAGTTAATTCACTTTGAGGAAAAAATCAAACCTAACTTGAGTGATACCGAGGACATCAATATAGGGGACATGAGTAATATCCGAGAAACTAAAATAAGTGTCCATCTGGAACCAAAGATCCGAGAGGAGTTAATTAAAGCACTCATAGAATTCAAAGATGTTTTTGCATGGTCGTATGATGACATGCCGGGCCTGAGCACTGATTTAGTGGTTCACAAATTGCCCATCGATCCAACGGTGCCTCCTGTCAAGCAAAGGCTGAGAAAATTCAAGCCTGATATAAGTGTGAGAATTAAGGAAGAAATCACCAAACAATTGGAAGCAAAGGTCATTCGAGTCACTCGATATCCTGTTTGGTTAGCTAATATCGTTCCTGTGCCAAAGAAAGACGGCAAAATTAGAGTATGCGTCGACTACCGCAATCTCAACAAAGCCAGTCCGAAGGATAATTTCCCATTACCCAATATCCATATTTTGATCGATAATTGTGCCAAGCATGATATAGGATCTTTCGTGGATTGTTATGCTGGGTATCATCAAATTCTAATGGATGAAGAAGATGCAGAAAAGACGGCATTCATCACACCATGGGGAACTTATTGCTACCGGGTAATGCCATTCGGTTTGAAGAACGCCGGAGCAACCTACATGAGAGCGATGACCACAGTGTTTCATGATATGATACACAAGGAGATTGAGGTATACGTGGACGATGTGATCATAAAATCAAAGCATCAGGCCGACCACGTTGGGGATTTGAGGAAGTTCTTCTTAAGACTTCGCAGGTACAACCTCAAGCTTAACCCTGCCAAATGCGCATTTGGAGTTCCATCTGGAAAATTGCTGGGATTCATAGTCAGCCGACAAGGTATCGAGCTAGACCCATCAAAAATCAAAGCCATCTAAGAATTGCCACCTCCCAGGAACAAAACTGAAGTAATGAGTTTGTTGGGAAGGTTAAATTACATCAGCAGGTTTATTGCTCAGCTCACAACAACCTGTGAGCCAATTTTCAAATTGTTGAAAAAGGATGCTGCGGTCAAATGGACCGATGAGTGTCAAGAAGCGTTCGATAAGATAAAAGGGTACTTGTCAAACCCACCCGTGTTGGTCCCGCCAGAGCCAGGAAGACCTTTGATTCTTTACTTGACAGTCTTGGAAAATTCATTTGGTTGTGTATTGGGGCAACATGACCTCACTGGCAGAAAAGAACAGGCCATCTATTACCTTAGCAAGAAATTCACAGCCTATGAGGTTAAGTATACTCATCTGGAAAAGACATGTTGCGCCCTAACATGGGTAGCTCAGAAGTTGAAACACTATTTGTCGTCCTACACTACTTACCTCATTTCTCGTCTGGATCCATTGAAATATATTTTTCAAAAGCCTATGCCAACGGGAAGACTTGCAAAGTGGCAGATATTGCTCACAGAATTTGACATCATCTATGTGACTCGGACTGCAATGAAAGCCCAAGCACTGGCTGATCATTTAGCCGAAAACCCGGTCGATGAGGAATACGAGCCGTTGAAAACCTATTTTCCTGATGAAGAAACAATGCATATCGATGAGGTGGAGCGAATTGAAAAACCTGGCTGGAAACTTTTCTTTGATGGAATCGCTAACATGAAAGGAGTCGGGATAGGAGCTGTAATCATTTCTGAAACAGGGCATCACTATCCTGTTACGGCTCAATTGCGATTTTATTGCACCAATAATATGGCTGAATATGAAGCTTGCATTTTGGGGTTAAGGCTAGCCGCAGACATGGGTATCCGAGAAATCTTAGTCATGGGAGATTCGGATCTTTTGGTACATCAAATTCAAGGAGAATGGGAAACCCGAGACTTGAAGCTCATACCATACCGACAATGTCTACATGATCTTTGTCAGCGGTTTCAATCAGTGGAGTTCCAACATATTCCAAGAATCCATAATGAGGTTGCCGATGCATTGGCTACCCTGGCATCAATGTTGCATCATCCGGACAAAGCTTATATAGATCCGATACATATTCAAGTCCACGATCAGCACGCTTATTGCAATATGGTTGAAGAAGAATTTGATGGTGAACCATGGTTCCACGACATCAAGGAGTATATCAAGATGGGGATATATCCCGCACAAGCCACAGGAGATCAAAAGAGGACCATTAGGCGATTGGCAAATGGATTCTTCTTAAGCGGAGGAGTTTTGTATAAAAGAACACCAGATCTTGGATTATTAAGATGCATAGATGCCAGACAAGCTACAGCTGTCATGTCTGAAGTACATTCGGGAGTTTGCGGACCCCACATGAGTGGATATGTGTTGGCAAAGAAAATCCTCCGAGCTGGTTACTATTGGCTTACCATGGAGCGAGATTGTATCAGTTTTGTGCGCAAGTGTCATCAATGCCAAATACACGGAGATTTGATTCATTCTCCACCATCCGAATTGCACACAATGTCGGCACCATGGCCCTTCGTTGCTTGGGGCATGGATGTGATTGGACCAATTGAGCCGGCAGCATCCAATGGACACAGATTCATTCTGGTAGCTATTGATTATTTTACCAAATGGGTTGAGGCCAAGACATTCAAATCAGTAACCAAGAAAGCTGTGGTCGATTTTGTCCACTCAAATATCATATGTCGATTCGGAATCCCGAAGGTGATCATCACAGATAACGGTGCTAATCTTAACAGCAACTTAATGAAGGAAGTATGTCAACAGTTTAAGATTACACATCGCAACTCTACCCCATATCGGCCCAAGGCGAATGGAGCAGTAGAGGCAGCCAACAAAAACATAAAGAAAATACTTCGGAAAATGGTAGAAGGTTCAAAACAATGGCATGAAAAATTACCATTTGCATTATTGGGATACCGCACTACTATTCGCACTTCAGTAGGAGCAACTCCTTATTTGTTGGTATATGGCACGGAAGCAGTAATTCCTGCAGAAGTTGAGATTCTTTCCCTTCGGATCATCGCCGAAGCAAAGATTGATGATGATGAATGGGTCAAAACCCGTCTGGAACAGTTAAACTTGATTGATGAAAAACGATTGGCTGCAGTATGTCATGGTCAATTATATCAAAGAAGAATAGAAAGAGCATACAACAAAAAGGTGCGTCCACGGAAGTTTGAAGTGGGTCAGCATGTGCTGAAACGTATTCTTCCACATCAGGTTGAGGCGAAAGGCAAATTTGCCCCGAATTGGCAAGGACCATTCATTGTGACCAGAGTATTGTCGAATGGTGCACTATGCTTAACAGATATTGAAGGCAAATGCATGGACATGGCGATCAATTCTGACGCGGTAAAGAGATATTACGCATAACTTTTGAATGTTTGTATTTAACATTATTTCGAAGATTGGAATGACAAAGGCAATTTATTCTGCTATCCAAACACTATACCCTTTTGCTTCCCCTTTTGAGCCATATTTGTTTCGTTCCTACCCTCTCTTGGAATCGATGAAAATCAAATTGATGTAACAATAATAATGGTAAAAAAAAAATCACTATTATTTAGTGAACTACGTTTGACCTGATTTCTCAAAGAAGGATACGTAGGCGCCTCACGGTTCGGTCATAGGGTGCACAATATACATAATGTGCACAAAAAGAAACATCAAGAGACCCCAAATCAAGAAACTAGGGCAAAGAATTGTATTGGAAATAAGAAAAAAAAGATTCCAAGAGTTGTAATTTTAAACCCATATCAAAGCTATTTAGCTTTTAATACTTTTTTTCCATTTCCCACCACATACCAAAAAGACCTTTCGACCAATTTTAGAAAAATGCTGAGTCAAGCAAATGAAGATGGTTCATAACACTCTGGTACAAACAAGAAAGGAAAGAAAAAATGAGAGAGTCTTATAGGTGAAAACCCACACGGGCACCATAAGGCGACAGAAGTTGAGAGAAAGTAAAATGAGAGAGTCTTATTGGTGAAAACCTTCGTAGGCACCATAGGGCGAAAAGGAAGTGAGAAATGAACAAATGAGGAAGGTTTATCGGTGAAAACTCTTTGAGATATTGCAATCCAACAGGTCTGTGAAATGAAAAATGAAGTTGGATTACGGAAATTTTGGGGGAAAACAAAAATGAGACAATTGAAAGGAGATTGATTAAAAGACTGGGTTGATTAATCTGAAATGCATACCCTGATCATTGGTGCCAGTAACTCCAATCAGATAAGTTTTTATTCTTTCTCCAACAGTCATCCAAACTTGGATTTTTCTTTTCATTCTATAATTGTCGAAATCAGCGTGTTTCGTCACTAATAATCTTACTTTTCTAAAGCTTTGAGATAAGTTTTATTCCAAACAAATAAGAAGGAATGTCAAGGTATACTACCAAGATTCAAGGTTACATGATGCAAAATACGGCCATGAAAGGCGGGAGATAAAAAGATATGGGTGTAAGAAAAGTGAAATCAAAAGTGGATCAGCAAAGTCAGAAGGGACATATAATTACAGTTAAAAGGGTTCGAAGGAAAACATACAGAGGGGAATCCTATAGTCAAGGATCAATTACAAGGACAAAACAGTCTTTTTCAACCATTCCAAGGCAATAAAAAGAGACGAAGAGAAGCCTCACCATCGGCAAGAATACCCCAGTTAACCACCATGCTTTAAACTAACGAAGTTTTCTTTGATTTAAAAACAGGGGAAAAGACAATATTTGTGTCAGGAAATACCTGGATGAGAATTGAAGAAGTCAGGCGTCCACCTGGAGAATGAGGATGAGAATTAAAGAAGTCAGGCGTCCACTTGGAGAATGAGGATGAGAGAAAAGAAGAAGTCAGACGTCCACCTGGAGAATGAGGATGAGAATTAAAGAAGTCAGGCGTCCACCTGGAGAATGAGGATAAGAAATTAAAAAGAAATCAGGCGTCCACCTGGAGAACGAGGATAAGAATTAAAGAAGTCGGGCGTCCACCTGGAGAACGAGGATAAGAATTAAAGAAGTCAGGCGTCCACCTGGAGAATGAGGATGGAGAATTGAAGAAGTCAGGCATCCACCTGGAGAATGAGGATGAGAATTAAAGAAGTCAGGCGTCCACCTGGAGAATGAGGATGAGAAAAAAAGAAGTCAGGCGTCCACCTGGAGAATGAGGATGAGAATTAAAGAAGTCAGGCGTCCACCTGGAGAATGAGGATGAAGAATTAAAGAAGTCAGGCGTCCACCTGGAGAATGAGGATGAGAAAAGAAGAAATCAGGCATCCACCTGGAGAATGAGGATAAGAAATTAAAAAGAAATCAGGCGTCCACCTGGAGAACGAGGATAAGAATTAAAGAAGTCAGGCGTCCACCTGGAGAACGAGGATAAGAATTAAAGAAGTCAGGCGTCCACCTGGAGAATGAGGATGAAGAATTGAAGAAATCAGGCGTCCACCTGGAAGAATGAGGATGGAGAATTGAAGAAGTCAGGCGTCCACCTGGAGAACGAGGATAAGAATTAAAGAAGTCAGGCGTCCACCTGGAGAATGAGGATGAAGAAGTTAAAAAGAAGTCAGGCGTCCACCTGGAGAATGAGGATGAGAAGTTAAAAAGAAGTCAGGTGTCCACCTGGAGAACGAGGATGAAGAAAGAAAAGAAGCAATCAAGGCACCCACCTGGAGAACGAGGGAATGTAATTGAAGTGTTGAAATCAAAAGCCCGCTCATATGAAAAAGGATCACACTTAGAATCAATAAAGCAGAGGAATCTAACAAAATCCCCAGCAAGAAACAACAAGAGTCCCAAACAGATGAAGAAAATACGGGACACAATGAAAAGGAATACGGAATAAGCCAAATGCCCAAGAGTCACCAAGATATCAAGACAACAAGAAACGCAAGGGCATGATCTAGATAAGATTTTATAATTCATGTACCATAGTCTAGTTTAGCTTTTTGTATTACCTTTGAAGTAAGGTGTAATAAGGAGGTCAGCAAGCAGTAAAAACAGCACGAAGCAGCAGTAACATCACAGTCCCACGGTAGTCCCAGCTACCCAAAACTTCCCGAACTACATTGACCTGATTCCTTTATAGCCAAGGATATGTAGGAAACCTTTGAAGCAGAGGTTCGGTCAAATCTTTCAAAAAATGCTTCCCACGGAGTATTTGAACGGGCAAAAATCGCTCGTATCCGCTCACTTTATCTTTGCACGAAAACTCTTCGAGTTTCCGCACAAAGAGGGGCAGCTGTGAGCACGTGATTTTTGCCTTACGAAAAACTACTCCAAAATAAATCAAAAAAATAAATTAAATTTCTTTTACTGTGCAATTTTTGAATTTGCGTGATGTTTGTTAAATATTTGTCTTATATCCGTAAATGTTTACTTTGTCATAACAAAATGAAAATAAAAATAAAAATATATGTTGCATGCATATCTAGGATTTGATTATGCATTTAATAATTGATTCAAAAAATAAAATCACAAAAATATGTGTCTGTTCTAGTTTTAATATTTCAATGTGTGATTAATGTGTTGTCTATGTATTAATTGGTAATTTATCTTTGTAAGGGTAATTTTATTTTTATAATTTTTAGGAATTTAACAATAATTAGAAAATAAAAGAATGGGAAATGATAAAAAAAGGGACCTCGGCCAAAGATTTTTTTTAAAACAAAAATCAGGCCCAATCACGCAAAGGACCCGGTCCATGTCAACCAGTCCCATACGGGACTCAAACGACGTCGCTTCTGGATTTTTAATCTGGGCCGTTGATTCATTGCAATCAAACGGTCCAGTTCAGCCCCTGCATAAATGAAACGACGACGTTTAGGGCAACTAGATCTGAACCGTTCGTCTATCTTGATCCCACGGTCTTAAAAACTCACCCAGACCCGATCCGTTTCAACCCCGGGTTGACCCCTTTCCTGAACTTAGACCAAACGACAACGTTTGGTTAAGTGGATTGATCTCAACCGTGCATCTTAATTGATCCAACGGATGAGATCAATCCACCCCACCCCTATATAAGGACCAAACCTCTACCCCGGCCCCTAACTTAACACCCCTCCTCCTCTCACTGTTCATCATCGTTCCCAAACCAAACCCCTAACCCTAGCCGCCCTAGAATCCCACCGCCTGAAACCCGGCGGCATCAACACCGCCGGTCACCAAACTAACACCCTAGAACCCCCTGAACATCCTCTACACAAATCTGACCTTAGTTTCCTTCGAATCAGACCCCAACTCTTCGAATACTAAATCGAAGGTGGATCTGAAAACTCAAACCTTTCCAATGGCTTCCAAAATAACACCATAGTATCCCCTAGCATGCCTCGTTATGGATCTGAAGTTTGTTTGGTTCGAATCCCCTCAGAACTCTTCGAATCTTCTTTTGAAGGTTCGGACCAAACAAGAACAAACTCAGATCTGTTCTAAACTGACACCAAATGACCCCTAGGCTACCCTCACCCGTGTTTTGTATTTGGTCCCCCTCGAATCTGACCAGAAATTGTTAAGTCCCAAATCGAACCTTCAGGAACCCTAGAAATACCAAACTTATGGATTCTGTCCAAATTGAATAAAGATTGAGGTTTAATCGACCTTAGTCGAAGTATTTTCAGTGGAAAATACTTCGACTAAGGTCTGTTTGATTTCAAACAAAGTCCGAATCCAAGATGAGTCCGAGTCTGTAAATTTAAAGATTCAGAGGTATTTTTTCTTATTTTCTTTTTTTGTATTCTACGTGTGTTTTGTGTTTGTTTCATTAGACTGTGTAATTTTCACATCTTTTATTTAGATTCTGTCTCCTACCCGTCTATATGATATAATAAGTGAATTGTTTCTGTTGGTATGATTATTTACAATATGTGTAATCGACTCGATTAAGTTCGTCGATTAGTTATATTATGAATTCTCGTTTAATACTGATTGAAATAATCTGTTTCTATAGACTGCTTGTTGACAATTGTTGTAGATAATCAGTTTAATTAATACTCGTCAATTAAATCACCTTTGATTACATTTCAATGAGTCTGTCAAAATGAATTTTGTGTATATGTTGATTTCTGAATTAGTGAGTTTCAGGGCATTGTCAGTATATTGACAATGCTCCTGTATTTGTTTGATTTTTGTTCAAATTTAAAGTTCAGTTTGAATTATTATGCTGAACTCAGTGTAATATTATTGTAATGTTAAGTTTGAATTCAATTTTACAAAAAGTTGGTCAAATACAATGGTGTTAGGAGGTTCATAAGATTGGTTATAGCTGTAAATCAGAAGGATAATTAAGTTTATACAGATTATAGAATCTGTTTTGCAGTAGGTTCAGATTTTTCAGTAATAACATTAGGATTTCAGGGGGTACTATTGGGATTGAAATAATGTGATAGAATAGTGGACTGAAAGTGGAATGTTAATGGCTATAATTTAAGATACTAATGGGGAACAAGGGATAATGGGCTGCTGAAAAACAGGATAATAGCACTCAATAGGATTTAAAGTATTCAAAAGTAGTTTTAATGGAACTTTTCTGATTTTTTTAAAAGGAGAAAAGGGCCCTGGCAGCACTAGGAGGGTAGAGGACAACCTTGTATAAATAGAGGGGTATTGGGACTGATTTAAGGGAGCTCTTTCAGAAAGAAAAACAAGGAAAAAAAAAAGAGCTTTCAGGCAGATTTTTGAAAGAGAAAAATCTGATAAGAGAGATTTTTTGAGGGGACATTTTGAAAGAGAAAAATCTGCTAGAGGCAGATTTTAAAACAGAAAGATTTTAAGAAGAAAAATCTGATTTTTGAAAGGAGAAGAAATCTGATTTAGGAATCTGACTTTGTTAGTCTTTTTGGAATCTGTCCGGGTTTGTGTACTGATACTATTTGGTTTTAAAATCTGAAGTTCTTTAAGAAGCTTTACTCTTGTGAATCTGGGTTTCTCGGGTTTTGTTATTGCTCAAATCTGTGGAAATACTGATATTCTGCCAGTATTTTGTTACTGCTGCAACTGCTGAAAATTTACTTCTTCTACCTTCATTTTCAGGTACATATCTCTTAAATTCTATGTTGGAAAGAGATTCAATATGACAAATAAATAAAGTTTGAATTGTAATACTATCTTCTATTCATTTAAGTTCTTTAGTTAAAAATTTCAGCTTTGGTTTCATGTTGGTTAACCAGTAGTGAGTTCGACTCGATGGCTACAAGTTAATTGTCTTATTTTGAAATTCATATAAAACTTTGTAATAATGTTATCCATGTCAAAATTTCATTAGTTTAGTTATCTTTGAGTTGTGTAAATAGGAAGCATGGCAGAAAGTTGGCTTTTATTTACACTTTATGGTATTGTTAGCTAGGTATAGTATAATATGGAAATATCAAGGAAAAATACGCTATTGGTTTATTTTGTTAGTAAGTTAGTTGTTGTTTAAAGCTAGATGATGTTGGTTGCAATTTGCTATCTTTTGGCACAACCTTGGTTGTGTTATAATCAATAGTTGAAAGACGCGTTAGTATAATCCGCTATGTTCACAATGTCAAATATGATGAGTAATATTGTATACAATATCTTTTTATTAAGTCAACAGAAAGATTTGTTCTCTTTCCTAATAATAAAGGGCCTAGGAACTTATACAATGTGAAAGATAATGCTTAGTAATAATTCATATAGATTGAGAATCAAATTGGTTTGATTATATATATATATCTATCCCAACTCAATCATAAGCATAATTAATTAAAATAATTTCGCCTATTAGATTAAAAACGAGTATATGAGAATAAGTTGAGATGTACATGCACAAATTGCAACACTTTAAATCAATGATAAGTAAAAAATAGAATTTGCACTAAATAAAAATAAATTCTTGGAAAATATTTCTTCCCTTTATGAATCATTTGTTTTTTAAGTTTCATATGCAATTCATTCTTTGGTAGATATATAATGTTGTATTTGCCGAAAATAGTGTTAATCATATTTTTATTCTTTTCTTTGAATTTGAATAGTCTGGATAAATATAATTTATACGCGGGAATTATAATCGACGGGCAACATTTAATAAATTGTGAATTCTTTTCAAGAGTTCAAGGGTATCTTAAATGGATATTTCTCATGATATAATAAACAATTTGGGGAAAGTCCATAATATTACTAACAAAGATTTTGCGCAATCAGGGATGCGTTCGCGCACCCTGATTATATTTTTTTTTTTTAAAAAAACAAAAATTCGGATTATGCGTACGCGCAATTTCGAGCGAATATTTAAGAAAAGGATTTTTCCAAGGATGTTAAAATAATTTCATATAACCCGAGGTGTGCAGTTCATTATTTAAATAAAAAGGGTGATGATGTTCCTGATTTTATTTTAAATTTCGAACATATATTTTTTATAAAAACTATAACATGGACAATTTTATTGTGTACACGTACGCGTGGCATGATCCCCGGTAATTATAAAAAGTATATAATACGAATATACGTACGCGTAATTCGTCCATATAATTGTAAACAATAAGTAAAAAGCGGTAGTAAAATCATGCAATAAAAACGTATTTAGTAAAATCAAGATAATTAAGCCAATAATAAAAACAGTTAAGCGACCGTGCTAGAACCACGGAATTCGGAAATGCCTAACACCTTCTTCCGGATTAACAGAATTCCTTACTCAGGATTTCTGGTTCGCAGAATAATAAACAGAGTCATATTCTCCTCGATTCAGGGATTAAAATTGGTGACTTGGGATGCCTTAAAATTCCCAGGTGGCGACTCTGAAATAATTAAATAAATCCCATTTCGACTGTCCTTCAATTGGAGAAAACTCCCCACGCGCCCCGCGGGCGCGGTAAAATGGAGGTGCGACAATTATCCCAGGTGAGCTTCCTAAACTTGGTCCAAGTTATGTCGTGCTCGACATTTTAGCTTTGCGCGTCTTCAATAAAAAAATTATATTTTGGTATAGGAGCATCGAAATCACGAGCGGTTCATGGCTACAGAAACTAGAATTCTAAAGCTACGACATAGATAAAAATAATAATTAGAATGTCCCGATATCTTCCCAGATATTTTCTCAAATTTAGGTAATATACTGTGACATGCTGCCCCTTTCAGTTTTGTTGGTTTTCATATATTCTTCCCTTTTCTTTTCGCAGACTCTCAGAGTAGCACATAGGATAGTGAATTCCATCAGCAAGGATGCATTTTATCGACCACGATACACTATATCTACATCTTAAGATTATTAGCGACAAGCAGAATCCACACACTCAAGTTCTCGCTTTAAAAGTTCATCCTCCGGTGATAGGTGCTTTCCCGCTTGCTAGAAAGCCGCTTGAAGCCTCCCTTGATCTTGTAGAATGGTCGACTAGAGAGAAGGTCGTGTCTGCTAGTCTTCCTCATCGTGATCACGATGGACGTCTCGCCACTTGGAGTGTTCCTCCATCCGGCTTTGGTGAAGATACGTCTAATATTGGGAGTGGGTAGAAGATGTTCTTGCCCGCAACAAGTTGACTCAAGATGGCATCAAGGTCTACGACACCATCTTTGCTTCGTTGTTCACATATGACTACAATGAGAATGTCCTCCGCGCCTTTTGTGAGCTTTGGCGTCCACCTACCAATACAATTTCTACCTCTATTGGTGAACTCTCTATCTCTTTGTGGGACATGCGAGCAATTGAAGGCCTTCCGGTGCATGGTTCCTTCTACGACGAAGTTATCCCCTCATCTAAGGTGTTGACACAAGCGGATGATCAAGGAAAACCTTTCCTCCCAAGAAGTTGTCTACACCTGTTCTCGGTGTTCTACAAACTCATGAAGGATGATGTCCACAAGGTCTCCATTTGTGATTGGGTGGATTTTTGGTTTCGAGGTCCGAGTAGGTATGCCAAGCCTCCGTAAAAGTCATCAAGGAATCGAACAACAAGGCCGAAGTTGAATCATAATCCTTCTAGAAATATTAACGCGGGCTTCCTACCACGAACCGATGAGGAGAATTCCCCTTTTATTGAGCTTGGCGTGAAGGAGTCACTTAGAGCTGAGACTTATTTGGTGGCTTTCCTTGCATGTTGGCTTTGCAAATTTGTGTTCCCCAACTAAAAGATCGACTACATTCGTGCTAGTGTCTTCAAAATCGCGAGTTTGACGGCTCATGGAGAGAAGTTTTCCTTGGCGGTTCCAGTCCTTGCAAGTATCTACCATGGCTTGAAGGAGGTCTCCACTTCTCAAGATTTGGGTGCCTGCAAAGCACTCTTTCCTATTCATTATGTATATGGATGGGTAGGAGCATATTTTGACACCTACTATCATGTTAAGCGTCTACAACAAGGTCCACAAATGTGCAAGGTTTCTAGCGAGAAGATGGCCAAGCATTTTGACCTTAGTAATGCCCTGAGTTGTTTCAACAAGTTAGTGCATGACAACTTACCATTTGGCTATGATACAAGGGAGGGAATTGCATCTTACTGATCGTGACGAATAATCGAATTCTTGGAGTGACTTTTTTTATAAGTCTTCGCTCAAGCTTCATCAACCTTAGGCATGATGACATTCATAATTGTGGAATCTTATAGGCCCCATAGGCTTAGTCGTCAATTTGGCTTTTGTCAAGATGTTTCTGGCAACCTCATAGAGCAACTTTATGACGGCTTACTGAAAATGCTAGTGTAATTTTGGGACTCCTGTGTTTGTATTGGAGGTTCGTCAAAGGTTATTGTCCTTGCGCGTCCATCAGAAGAGGGGCCTCTAATGACTCGTGAGTACGTAAATTGGTGGTCATCTCATCAAGTGCACTATTCTAGACAAAGTACTCACATCATTTTGAAAGTTCCAAGGAAAGATGATATTCCTTTATCCTCCAAAGATGATCAACGTCAAAAGAACACTCACGAAGGGTCTTCCAAGTCTAAGTTAAGATTGAAAGATCCTTCGCCAAGCACCAAGTTCTTATCCAAGTCTACCCCTTCGACGGGCGGGGATGCCCATGTGGACAAATGAGCTAAACATGTTTTGTTGACTTCCATGACAACTACTGCCACTGTGGAGGTGGCGAACAATATTCTTTGCAAAAGGAAAGTGCCTCTTACGTCACCAAACAAAGATGTTGCGAAGACAACCAACGTCGTGCTAACAAACAAGGAAAGGACTCAAGCTTCTGCTTTGCCCAATAAGATTGTGAATGTTTGTGCAACTTCCAGTTCGAACGAGAGTGATGTTAGTCACGACATATATTAGAATTGTTCAAAGAAGAAGGCTAAGAACACGAGCCATAGTGAGTTTGTTGACTTATATGCTCTTGGTATCGACACTGAATTTTTCGTAGAGAGTGACCCTAGCTCAACGATATCGTTGTCTGAACTGGAGAAACGAGTAAATAT
This sequence comes from Nicotiana sylvestris, assembly GCF_000393655.2. Classification (NCBI taxonomy): domain Eukaryota; kingdom Viridiplantae; phylum Streptophyta; class Magnoliopsida; order Solanales; family Solanaceae; genus Nicotiana; species Nicotiana sylvestris. The sequence goes on along the minus strand of NC_091065.1, from coordinate 77,082,771 downwards.
TATTTCCTTCAAATTTACTCCTTTTTTTTCTTTTTTTTGAACACCAAAGTTATTATTTTTTTAATTGCAGTTGGGCGTTGATGAGTTGTATGATGATGTACTTGGTGATAACATGGTGGAAGACTGTGTTACAATCCCAAATTCCCTCGGTGTGGCTGCAAAAAGTACTCATACTTCATTTGATGGTGTTGAACATCATGCTGCAAACAACGCTTCACTGACAGATTTGAGTCTACCCAAAGAGTCGCACCTCGTTCTTCCAGAAGATGTTATGCTTTCCAAGCCAGCCATGACGAGTAAGATGAAGGTTGTCGCAAGTCAAACAAAACGTCAAAATGCCTTCGAGCCTACTCCATGCCCGTTGCATCTTGATGCTCCAAACTTCAAACCACAAGAGACTATTTCTCATATTAAACTTTCTTTTGTTAACACGATGTGGCATATCTTGTGTGAATGAATTGAAGAGTTCTCTTTTAATTCTCTGGATAGCTTCACAAAGTTGGAGTAAAGTATCACTTTGACTTTTGAGGAAATTAAGAAAGAAAATATTATTGATACTTCTACTTTAAAGGATCTTGTTGAGGCTTTCTTCAAGATATACGCAGATTATGATGCTTTAAGATCATCCAAGATGACTAAAGAATTTCACCAAGAGTCACTTTCTGATGCACGACGACACCTCGATGATGCAAAACAAGAATATGAAAAAGTGGGTGAGTCTGTAGAGAAACTTCAAGCTAATATTGCGAGTGTTGAACAACAGCTAGCTAACTTGGTTGTCGCGCTCTTGGATAAACAACAAGTGAGGTTAGCTAAAAGTTAAGAGAATATTGACATTATCGAAGGGGAGATTTATACCATTGAAGTCAATCATCCATTATTTGATGATGAAGCAGAGGAATTATCCCTCCTGAAAGGGGCAGTTGAGACAAGCCGCCAACAAATCCTTAGCTTCAAACCTTTTCCATGATTTTAGAGGTTTTGTTTTTGCGCTTAGGATTCTCGACTTACGATTTTTTTTATATAACTAATATCATGTAATGGACTACTTATTTCTTGGAGAAATAAAAGTATCTTTATTTTTAGTATATGATATCTCTCTTTGAGACCTGGATTCCCTCCGTTACTCCCAATTATTTCTTTCTTAAATTTCAGCACATGTCTTGTGTGTTGGCTTTGTTGCTTTACGCGTTCTTGTTAAAGAAAGTCATATCTTGAGCTAGGAGTGTCAGAATTACAATTCATTTGCACCGCTAGAAAGAAACCTCAGAGACCTAAAGTACCTATGAATTTCATGGCAGAACTCCTTTCGTGCTATCAACAAAAAATTCGCGACATCGACTTAACTGCAGTGAACTTTCAGATTTGCGTACCTTCAGCGAAAATAATTGTATCTTGAGCTAGGAGTATCAGAATTATAATCTATTTATATTGTTAGAAAGCTGACTCGGAGATCTAAAATTGATATAAATTTCATAACAAACTCCTTTCGGAGTATCAACAAAAAATTCACGAAGTCGACTCAACTGCAATGAACTTTCAGATTTGTGTACTTTTGGCGAAAATAATTGTATTTTGAGCTAGGAGTATCAGAATTACAATCTATTTGTGGTGTCAGAAAGTAGACTTGAATATCTAAAAATTATATAAATTTCATGGCAAAACTCCTTTTGGACTGTCAACGGAAAATTTCCGAACTCGACCTAACTACAGTAAACTTTCAGATTCGTGTACTTTCACTGAAAAAAATCGTATCTTGAGCTTCGAGTGTCGAAATTGCAATCCATTCGTGCCGTTAGAAAGTAAACTCAGAGATCTGAAATACCTATGAATTTCATGGCAGAACTTTTTTCAATCTACCAATAGAAAATTTGCAAAGTCGATACAACTACTATAACCTTTCATATTCGTATGCATATAGAAGTTTTTGCGGCATAAGACCTTCTGGATTAGTCAAAGTTCCAGATCATGTATTGCTTGAAACTTCAAAACCCAAATTAGAAATTTCACAGTTAGGCCACATGATGGGGGAACAATTCACATTAGATTCAATTACGCAAAGCTTTATGGTAGCATCATGTTTTGAAGAAATGAAGCGAACTTGGAGAGGCATTCAAGACAAGATAGCGACAATCTTTCGCGTCAATTGCTTTTATGACTTAGATTCTTCGTATATGACGAAGTATACATATTTTCATCCTTTTAGTATCTTGACAATGATGTAACAGATCCTTGTAACATTGAAGCAATCAAAATGTCCATTTTGGCTCGACATAAATTGTCTTCTTTCTTTCTGCAATATGCGCCTATTTGAGTAATCAACGTGATGCTTCAGCTCGAATTTTGATGATTATTTCACGTTGAAACACATTTTTTTAAAGCTTATGAGACTGAACTTAAAATGAAACTCTAAGCTGCCTACGTACCTCGGTAAAGAGGATCAAGTTATAATGTAGTTCAAAACAAGTGAGTTTGTTTTTAAAAAAATTTTATATCCTAACTTTTACCTAGGCCGCCTCTTTCAAGGTTTTCAACCTAGCGGATCTTTTTTTTTTGCCTAGGCCGCCTCTTTCAACATTTTCAACCTAGCGAATTTTTTTATGCCCTAATTTGCCTAGGACGCCTCTTTCGAGGTTTTCAACCTAGTGGACTCCTTTTTTTGGGTGTCGTTCGCATTTTAGGCTCATGCGGGCTAGGAGCATAGCAACATGTAGATTAAGCTTGTGCGTTAAGGAGCATTTATTATTCAAGGATAATATCTCTTCAAAAATTTCCCATTGATAAGGCTAATTCTCATTCCATGTGCATCAACTAACTTGTAAGCTCCACTTGAATAGGCTTCTTGCACAACATATGGACCATCCCATTTTGACATGAATTTGCCCCCGGATTTGCGAGAGGTGATAATAGGTCTTCTTACTGCAAGAACTTGATCGCCAACTTGGAAGGACCTCAAGCGAACCTTTTTGTTGAAAGCACGAGACAGACGAGTTTGATAACAATCAAGACTTTGTTGAGCTTCTAGCTTTTTTTCATCAAGGGACTCTAGTTCTTCAAGGCGCAGACAAGCATTTTCTTCTTCAGTAAGACCTTCTTGGACAACGAGTCACAAGGATGGTATTTGACACTCAAGAGGAAGAACTGCTTCGAGTCCATAAACAAGAGAATAAGGAGTTGCTTGTTTCGGCGTGCGATGAGTCGTACAATATGCCCACAAAGTTTCTTCCATTATATCATGCCAATCTCTTTTACACTTGGATATAAAAAAGACGACCTTCTTTAACAAGTTGCAAAGTGTCTTGTTAAATGCTTTGGCTAGTCTATCTACAGTAGCATAATACATTGACGAATTACGTTGCTTGAAGCCAAAAAGTTCACAGATCTTGGTCATCAATTTTTTATCGAACGGGTTGCCATTATCTGTCATTATATAACTAGGAATGCCGAAATGATATATGATGTTCACTCGAATGAAGTTTGCAACATTCTCTTTCTTCACTTCTTTTAGAGCGACGACCTCGACCCATTTTGAGAAGTAATCAATTGCAGCCAAGATTTATAGATATCCTCCAGAAGATTTTGGAAGTGGTCCAACAACATCTAATCCCCAAGCGTCAAATGGCCAAGATGCAACAGTAGGGTGTAACATTTCAGGTGGTTGGTACATAAATTTTGCGTGAAACTGGTAAGCCTTGCATCTTCGAGCATAATCTAAGCAATCTCTCAGCATTGTCGGCCAGTAGTAACCTATACTCTTAATGTGGAAGTGGAGCTTTGGCCCAGATTGATGTGATCCACAAACTCAAGAGTGTGCCTCTTGCATGGCTTGAGTTGCTTCATATTCCCCTAAACAACGAAAGAGAACTGTCACGACCCAAACCAATGGGCCGCGACGGGTGTCTGAGTCCTACCTATCAAACACCCCTAAACATGCGTCTAAGATATGAACATGAATAACATATGCTGAATTACGAAAATAACATACATGAAGGAAACCTGCAAAAAAGGCATATGTACGTATACATGCAGAATACAGTGGGCGAGTCGGCAAGGCTATTATAAACAACTATACATCCAAAACTGAAAGCTGACAAGGCCACATAAAACCCAACTAGACATACTATCTACAGACCTCTAATAGAAATATAACTGTACAAAGACGGGACTGAGCCACGTCATACCCATATATATATATATATATATATATATATACAAACATATCATACCAAAATCAAAAGCAGCTCCGAATCAAGTGGAGCACGCCAACTCTCGCTGATCAGGGATCCTAATAAGGGGGATCGTCAGCTTTCCTACCTGCACCTGCAGGCATGAAATACAGGCCCCGTGAAATAGGGCATCAGTACAAAAAAATGTACTGAGTATGTAAGGCATGAAAATCTATACGTAAAAGGCATAGATGACACATGGAATAAAAATATCCATCTATAAATCTGAATAACTTTGTAAATTCTAAAACATTTATAATGTTATGCATGTGTATATAAATGTCGTGTCATGCATGGGTATAAGTGTACATAATATCATCAAGCCACTGAGGGCATCCCATCATATCATCTCGGCTACTATGGGCAATATCATCAACATATACCAACTGATCAGGTGGTAGTGCATATATAACGTCATAACCTTTTCCCATATCCCATATACATATATTTATATATATATGCGTATATAACGCCATCTGGTCATGGATCAATGCACATGTATAAATGGGTGAAATGTATGAAAAATATGTAAAAATCTCAATATTCCTTCCGGATAAAAATTTTCAACGGCGTATTATTCTAAGACCCATGAACAGAAGATAATAATAATTCTCATGGGGATTCAAGAATATTGACATCCCTAGTATTTCTATGAATAGAGTAATTTATGAAAACAGTGCGTTTGCTCGTTTCTTCTGTATAATTTGGACCATGCCAAAAGAAAGAAGGGTTGGCCTTAACATACATGAAATAGGCAAAACTCCGTATAATATTCTTGGCGAAGATTGCACCGTACACTTTTAGAACTGCAAAATTTGGATTGAATTAAACTTCTACTCATTGAAGTGTTTGAACGATTGCACTTCTATTCTTAGCGTTGAAGTGTCTGAGCAATTGAACTTATGTCCTTGACGTTGAAGTATTTTAAACCAAGAAACGAAAGCTTGCTTTAGGATTTTCTTTTGGTTATTTGTTTGATTCTGTTTTTGTCCAAATGAATGGAAACAAAGGCACTTAATTTACCTTATTAATATTCCAATTATCCTTAGGTAGACACCTACCCAAAAATGACTATGAGTCATTTTCTTAATTGGTGGCCTTGTGCCACGTTTTTGGAAGGGAAGAAGGGATTAATTTTATCCACGTATTTTATTAATTAACTAGGTAATGTCCCATTGCTCGGTAATTAATTAATTACCCGTATAATTAAGAATTATCTCAAATTACTTAAAATTTTATTTATTTTTAATATACTTTATACATCGTACTACTGTGGTCATATGGTACCTTGCATGGTACTAGTCCATAATTATCGGGTATTATTGCTCGACTCGTATTTTATCCCAAATCGTCCACCTTCAATGAAACTCGTTTTCTTTAATTTGTGTGCCATTTATCCTTCATGCCACTTACTTATCGCTTGTTATAAATAACATAAATACGTTAACCTTAAGATAATCTCATCCCCGAATCCATGCCGGTTAACTGAAGACGAAACTTTAACGTACGAAAACGCGAGATGTAACATCATTCCCCCCTTAAAAACATTTGTCCTTGAATGTTTAACTTTGCAGGATCTACATAACCTTGGCAGAGTCGCCTTTGTAACAATACTACTACCCACTCTTCCTGTAGAAACTTAATAATTTAATGCTACATAGGATCACAATTATCAATAACGACAATGACCTCACACGACCAACGACAATAACTGACACTAGAATCCATACACGTACCTTAAGGTTATGACGTCTCAGTCGGACCCTTCTTTAGAGGAGGAAATAAGTAGGGATATCTAGGCTTCATCCCTTCCTCGGCCTCCCAAGTCATTTCTTCCACACTATTGTTTCTCCAAAGTACTTTCACCGAAGCTATGTCTTTAGTTCTCAATCTCCAAACCTGTCTGTCTAGTATAGCAATGTGAGTTTCTTCATATGATAGCTGCTCTGTGACCTGAACATTATCAACTGACACGATTCTGGAAGGATCTCCGATACGTTTACGGAGCATAGACACATGAAAGATTGGATGTACAGACTCCAAGTCCGAAGGCAAGTCTAACTCATATGCTATCTGGCCTACCTTGCGTATGATCCTATATGGTCCAATGTACCGAGGGCTAAGTTTTCCTTTCTTTTCGAACCTCATGATATCTTTCATCGGTGATACCTTCAGGAATACCCAGTCATCAACTTGACATTCTAAGTCTCGCTATCGATTACCTGCATAAGACTTCTGACGGGCTTTGAGTTGCTATTGGCCTTTCCTGTATAAGCTTAATTTTCTCAATTTCCTGTTGTACCAATTCTGGTCTTACTAACGTAGTTTTCTCAACCTCGAACCACCCTATAGGCGATCTACACTTCTATCCATAAAAGCTTCGTATAGATCCATGTGAATACTGGAATGGTAGCTATTATTATATGCGAACTCAGTAAGCGACAGATGATCATCCCAGCTACCCTTAAAGTTTATCACACAAGCTCGTAACATATCCTCAAGTGTCTGAATAATATGCTTAGCCTGTCCGTCTGTCTGGGGGTGAAATGTTGTACTAAGACTTACTTGAGTCCCCAATCCTTTTTGGAAGGACCTCCAACAGTTAGCTGTAAATTAAGCTCCTCTATCCGAGATAATAGATATAGGGACACCATGCAGTCGTACTATTTTCTTAATATAAAGCCTTGCATAATCCTCTAAGGAATATGTAGTCCTAACGGGCAGAAAATGGGCTGACTTTGTAAGCCTATCAACAATCACCCATATCGAATCAAACTTATGTTGGTACGAAGTAAGCCCACGATTAAATCCATATTGATTATTTCCCATTTCCAAGTTGGGATTTCCATAACCTGTAATAACCCACCGGGTTTCTGATGCTCAATCATAACCTGCTGACAGTTAGGACACTGAGCAATAAACTCCACTATATCCTTTTTCATTCCGTCCTACCAATACACTTCCCTAATATCATGATACATCTTTGTCGCTCCAGGATGGATAGAATAACGAGAACAATGAGTTTCTCCCATAACCTGACGACGCAGCCCTGCAACATTAGGCACCCATAATCGCCCTCGATATCTGAGGACCCCACCTTCTGTAATTTTAAATAGTGTCTTCTCCTTCTGAGGGGTGGTATCCCTATAATGAACCAATACAGGATTCTCGTACTAGCGTTCCTTTACTACAGTTACTAAAGAGGATGTTGTTGTATCCTGAATAGTAATTCCATACCACCTGAGTTCAGTAACCGAACTCCAAGACTAGCTAGCTGATGAACCTCATGGGCTATTTCTCTCCTTTCTGGCTGTAAATATGATAGGCTACCCATATATCTATGGCTGAGGGCATCGGCTGCTACGTTCGCCTTCCCCGGATGGTATAAAATATCAACATCATAGTCTTTAAGTAACTCCAACCATCTCCTTTGGCGTAAATTCAATTCATTTTGCTTGAAAATATACCGAAGGCTCTTATGATCCGTATAGATATCAACATGAATGTCATACAAGTAGTGCCTCCACATCTTTAGTTCATGAATCACCGCGGCTAACTCTAAATGTTGGATCAGGTAGTTCTTCTCGTGCTTTCTTAGTTGTCTAGAAGCATAAGCCACAACCTTACAATGCTGCATCAGCACACAATCCAATCCAACGCCTGAAGCATCACAGTAATTAACATAACCATTAGTCCCTTCTGGGAGCGTTAGAATCAGTGATTAAGTTAATATGTCCTTTAATGCCTAGAAACTCCATTCGCAAGCATTGGTCTATCGAAACTTAGCTCCCTTCTGAGTTAACTTACATGGTTATTCTAAATTTTTTTTACAATTCATGAAATTCCCCTCTTCGAATTCATCCTTTATTTATCACAATTACACCTTTATTCCACTACTAGGGCAACATTTCATCTATTCTAAACGCTACTAGTCTTAGACTCCTTTTAGTTTATTAAGGCTATACTAAGCCTTCTATACCTTAGAGAAACCATTAGCTCTCTTATGAGCTTAACCCCCAAGGACTTATTCATTCTCGTCACCTTTTCACTCATATTTTCTTATCCTTCCTCCTGTCTTCCTAAAACTTTGTTGCTCTATCATACTTTAGCTTGCGACCTACACATATCTATTTATACTTATTCGCAACCTTCCTTCAACTTTCTTGCACCACATATTTCCTTATGTTATTCCGGAATATCAAGCGAGACGCAACATTCCACTTTGGTCGAAGATGCTAAAAGAAAAGAAAATTCCGTTTCAGGTTTCCTGTAATAACCTGCCAAACGGAGAAGCTACAAACCTCCATCGATGTTGTGGGTCTAGGCCAAGTCTTCCCTTCCTCAAACTTTTGTGTATCCACCCGGATGCCTTCTTCCGAGATGACATGCCTAAGGAAGGCTACAAAGTTCAACCAGAATTCATATTTTGAGAATTTTGCATACAACTTTCCTTTTTGTAGAACTCTGAGCACAATACGCAAGTGATCTGCATGCTCAGCCTCTGACCGAGAAAATACCAATACATATATATATATATATACACTACATGCTCATCCTTTGAACGAGAATATACCAATATATATATACATATATATATATATATATATATATATATATATATATATATATATATATATATATATATATATATATATCATCATCATCATCAATAGATATAGTTACGAACAAATCTAAAAAGAGCCTGAACAAACGTTTCGTCAAATCTATGAATAATGCTGGCACATTTGGTCAAACCGAATGACATAACACGAAACTCAAAGTGCCCGTATCAGGTCCTGAATGATGTCTTTGGAATATCTTCATCCTTAACCCTTACCTGATGGTACCCGGACCTCAAGTCTATCTTTGAAAAACACTTGGCATCTTGCAACTAATCAAATAAATCGTCAATCCTCGGGAGCGGGTAATTATTCTTGATCATCACCTTATTCCACTATCTATAGTCAATACATATCCGTAAGGAACCGTATTTCTTCCTCATAATTAACACAGGTGCTCCCCATGGTGATGTACTAGGTCTGATAAAGCCTTTTTCAAGCAAATCCTTTAGCTGTTCTTTTAACTCTTTTAGCTCTACGGGGGCCATTCTATAGGGAGGAATAGATGTTGGATGCGTATCTGGTAGTATAGGAAATCAATTTCTCGCTCTAGCGAAAGACCCTAAAGTTCATTGGGAAAAATATCGAGAAATTCATTAACCATAGGGAAGGACTGAATGGTTGGTAACTCTACTTCCATATCCCAAACCTGAACCAAGTGATAAATATAGTCCTTTATGATCATCTTCCTTTCCTTGAGATAGGAGATAAATTTACCTCCCGGCAACGCCTTACTACCTTTCCACTCCAAAACAGGCTCCCCTGGAATTGAAATTGGACTATCTTTGATCTACAATCAACGTTGGCATGACAAGAGGCCAACTAATCCATACCTATTATAATATTAAGTTCTACCGAACCGAACACCACGTACCTTACCCTTGTTTATTATAAAATCTATCACGGACCATTACGGGCGACATCCATATGTATAAAATATTAAGACTTAACTCGCATAACTAATTTAGAAAAAGGTTTATATACATAGGGTTCGGCAAGGCCGTAGACAAATCATACCCAAAACTATATAGAGGATACTGTCTGCAAAACCTCTAAGTAGGCATAACTATAATATATACAAGTCGGGACGGGACTCCCTACATCCTCATAAAACAATCTAACACAATCAGAATCATGACTTGGTAGTTCTCCAAGAAGAGGTGGAACTCACTAACCAAAAGCTGACATCTGGAGGAAGTTTACAGTAGAGGGTCGTTGCCTCGTCCTATATGAGAGCCTCGATCAGACATACTTCGAAGCGGAACCTTCATATCCTTATTAGTTACCTTCCTCCTCTTGGCCCGACTACTATCCTCTTCCTCTGCTATCCTATAACATACACATATGAACCTTAATTGACGGATTCCCAAGATTGTGGACTATCTGGAACCTCAGAAGAGCTGGTGTCCGCAAATATCCTGACATAATTTTGAACCTGAGGGAAACCCGACTGTGCTAATCCATGCACTACTCCCCTCATACCCTGATCAACGGGCTGTAATAATAAAATTAAGGGCCTTGGTGAGCTCGGAACTCCTCTCACCCCATATGCTGCCAGAGTGGTTGAAACAGCTCGAACAGGTGACTCATATGGATCCTCAGATGGATCCTTCTCAATAGAACCCATGATCTCTGATGGATCTGACTCCATAGTGTAACTTATATCTCTTTCTAACACTTTCATAGCCTTTTGACCTATGCTAGCGGCTTGCGCATGTCGTCTAGTAGTAACTGGCATTGCTAAAAACATAAATAAGGTAAAGATTAGGAGTGGATACTTATGACTCAGTTCTATCGCACAATCTGGATTAGAAAGAAAAGTAACCATCCTAAATATCCGGTAGCCTCCTGCCTATAAGTGTGGTGCATAACACACCCATAAACAAGACTCTACTAGACACGGTCTTTAGACAACCCTAGGACAGAAATGCTCTGATACCACTTTTGTCACGACCCAAACCAATGGGCTGCGACGGGTGCCTGAGTCCTACCTATCAAACACTCTGAAGCATGCATCTAAGATATGAACCTGAATAACATCCGCTGAATTACAAAAATAACATACATGAAGTAAACCTGCCAAAAAGGCATATGTACGTATACATGCAGAATACAGTGGGCGAGTCGGCAAGGCTATTATAAACAACTATACATCCAAAACTGAAAGCTGACAAGGCCACATAAAACCCAACTAGACATACTATCTACAGACCTCTAATAGAAATATAACTGTACAAAGACGGGACTGAGCCACGTCATACCCATATATATATATATATATATATATACATATATATATATATATATATATACAAACATATCATACCAAAATCAAAAGCAGCTCCGAATCAAGTGGAGCACGCCAACTCTCGCTGATCAGGGATCCTAATAAGGGGGATCGTCAGCTTTCCTACCTGCACCTGCAGGCATGAAATACAGGACTATAAACAACTATACATCCAAAACTAAAAGCTGACAAGGCCACATAAAACCCAACTAGACATGTTGTTTACAAACCTCTAATAGAAATATAACTGTACGAAGACGGGACTAAGCCACATCATATATATATATATACACACACACAAACAAACAAACATATCGTACCAAAATCAAAAGCAGCTCTGAATCAAGTGGAGCACCCCAACTCTCGCTGATTAGGGATCCTAAGAAGGGAGACTGTCAGCTTGCCTACCTGCACCTGTGGGCATGAAATGTAGGTCCCGTGAAATAGGGCATCAGTACAAAAAATATACTGAGTATGTAAGGCATGAAAATCTGTATGTAAAAGGCATAGATGACACATGGAATAAAAAAATCCATCTGTAAATCTGAATAACTTTATAAATTCTGAAACATTTATAATGTTATGCACGTGTATATAAATGTCGTGTCATGCATGGGTATAGGTGTACATAACATCATCAAGCCACTGAGGGCATCCCATCATATCATCTTGGCCACTATGGGAAACATCATCAACATATACCAACTGATCAGCTGGTGGTGTGTATATAACGCCGTAACCTTTTCCCATATACCATATACATATATTTACATATATACGCGTATATAACGCCATCTGGTCATGGGTCAATGCACATATATAAATGTGTGAAATGCATGAGAAATACGTAAAAATCTCAATATTCCTTCTGGATAAACTTTTTCAACTGCGTATTATTCTAAGACCCATGAACAGAAGATAATAATAATTCTCATGGGGAATCAAGAATATAGACACCCCTAGTATTTCTATGAATAGAGTAATTTATGAAAATTGTGTGTTTGCTCGTTTCTTCTGTATAATTTGGACCATGCCAAAAGAAAGAAGGGATGACCTTAACATACCTGAAATAGGGAAAACTCCGTATAATATACTTGGCGAAGATTGCATCATACTCTTTTAGAACTGCAAAATTTGGATGGAATTAACTTCTGCTTATTGAAGTGTTTGAACGATTGCACTTTTGTTCTCGTCATTGAAGTGTCTGAGCAATTGAACTTATGTCCTTGATGTTGAAGTATTTTAAACCAAGAAAGGAAAGCTTGCTTTAGGATTTTCTTTTGGTTATTTGTTTGATTCTGTTTTTGTCCAAATGAATGGAAACAAAGGCACTTAATTTACCTTGTTAATATTCCAATTATCCTTAGGTAGACACCTACCCAAAAATGACTATGAGTCATTTTCTTAATTGGTGGCTTTGTGCCACGTTTTTGGAAGGGAAGAAAGGGTTAATTTTATCCACTTATTTATTAATTAACTAGGTATTGTCTCATTACCTGGTAATTAATCAATTATCCGTATAATTAAGAATTATCTCAAATTACTTAAAATTTTATTTATTTTTAATATACTTTATACATCGTACTACCGTGGTCATATGGTACCTTGCATGGTACTAGTCCATAATTATCGGGTATTATCGCTCGACTCGTATTTTATCCCAAATCGGCCACCTTCAACGAAACTCATTTTCTTTAATTTGTGTGCCCTTTATCCTTCATGACACTTACTTATCGCTTGTTATAAATAGCATAAATACATTAACCTCAAGATAATCTTATCCCCGAGTCCATGTTGGTTAACTGAAGACAAAACTTTAACGTACGAAAATGCGAGATGTAACAAGAACTCCCTCAAATGATCTTCGATGCAAAGTGTCCTTGTAGTAATGGAAGCGAGGGGCACACCGATGAATTTCGGTCTTTCTCCTTGGATCATATGAAAGTATCCCATAACATAAGTAGTGGATCATGGTTTGTCGCTAATCAACCTTCTCAGCTTCAGTGACGACTACCAAATGGATCGAGATTGCTTTCTTCATCCTCGTTCTCATCTGGTGGTACTATCCACTTTTGGCAGATAATCTTTTGTGTCTAGCCGGGCAAAGTCAATGTCGAAGCTAGAGCAGCTAAGGCGTCAACTTTCTTATTTTCCTTTCTTGGCACATGTTGAAGAGTTACATTGCCAAGCCATCCAATTAATTTCTGTACATAATCATGATAAGGATGCAATTCTGGCTTTTGACCTCATAGCTACCTAGCAATTGATTGATCACTGACTCAGAGTCTCCAAAAATATGTAATTGGAGTTGTCTCATATCAACAGCCATCTCAAGACCAAGTATGAGTGCTTATATTCACCTTGTGTTAAGGTGAAGGAATATGGCAAGACTTCTTCTTGAGAAGTGACAAACACAACACTTGCACCAGTTCCTTCACGATGTGTGGCACCATCAAAATACATTTTCCATGGTGGTTGCACTTCGTTGACCATGCATCCTCATCAGGTAGTTCATTAGTCAACTCCCAATCATCAGGTATTGGATGATCTGCCAAGAAATCTACCAAAGCTTGTCCTTTCACAGCTTTTTGTGAGATATACACAATCTCGAATTGTTGAAATTGGAGGTACCACCTTGCTAATCGATCATTGAAAACGGGTTTTGACATAACAAACTTGATCGGGTTTACCTTTGAGACGAGACGGATGACATGAGCTTGAAAGTAGTGCTTCAGCTTTTGAATTGCGAAAACCAATGCCAGACACAACTTTTTGATCGGAGAATACTTCAGCTCATTTGGGGTCATCATCCAACTCAAGCAGTAGAGGGAATTTTCTTTACTTTCACCATTTTCTTGGGACAAAAGGGCTCCAAGTGACCTTTCTTGGGCTGCAATATATAGAATAAATTTCTTTCCTGGTATAGGGGCTGCCAGAACCGGAGGTTTTATCAAGTAGGATTTGATGCTTTGGAATGCGCTGCTACAAGCTTGGTCCCATTCAAAAGATACATGCTTCTTCATGAGACGACTAAAAGGTTGGCACTTCCCTGCTAGATTTGAGATGAATCTTCTAAGGTACGCTAATTTTCCTTGTAGACTTTTCAGTTCATGTATATTTCTGGGCTCAAGCATCTTCAAGATTGTATCAACTTTGGATTGATCTAACTCAATCCCTCGATGTCAAATAATGAAGCCAATGAATTTTCCAGAAGTAACTCCAAAGGCACATTTCAACGGGTTCATTCTAAGTTGATATCTCCGAAGTCGTTCGAACACCATTCTCAAGTCTTGCAAGTGGTCTCCTCTATTTCTTGATTTCACCACTAAATCATCCACATAGCATTCCACATTCTTGTGGAGGATGTCATCAAAGATATTCTACATTGCCCTTTGATATGTGGCACTGACATCCTTCAAGCCAAAAGTCATTACTTTGTAGCAATAAAAGCCTTAAGGAGTGCGAAATGCAGTAAGCTCTTCATCTTTCGGTGTCATATGTCAAATGATCCATCCATGAAAGACATCGCTTCATATCCAGTGGTGGCATCAATCATAAGCTCTGGCATGGGGAGTGGAAATTCGTCCTTAGGTCATGCATTATTGAGGTCTCTAAAATCGACACAAACTCGAATTTGGCCATTTTTCTTCTTCACAGGAACAATACTTGAAATCCATGTAGGATATTTAACCTCCCGAATGAAACCAGCTTCGATGAGTTTATTGACCTCGGCTTTGATTGATGGGATCAGTTCTGGCCTTAAGCATCTTTGGGATTTCTTAACAGGACGAGCTCCTTTCTTGACCACGAGATAATGAACTGCTACTTTAGGATCTAAACCAGGCATCTCTTTGTAGCTCCAAGCAAAGACATCTCTATATTCTTTGAGTAGCTCCACATAAGTGCTTTCTTCATTTGTGGTTAGCAGGGCACTTACATAGGTGGGTCTGGAGTCTTCTGTAGTGCCAAGGTTGACTTCTTTCAATGCATCAACTGTCATTTTAAGTCCTTATTCTAGTTTCGAAGGAGCGTCCTCGACATTTTCGTCTTCTTGGGGATCACCATTATTAAAAGATATATGGCCACACCAAGAGGCATCTCCTAAATTTTCGTCGACCTTCCTTAGAAATGAAGTATATTGCTCCTTATTCGCAGTAATGTGATATGAAGATCCTACACTTTCTTTATCTTCATCACGCTCTCTAGTGTGGACCACTGTGCGAGTCTTCACTTTGAGTACCTCTCCGCATAAAATCAAAAGTTCTGATTGTCGCCTCATTCTGGAAGGGATCAGGCTTTGACACTCTTTGGAGATACTTTGGACTCTAGATGGAAAAGGTCTTCTTATTTTTTCATAATTTCTTTGGGACTTGTTATTCTTCCTTTTAAATGGCCCCAACCTCTCAAATATAGAAGTTCTTATAGTTGGTTCTCCAAGTCGATCAAAGACAGAAGGCCTTTTATTAGGATCAACGGGTTTATCTTCCATCGTCATATAGTTACTACTTGCTCTTCTAATGGAGATGCGAACTGGTGGGGGTTGTTTGAAACCCAGACCCTCACGTGATTGCTTCACCACATACTCATTATCCTTCATCGTGTTTGCTTTCCTAGTAGCTTTAGGTGGGAGCTTCCCTAGCTTAGATGGTTCATTGGGATCATATCCAGCCTTTGCAAACAACCTGTAAGCATTCGGATCAAAACCTTCATTTGTGTGTTTCATGGGGAGTGACTTATTTTGAGGCATGTTAGGGCCACAAACTTTTCCAGTAGCTTTGAAGATAACTTTATGGTATCAATTTGCTTGATAGGAAGGGTTAATTCTCTTAGTGCATCTTTTTGGAGGCTTGATAATTCTCCTTCATCTTTCTTCACTTTTGGGACGTAATGAAATAAATGACCTATTTTCTTGCCTATAGTTGCAACATTATTTTTGTGATCTTTCGAAACTTGGTATGCTTCTATTGTAACTTTATCTTCACTAGAAGCTTAGCCCTTTTGGACACGATATTATCACTTTTGGCCTTCGCGATGATTCTCCTTCATCTTTCTTCACTTTTGGGACGTAACAAAATAAAGGAGCTATTTTCTTACATGTAGTTGCAGCATTACTTTTGTGATATTTCGAAACTTGGTATGCTTTTATTGCAACTTTATCTTCACCAGAAGCTTAGCCCTTTTGGACACGATATTATCACCTTTGGCCTTCGTGATGTCATTAACTTTTACTCCCTTCACGATGTGGTTCTTCAAGTAGAACTTTGCATTAGCGAAGTATGCCTCGGCTTCCACGAAAAGCTTGTCGTCAACAACTATCTTCTTTTTGACTCTATCTTTATTATATTTCAAACATTGGTAGTAAGTTGATGGGACAACTTTGTTCTCGTGTATCCATGGCCTGCCAAGCAACAATGTATGAAGTCTTTGCATCAATCACATGCATCAATGCAGTTGATTGCATATCTCCCATGGTGATTTCCAGTTTGATAGCTCCTATGGCCCTTTGTCCCCCCTTGATTGAATCCTTGAATCATCAGTGGGCTTTCAAAAAGTTCTTCAATTGAGATGCCGAGTTCTTTCATTATGCGAATGGAAAGAATGTTAATTGCAGATCTGCCATCTATAAAGATTCTGTTTATCCTCCACTCGAGCACATAACCCACCATAAACAAAGGGCGATTATGGTGTCTCACCAAGTAGGAGATCATCTTCAGTAAAGGTGATTTTTGCATTACAGACATCTGCTTCTTGGAAGGAGGACTCAATAAGTCTATTGGACAGTGATGGAGGTGGTGTTGATGTGACTTTGTTCGTTTCCTCTTCTTCTTTATCAGCATTACAACACAAGTCCTTGTCATCATCATAAAAAATCCTCATGCGAAACCAACTTGGCAAGAATTCTCCCAAAGTCACCGGGTGGCGTGGCTTTTGGTGATAGTATGTCTCTATATCCACCTTCTTTGGGTTCTTAACCATTTATTGCTTCTTTGGTCTTCTTACCATCTTATTCCTCGTAGGATCGCTTCGTTGATCCTTTTTGCAGACTCAATTTATGGTGTCTTCGATGAATCACCAAGGTCCAAACTTCTTCATCAGGTTGATCAACTCGGACTTCGTCATCTTCCAACAATTATTCATCTTTATTTCCTTCATAGGTGCATATCTCAATCGGATCAAATGAGCCAAAGGCAATGGACACATGGTTTGTGTTCGGATTTTCGTCTTCAAGCTCGATCTTCTTTTGACGAGCGAAATCCATAACTTTGTCCTTGAAGTAAAAGAACTTTACAAGAGGGTAACCTACAAGCCGATGGTATCTGTAGTAATTCAGGTCATTATTTTTTCCAACTTCACCTGGCCGCTTCATCTCTGGTTGCTCAATAAGCTTTAGCTCGAGGAGTTCTTTTAATATTGCAGGCACATCGGAGTCTAGAAATGGGTACTCTTTTTCTTGCATCTCTTTGAGAGTCAACTTCTAATTTGCATTGTCTTGAGAGGAAGTTGTTTTCATACTCTGTTTCTTGCTCACCTTAGTAGTAAACTTCAAAGGAGAGGCATTGACGTTCATGGATTCTTTGCTTTCATTCTTGGGTACGAACTTGCTCCATTTCTTGACTTCTTGCTTATCTCTTCCCTTACGAGGTTCGTAGATAGGAAGCCCTTCATTTCCAGCAGAAGCCATGCTCAACTCCATATCGTGAGCACGGGTGTCAAGTTCTTCAAATGTCTTGGGCTTAGTTCCTTGCAAGATGTAATAAAGTCCCTAATGCATTCCTTGAATGCACATCTCTATGCCATAAGCTTTGCTTAGCCTATCTTTGCAGTTAAGGCTTGCATTCCTCTATCGGTTGATAAAGTCAATAACCGGTTCATCTTTTCGTTGGCGAGTGTTCGTAAGTTCCACCATGCTCACAGTACGCCTCGTGCTATAAAAGTGATTGAGAAACTCTTGCTCCAATTGGTCGCAACTACCAATGGATCTAGCCTCGAGGTCGGTGTACCAATCAAAAGCATTCCCCTTTAGTGAGCGGACAGACTGCTTGACAAGGTAATCTCCGTAAGTCCCTGAATTGTTGTATCTCTCAACAAAGTGCGCGATATGTTGCTTTGGATTTCAATTGTCGTTAAACTGCTAAAATTTGGGAGGTTAATAGCCAGTAGGCATCTTCAAGCTATCAATTCTTGCAGTATATGACTTTGCGTACGTGAGAAAAGACTTTGAAGCGACCTTATACTTATTTTTGATAGTTCCCATAATGAATTCCTTCAATTGTTCAATGGGAATTGATCATTCGGAGGAGACATGAAGTTCTTTGGCGGATGACACTTGTTTTGTTGGAGGATCAGCCTTCTCGTGGACTTCAGGGAGCTTTCCAGGTGCATGACTTGATTCTCCATCCATCATGATTTCAACTATGCCTGTCAATTTTGCGATACAGACATCTTGATCTTGAGCATACTTTGTTAAGCCATCCAGTGCCTTTGTCAGGTTTGCAAGTTGCTCCTCCATTGTCGAAGTGTTAGTCATCATTGCCTCCGTGATTATTGCAGATGAGGAAGAATAACCGAAACCTTTCCACGGTTTGAACTCAATTTGGAACATGTCATGTGACGAGATTGGCGTAGAGCCAACACTTAAAACTTCATCATCAGTTTGGGTAAGCTGACTCATGGTATTGTATAAAGTAAGTTGAGCAAGAGCTTTCTCCACAACTTCTGCAATATTAACTCTTCTCTCTGATTTGCTAGCAAAGGACCTTTCTTCTTCGGATGATGAATGTATCAAAGCATGCATTGGTGCAGCGACACTTGGAGTTCTTGCTGTCCCAAGACGCTCGCGTTGCTTCGGGTGATTAGCCCAAAACTCCACATAGTAGCGTTCAAGATACTTTCAACGTCAGAAGAAAACTTGGAGTCATCAACTTTTGAGTCGATCTTCTTTGAATCCATCTTAGTGATCTTGAATGTTGAGAGTTGAGAAGAGACGAGAGGTAGAGATGGTCCCACTGTGCGTGCCAAAATTTGTAACAACTAATTTTCGCTCCTGAAAAATAATAATCAAGACAAGAAATATAGCGACAAATATTATATTCGATTTCAAGTGATGGGGTTACAATCTCTAAAATATCTCTAAATCTAAATAGATGTAGTCCTCTGATTCTTCTCCTCGCGGATGATGGTTCAAGAGCTTGAGAGCTTGATCTTGAACTTGACGGATTTCAGATTTGTAGTACGTCACGAATAATTTGAAAGTCATCACGAACGAGGATTTGGTGTTGGGTTATCACGAACGGAAGATTTGAATCCGTCCGCCTATGATTTGAGTTCGCCTTTGGAATTTGACCACAGGCGACGATTGCAGATATGGGTGGAAACCTTGATGCTATTCTTCGGAGCTTCTATATCCTTTCCTTCTGCTTACTTTCTTGTTTTAGCCTTCTCCTTTGACCCCTTTATATAGGTGTGGGGTGGAGTAATCTCCAAGAAAATCCTAGTAGATCATTGGGCTTGAGGCTTATGGGTCGACCCATTTGATAAAAGACCAATTGACGGGCTAGCCCAATAATACATTGGACTTTTGTTTAAATCAATTCATTTTAGATTGAAATAATCGACCCTATTATACTAGCCCATAGTATCATTTGGACTACTATATATTTTATATATGATGAAATCCAAATTACTTGTGGGTTTAGATTTAATAAAATTCTATTTGTCTACTGTTTTATAATAGCTTATTTTTCATCTTATATACTTATCCATGTTTCACATTTTATCATTTATAAAATAATACATAAAATCTGTATAATATAAGGTTTATTTATATAATACATCACCAACCAACCGATGCATTAGTTATATTATGTATATTCTCACACACTCCTTTACCTTTGATTCTGTATGAAGTGAATCTATTTCCCTTGAGCAATAGCATGACAAAAGAAATGCATACACTTTTTTGGCCACTTTTTTTAGAAGCACACATGGGAGACAAAAAGGAGTAAAAAGCATGACTAATATGTACAAATGTCATCTTACGTGGAAATCCTATACAATCAATTATCACCATTACCTCTAATCTCACACCCTTTCTTTCCCTTTTTGTATCCTTTATTCTCAATTATGTTTATCTATTCGCTCAACTCAACCCAATTCCTACTTTATTGCTTAAACTCTAGTGACAATATTGTGTCTTATTACTTTTCGTTTGTTGTAGTGTTGGGTCTATTTACTAGCTATCGCTTTTGCTTTGTATCTATTTTTTGGTTTTCATGTTGTTGTTATTTTTCCTATGAATTTTGTGGTGGTACTGATATTGTCTCTTTTTGTATTCTTGAGCCGAGAGTCTTTAGGAAATAGTCTCTCTACTCGTTTAGGATAGGGGTAAAATCTGCATATACACTACCCTCCCCAAACCCCACTAATAAAATTTTACTGGGTCGTTGTTGTTGTTTCATTATCTATATTGCGTTTTCTTTAACCAACATAACAAAGAAAATATATGTCATCAACAAACAAAATAAATCTTTAAAAATTATTTTAAAAATGACAAAAATAATCTATTATATTTTGCGATAGGTTCAAAATGACATTTTACATATATTTGAGCATTTTTTATCAATTAAGTTTGTACAAAATTAACACTTTTGATCTCCGTTAAATATTTAATAAACTTTAGTTATTAAATTTAGGCAAAATAGGCTGACAGACACTTCTACTTATTTGCGTTTGTTATCCCGGTCCCTATACTCAACAAAGTGTTATCTGGACACTTAACCCTTTCACGGTCGCGTGTCTCTAAATCACATGATACTAGAATCCACGTCATATAAAATATGCCACATCACATTTTCTTTTTAATTTTACGTGAAAAAAGAAATAATACTTCTATCTTTTAATTTTTCTTAACTTTTTCTTTCTCCTCTAGTATCACCTTCTCCATCACTGTCATCTTGGCCACCAGATAACACCATAAACATTCTCCCAAAATACCTTACCTATATTCCATACCATTTTTCTTCTTCTCCAACACACATCAGACCAGCCATAGTAGCAACCCAATTTTTTACTTATTTCTCTATTTTCGACAATCTCCATTCGTTCACTCATCACTTCCCATCCATCTTCACGATTTCACTAGCTTCAAATCCCGTCTCTCCTCCCTTAAAATCTCGGTTCCCATAAAAAGGTTCCTAATATTACACTCCATTAGATTTGGGTAGATTTAACTTTATCCATACATAATAACAATCGTACAAGTACAATAAAAAATAAAGATTTCTATCAATCAAATTGCATAAATTTGCACTGAAAACAAACATTCATAAAGCAAAAAATAATGGCAAACAAAGAATTAAGTAGATTATGCAAAAGAAAATCAGATCTATCAAAAATATTTTGAACAAAAAGAAAGAAATGGGGAACGTGCTGGGGAAAGAACGAAAGGGAAGAAAAAAGAAATGGAGAAGGGAGGGGGAGAAAAAGAAAAAGAAATTGAATGGGAGAAGGGCTGGAGAAGACGGGAAGGGGGAGGGATAAGAGAAAAAAGGGGGGGGGGGGGGTAAAACAGAGAAAGAAATTTACTATGTTTATTTAATTTTTTTAAAAGAAAAAATTATTCTAAATTTTTATAATCACGCTCTTTGTACACGTGAAATATACGCATTTTGTACAACTCAGCAATTAAGTTGTCACATATGCATGATCAATGGTCAAAGGGGCTCAAAATACTGACTTTGAACAATTATAAGTGTCTCAATGAAACCTCATTGTATACAGGGATCGGAAAGACAAACGAGAGCATAAATACAAATATTTACTAGGTTATTCTGCCTTAAATTTAACAAGAATTATGAGGAAAAAAAAGATTGAACCTGAACTAACATTTGGAGGTGTTATTTTTTTTAGTTTTGGCTATTTTGATCTAGTAATCTTTGACCCAATACCTGCCAAATGGGAATTTTTTGACCGCTTGATGAAAATGTGCTTGTGGTCGAAATTCTTCCATCATGGAAGATGTACTTTGATGGTGTTGCTCGTCAAGATGGGGCTGAAGTCCTTTTTCTTACTTCTGAAGGAGAAGTGTTACCGCACTGCTTCACGTTGTCGAAACCTTGTTCCAATAATCTTGCAAGCGCTAGCTAGGTTAGGGTAGCACTTGCTAGAAAGCAGGTTAGACATGCGAGCAATAATACAAGCAAGCTAACACGCGGGGCGAAGTTGAAGGGGTCTTGCGCAACCTTTGACCCCTTCGTCGACAACCTCTCATTTGTTCGACTATTCGTGTGGCCTGCTGCGTTTAGGAATAAGAAGCCACACCTGGAAAAAGAGTGTAAAGCAGTAATCATGTTAAATTGTGTCCCTTATAAACGAGTATATATAGAGAGGGAAAGAGAGGGGAGGCAGCATAATGTAGTTTGGTGCAACTTTTTAGGTGTAATTTTTGATATTTTTTAAATCTATTTCTAGTGTGTGTTATAATTTTGAGATCTGACCGAATTTTTCCGCTTTTTATGGTTAAATCTTATTTCTCAGTATTTTCACTAAATTTAACCGCCAGAGTTTGTTAAATATTAGACGGAGATCAAAAGTGCAGACTTATAACAAACTTAAAGGACCAAACTGTCTATGAATATATTTAAGGAATTATTTTGAATCTACTCTAAACATAAGAGATTATTTTGTCATTTTCTCAAATATGATATACTTTGCAGAAAGTATTAAGCCACATTGTGTACGCTCTGTTTGACTTTGATAAGGACATCACTTGATTACTTGCTACCGTAATTTGTGTGGCAAGCAAATTATGAAAATGATTTAAGAATTTTGGCGGCTGTGATCATCCCATTAAAACCAAACAATCTTTCAATCGGGTGGTAGCTGAAACTACCACCACAGACGGAGGTCCCAGAAGAATCCAAAACATAGAAAAAGTCGAAACCTATTATTCTTGTCTTGATTCAAGAATCCAACCAAAGCCCAAAGATGTAACCCACCAAAATTCTCAAAGGCCAATCACGCCACAGGCTTCAAATTTCTAAAACCACCAAATTGCAATAAAATCTTAGGGAACTTGCGGTGAGTAGCAGGATAAGCCCCATATGCTGTGACTATCAAATTAAAGCTTAAAGAATAGAGATTTTAGGATCAGAAACTTTAGACAAAGAGGTTTCTGAACTGGGTTTCTCTCAAAAATGGCTGAAACTTGTCTTATGGCTTCTCATGGCTATCCGCCTTGGCTTTTATTCCCCCCAGAACAGGGCATAAGCAGGTTTTCCAAGGTAAAGCTTTCAACTTTGTATGTTTTGTAGGTATTTGATTTTGTTCTTGGTGTGTGTTGGTGAAAATAATTTGTAAATTATTTGTATTTGCATAATGTTGGCATGAGATGATTTAAATAGAGTAACGTGGTTAGTAAAGAAAGAGTGAAGAATTCATATAGCCGACCCCTACTTGTTTGGGATCGAGGCTTAGTAGTTGTTGTTATTGTTATGTGTGTTCGTGAAAACAATTCTTTTGTCGAAGTTTACTTTGGCTGGTACTGTTTATAAGCAAAGTAGTATTGGTATGATTTGGGCTCGAGTAGAGCGGAATGGTTATGGAGGATTCATGTAGTTGATCCCAACTTTGTTTAGAATTGAGGCATAGTTGATTGATTGATAGTATGTGCTCTCTTATTGTGGCTGATTTTTGTGTTAATGTCTTTTTGTTTCTGTCCAAACCTCCGGGCTTAGGGTAAATGGGTTTATGTAATTTGATACGGGATAATAATATGATCATCTCTAACAAGTTAGATTGGATGATGTAGTTTGATCTAGATCATCCTTCTTTTATTAAAGTGACGGAATTAGATGGTGTTAATGAGTCCAGTCATAGACTCACGGTTCCTCTTTCGGGGTCAGGTGGCAGATAGAATCCGGTAGCGGGTACACCTCTTAAATATATGTACAGATTATTAACAATTATTGTTATAATAATACACAGACACGCGCAAACATACACACACACACACACACATCTTTCTGCTTCCATTTTTAGATTCCAGAATATGCTAAGGTGGTTGACATGAAAAGATGAGTAATGCTATTTTCTTTTCTTCCTTGCTTCCTTCAAGCCTGGAGTGCAATCAAAAGTTGTTGTAACACTTATTATCCAGCTCTAAAGGAAGATATCCTGTGCTTATCATCTTGTTGTCCTACTCCAGTCCTAGGACTAGGAGCATATTGCAATTAGAGTTCTAATCGTTTATGGATCTGGTGTAATGCTGGGTTCAAAGTGACTTGCACTTGAAGTCGCTTAAGTATTTCTGAACTTCTTTAATTTTATGCTTCCTTGTGTATTCAAGCCCTTCTGCTGATAAATATTCGTCTCTATTATTGAAGAAATGATGAGTGACCTGTAAAGAGTGGTCTACACTGATCAATTGACCCCCGAACTACTTAAACATTATCCTTTCTTTCTTATTGCAGGAAAGTCTCCCTTTTCTTCCCAGTCCTGGAGCAACCCAAGATATGGTGAAGTTAAGTTGTGCTAGCCTAAAGGTGAATCAGAGACTGGATTTATGGAAACCAATTAGTATGTTATTGGCGGGCAATCACTTTGTCAGAATCCAATCAACTATTAGGCGGCCAGAACTCGTAGATGTGCAAGGTTCATAACTCACACTTCCTCTTAAATTTTGAGTTTTAATTTAGTGATGATCTTAGACTGAATCCATTATTGTTCATGAAACTGCTCAAATCTTTTAAATACTGCATATGCTGATGACGCCTATCTTTTCCCGCAGACACTCAGTTGAACTCGGTGCTCTTCAGCTTTGGTATTGCTGAACAATGCACAAGGCAGGAGAAGATTTGGAAGTACCTCATGTCTGGTTCAAATGATGCAGAAAGCGGTGGAATAGATACGTCTATACTCTTTGATCTTGTGGGGCCACTGGCACATGCGGTGGACATGCATCGACAACAATTTGCTTCTTATCTTGAACAACAGTCTCATGATGCTATGTCTCAGCCATCTCTTGTTTATCCAAGTTGTTCACTCCACCTCTGGGAACCTTCTTTAAATGCGGTAAGCGACCTAGGACTCGGGAAAACACTTCATTCTAATAGGCCTCTATTAGTTAATGGTGCTAGTGCCAGGGTTGAGATGAAGGACATACTTGCTATTATCTCTGAGTTCTACTTGTCAAAGGACTCAATGAAATGCACAAAGCAAGCGATGCTGGTTCCTTACTTTGACAGGTAGCAATAGTTTTCCTTTTGCTTAACACCTCTTCTAAAGTTTTTATTAAGTTGGGTGGATATGACAAGTCTTTTCCCGTTCATGTGTTCATCTTATTGAAATAGAACTTGTTAGACCTTTCTCTTCTGTATTACTCTTCTTGATTGTGAACAGTGTAGCCCATAAATGCATTCTTTCCTCTCTGCATACCTTAGGTCTGCCGTTGTACAAAGTTTGTCACTAAATATAAGAGAAATAATAACAACAACAATCACACACTTACTTTGAATGAGAAATAGTTAGAGAGTTAAAAGGAAAACCTCTACCATTATGAACGGATATATACTTGGCATATATCATCCCAAGTCATAATTACAATGATGCTATCAAGATGATAATAGCCAAAGGACTACGGGAAAGGATCATACATATGCACTGATTAACCAAAGGAGTGTACAAACTAGTTTAGAAGTGTAAAGATGTCCTAATTCAGTTAGAGGTCCTAAAACCGAGGTGATTATATTAGGCAAAGATAAGAATCTGAGCATGTAACCATTTGATCCTATAGGATTGCGTGCCCAAAATACCCTGGTTTATGTCCATTTACCCTGAGGTGCTATGCTGAGGGTTCAAGACTTGCATCTCCTTGTAGATGCTTCTTGCGTGTTGAGATGGGTTGTAGGAGGTGTTTTACTAGTTGTTGCGATCTATATGTAATGAAACTATTTTAAGCTTGCTTCATCATAGGCGCAATGAGCCAGCTTTATACTTGTCAAGGAGTTATCAGAATCTGTTGGTTTGAACTATAGTTTAGAGAGGTGAAATTATGATATGTTATGCTTCAGAAGTTGGTTAGACAAAAGGTCAAAGGATGATCAATTTTGTGAGATTGGGGATGTACCGAATGGGTGCTATTAGCAACTGGCTTTCTGCCCCTTTGACCTAGGCTTAAATGGGCACCAGGGGTGCTTTTTCAGTCATGTTCAGTCATTTGCTCTAGAATAGTATTTCTGTATGCAAGAAATAGCTGTCACTGACTAGTGAGGTTAGCTATTCACCAAACTAAAAGTTTTGTTTAGAACTGACAATGTTGCATCTTTGTTTGATAGATTGACTGTAGCCCCTCAAGGTTTAACTTAAGTTGTTTGCTGTGCAGATGCAGAATGTCAAAGGCTAAAGGTGAAAGTTCTGCTCAGAAGCTTGACGTGAATGCAGCATCTATAAGCAGGTATCTTATGCATCTCACGTGAAATTTCACATGTACTTTGTTTTCTTAGCTATGTTTTTTTATCTAATGATGTTTTAATATGGAAATCTAATTCATAGATACATTTAATCTATGATTTGAAGTTTCACTTTTTTGATCATTTTTGATGATTATTTGACTGGTAACTCTAAGCTGACCTCAAATCTTAGAGAACAAATGTTAGCGGAATATGTTAAGTAAGAAAAAAATAGCTAAATAAGGTAATTGGACAAAGAAAAAGAGTTTATTATTATGGAGATAAACTATGGAAGCATATGTTCAGATGGATGTATGATCTAGGTTTTCATATTAGGCTAATTGATTCTCAACTCTGCAGTAGTTCTGTCTTTGGTCGTGGAGCTGTATCTCTACTTGAAACGTCTAACAAAACCACCTCACAATGACTTGCATATTTCTGCTGGAAGCATTCATAGTTACTGCACATAATGAAGAGGGAAATGGATTCAAGGATATAGGAGCCTTATCACAATTTTCAGACACTTTTTAAATGAATTTGAGCCATGTGAGGTGTTTGCTGTACTTGGCATATTTATAGGAGGAAAAAAGTTTCAGCAGCAATCTGTTGCATGAGCATTAAATTTCGTGCTATTCTAGTTTATGCTTCCACAGGGAAAATCATCCTCTCTCACATATTTATACTTTCTTACAGTCCTCAGAAAACTAAGTACCAGACATCAACCCAGAAAAGAAGCAACAAAAAGGCAGTTAAAGAGCAAGATATTTACAGAAACAATTATCTCCATGCATGCGAAAGCCTTCTGTCCATAATGGTTGACAAGAAACGGCATGGGAAAACTGCAATACTTTCATTGAAGAAATCGGGGCCTCAACTACCTTACATTCTGACCAAGTTCTCAGCTAGCATTGCTGGAACCGGCATAGCTGTCCTTTTCTCTGTTGCCTGCAAACTAGCTTGTGGTAGAATTGCCTTCTCTACACCTAAACTGTTGAACACTGGTTTAGGCCTTGGACTTGTATGGCTCTCTTGGGCTGTCAATAATTTGAGGGACACCGTTGTTGTAATCAACAGAAGTCCAGGCAAGTTGGATATGGTAGAAGAGGACATGATGAATAATCTGGACAAAAATGTTAAGGAAATCTACTTCAGAGCTGCAACTTTGTTAGCAGTTGTAGTGCTGAGGCTTGCTTGATTTCAAGAACACAAGATTTAGAGTGTAAAGATCAGGGCAACTTGGGGATGATATTAGTAGTAGCTGGTTTTGGGACGTCCAATTGTAATATAGTATCTGAGCAGACGGAAATGGATTTTAACTGCACCAAATATATATGTAGTGAGTAACATAGCTCAAGCTTTTTCTGCTCATCAGTTTGTGTTGTAGCGGGTTGTCTTGTAAAATGATTTGAATAAGGTGAGCACAAGAGTTTTGAGCTATTGGGACCATAAGAAAGAGTTTTGACATTATATTCAGGAGCCTAGTTTTAATACATTCAGACGAAGTTGCATAACTTATTTTGAGGCCACAAAAGGTTGTGCTTATAAGGTAAACATCTTTTCCCTTCAGGCTGCATATTCTTGAGTCTTGACAATACCATGATTGCCTTCTCAATCCAACTATATTCCTGAAGTGGTTTATTCCTAATTAATTGAGATGCCAAGATGATTAAGGGATCTTCCTATGAAGGATTCAATGGCACTGCATACAACTCCCGTTTTCTGAAATAAAAAACTTAAAAACACTGATCAGTATAGGGCTTCCAAGAAGTAGTTTTTGGATAATCTAAGACGGAGGTTCATCTCACTTCTGCGCTACTGTCGCCTAAGTTTCTGGTACTACACAAGATTGTAATCAACAGTAGTTCAGGCTAATCTGAGAGAATGCAAGCAAACAGTTCGATATTGCGAATTATTGCCTAGTACAATTGTGTCACAAAGCAATTAGCATGTAGCTCCTCGTCAATGCAAAAAACCATAGTTCACTACACCAATATGTTTATTATTTAGAGCAATTACTGCTTAATTATGAACTGTAAGATGCTACAAAGTGGACTCCTTCCTCCAATATATTCAATTTCAAGACACATGGATTCTCTCACCATTGCAACAGGAAAAAAATATTTGCGTCAAATGATGACCACATTAGCAATCGTCACGTGTGTTGTATTTCCGCAAGCAGCAATATAATTTTCCTTCGTCAACCCCTCTTGAGACAAAACCAGACTGAAACGTAAGTTTGCATTTTCCTCGAACCTCAGCTCAGCACCTTGGAAACAACCCCAGCACCAACCGTTCTGCCACCCTCCCTCAGGGCAAATCTTTGTCCTGAAAAGTTACAGGTAGATGGAATAGAAACACTCAGATGTCTACTATTCAAATATGTTCTTTTTACAAGGAGAAGTCGTAATTAAATGCAGAAAGGAGACTCGAAGAAATACTTATTCCATCAATGAATAACAATCAGATGTCTAGGAAAACTAAGATATCCATCCTTAAGCACATAAACATGCATAATATGATGCGGCATTCATACAATTTCACATGACCTTATTATTGGGCAGAATGCATAGGCAGACCCTTAAACTTGGCCCTTTTTTTCATTTGAACACCTAAACTATGGGTAGTACCTATTGAGCACTTTAATTGGAACACAAATTGTGTCAACTAGACACATATTTTGAAGTTCAAGCAAACTAAAGTGTGTATTTCACTTGCTGCCAACGTGGCAAGCAGGACCAATAAGAAAAAAACACGTCACTAAAGAAAAAAACCAAAATTGAAGGACAAGACTCGTCACTTTTTCCACCATCATTTTCCCAGTGAACACCGCCGGAGCTATTGGAATTACAGCCGAGATTTGAGAGCTCACAACTCAACAACTCTTTCTGATTAACCATTATATTTTCAGCTGCCATCCGTTGCAAATTTTCAGCAAGTACTTATGGATTTGTCATCTTCTCTACATCATCGATGGATTGTTGTTGCTGCTCTTTTCTTCTTTTTTTAAATCTGAAAATAGTGATGTTTGAGAAGGCCTTCTCCCAATATATACTACCCCTACTAGTAGCAACCAAACCTACTATTATCCCAGTAGTTCCCTCACCAGAAGGGTGTTTGAGTAGCTTTGTCCAAAAATCGCGAGCCTCCATCACTGCTTACAATTGTCCTGCACAGGCCTATTAGTGCCCGTTATGTCCTCAGGTGAGTTTTGGTTGGGGCTTTGGCTTTGCGGTGGTGGTGTGGTGGCGATGCGACGGTCAACGCCTATCTCATTCCTAATTGACCATTTTTTAATTGAATGTAAAGTGTATTCTTAAGAAAAAATTAGTGTTGACTGTAATTTTCTGGTCACTGGATTGAATTTGAAAGGTCTCTGATTAGCATAGTGGTGGAGGAAGCATGACGGTGGTGAAGCAACTGTTATAGTGGTGGAGATGGCGCAGCACAAAGGAGGAAGAAGGAGATTGAAGCAAAATAGAAAAAGGGAATCTGCTTCTTCTCACGTGCTCAACACAAGTGGTGTGTTATACACACTGCCATGTCAGCAGTGTGTGTCTAATTGACACAATTTATCTCAACTTAAAGTGCGCAATAGGTACTACCCTTAGTTTAGGTGTCCAAATGAAAAAAATGGCCAAGTTTAGGGGGCTACCTATGTATTCTGCCTTATTATTGCGATTGAAGCACATTGAAACTTCTAAACAAAAACGACAATGCAGCCAAAGAGTCAGCATATAACTAAATAACTGCCCTTAATTTCGAAACTGTGGCAGCCTCACATACTGGGTATGCTCTACTCAGCATTTGATACATGTGGGCAGGAGAACAATTCTACTCGAAATTAAAACGAACGCAAGTCCAACGCCATCTAGCCATATAATCAGTGACACTGAATGTATCAGTTTATTTTTTCTAGACGCAAAGACCATAGAAACAACATTTGGCTCTAATTTCTTGAACAATCGCTTTGACCAACAAAGGGAAAAAGAAGAAAAAAGATTCAATGCTAAGTTGCAATATAAACCAAAATCTTGCACCTTGTAGGCAGAATTAAATTAAAAAAGCTATGTAATAAATGGATTTCGATGTACATCACGGTTAACAGGAAGGCAACTTGAAAATAGTATC
Organism: Nicotiana sylvestris; assembly: GCF_000393655.2. NCBI lineage: Eukaryota > Viridiplantae > Streptophyta > Magnoliopsida > Solanales > Solanaceae > Nicotiana > Nicotiana sylvestris. Next base: position 77,052,065 of record NC_091065.1, on the reverse strand, counting down.
ACTATGCAACTCCAAGGGGAGAAAAAAGAAGAATAACTACAGCAACTGGGGAGGAACCTTTACTCAACAGAGAAGCAAAATTGCAAAAGGAGCTACAGAATATACTGACCTGCGTCAAGAGGAACTGGAGATATCAGCTCGAAAGTAGCAGTAACGTTATCCCCCGGCATAACCATCTTGACGTTTTCAGGCAACTCCACTTTACCAGTAATATCAGCAGTCCTCAGGTAGAACTGAGGCCTATAATTTGAGAAAAAAGCAGTGTGGCGACCACCTTCATCCTTTGTTAGTACGTATATCTCTGCCTCGAATTTCTTGTACGTTTTCACACTACCAGGCTTTGCAATCACCTATAAACAATATGCAGTATAGGATGCTTGAAAATACACATGTATGTAGTTACATTATTTAGTTAATATAGCAGACTTCTGACTTCATGAAACATCACATTATCAGATTTGAACAAGTACCCCAAGGTAAATAGAAACAACGTAACAAAAATTGTGCAGTTCTATCAGGATAACAAGCTACTTTAATAAATGTAACAAGGAGAAACAAGCAAGCAGCCAATGGAAAATGTAAAACAGGAATAAAAACAGGAGGAAACTTTTCAACTTTTTACAGGTAAACAACTCTCTTACAACAACCTAACATAAAAACGCAGTCAAATAACACGGAGAGTGGTAAATTCTGACTGACCATTCCTCGCGTAATATCTTCTCGTTTCAATCCACGGAGAAGAAGCCCGACATTATCGCCAGCCTAAGTAAGAAATAAAACAGTATAAAAGTAAACAATAAGTGATGTATGAAAACAGCTCTTAAAAAGCCATATGGAATGACTCAGATACTTACTTGTCCATGATCCAAGATCTTCTTGAACATTTCAACACCAGTCACTGTAGATTTTAAATTGCCCTATGAAACAAAACAGATTATACGGACATGCTACAAAAAGCATAATCATAATTCTAATACCAAAGCACAATAATATAATTTAACACATACCGGCAATAATCAACCAAATAACAAAACACAATTGTCAAAGCTTCACAGCAAGTTAAGATTAAACCAAGCATCTTCAGCATTATAATAGTAGTTACCACAACCTAAACTTGTTATTATTGGGGGTCCAAAAATCTAACTATGCACTAATAGGGTGTATCTTATGTAACTTATTCTTAAAATTTAATTTCGTGTTAAATGAAATTAACGTGGCTAATGATCAGGCATCGCGTCAGTCGTCCTCAGGATTCCATGTAACCAGATAGAAAAGGGAGAACCAACTCTAGATCATTAGCACTAGAAATCTGAGTCGCATTATGAACCAATATATCCTCCGCCTAAATAAAATAGGTAATAGAATAAGAACACAGCTAACCTGCATCAGCCCTAAGATCTCCACATCATCTCCAACTTTTATTTGTCCCTGTTCAACACGGCCAGTAGCAACAGTTCCACGTCCCTTCAAAACATTAACAGCAAATGATTAGTACATTAGAGACAAGGTTCAAGCATTAATTTGTTTTTTCCTCTTTAAGTCGAAAGATGGACTGCGAACGCTAGCAGAATTTTTCTTTTTCTACTTTGTTTGGAGCAAGAGGATTGTTCTAAAATAAGCAACATGGAGGATGCCATCACAGTATAAAGGACACACTGAAGAAATAACGGTTTGCACGAGTATATGGTATTTTCAGCACTGAAGAGAGCACAGCATTTTCCTCCAAGAAGGACAAGAACAATCCCAGTCATACTAGCCTTTTGAGTTATCTCCAAAAACATAAGACTGCTATTCACTGGTTTTAAAGGTTGTAAAAGCATATGCATAGACAGCCCACTGACAATTAGAGATAACTTTGAATTGAAATGAAGTATAATTTCAGAGACCAGAAAGAAAAATGAAAAGAGCAATATAGTTTTTTTATTAGTCCAAGAAGGGCAATATAGTTTTTGAAATCTCCGGCTAAGCATGAGCTAGTAGAATATCAGATTACCTGAATTGAGAATACATCTTCTACTGGCATTAAGAATGGTTTGTCAAGCTGACGCACTGGATCAGGAATATATTCATCTACAGCTTCCATTAACTTTAAAATAGCTTTCTTTCCAATTTCTTCGTTAGTTCCCTGTAAAGCAGAAAGAGCTGAACCACGAATGATCGGAATTTCATCTCCAGGAAACTTGTAGAAACTAAGCAGTTCTGCAAGAAAGAAAATTTCATGTAAGAAAATGAGCATAGCGAAGTCGCAATGACAGCTTGCCAGTTACCACGACTTCAGCTTCTGCAGAAGTAATAATACAACTGAAGCAAAAAATGTAAAAGCTGGCGCACCCCGAAGCTCCATCTCCACAAGTTCCAGCAGTTCAGGATCATCAACAGCATCAACTTTGTTTAAAAAGCAGACAAGTGATGGTACACCAACCTGCAGAGTATAAGAAAAAGCAACATTAGAATCACCATATAGTAGCTTTATGTATTTCAATGGTCAATCCATGAGTGATACATGCAGATATCCACCTGGCGTGCAAGCAAGATATGCTCCTTCGTTTGTGGCATGGGTCCATCAGGAGCGGATACAACTAGAATACCACCATCCATTTGGGCAGCTCCAGTAATCATATTCTACAGATTAAAACAGGTGATTAGCAATTGAATAAAACGGAACTTTAGAGGGGAGAAAAAGTTACTGCGATACTTGAAATATTTTGAACATCAAGCACCAAAAAAATTGACTGAACCCAGGGACTTGTAATATGTCAGTTTTTGCTAGCCAAGCAGATTCATCTTTAGCTAAGGATTGTTAAAGATCTTTTACGTCTCAAAATGCAGAATTTGCAACTTGACAAATTTTTCCATCAACTTGACTAACTTTTTCATTCTTCATATATCCATATGTTTTATCTTCGATCAAAGAATCAATCACCACAAGAAACAAAATAAGGTGGCTACACAAGTGAGGAAGGAGTATTAGGAAGAAGAACAACCTCTCACAATACTTCTTAGGTCTCGCTCTACCCCTCCCTAGACCCCCCATGTGCAACCTCTCGCACCTCCTTACTGGTGCCTCCGTGGATGTCCTCCACACATGCCCATACCATATCAGCCTAACTTCCCGCAGCTTATCCTCCACGGGGGCCACCCCCACATTATCCCAAATAACCTCATTCCTGATTTGTCTCTCCTGGTATGCCCACACATCCATCTCAACATCTTTATTTTCGCTACCTTCAACTTCAGGAACATGGGAGTTCTTAACTGGCCAACATTCCGTCCCATACAACATAGTCGGTCCAACCACCACTCTGTAGAACTTACCTTTAAGTCTTGGTGACACCTTCTTATCACACAAGACATGAGAGGCAAGCCTCCACTTCATCCATCCCTCCATACAGTGCACCATATATGCTACTTGTATTTCTTATTGTTAATTTTTTTGATAATTTGCTACTCTTATTGTCACTGTTGCTCCCAACTGGCATTACTTTACTCATTTCTGGTTCAGACAGCAGAGAACAATTGAGAAAATGTTAAATAAGACTATGCCATGGCCACTCAAATATGAAATTAGTGAGAAGTCTTCCTATCATCTACGAAAAACCATTAAATAATCAAACAAAGATCCCACAAAGAAAGGACTGAAGGGATTTGATATTCACAATAGTAGTGCTTTTTCACATTACTTATTTATTTGCATCAAACCATACCTTTTTTTTCTTTTTTTGAGAAAGTCAAACCACACCTTTTCAATCAGAGAAAGTGGTGCAGACTGAGGGACCATCCTCTCACAATATTAGTAAAACAAAGTGAATGATGAATTTCTCTCTCTTCTATTACTGCTGAAGAATTTAACACTATCTCAATTGTGCCACAACATTTTATGCTTTAAACGTACAAGCCCTTCCATCCAATTTATATAACACTCTCTACTTTGCAACATATGACAATGTATTATACCATCATATTTATGATACAATCCATAAAGTTTTCTTTATGAATCTCCATTTTGATTATTTTCATTACTACTAATCTACACTATTATAAGAAGACGATTCTCAACCACGAAATGTTGATAGACATTTTAATCCTTCGTAAGTGCATATTATGTTGGATAAACATTCAATAATAAAAGAATAAAGCATACAATTTTTTTTGAGTATTTCAATATTCGTCCATTCAAACTTTGAATGTTAGGCGAACCAAAGTTGCTTAATTACAGGCTTCACGGTAAGTGAAATGCTTTTCAAATGATACACAATTGCTGAGTGCTTTCTATTTGATACTCAGACAAGCAGAACTACATAGTCCTAATCTAACAGTCATGATAAACAGATAAAGCAAGTTGAACAAGAGCATCTTAGTAAAAATAGGTAGGTTCTGCATCTCACCTTAACATAATCTGCGTGTCCTGGGCAATCAACATGAGCATAGTGTCTTTTAACCGTCTCATACTCCACATGGGCCTACAAATACATCAGCTCAAGCATTAAAAGCAAAATAGCATTAAGAAATAAAACCCCACTAAGGAAGGAAAAATATCCCTTACTGTGGCAATAGTAATTCCTCTCTTTTTCTCTTCCGGGGCCTTATCAATTTCATCAAATGCAACGGCCTTGGCCTTTCCTTCTTCTGCTAGGACCTATACAAGGCACAAGTGCTAATCAGGCAATTGTAGCTCACATAACTGATCGAGGAAAAGAAAAAGGAAACAGTAATAAGACGAGACACAAAAAGTTTGACATCATCGTATTAATAATATCACCCTATACAACCTTCATAAATTTCAAGAATTCAAGTTCATTTAACTAATTAAACTTTTAATTTTGGCTTCCTGCCCAATGTCCGGTACCCCATTGGGGCCCCGACTAATCCAGATTCGCACCACGTAAGGCCCATTATAGACGGAAGCGCTCCCTGCCAGTATATCTTTCATTCCCAAGGCTCGAACCTGAGACCTCTAGTTAAGGGTGGAGGGATCCTACCACAACCCTGTCATCTATTCAAACTTTGCTATAAAATTTTCTGTATCAAACTAACTGTTTTTTCTTTTTTTTTTGTATGGTAATAACATTTTATTAACAAAGGGCATTAACAGCTGTATAAAAGAAGTATATCAAAAAGTAGAGGAACCACACAAAAGGACATGGTTCTCTATGCTGTATCTAACTGTTTAATCATTGCATTAATACTTTTTATTATGATATATTATCCACTACCGCAGATATAATACACACATCCAATTAACATTTTAATCTCCAAGTCCCCTTCAAATTCAATCATAAAAACGAAATGGGGGCAGTAATAAATACGGAAGGATCAACCAACTAACCTTTGTAATTGCGGCAGTAAGAGTAGTCTTTCCATGATCAACGTGGCCGATAGTTCCCACGTTTACATGAGGTTTTCTGCAGGAACCCAGAAAATACAATTACACATTGACAAAATTCAGCTAAAAGAATCAAAATGGCTACATTGCAGGAAGCAAGGATCAAATCATCACAAGTCAAGCAAAATAGAATTTTTATCATAGATAAGAATTAAAGAAGAACGATAATGTCATGGAGGCTTGGCCAATATATATAGCTGAACATTTTTTAAATGAGTCTAAGTTAAGTGTACTGACAGTGTATGATTTTTACTCTTCCAATCGAGCCTGATATGGTAACCAGTCAAATTGCAGTGACAGTGTAAACATTATTTACAGCGTGCATATAACTTAAATCCTTTTTAAATTGCAGGAGTGACACAAAACAGTGGCGAATTTACTATGCTGAGTTACTGAATCAGCATCTGGAACCAAAAATATTATACATTTAAGGAGAAAGAAGTAAATTTACAATGATGAGTTACTGCATTTAGAAGTTTTAATAAGCTTACGTTCGAGTGAAAGTGGCCATGGATCTCCACCAAGGGTTAGAAAAAGAGGGAGTTTCATTTGCATTTAGCGACTCTGAGAGTGAGAACTGAGTGGAAGCTGATCCTGCTCTACAGCACGAATAGATTTGTGGAGAGAGTGAGAACACGCGCTTCGAATTGGGATTTCTAAAAGCGACCGATGCCATTGGAGTATGAGAAGATGGAGAGGAGAAGGTTCTGATGGAAGATGTCAATTGCTTTGGGGTTTTGAAGGGTTTAGGTTTTTTTTGCAGTGTGTGTTTCTCCTGCTGTCCAGCAGGGTTTTACTTGGGCGGCGCTAAAACGGCGACGTTCACCTCATCCTGGGCTCAGTTTCAAAGCGGCTGATCGTAAGTTATGGGCTTTTTCTTATGTAGGCACCTGCAGTTTTTCTTCTTTATTTTGGATCAATGACACAAATAATCTGGGGTTTTTTTCACTTTTAGTCTGCCCCAGAAACTATTTATATTCGGTAATCGAAAAAGTGTATAACTTTTATATATAACATACATAATGTTATATACACAAAAAATATACATTTTTCAATTACTATTTTGTGTGCGACTATACATTATTATTTACCCAATGATCTTGGAAATAAGAGTTAATCTTGAACTTAAAGTTTAACAAACCTTTGATTTTTGACCCTGAAGGTTTGCCTTTGGTCAGATGATTTGCACCAAAAGCTAAAAGTTAAAACCACTTGTATCGAGTTATTTTACTTGTATTCATATCAAGAGACCTCAGTTAAAGCAATTATAATCAATTTTGCTTGTTAAAGCCACAATACATGAGAGAAATCAAACTCAGTAGGTAAATTTTATAGGATCATAATTTTTATTTTTAAACAATGAATAGCTCAGTGACTTCAAGGAATATTAAAAACAACTTTGTTAATGAGAAAAGATTTAGCAATTAGCAACAAGCTCGATGCCTACTTTGAGAAGGGATTCTGTTTTTACCAAGAAAGGATACTAACCAGAGATGGATTCAGAATTTGGAGGTTTCGAGTGCCAAGCTAATCGATTTGATCAACTTGGGCTTTGGTTCGGGCTATTCATCTTATAGACAAATCGATCAAAGAAAAAAAAACTCTAACTACTTGACGGAAAGCACAAAACCTTCAATAATATTACTAATATCATAAATATACATCATCCATTTACAATTGTCCTCAATGAGTTTTCATATTTTGAAAATGGCCAATAATGACATCATTACTAACATTGGTAAATACATCACGCTTTATGTAATAAACTAAACAATCATTTAAATATTGGTCACCCATGCTATTCCGCTCTTCATTCTTTATATGCTTCATCAATGAGAATGCTCTTTCCACAATTGCGATATCAATAGGTAAAATCAGAGTCAATTTCACAAGTAAATAAACATATAAGTCTCCGCAAGATTTGCCTCAACCAATGCATTTGCCAAATCACTAATTCCTTGCAAGTTGGAGAACTTTGGATTACCATCTTGCATATGAATTATGAAAGTATCGAGTTGATAACTCAAATTCTGAATTTGTACTTCATTAAACTCATTTGGATAACATTTTGCTCAATTCATTATTCTACCTTAATCAAAATTAGCAAAAGAATTAGTTTGGATTCAAGTTAGCCATCCCGAAAAGCAAATCACTACTCACTACATCTAAACGGGCATTAAGTTCTTGAAGTGGCACATCAATCATAGCATAAAAGGCATCAACACGCAAGTAGTGTGAATAATAAACACCAGAAGGCTTGCGCTTCGACTTTCCTAGAAAATAGGATTCATCCATCTTGGTAATAAGATATCATGCATATTACAAAATGAAAAAAATATCATCTAGCAAGGATTCCCATCCAATTTCCCTCATATCTTGCAATCTTTTCTTTATAGTATTAAGAAACTCCACCGCATTAATAATATCTTAATCTCTCTTTTGTAAGATCTTGTTCAACACATTTGACATTGCCAACACTTTCAACATTAAGTGAAGCATAAAAATAAATCTGAATGTTATTATCTCACTCAAAAGATATTTTGCTTGATTTCCCTCATCTAAAGTAGAACCTTCATATTCAATCACTTCAAGCACGAGAACAATAGATGAGAAAATAACAATAAAATTATCTAATGTTTTGAAATATGATCCCCAACAAGTATCACCTGGTCTTTGAAGCTCACGCTCTTGATTTAGTCCTCGTCGAGTATGAACTTCATCGGACTCAAGTAATTGTTCCAAATTTTCAGTTTGAAGATGGCAAAGCAAATCTCAGCACTTAAAAGATCCTCCAATGATATTCAACACGTTAGTAACATGGCTAAAGAAGTCTTCAACATCCAAATATTTTTTAGCAATAGCTACAAGTGTTAATTGTAACTGATGAGCAAAGCAATGAATGTCATATGCCCGTGGACTATCTTTCATAATCAAAGTCTTGAGACCATTTATCTCTCCTCTTATGTTACTAGCTCCATCATAACCTTGTCCACGTATTTGGGATGGACTTAGTGAGTGCTCTGAAAGTAAAAAGTAGATTGCTTCCTTCAATGAGCATGTCGATGTATCACTAATGTGGACAAGACCAACAAATCACTCTACCACTTCACTATTCTTATCAACATAATGCAAAAAAGAGCCATTTGTACTTTGTGTGAGATATCTTTGGACTCATCAACTAATATACCAAAGTAATCTCCATTCAAGTCTCAAATTATAGCCTTTTGATGTTTCTTTTGTACAAGCATTGATAATATTCTTTTGGATCATAGGGCAAGTTAAAGTATCATTTTGTGGAGCATTCTCTAATATTATTTTTCCAACATCCGGATGCATATCCCCGTACCATCGTAAGAATCCTAAAAAGAGGCCTTGATTTGTTGAAGATTTACTTTTGTCATGACCCCTAAAAAGTAATCCATACAACAATAGAAGTCTTGCCATATCAATTGATACTTCTAAACGCATCCGATACTCATTTTTCGGTTTCCCGGAGTGCAACTTGGATTGATTGATGAAGATTTGATAAATCTAGCATGGTTTTGAAATATTTATCATGGGCGCTATTAACATCATCAAACATGTAAATGGTATCTTTTAAGACTATTATTCCAAGCCCAAAAATTATTTTTTGTATAAAATTTATCCGCACTTTCATGAATAAATTCAGTTTTGAGCAAATAACAACATAAGCAATATTTCATATCTTTCTTTACACTATAATCCAATCATTTAGAAATTGACCATTGAACCACTTGGTACAAATTGACGCATTCTTCCTCCTATTAGAGTTTTTGGAAATTGATGCTTGAAAGGTTGACAAGGACCTTATTAAATGTAATGTTTCCTCACTTCATCTCGTATTCGAGGGTTATAGTTAGCAATAGGAATTCTTTCTCCTGGATCACCTTTAAGTGACCCCGAATCGAGTTTATAAGATGGGAGAGAATGGCACCAGCTTGGTTCAAGGATTGACAACTAGGACTTGATTGAGAATGGTCCAACTTCGTGACAAATTTATCTAGCTCAATTCAATTCCTATAAAATAAAAGTTCATTCTTGTGAGAAGATTTCTTTGTAGCTTAGTAAATGAAAATAATTCAACCCCCTTCTATATAGGTCTCTAATCATTCAATATTTCCGTTGTGCCTTTTTCATTAAAAAGATACTTGTTTTATGCTTTTCTGATCTGAGGAGTCATAAGCCCATATTATGAACTTAAAAATTAGTTATAAAAATTTGGATAACAAGATAAGACTAGGTCTTTTAACAAAAATAAGATACAACTTTCTTTTTCTAGCAGTCTTCAAGCATATCCATGGAGGTTTGTTAATCAGTGAACTAAAGTCCATATATTATATATTACAAAAGATTATGTATGCATACCAAATTACCAATAAAAAATCGAAAACAGTGACAACAAAGTTTGCGAGAACACTAAAATCCAATTAAATACAACAAAAGCAGAGCAAGAATATATATTGGATGGGGAGAAAAAAAAAGTAATAGCCATATAGGGTTAAAAGATAAAAAATTGGAAGAAACTTAGCGAGCTTACAATGGTGGGCGTAGAAGCTAGAGCAGTTAGAAATGAGCATAGATGAAGCAGATCAGAGAAGGCATGAAGCAGAAGCAGAAGCAACGAGCACGCCGAGCAGCAAGCAGGGAAAAGTGGCGAAAGGGATGAGTTTTTGTTTTATTGGGATTTAGGGAGATTGGGAAAGATCCTAAAAGGATTCTAACTTTTTATTAATTAATAGAAAATATTTTATAAAAAAAAAATTATTATTATTTTATCCTATTAGTTTATACTTAAACTAAAAGAAACAAAAAGTTAAACATTTAAAATAGAAGTCTGCCGTGTCAGTGTAAATCTCTTTTGATTGCAAGCCAAAAACAATTTGCTAACAACTAGAGTCGAACTATTGACCAGCGGCCCAACTTTAGGAAAATATGCACCTTTGCCACCGGCACCTTGGCAATTTTTGTTCTATAGGTGGCACTTTAAATATATATACTATTTCTTATATGTATTTACATAGAGTTTTTGCAGAAATTTACGGGTGGCGTACCACCCCGAATGTGATGAATAGATCTGCCCCTGATACTAACATATTCTCATACCATTCTAACTCTTTGTTTATTTCCTTAAAACCCTAATCTTCGTCGTATTCTGCTTCTTGATTCAGTATTTCGAAGTTTGACAACGTTTTAGAATTTGGGCAGAAAATCCGCAAACATGTCATAAGAGAATAAGAAAAATAACAAGATTACGAAAAGAGACATTCATGGACAATAAAATATTGATTTTATTTCTTTGAATTTTAAAAGATAGTAGAGTTTACATCAGAAAGTAAGACAATAAAGTAAAACATCCGGATTACACCCTAAAATAATTCGGACGCATAAATGATAGCAAGACCGACTACCGAGACTCCCATCTGACAGGGAACTTTTCATGGTTCGGTGACCGTTTTAGATTTCTCTTCTTCCGCGACAATGGATACAATGGCTTTCAGTGCCGGATCAAATTCCCAATCATCACAGATCAATCCAATGATTGGCCCATTATTGTGAGTAGGCAAAGGATTGTTCGTCACATTAGGGGCCTCTTCTTCCCTAAAAACCATTGCATGACCTCTATTACGCATGAATAATTGAGTTGTATAATAACGTGCCCATATTCTATAACTAGTATGGTAGACTAAAAACTTTTCAGGCATAAATATCTAAAGTTTGGTTTTGGGAAGCAAAACTTAGGATTGAACTCCTCTCCATGTTGTAAGCACGTGATTTTTGCTTTACGAGCAATCGCTCCAAAAGAAAATAAAAATAGTGACAAATGATTTCGCTGTACAATTGTTCGAGTTTTTCGTGACATGTGTTGTTAGTCATTTGTGGATCTGTCCATTTTGCATTTAATCATTAACAAACAAAATACAAAATATGCATGTCAGGGTGATTAAACCATAATTCGGTCAGTAAAAGAAAATTCAAAAAATATATGTGCATCGTTCGTTCTAGGCTTTTAGTTAACTTACCGAAATATTTTTTGTGATAATTGTGTTAAAATGTTGCATTGTTGTTGGTTTTAATTTCATTATTTTATTATTTGTTATTTCATTTTTTGTTTTAAAAGAAAAAATAAAATAGAAAACAAAAAGAGGGATTGAAAATCGGGTTAGGCCCAGGAAATAAAACAAAAAGATGGGCCCAAACCAGCACAAGTCCGGTCCAGACCAGGCCTGCCCAGGCACCTCCTGAAACGACGTCGTTTCAGGGACGGTTAATCTGGGCCGTTCATTTCCCATTGATCCGATGGCCTTTAGTGGCCCTCATGACCCGACCCATTCCCATTTTTGACCGACCCCTTGCTTAACCAAACGGCACCGTATGGTCAAGCCTCCCCAATCCTGGCCATCAATTTTAATCAATCCAACGGCCAGGATTGAATCAGCCTCCCCGTATATAAGCCTCCTATCATACCCCACGCCCCCTATTCGAACCCCCCTCCACTCACCGTCTTCACCCAAACACTGAAGCCCCCCCAAACCCTAGCAGCCGCCCTAGCTTCCCTTTCACCAGAACCCGGCGGCACGAACGCCGGTGACCACCTCCTGAACACCCTAAGACCCCCTCACTCTCCTGAACATGGATCTGTTACCCCTAGCCTCGAATCACCTTCTTTCATCTCGAATCTTCATTTGAAGATTCGAGCCGAACCCGGACCTATACCAAACCACCCCATCTTCATACCAGACACTCCCCGGACCCTCCTCGTGACCAAACCAGACTTGGTTTGGTCCGAATCTACCCACAACTCCTAAAACACCAGATCTGAAAATCCAGACCTTAGAACACATGCACCTGGGGAATCCGGCCAGTCTTGACAGGGGTCTGAGGTCTAATAGACCTTAACTAAGGTGTTCTCATGTGAGAACACCCTGGTTAAAGTTTGTTCGGCCTCAAATGGTCAAAGTGAGTCAGTTTTGGGTCAGTTTGGTTTAAACATTTTTCGGTAAGGTTTTCTTTCCCTTTTCGTTTTATTTAACTGCTAATTAAGTCGTTAGCATGCTTTGTGGTGATTGTTTGTTAGTTTCTGATAGTTTCTTAATTTCTTCCATCTCTGTAAAGACCTTTTATTTGGTCGATTGTTTTCTATGTGTGTGTTCTGAATGTACTCTGTGATATACATGTTCGTCGATTAGATTAATCGTCAAATAAGTTAACTCATATAGGTTCCCAGTAATTGAACAAAAATGTTTTAAGACATTCGGGACCTTGTACGTGTTGTTTATATGAGCGACTGATTGTTACTTGTTATAATTAGTATAGTCGACTTGATAAATATCGTCGACTAACTTCCCACGACTGAATGTTCAAATATTCTAATACGTACAACCTCACTTGACTGAATAGACCTGTATTGTGATTTGAATATTGGGCATTACCTATGAATGTTAGTTTGTAACGACATTGTAAACAATTATAAAACCAGGCTGGGGCAGTTCTGAAATCGAACGATCAGAAGCCCAAAAATTCCCTGATGCTGCAATAGGCAGGGCAGCGATAATCAAGGTTAAAAAGGGGTAATCTGGGGTCTGAAAAGGACATAAAAGATTAGTTTAAATAAGCTGACAAGTAGGGTACTAATTAAGATTAAACTAATACCAATGGGGAACAAGACACAAGAGTATGGGTTTAAAATGAATACTAAAATAAGCCCATAATCCTGGATTAAAGAATAAACCAGGCGTGGGGAACAAAGGGCTGGCACCAAAAAGATGCTTAGGCATGGGCTTAAAAGAGTATGGGCAGCCTGCAAGTAGGAGGGAGGCAGTCAGCTGCACTGGGTCATTTGGCTTATATATAGGCCATTTCAGAACTTAAAGGGGGCTGGAACTTTTAGTCTGAAGAGAGGTCTAGTGAGTTTAAAGAAAACTGAAAAAACATAAGGTAGTTTCCAGAAAACATTGTAACCAAACACTGTCTGAAAGTTGTATAAGAGTGCATTTTGGTCAAGCTGTCTTGGCCAAGTTCTGTTGTTTGCATTGACTGAGCTGTTTATGGTTGTTGAACTGTTGGTGTTGCTGCATTGAACACTCTGTTATTGCTGTTGCTTCATTACTCTTTCCTGGGATTGCTCATTTGGTGCTCGACTATTTGCTGGTTTTCCTTATTCTGGGAAATATTGTTGGTTGTCGTGGGCTGTGGAAAACACTTGGATTGTTGATTTGTTGCTGTGTTGTTGCTGTGTATCTGCTGTTGCTGTGTTTACTGCATACTGCCCAGCTGATCATTCCTTTCTTCTTTGTCCTCTATACCAGGTACACAACCAATGCACTGTCAAAATGTAACTGGGAAACTTGAGCATGAATACAAATGAAAGTCCTGAAGAATGTTTTTTATACATAGATTGTTACATTAAATATTCATGTAATGTGTAATAGTTTGCATTCTTGTTTAGATACTGAAGGTAGCCTGTGTGCCCAGTAGATGTCAATATGTGGTGATTGAATGCTAGTTTGTATATGTAGGTTGATAGATAAAAGGGTCTCCAATGCAGTAGGTTGTATCTTAGGTTTTATATGGTTAGCATGTCCTTGAATACATAGAACTATCCATGTTAGTTAATTTCATGTCCTTTTGATAAACTGTCTCCTTACAATTGGCAAACCATTGCTTTAAAATAAACGGTGCAAGTCTGTACTTCTCAACCTCACGAAGGTCGAGCCCGAATCAAACGAACCCAGCAGCCTTTCATCAGAAAGGCATTGGCCCAGGTCCAGCCGATACTATGTGGGCTGGGTTTGGGCCCACGATGCTCGATTAGCTGCCCATGGGCATGGCCATGTTTTCTTATTCTGCAAAGGCACTCGGAATTCTGTTATAATAACCTGCAAGCATGTAATTGAATAGGGTCATTTTTATTCTCAACTAGTAGAGACAAATGCGACAAGAAACGTAGTTGCTATAGGATATCTTTTTAAAATAAAGACGAGATGAGCTTCGACAAACAAAAACACACAAGATGCGGGGCCCTCGTTAAACGTATATTATCGAAGCATTTAGTTTCCAGGACGGGTCGTTTAGCAAATCTCACAACCCTCCTAAAATAACAATACGTTAGACTCTTTAGGACGCGCCTTAATAAATCTTACCTTCTTAAACTCGGGTGCACATTTATGTGACCCAAATCCAATTCTCAACGGAGTCGAAATGTGTTTCTAATCACGGGTACATTGATTGTGACGTGGTTCGAGATGCGTGTCCATGACGTTGCAAATTCATTTTAAAATAAGAATGAGATGAGCCTCACCAAATAAAAATACAAATTGCGGGGCCCTCAGTAAATATTTGCTTTAAAAATTGTTTAGACTTCAGGATGAACCGTTTAGTAAAATTCCACGGTCCTACCCAAAATAAATACGCTAGTCGCTTTAGGCACGCCTCTAATAATTTAATTTCCTTAAACTCGGGTGCACATTGATGTGACCCAAATCCAAATCTCAACGGAGTCAAAGTGTGTCGACGACCACGGGTACATTGATTGTAACGTGGTTTGAGATACATTTTTATAACGTTGTAATTCTTGATAAAAATAACAGTAATGACAAAAGCGGTTAAAAGATAAAATTTGCACATGGTTCATAATTGTATTTAAAATCAGATAAATAAGCCGAATATAACAGTTGAGCGACCGTGCTAGAACCACGGAACTCGGGAATGCCTAACACCTTCTCCCGGGTTAACAGAATTCCTTATCCGGATTTCTGGTACGCAGACTGTAATATAGAGTCATTATTTTCCTCGATTCGGGATTAAAATTGGTGACTTGGGACACCCTAAATCTCCCAAGTGGCGACTCTGAAATAAATAAACCAATCCCGTTTCGATTGTCCTTTAATTGGAAAAAACTCCCTCGTACCCTCGCGGGTACGGAAAAAGGAGGTGTGACACATGTCACAACCCGGATTTTTCACCCTCGGAAGTCGTGATGGCGCCTACTCATGAAAGCTAGGCAAGCCGAGTATTACATATTTTATTACCCTTTTTCCTTAACCTTTTAATATTTACGAATTAACATGTGATTAACAGCAGAATAATCATAATAAACAGAAATACGGAAGACGAAATCTAATAGTTTAACTAAATACTAATTTGGAAATCCAAAATACAACTCTACCTAGAATTTGTGTCACAATGTCACGAACCATTTAGAATACTACAAACAATGGTCTGAATGGAAAATACAAGTCTGGCTCTAAAATACATAAAAACAGAATGGAAAAGATAGAAGGGAACGCCAAGGCCTGCGGACGTCTGCAGGACAATCTGAGGTCTCCGTTGCACTGAAGGCAGCAACCTCTCTATAGTCCAAATGCTCCAGCATCGAGATCTGCACACAGTGTAGAGTGTAGTATCAGCACAACCGACCCCATGTGCTAGTAAGTTTAGAGCCTAACCTCGGCGAAGTAGTGACGAGGCTAGGACAAGACTACCAAATAAACCTGTGCAGTTATATCATTTACAGTAAATAATAATAACAGAAAACTAGTAGTTAAGATGGGAAGGGGGAACATGCTGCGGGGGATACCAAGTACTAACAGAATTTCAGTAGAGAAGCACAAGAACACCATAATTCAATTATGAGCAAGAATAAGGAAAACAAAACAAGTGCATGGCATCACCTTTCGTGCTTTTACTCTCGTTCTCACCATAAGAATCAATAGATTCGACACGGCATCACCCTTTGTGCTTTTACCTCACATAATCATGGCACGACATTATCCTTCATGCATTATCACTCATATCATGGCACGACATCACCCTTCGTACTTTTACATTCACAATATCGGCACAATATCACCCATCATGCATTAACACTCACTCACAAATATCACGCACGACATCACCCTTCGTGTTTTACACTTTTCCTTACCCAAGCAACAATCACAAGCAATTTTGGGCAAGGGAATCAATAAAATCACCATAGAATCCCGGCAAGGGAGCAATTGTGTAACAATAATATCCCGGCAAGGGAAACAATATCATAAGCAATAATATCCTGGCAATGGAAAACAATATCATAAACCTCTCCTCATTTCCACAATCACTTCACAACATAAATCTCAACTTGAGCCAATGCTCTATAATGTTCAATTACCAAAATACCTCCATAAGCTTTGTTCAACAGTGATCATCATCATATTAAGCATGAAAAATACATAATAGAGTCACAACAATTATAGTATAAGACTCATGAGCATGATTGACACCAATGTATAGATACTCGTCACCACACCTATATGTCGTACTCAACAATTAACACATAGAAAATAAGACCACAACTCATATTCCCTCAAGCTAAGGTTAGGCTAAACACTTACTTCAATGCCACGAACACAATCAAGCCTCAACTACTGCTTTACCTCTTGATTCCACCACCAAACCGCTTGTATCTAGTCACAATTTACTTAATAACATTAATAAATGCTAATAAATCAATTCCAATGCATGAAAATAGGTTTTCTAATGATTTCCCCAAAAAATCAAAAATCGACCCCGGGCCTGCTTGGTCAAAACCCGAGGTTCGAACCAAAACCCGATCATCCATTCACCCACGAATTGAAATATATAATTTGTTTTGAAATCGGACCTCAAATCGAGGTCTAAATCCCCAAAATTTGAAAATCCTAAGTTTTACCCAAAATAACCCATTTCCCATGAAAAACCCTGGATTTTGAAATGAAATCATGTAAAAAGATGGATTAGATTAAAAGAAATGAGTTAGAAATGACTTACTAATGATTTGGAAGAGTTGGTGCCTTTGAAAAATTGCCCAAAGATGTTTTAGGGTTTGAAAAGTTGTAAAAAATGAATAAAATCCCGTATGAAATTCCACTTAACAGGTTTCTGATGTCGCAATTGCGACCCCTTGAGAAACCTGTCATCTTTGCATTTGCTATCAATTGCGAACCCTGGAAATTTCTACTATCTTCACAATTGCGAAGAAATAGTCGCATTTGCGACCCTGCCCCTTTCGCATTTGCAACCAAAATGCCGCATTTTGCGACGCCTGGGTCGCATTTCCCAAGCCTGAGAATTTCGCATTTGCGAAGCCTGATCTCGCAATTGCGAGATCAGAGGCCTAGGCAAAAATACCAGATACCGACAATCTTTCCTAAGTCCAATTTCACTCTGTGGCCTATCCAAAACTCACCCGAGCCCTCGGGGCTCCAAACCAAACTTGTATGCAAGTCCAAAAACGTCATACGGACTTGCTCGTGCGATCAAATCATCAAAATAACATCAACAACTATGAATTAAACCTCAAATTCATGAAATCACTCAAGAACATTGAAATTTCTATTTTCTCAACTATAGGTCCGTTTTATACCAAATTAATTCTGATCTTTACCAAATTTCACAGATTCAACTTAATTATTATTTTAAACTTGTACCGGGCTCCGAAACCAAGATACATGCATGATACCATCAAGAAATTATATCAATTCACTTCTAACAGCCTTTATATTTTCCAACAAACAATTTTCTTTAAAAATTCTTTTCTCGGGCTTGGGACCTCGGAATGCGATTCCGGGCATACGCTCAAGTCCCATATTTTACTACGGACCCTATGAGACCGTCGGATCATGCATTCGGGTCCGTTTACCAAGAATGTAGACCAAAGTCAACTTTAATCCATTTTTAAAGGCCAATTTCCTTATTTTACTTAGATTTCACATAAAAACTTTCCAGAAATGCGTCCGGACTGCGCATGCAAATCGAGGTGAGACAAAAAGAGGTTTTGAAGGCCTCGGAACACAGAATTTACTTTCAAAATGAGTGAAAAGGTCATCACATTCTCCACCTCTAAAACAATCATTCGTCCTCGAACGAACATAAGGAAAGTACTTGAGTTGGAGAAAAGATGGGGATATCGGCTCCGCATATCGGACTCGGACTCCCAGGTCACTGCCTCAGCAGGCTGACCCCTCCACTGAACACAAACCGAAGGAAAACTCTTTGATCTCAACTGACGAACCTACCGGTCTAGAATAGCTACTTGATCCTCCTCATAGGACAAGTCCTTGTCCAATTGGACAGTGCTGAAGCCTAACACGTGGGATGGATCGCCATGATACTTCCGAAGCATGGACACAAGAAACACTAGATGCACAGCTGATAAACTCGGTGGCAACGCAAGTCTGTAAGCCACCTCTCCCACTCAATCAAGAATCTCAAAAGGACCAATGAATCTAGGGCTTAGCTTGCCCTTCTTTCCAAATCTCATCACGCCCTTCATAGGCGACACTCGAAGCAACACCCGCTCGCCGACCATGAATGCCACATCACGAACCTTACGGTCGGCATAACTCTTTACCTGGATTGAGATGTACGAAGCCTATCCTGAATGATCTTAACCTTGTCCAAGGCATCCTGTACTAGATCCGTACCCAATAACCGAGCCTCTCCTGGCTCAAACCACCCAACCAGCGACCGAAACCGCCTACCATATAAAGCCTCATAGGGAGCCATCTGAATGCTCGACTGGTAACTGTTGTTGTAGGCGAACTCCGCTAAAGGCAAGAACTGATCCCATGAGCCTCCAAAGTCAATAACACAAGCTCGGAGCATATCCTCCAAAATCTGAATAGTACGCTCGGACAGCCTGTCTGTCTGAGGATGAAATATTGTCCTCAACTCGACCCGTGTGACCAACTCACACTGAACTGCCCTCCAGAAATGTGAGGTAAACTACGTACCTCAGTCAGAAATGATAGACACGGGCACACCATGAAGACGAACAATCTCCCGGATATAGATCTCTATCAACCACTCAAAAGAATAGGAAACTGCCACAGGAATGAAATGCGCTGACTTGGTCAGCCTATCTACAATAACCCATACTGCATCGAACTTCCTCTGAGTTCGTATGAGTCCAACAATGAAGTCCATAGTGATACGCTCCCACTTCCACTCAGGAATCTCAATCCTCTGAAACAAACTATCAGGTCTCTGATGCTCGTACTTTACTTGCTGACAATTCAAACACCGAGCCACATGTGCAACAATATCCTTCTTCATCCTCCTCCACCAGTAATGTTGCCGTAAATCCTGATACATCTTAGCAGCTCCCGGATGAATAGAGTACCTGGAACTATGGGCCTCCTCTAGAATCAACTCTTGAAGTCCATCCACATGAGGCACACAGACTCGACTCTGCATACTCAAAACTCCATCATCTCCTACTATAACCTGCTTGGCACCACCGTGCCGCACTGTGTCCCTAAGAACACACAAATGAGGATCATCATACTGCCGATCTTTGATACGCTCAAATAATGAAGAACGAGCGATTGTACAAGCTAACACACGGCCGGGCTCAGAAACATCCAATCTCACAAACTGATTGGCTAAAGCCTGAACATTCAAAGCAAGCGGTCTCTCACTGATCGAAATATATGCAAGACTGCCCAAGCTGACTGACTTTCTACTCAATGGATCGACCACTACATTGGCCTTCCCCGGATGGTATAAGATGGTAATATCATAGTCTTTCAATAGCTCTAACCACCTTTTCTACCTCAAATTTAGCTCCTTCTGCTTGAACAAGTACTGTAGACTCTTGTGATCCATGAACACCTCACATGACAGGCCATATAAATAGTGCCTCCAAAAATCTTCAGCTCGTGAACAATGGTTGCTAACTCCAAATCATGAACTGGATAATTCTTCTCATGAATCTTCAACTGTCGCGAAACATAATCAATGTCCTTGCCATCCTGCATCAACACCGCACCAAGTCCAATACGAGATGTGTCACAATACACTGTATATGGCCCTGAACCTGTTGGCAATACCAATACCGACACTGTAGTTAAAGTTGTCTTGAGCTTCTGAAAGCTCGCCTCATACTCGTCCGACCAGCTAAACTGGGCACCCTTCTGGGTCAACCTGGTCATCGGGGCTGTAATAGATGAAAACCCCTCCACAAACCGATGGTAATAGCCTACCAAACCCAAGAAACTCCAGATCTCTATAGCTGATGTAGGTCTAGGCCAGTCCTTGACTGCTTCAATCTTCTTAGGATCCACCTGAATACCCTTTACTGATACAACATGACCCAAGAATGCAGCTGAACACAACCAGAACTCCATTTCGAAAACTTAGAATACATTTGACTATCTCTCAAAGTCTGAAGAACAACTCTCAGATGCTGCTCGTGCTCCTCTTGGCTGCGGGAATAGATCAAAATATCATCAATAAAGACTAACATGAATGAATCCAAGTAAGGCTTGAACACTCGGTTCATCAAATCCATGAAAGCTGCTGGGGTATTTGTCAACCCGAATGACATCACCAAGAACTTATAATGCCCGTACCGAGTGCGAAAAGCTGTCTTAGGGACATCGGATGCCCTAATCCTCAACTGATGGTAGCCAGATCTCAAGTCAATCTTCGAAAACACTTTGGCACCTTGAAGCTGGTCAAACAAATCATCAATCCTCGACAATGGATACTTATTCTTGATTGTGACCTTGTTCAACTGTCGATAATCTATACACATCCTCATCGTCCGTCCTTCTTCTTAACAAACAACACTGGCACACCCCAAGGCGAGACACTAGGTATAATAAAGCCCTTATCAAGCAAGTCTTGCAACTGCTCTTTCAATTCTTTCAACTCAGGCGGGGCCATACGATATGGCAGAATAAAAATGGGCTAAGTGATCGGAGACAAATCAATGCAAAATCAATATCTATGTCGGGTAGCATACCCTGCAGGTCTGAAGGAAATACCTCAAGAAGCTCACGAACAACCGGCATAGAATCCATAGAAGGAACCTCGGCACTAGAATCACGAACATACGCCAAGTAGGCCAAATATCCCTTATCAACCATACACCGAGCCTTCATATATGAGATAACCATACGGGTGGAACGACTAAGAGTTCCTCTCAACTCTAAACGAGGTAGACCCAGAAAGGCTAAGGTCACAGTCTTGGCATAATAGTCCAAGATAGCGTGGTAAGGTGATAATTATTTCATCCCCAATATGACATCAAAATCAACCATATCCAAAAGTAACAGATCTACTCGGGTCTCAAGACCTCCAATCACAACTATACATGAATGATGGATACGATCTACTACAATAGAATCACCTACCGGTGTAGACACATATACATGAGCACTCAAGGAATCACTAGGCATGACCAAATACAGTGCAAAATAAGATGACACATAGGAGTATGTAGATCTTGGATCCAACAGAACTGAAGCATCTCTACTACAAACTAGAATAGTACCTGTGATAACTGCATCGGAGGCCTCAGCCTCAGACCTGGCTGGAAGAGCATAACATCGGGGCTGGGCCCCACCACTCTAAAATACCTCTCTAGGACGGCCTCCTGCTGGCTAGCCTCCACCTCTAGCGGCCTGACTTCCACCTCTAATACCTCTACATCCACCTCTAGCACCTCTATCTCCACCTCTAGATGGCTGAGTGGGTGGTGAAACACTCGGTGCCTGAACCATGGCACGAGAACCCTGATACTGAGAGATTCTCGGTGCCCGAGGGCAAAATCTAGCAATATGCCTCGTGTCGCCACAAGTATAACAAGCCCTCGGCTACTGGGAGTGACAATCCTGAAAATTCTGGAGAGGAGGTGCACTGATAGGAGTTGGTGGTGTACTATAGGGCAACTGATCAGAATACTGCATATGAGAACCACGACCACCTGGAGCACCGTGAGAAGCATGTAGTGCTGAATGAAACGGCCTGGAAGGATGGCCCCTACCAAAAGAATCCTTGCCTCCAGACGAGGCACCACTGAACCTGCCCAAATGATGAGGCCTCTTGTTAGACCCTTGACCACTCCCCTGTGATAGAACCATCTCAACTCTCTTGGCCATATTGGTCGTATCCTGAAAATAAATCTCGTTCCCCGTCTCCTTAGCCATCTGCAATCGAATAGGCTGGACGAGTCCCTCAATAAACCTCCTCACACACTCTCTCTCTTAGTGGAAAGTATAAGAAGAGCATGACGGGCCAAGTCAATAAATCTGGTCGCGTACTGAGTGACGATCATAGAACCCTACTGGAGATGCTCAAACTGCCTCCGATAGTTCTCCCTCTGAGTGATCGAAAGAAACTTCTCCAGAAATAGCTGAAAGAACTGATCCCAAGTCAAAGCCGGTGACCCAGCTGGTCTAGCCAAACAATAATCTCTCCACCAAGTCTTAGCGGATCCAGACAGACAAAAAGCAGCAAAGTCGATCCCATTGGTCTCCACTATCCCCATGTTCCCTAGAACCTCATGACAGTTGTCCAAATAATTTTGGGGATCCTCAGAAGATGTAGCTTGGTGAACCTATCCAACCTCCACAAGGCATCAGCAGACATAACTGGCCCCTCACCTGTCTGTGCCACAACACCCGGCTGAACAACCCTAACCAGTTGAGCTGCTAGAGTTTGAAACTGGGGAGCCATCTGCTCCGGAGTGCGAGAAGCAGGAGTCTAGGCTCCTCCTCCAGCCTAAGAGACGGCTGGTGCTACAGGAAGCAAGCCTACCTGGGCAACACTTTCCATAAGGCCCACTAAACGGACCAGAGCATCCTAAAGTATTGGGGTAGCGATGAACCCCACTGGGACCTAAGCTGGTCCTACTGGAACTGTCTAGGCTGGAACCTCAACGTCAAACTCAACCTGAGGCTCCGCCACTGGTGCTGCTGCTCGAGCTCTAGGCTGAGCCCTGCCTCTGCCTCGGGCCCTAGCACGGCCTTGGGCTTCTCCCCTCGCAGGAGCTGCTACTAGGGGCTCGGGTTGCTTTCTCACCATCTGCGAAAGAACAGAATGGAAGTTCAATTATCATTGAGAAATCAAGTCGCACGACAGGAAAAAATAGATGTGAAGTTTTTTTCCTAACTCTATAGCCTCTAAGGGATAAACACAGACGTCTCCGCACCGATCCCTCAGACTCTACTAAGCTTGTTTGTGAATTGTGAGACCTAATCAACCTAGAGCTCTGACACCAACTTGTCACGACCTGGATTTCCCACCATCGGGAGTCGTGATGGCGCCTACTCATAAAAACTAGGCAAGCCGAGTATTACAGATTTTATTACCATTTTTCCTTAACCTTTTAATATTTATGAACTAACATGTGATCAACAACGGAATAATCATAATAAATAGAAATGTGGAAGACGAAATCTAATAGTTTAACCAGATACTAATACGGAAATCCAAAATACAACTCTACCCAGAATTGGTGTCACAATGTCACGAACCATCTACAAATACTACAAATAGTGGTCTGAATGGAAAATACAAGTCTGTATCTAAAATACATAAAAACATAATGGAAAAGATAGAAGGGAACGCCAAGGCTTGCGGACGTCTGCAGGACAATCTGGGGTCTCCGCTGCACTGAAGGCAACAACCTCTCTATAGTCCAAATGCTCCAGCATCGGGATCTGCACACAGTGTAGAGTGTAGTATCAACACAACCGACCCCATATGCTAGTAAGTTTCAAGCCTAACCTCGGCGAAGTAGTGACGAAGCTAGGACGAGACTACCAAATAAACCTGTGCAGTTATATCTTATACAATAAATAATAACAACAGAAAACTAGCAGTTAAGATGGAAAAGGGGAACATGCTGCTAGGGATACCAAGTATTAACAGAATTTCAGTAGAGAAGCACAAGAACACCATAATTCAATTATGAGCAAGAATAAGGAAAACAGTAACAAGTGCACGGCATCACCTTTTGTGCTTTTACTCTCGTTCTCACCATAAGAATCAATAGATTCGGCACGGCATCACCCTTTGTGCTTTTACCTCACATAATCGACCCCGGGCCCGCTTGGTCAAAATCTGAGATTCGAATCAAAACCCGATCACTCATTCACCCACGAACTGAAATATATAATTTTTTTTTGAAATCAGACCTCAAATCGAGGTTCAAATCCCTAAAATTTGAAAATCCTAAGTTCTACTTAAAACAAACCAATTCCCATGAAAACCCTTGATTTTGAAATGAAATCATATAAAAAGATAGACTAGATTGAAAGAAATGAGTTAGAAATGACTTACTAATGATTTGGAAGAGTTGGTGCCTTTGAAAAATCGCCCAAAGTTGTTTTAGGGTTTAAAAAGTTGTAAAAATGAATGAAATCCCGTCTGAAATTCCACTTAACAGGTCTCCGTTATCGCAATTGCGAACCCTTGAGAAACTTGTCATCTTCGCATTTGCTATCAGGGGTTCACAATTGTGAACCCTGGGAATTTCTACTATCTTCGCAATTGCGAAGAAATAGTCGCAATTGCGAAGAAATAGTCACATTTGCGACCCTGCCCCTTTCGCATTTGCGATCATGGCCTGCCCAGGCTTGGTTCGCATTTGTGACGCTTGGATCGTATTTGCAAGCCTAAGAACTTCTCACTTGCGAAGCCTGATCTCGTAATTGCGAGATTAGAGGCCTGGGAAAAAAATTCCATATACCAGCAATCTTTCCTAAGTCCAATTTCACTCCATGGCCTATCCAAAACTCACCCGAGCCCTCGGGGCTCCAAACCAAACATGCATGCAAGTCTAAAAATATCATACGGACTTGCTCGTGCAATCAAATCATCAAAATAACATCAACAACTATGAATTAAACCTCAAATTCATGAAATCACTCAAGAACAATGAAATTTCTATTTTCTCAACTATAGCTCCGTTTTATACCAAATCAATTCCGATCTTTACCAAATTTCACAGATTTAACTTAATTATTATTTTAAATTGTATCGCGCTCAAGAACCAAGATACGTGCCCGATACTATTAAGAAATTACATCAATTCACTTCTAAAAGCCTTTATATTTTCCAGCAAATAATTTTCTTTAAAAAAAATTTTCTCGGACTTGGGACCTCGGAATTCGATTCTGGGCATATGCCCAAGTCCCATATTTTAGTACAGACCCTACGAGACCATCGGATCACAGGTCCGGGTCCGTTTACCAAGAATGTTGACCAGAGTCAACTTTAATTCATTTTTAAAAGCCAATTTCCTTATTTTACTTAGATTTCACATAAAAGCTTTCGAGAAATGCGCCCGGACTGCGCACACAAATCGAGGTAAGACAAAAACAGATTTTTAAGGTTTCGGAACACAGAATTTACTTTCAAAAGATGACCTTTTGGGTCATCACACTCCATTTCCTTTATCTCCATTTCCCCAAGTTTTTACTTGGATAGATGACACGTGTCCTATATTGAAATTGATGATAAAGATTTAATTAACTAAAACTAGGTCTTAACCATGGTTAGGATAAAGAATATTTTCATATACTTGCTTGGAAAAAAATTGGCAAATCCCACAATTCTAGGCATCATATTTTCGGATGCTCATCGGTCAATATTATAACATCACCAATCCTACAACAATTAATGCGTCAAAAGTTTTATACCAAATGATAAAAATATTTCTGGGCTTTTATGAAGGTTTTTCAATGTTGGAATGTAGTTCTTGGGGATTACCACATATTCACATATTCACATAAGGTTTTTAAATATCTCTCTCTATATATAAAGCTGGGACTTAACAAGGCTTATGTGGCAATCATGAATAATATTTATCTTTTTCCTGATTTTTGCCTTTTTACTCAATATTTCGTCATTTATGTCCTTAAGAAAATTCAAAGGTCACGTTTCTTGATAACCAGTTTGTAATTTCCCTATCTTAATTATATAACGTCTCTTCCATTTCTTAGTGCCTATGTTTTCCTCTAATATATTAATCCTCCAAGAAATTTGCTGGATATAATATCCCTCCTAACAATGCTGGCAGATACTCTTTGTCTGCATTCGGGTTCATCATTCAAGAATGCTCTTTTCACCGGTTTGCATTTCGGGGTAGATGCATAGAAGCTGTCTATCACTTGATAAAGAACACCCATGTAATATTATCCATAATGCTTTAAAAATTTTAAGTACTAATGTAACTGTCACTTTTGTTTAACCTCGGAATTAGGGATTCTTAATGTGTAAGATTTATTATGTTTTTGTCTTCAATATTTTTTATTTTTTCCTCATCTTTTGTGTTACGGTCCGGATTTTCCACTCTCGGGAGTTGTGATGACGCCTACTAGTGAAAGCTAGACAAGCCGATTATTCCAATTGTTTACCCCTTTTCATTTTAAATTCCTTAACAGTAGTAAATTAACATTTTATAAACAACGAAAATATTAAAGCGGAAGAATGAAATGTAACAGTTTAAGCTAATATCGATACAAATCCATAACATAAACCATCCAGAACTGGTGTCACAAACTCACGAACTATCTAAGAAAAACTACAAATAAAGTCTGAACAAGAAAGTACATGTCTATCTTTGGAATATAAAAGAACAGAAAGAAGCTAGATAGGGAGGGGATGCCAATGCCTGCGGACGCCTGCAAGTCTACCTCGGGTCTCCTGATGGTCTGAAGGCAGCAACCCCTAGCTAAGGTCTGTATGCTCCAGTACCGAGATCTGCACACAGTGTAGAGTGTAGTATTAGCACAACCGACCCCATGTGTTGGTAAGTGTCGAGCCTAACCTCGGCGAAGTAGTGACGAGGTTAGGACAAGACTACCAACAAAATATGTGCAGTTAAAGTATATACGACAAGTAATAATAACGGAAATTAGCAATTAAAGATGGGAAGGGGAAATATGTTGCGGGAAATATCGAGTATCAACACGGAGAATCAACAACTTAGGCATTTGTAGTATTTGTCAAGAACACAACGATTACAATCTAAGACTCACGGGCATGCTTGACAACGACGTATATATACTCGTCATCACACCTATACGTCATACACTACACTAGCACATAGAAAATAAAGCACAATACCTATTCCCTCAAGCTAAGGTTAAGCCAAACACTTACCTCAATGCCACGAACACAATTCAAGCCTCAACTACCGCTTTACTTCTTGACTTCACCACCAATTCGCTTGTATCTACCATAATTTACTTAACGATATCAATAAGTGCTAAATGAATCAATTCTAATGCATGAAAATAGGTTTTCTAATGATTTTTCCAAAAAGTCAAAAATCGACCCCGGACCCACATGGTCAAAACCCGAGGTTCGAACCAAAACCCGATTATCTATTCACCCACGAACTCAAATATATAATTTGTTTTGAAATGAGGTCCAAATCCTCAAAATTTAAAAATCCTAAGTTCTACCCAAAACACCCAATTTCCCCCATAAAAACCCTTGATTTTGAGTTGACATCATATAAAAAGATATTATAGATCAAAGAAAATGAGTTAGGAATGACTTACAATCGATTTGAAGAAGAACTTTTCTTTGAAAAATCGCCCAAGAGAGCTTAGGGTTTGAGGGAGTTTGAAAAATGAAGAATTTTCGGCTAAGTTATAATTTGCACAGGCACAGATATCACATTTGTGATGTCCTGTTCGCAAATGTGAACTCGCAATTATGGCCAAAGCTTCGCAATTGCGAAGGAAGGCCTGCCTCTGCTTTCTTTGCAAATGCGAACAACTGTTCGCAATTGCGGTGCCTGCTAAGGTCGCATTTGCGACATAAGCCTCGCAAATGCGAAGGTTCCCTGCCCCAGCCCATCATCGCAATTGCGACATTTCTTCGCAAATGCGAGCTAGCATTTGCAAGCCAGGCTTCGCAATTTACGAAGCCTGCAGACCTGCAACATAACAATAGTTTTCCTAAGTCCCATTTCACTCCGCGGCCTATCCAAAACTCACCCGAGCCCTCGAGGCTCCAAACCAAACATGCACATAAGTCCAAAAATATCATACGGACTTGCTCATGCGATTAAATCATCAAAATAACATCAACAACTATGAATTAAGCCTCAAATTCATAAAATCACTCAAGAACATTAAAATTTTCAATTTCTCAAATAAAGGTTCGATTTATACTAAACGAACTCCGATTCTTACCAAACTTCACAGATTTAACTTAATTATCATATAAGACTTGTACTGGGCTCTAAAACTAAAATCGGGCCCGACACCATCAATTTTAAACCTCTTTTCATTTCCACAAACTCTTATAATTTCAATCAAACAATTTCTTTCAAAAATTCATTTCTCGGGTTTGGGACCTCGGAATTCGATTTTGGGCATATGCCGAAGTCCCAAATTTTACTACGGACCCTACGAGACTGTTGGATCACGGGTCCAGGTCCGTTTACCAAGAATGTTGACCAAAATCAACTTTATTCAATTTTAAAAGCCAATTTCCTTATTTTACTTTGTTTTCACATAAAAGCTTTTCGGAAACGCGCCCGGACTACACACGCATATCGAGGTGAGATGAAAAGAGGTTTTAAGGCCTCAAAATATAAAATTTACTTGTAACACAAGTACATTTTGATTCGTAGTAGCACTGAACTTTGCATCTCTCGGTTGTTTTGTTGTTCACTTTGTAAATTAAACATTTTCTGTCTTCAATATTTTTTGTTTTTTCCTCATCTTTTGATTCGTAGTAGCACTGAACTTTGCATCTCTCGGTTGTTTTATTGTTCACTTTGTGAATTAAACATTTTCTGTTTGATATGGTTGTCTATTTATTAGTTCTGAACAGGCCATCACAGACGGATACAACAATGACTCTGGTTGCTTATAGTGAATTTTGTAAAGGTGTAAAAATCAATTGAATATATCTAAGAATTTAGTTGTGTCTTACGTCCTATTTTTACTGTAAATCGAGTGAAAGATTATCACAGAATTTTTCTATTTGATGTAATTCTGTTTTTGTTTGCCTTCGTTCATGTTTGTGAATTTATCGTCTCATATTATGCACTCCGTTTATCTTTATAAATATAACTGATAATCTTACTTGTTTTGTTTCTATGACAGATTCGTTTTCCTCTAGATAAGCTCTTAGTGATGATTTATGCCCCTGTGGTGTCGGTTGTATTGCGTGGATACATTGTCTATGATACACTATTAAGTAAGTGCTACACTTATGATGAGTACGTCGGGGCTATTATTTCCTTGTATCTTTTATCGACCTGTTCCTCTCTTTGACGTCTTCAAGGCTGCGAAATATCCTTGACTTGTATCTATTTTGGTAGTCTAGGAAAGATGAGTTCTATTCCAATGCTTAGTTTGCACCACTTACTGCTCCCGAAAGGACTTCAAAACTAATCACATTTTTCTCCAAAAATCTTCTTAAATTTGTTGAATATAGGTGTATCCTTTCAAATATATGATTAGATTCTTGGCATTAAGCAACAATCTATTATTGAAATATAATATTCTTTGCCATATGCAAATATATGAATTCTTAGATTACGATTGACGAGAGATATTAAGTAACTGCCATATTTGAGAAGTCATGTGAAATTTTATAATGGAGTTCTTATTTTGAAGTTGTTCTTAGTTTACTTTATTCCTTTTAGTTAGTTTGGTAAACATTTGTTTGAATCAAAGTCATCCTTTTGAGTAATAGCTATGCTAACCATTTCCTTGGTGCTCCATGTGTGCCATTGAATTTTTCTCTGTTTGTTTCTTATATGTTAGTCTTTTTTCTTTGTTGTTCTTTGCGTGTTTCTTATATGTTAATCTTTTTATTTGCTCTTATCTATTTCATATATGGCAAATTAATTTTTCAGGTGAAGTGAATTAAAAATGTTTCTGTTTCTTTTATTTATTACAATTTGCATACTATTTGTTTTGGGTTGCTTGGTTTTTGATTGACCGCAAAATAATACTCTAGAAAGGTTCACTTCCTTCCGTCTCCCTTCGTTCTTATTTTTTTTTCTAAAAAGAAATTTGTATTTCTAATTGTGGGGCTATTGATGTGTTTATCACAACAGTACTTGAAGAGGGAACTAATGTAAACATACTCAATTGGATTGTATTGCTTATATATGTAATCTTGCTCACATTTAATGGGAAAAACACTCTTTACGGGAGATGTTTTCGTTCACATCATGGATCCATCCACCACAATCCTTGGTGGTTAATTAATAATGACAGTAAGTACCTATGATTAAGTGAGCAATGGCATTGAGAATAATATACAATAAATTCAAAAGGTAGTTGTCAAGATGAAAATAGCAATCGTGAGAGCACATTGAGAAGATCATTCCACCTGAACACTAAAGAGATAAAGATTTTCTGTCTTCTATTTAATGAATTCGTGGTACTAACAATTTTTCTTAACATGGGAGATTACTTACAGATATAAGTATAATAGTTATCGGTGTACGACCTGAAATTGAAGATTTTATGTTTGACATGTACATAAAAAAATGGGTTTGACAGTATATAAAAATAGAATAAAGAAACGATGCTTGAATATTTTAGCGAGAAGGCATTTATGATGAAAGGTTTTATATTTGTGCTTTAAATGATTGATAAATTTAATTTTACATGCATATATATGAATTTTCTAATCGCTTCTATCTTCATTAAACTTAAACAAGAGAAATATTTATATTTATTATTTACTTTTTATGATCGCGCGAGGGCGAATAAATTCACCGGTTCAAAAATAATTAGCAGATTGAGATTAGAAGCAAGTTTAATATCTAATTCCTAAAATCTTGTACATTAAAGGGTCATTGTCAAGGGTGCATACAGAAGATTGACACCAAACTCAACAAGCTATGTTTGATAAGAAATTACTACTTCCAAATTCTGACTATGAAATTTTAAAAGCTAAGAAGTAGGAAAAGGACGATGATAAGAACTAGAGGCAATCGTGCAACATCATTAATATGGAAAGATATGGAAATATTAATTATTAACCATGGATAAGACCTAATTTTTGTTAATTAAACCTAAACTATTAATATCAATATAGGACACATGTCATCCATCCAAGTAAAAACTTGGGGAAATGGAGACAATAATGAGAGTTGTATAATAACATGCCTATATTCAATAACTAGTATGGTAGACTAAAATCTTTTCAGTCATAAATGTATGAAGTTTGATTTTGGCAAAAACTTAGGTTGCATATGTTTGAAGTTAAGACAACAATGTCTGAAGTTTGCTTGCACAAGCAATATGCCAAACTTTAGACAAAGTTTTATAAATCCAAACGCAGAGCTTTTCAACTTTAATCACGTATGTCTAAGTTGTTTCTGATATAGCTAAACTTAAAAAAAAAAATTAAATTAGGGTCCAGAATCGGATATATGTGCACTTGCCTCTCATCAATGTTTATACCTAAATTGTCGGCATTTTTGGGCTTGAATACATAACAATGTGGATTCTTCTTATTCAACTCAAATTCAACATTCTTGATTTCCATTTTCTTGCTGTCTTTTATAAAGGTATTCTGCTAGATTGGTATAGGAGAAATCCTAAGATTCCAAATTTGTGATATTGAATTCAGAATTAAACTTGCTTGAATATATACAAGAGACTACAACTTCAATCCCTATTGATATTCGTAGATTATTATTATAGGGAAAAATGGAGATACAATTGCTAAATGTTTAGGAAATTTCTTCAAATTTGACAATCACCACCGTCACTACCTTGAGAGTTAGATATGTAGGATTTATCTTCAATACACCTTAGCTAAACATCTTCTAATCAGCTTAGCAGATGCCTAAGACCAGCCAAGACATCAGGCCTTGGATGTATCCTATGACCCAATCCAATGTTCACCTTCCTGGATTTCTATAACTCCTTAAAAACTTTCAAACATGTCTTTGATCTTTAGAGGTCTGTTTACCCTTAAAACGAATAAGAACTAAATTTATATGCGATTTAAAGAATATGTGGTTTAATTTAAAACAAAGATCAAAGAACATTAAATAATTGAATTGAAATGAAAATGAAACGATCAAACCGAATTGACATAGTAATTAAGCCTTGAATTTAACTTAAGTGCCAATGGCCAATCTCGATTGAGCCTTCGAGATAGAGATCCGATTCAAATAAGCGGATGAACAACTGACACTTAAAACAACTATAGAGAGCCAAAATAAATTTTTGTCACGACCCTAAATCGGGACCCGGTCGTGATGACACCTTTCGTGAAGACAAGGCCAGCTGACACATTCCCATTTCAATTTTAAGCAATTAAAATTTTAAGTATTAAGTCTTAAACATGATAAAATCTCAAAATAAGCAGTGACAGTACAATTTGCGGAATTAAAACCAACACAGCCCGATACCGGGGTGTCACCAGTCATGAGCATCTATCAATATACTACAAGTCTGAAGGGTCTACAAAGCTATTACAGAATCACTAACAAGAGAAAGAAATGAGATAAAGGGGGAGAAGCACGGGGCTGCAGACGCCGAGCAGCTATCTCGTGAATTCCGAAATCTGCCAGGAGCTCTCAACCCTCGCAAGCAGGATCAGTAGCGCCTGAATCTGCACACGGGGTGCAGGGAGTAAAGTGAGTACTCCAACTCAGTAAGTAATAATCATAAATAAAGACTAAGAAGTAAGAAATCACGTAAGGCACATCACAGGCTATAAGGAAGCAGTAAAAGCCAGTAAAAAGTCATGAAACAGTGAAATTATACAAAATCACTCTAGTTCAGTTTAAGCTTCTTAAAATCCCTTTTAAACAGTTAAGCAAGTAAAAGACAGGCAACTAGAAAAGATAAACACATAAAGAACTGCCCATCGGGCACAATACCAACAGAATCAGCTCCTCGGGCTCTATCTTATATCACAATGGCTATCCGCTCTCACTGGGGGGGTGCAAACTCCTAGAGGGGCCTCTTACGGCCCAAGCACAATATCAAGCCATCTCGTGGCATCATCACTGGGCTCTCAGCCTCATATCAACAAGCCACCTCGTGACGTACAAATCTCAGGCCCTCGACCTCATAATCATAATAAGGTGTTTCCTCATAACATAGGCCCTCGGCCTTACTCAATTAAAATTCTCACAAGCCACTGGGACAATAGCAAAACATGATGCTCAGCCCAAAATATCAGTTAAAATATTATTTTAAGTGTTAAAGCAGAGTAGACATGACTGAGTTATGAAAAAAGTAGAATATAACATGACTGAGTACAAGTATAAAGTCAAAACAGTGAGGAAATATCAGTAAAAATCCCCTAAGGGTTCAAATTGTTGGCACGAGACCCACATATGGCATTCAACCCAAAACATGATGGTAGCAAATAGTTTTCAGTCAAATGCGCGGTAAAATAGTCATTCGGGACGAACTAAGTCACAATCCCCAATAGTGCACGACCCCACGCTCGTCATCTAGCATGTGCGTCACCTCAATATAGCACAACGATGTGCAATCTGGGTTTTATACCCTCAGGACAATATTTATAATCATTACTCACCTCTACCCGGTCCAAATCTCTAGCTCGCGATGCCTTTGCCCCTCGAATTGGCCTCTAGATGCTGCAAATCTAACCAAAATCAGTGCAAAACCATCAAAATATGCTAAGAGAACAAAGCCCACTCAAAGAAATCAAATTACAATACAAATTCCGAAATTGGCCAAACCCGACCCCCGGGCTCATGTCTCGGATTCCACTAAACTTTACATCAATGGACTCCTTATCATTCCCCTAGTTCATTCATACCAAAAGCATAAAAAATCAATCACAAACGACCTCTCAAATCCCAAATTCTAGGTCTCCAATTACAAGCCATAGTTCTTCAATATTATGCTTAATTTCCATGATTAATTAGGTAGAATTCACATTAGAATCGAGTATTAAGTCCATGAATCTCACATCCAAGTGTTTCCCCTTGAATCCTTCTTCAATCCTCTTCAAAAAGCTCCATAATCGCTCACAAATGGTGTAAATAAACCCAAAAATCGCGGACAAGATGACTATTTAAACATTCTGCCCAGACCTCAATTCCTTCTTCGCGAACGCGGTCAACGCCTCGCGTTCGCGAAGCACAAATTAACTTTGACCAAAAATCCTCTTACGCGATCGCGACCAGACCCTCGTGAACGCGATGGTTTCCTCAGCCTGACCTTCGTGAACGCTCTCCTCTTCACACGAACGCGATGAACAAATCAACCTCGAACCCAGCTACTTAATTCCCTCTGTGCGAACGCGACTCCATCTCGCGAATGCAATGTACCTCATTCCAACCCTTCGCGAACGTGGAGCCTTCCTCGCGAACATGAAGGCTAAATCCTCTGCCTCCTCAACTAACCCTTCGCGAACGTGAGGGCCTACTCGCGAATGCGAAGGCCATTTCTCTGCAACACTAATCAGCAATTTTCTGCAACTCCCAACATCTAGAAATGATCCGATTAACCAACAAAAACTCACATGAGGCCCCTGGGACCTCAACCAAACATGCTAACATATCCCATAACATCTTTCAAACTTGTTCCAACCTTCAGAATTCTCAAAACAACATCGAAACACCAAATTCGCATCGGATTCAAGCTTAAGAATTCTAAAGTCTTCTAAATTACGCTTTTGATCGAAAACCCAACCAAACCACGTCCGAATGACCTGAAATTTTGCACACAAATCCCAAATGATACGACGGAACTACTGCAACTCTCTGAATTCCATTCCGACCCCTATATCAAAATAACATATATCAACCGGAAAATGCCAAAAATCTAATTTCGCCAATTCAAGCCTAAATCTACTCTGGACCTCCAAAACACATTCCTATCACGCTCCTAAGTCCCAAATCACCTCCCGAAGCTATCCGAACCATCGAAACTCACATCCGAGCCCTCTAGCATAAATCAACATCCGGTTGACTTTTCCAACTTAAGCTTCCTCAAAAGAGACTAAGTGTCTCAAACCTTACCAAATCCTTTCCGAACCTAACTCATGAGACGATTGACCGGGTCGTCACATCTTCCCCCTCTTAAATAAACATTCATCTTTTAACGAGTCAAGAAACATAACTGAAGCCTCAAACAGGTGAGGATATCTGCTCCGCATCTCTCGCTCGATCTCCCTGGTTGCCTCCTCCACGGGCTGACCTCTCCACTGCACTTTCACTGAAGCTATATCCTTTGATCTCAACTTTCGAACTTGATGCCATAAAATAGCTGCTGGCTCTACATCATAAGTCAAGTCACCATCCAACTGAACCGTGCTGAAATCTAGAACATGAGATAGATTTCCAATATACTTCGGGAGCATAGAAACATGAAATACCACATGCACACTCGACAAGCTGGGTGGCAAAGCAAGCTCATAAGCCACCTCCCCAATCCTCCGAAGCACCTCAAAAGGCCCAACGAACCGAGGGCTCAATTTACCTTTCTTCCCAAATCTCATAACACCCTTCATGGGTGAAACCTTCAACAGAACCTTCTCACCAACCATGTAGGACACATCCCGAACCTTCCTGTCAGCATAACTCTTTTGTCTCGACTATGCTGTACGAAGATTCTCCTGAATTAACTTCACCTTTTCAAAAGCATACTGCACCAAGTCTGTCCCCAATAGCCTAGCCTCACCCGGCTTAAACCAACCAACTGGAGATCTACATTGCCTCCCATACAAAACATATATGGAGCTATCTGAATACTCGACTGGTAGCTGTTGTTATAAACAAACTCTGCAAGCGGTAGAAACTGATCCCATGACCCTCCAAAATCAATAACACAAGCACGCAACATGTCTTCCAATATCTGAATGGTGTGCTCGGACTGCCCGTCCATCTGAGGGTGAAAAGCTGTGCTCAACTCAACCTGAGTACCCAACTCTCGCTGCACAGACCTCCAAAACTGCGAAGTAAACTAAGTGCCCCTATCTGAGATGATGGAAACTGGGACACCATTCAAACGAACAATCTCCCGAGTATAGATCTCTGCCAACCGCTCTGAAGAATAGGCAGTACACACAGGAATGAAGTGCGCGGACTTGGTCAGCCAATCCACAATCACCCAAATAACATCGAACTTCTTCAAAGTCCATGGGAGCCCAGCCACAAAGTCCATAGTGATCTGCTCCCACATCCACTCTGGAATACCCATGTGCTAAAGCAAGCCACCCAGTCTCTAGTGCTCATATTTCACCTGCTGACAATTGAGACACCGAACTATAAATCCCATAATGTCTTTCTTCATTCTCCTCCACCAATAATGCTGCCTCAAATCCTGATACATATTCACGGCACCCGGATGAATGAAATACCGCGAGATATGGGACTCCTCCAGAATCAACTACCGAAGCCTATCTACATTGGGCAGACATAGCCGGCCCTACATCCTCAACACCCCATCATCACCAATGGTCACATCTCTAGCATCATCATGCTGAACTTTGTCCTTAAGCACAAGCAAATGCAGATTATCATACTGGCGTTCTCTGATGCGATCCTATAAGGATGACCGAGAAACCACACAAGCCAATACCCGACTGGGCTCCGAAATATCTAACCTCACCAATCGATTAGCCAAGGCCTGAACATCAACTGCAATAGGTCTCTCCCTAACTGGAATATATGCCAAACTCCCCATATTCACCGCCTTTCGACTTAAAACATCGGCCACCACATTGGCCTTCCCCGGATGATACAATATAGTAATATCATAATCCTTTAGCAACTCCAACCATCTCCGCTACCTCAAATTAAGATCCTTCTGCTTGAACAAGTGATGGAGGCTACGATGATCGGTAAACACCTCATACGACACACCATACAGATAATGCCTCCAAATCTTCAACGCGTGAACAATGACATCCAACTCCAAATCATCAACAAGGTAGTTCTTCTCATGGGGCTTCAACTGACAAGAAGCATAAGCAATAACTCTACCCTCTTGCATCAATACACACCTAATACCAACTCTTGAAACATCACAGTACACGGTATATGAACCTGAAGCTGATGGCAAAACTAATACTGGAGCCGTGGTCAAGGCTATCTTGAGCTTCTGAAAGCTCTCCTCACACTCATCTAACCATAAAAATGAAGCACCCTTTTGAGTCAACTTGGTCAAGGGCGATGCAATAGATGAAAATCCCTGAACAAACCGGCGATAATAGCCTGCCAAACCAAGAAAGCTGCGAATCTCTATGGCTAAGAACGGTCTGGGACAACTCTGAACCGTCTCTATCTTCTTCGGATCAGCCTGAATACCTTCGCTGGACACCACGTGCCCCAAGAAAGCCACTAAACTGAGCCAAAACTCACCCTTGGAGAATTTTGCATAAAGTTTCTCCTCCCTCAATCTATGCAACACAACTCTCAAATGCTCTGCGTGCTCCTCCTGACTATGCGAATATACCAGAATATCATCAATGAAGACTATGACAAACGAGTCAAGATAAGGCCAAAACACGTTGTTCATCAAATGTATGAACGCTGCTGGGGCATTGGTCAGCCCAAAAGACATCACCAAGAACTCATAATGGCCATATCGGGTCCTGAAAGCTATCTTCAGAATACCTGAGTCCTGATCTTCAACTAGTGATAACTTGAACGGAGATCAATCTTGGAGAATATTCTCACTCCCTAAAGCTGGTTGAATAAATCATCAATACGAGGCAAGGGATACTTGTTCTTAATTGTTACTTTGTTCAATTGCCTATAATCAATGAACATCCTCATAGTGCCATCCTTCTTCTTCACAAATAGAACCGGCGCACCCCAAGGTGACACACTAGGCCGAATGAACTCCTTATCAAGGAGTTCCTAAAGCTTCTCCTTTAACCCCTTCAACTCCGCTGGTGCCATACGATATGGTGGAATAGAAATGGGCTGAGCGCCCGACACCAGGTCAATATCCCTATCCGGTGGCATGCCCGGCAGGTCTGCAGGAAACACATCGGGAAAATCCCTCACAACTGGAACAAAATCAATTCTAGGATTCTTTGCACCGACATCCCTCACAAAGGCTAGATACGAAAGATACCCCTTCCCAACCATACGCCGGGCCTTCAAGAATGAAATTACCCTACTAGGAACATAATCAGTCACACCTCGTCACTCAATCCATGGCATACCCGGTATAGCAATGTGACTGTCTTGGCATGACAATCCAGAATAGCACGACACGGAGATAGCCAATCCATGCCCAAAATGACATCGAAATCCACCATACACA
Source organism: Nicotiana sylvestris (assembly GCF_000393655.2). Taxonomy (NCBI): domain Eukaryota; kingdom Viridiplantae; phylum Streptophyta; class Magnoliopsida; order Solanales; family Solanaceae; genus Nicotiana; species Nicotiana sylvestris. The sequence goes on along the minus strand of NC_091065.1, from coordinate 77,013,653 downwards.
ATAATAAAAGATCCACTCGGGTCTCCAGACCCCCAATAGTCACCACACACAACCGGTACACACGGTTTACAACAATAGTATCGCCTACCGGGGTAGATACATGAACATGTGAAGCAAACGACTCACGGGGCGTACCTAAATAACGAGCAAAGTATGATGATACATAAGAAAAGATAAAACCAAGGATCAAATAATACAGAGACATCTCTGTGGCAGACTAAAACACTACCTGTAATAACAACTTCAGAAGCAATAGCATTGTGTCTAGCTGGAAGTGCATAGAAATAGGCCTGACCGCCACTAATCGACCTCCCCCTCTAGGGCAACCCCTGGCTGGCTGACCTCCACTCCTAGCTGGCTGGGCGGGTGGTAGTGAAGTAACTAGTGCTGAAGCCGATAGCTGACTCCTCTACTGAGATGAACTCGCAAGATGACGAGGATACTGCCTCCATATATGACCCATCTCTCCACACTCATTTCAATCCCCGGGTGTTGGAGATGGGGACTGAAGGGAAACCCTAGCACTGGAATGACTAGCAGATGCACCTGGCATAGAAGAGCCCTGAGCTGATGGGGCACAGGACGAACTATGAGCTGGAAGGGCACTAAGTGATGACTGGCCCTAATGAGAACTGTGAGAACCATGACCCGATGACGCCCCACGATAACCTGGGTGAGTTGGATAAGCATGCCTGAATGGACGGCCTCTGCCATGCTGAAACTGACCTCTCGACGGAGCACCACTATAACTACCAGATCCTCGAGGCCTCTTGGCCTCCCTCTCCTCTCGCTCTTGGCGACGGACAGACTCAATCTCACGAGCAATGTCTACAACCTCCTCAAAGGTAGCATCAGTCACCCTCTCCCTGGTCATAAGAATACGAAGCTGATAAGTGAGGCCACTCCTAATCCTCTCTCTATTATCGGAACCAACCAAATAGCATGACGAGCTAACTCGGAGAACCTCATCTCATACTGCATCACAGTCATCTCTCCCTGACGCAACCACTCAAACTGCCTATGCAGCTCCTCTCTACGAGACTGCGACATATACTTCTCTAGAAAGAGAACGGAGAACTGCTGCCAGGTAAGGGGTGTTGCACCAACAGGCCTACGCCTCTGAAAAGCCTTCCACCAAGTGAAGGCAGCTCTAGAAAACTGATAAGTAGTGAAAGCGACCTTACTGGTCTCCAGAATACCAACTGTACGAAGCATCCTCTGACACTTATCCAAGAAACCCTGGGCATCCTCGCCCTCGGCACCACTGAAGGTCGGAGGCTGAAGTCTACCAAACCTCTCCAATCTACGCTGCTCGTCCTTTGGCATGGCAGGAACTACATAGTCCAGAGTAGCTGCAACCGGCTGGGCTGGATGCATCCCCAGTGTCTGAAGTCCCTGCACAATCTGCTCAGGTGTGCGAGCGGCGGGAGTTTGAGTGCCTCCCCGGCCTGAGAAGTAGCTGGGTCTATAGTAACTGAGACCGCATGAGCTATGATAGTGCAAACTGATAGAATCTGAGCCAAGGCCTCCTGAAGACCCGGAATCACAATAGGCACAGCTGGTGCCTGAGCTGGTGCTGCTGGAGCATCCATAATTGGGACCTGATCCTGAATTGGGGCGGCTGGTGGATCTGCAGGTGCCGCCTTAGCTATTGTGCCGGACACACCCCTGCCCCTACCACGACCACGACCGTGTCCTCGACCTTTAATGGCCACAGCTGGGGGTACTGGTGGTCGTCCATCCTGACTGGTAGCGCGTGTCCTCACCATATGTAAGAGAATAGAATAACAGAAGTTTAGTACTCGGATCAACAAATTTGCACGACAAGAATTTCAAGAATATGAAGTTTTTCCTAAATGTTCTACAGTCTCTCGAGGATAAATACAGACGTCTCTGTACCGATCCGCGAGACTCTACTAAACTTGCTCATGACTTGTGAGACATATGTAACTTAGGCTCTAATACCAACTTGTCACGACCCTAAACCCGGACCCGGTCGTGATGGCGCCTCTCGTGAAGACAAGGCTAGCCGACACATTCCCATTTCAATTTTAAGCAATTAAAATTATAAGTATTAAGTCTTAAACATGATAAGATCCCAAAATAAGTAGTGATAGTACAATTTGCCGAATTAAAATCAACACAACCCGATACCGGGGTGTCACCAGTCATGAGCATCTATCAATATACTACAAGTCTGAAGAGTCTACAAAGCTATTACAGAATCACTAACAAGAGAAAGAAATGAGATAAAGAGGGAGAAACATAGGACTGCGGACGCCGAGCAGCTACCTCGTGAACTCCGAAATCTGTCGAGAGCTCTCAACCCTCACAAGCAGGATCAACAGCACTTGAATCTACACACGGGGTGCAGGGAGTAAAGTGGGTACTCCAACTCAGTGAGTAATAATCATAAATAAAGACTGAGAAGTAAGAAATCACGTAAGGCACATCACAGGCTATAAGGAAGCAGCAAAAGCCAGTAAAAAGTCATCAAATAGTGAAATTATGCAAAGTCACTCTAGTTCTGTTTAAGCTTCATAAAATCCCTTTTAAACAGTTAAGCAAGTAAAAGACAAGCAACTAGAAAAGGTAAACACATAAAGAACCGCCCTCGGGCACAATACCAACAAAATCAGCCCCTCGGGCATCACATGGAATAATACCAGCCCCTAGGGCTCTATCTCATATCACAATGGGTACCCGCGCTCACTGGGGGTGTGCAGACTCCTGGAGAGGCCTCTTACGGCCCAAGCGCAATATCAAACCATCTTGTGGCATCATCACTGGGCTCTATGCCTCATATCAACAAGCCACCTCGTGGCGTACAAATCTCAGCCCCTCGGCCTCATAATCATAATCAGGTGTTTCCTCACAACATAGGCCCTCAGCCTTACTCAGTCAAAATTTTCACAAGCCACTGGGGCAATAGTAAAACATGATGCTCAGCCCAAAATATCAGTTAAAATATCATTTTAAGTGTTAAAGCAGAGTAGACATGGCTGAGTTATGAAAATAGTAGAATATAGCATAACTGAGTACAAGTTTAAAGTCAAAACAGTGAGGAAATATTAGTACAAATTCCTAAGGGTTTAAATAGTTGGCACGAGGCCCAAATATGGTATTCAGCCCAAAACATGATGGTAGTAAATAGTTTTCAATCAAATACATGGTAAAATAGACATTCGGGGCAGACTAAGTCACAATTCCAAATAGTGCACGACCCCACACTCGTTATCTAGCATGTGTGTCACCTCAATATAGCACAACGATGTGCAATCCGGGGTTTCATACCCTCAGGACAACATTTACAATTATTACGCACCTCTACCCGGTCCAAATCTCTAGCTCGCGATGCCTTCGCCCCTCAAATCAGCCTCCAGATGCTCCAAATCTAACCAAAATCAGTGCAAAACCATCAAAATATGCTAAGGGAACAAAGCCCACTCGAAAGAAATCAAATTACAACACAAATCCTGAAATTGGCCAAACCCGATCCCCGAGGCCGCGTCTTGGATTCCGGTAAAATTTACATCAATGGACTCCTTATCACTCCCCGAGTTTATTCATACCAAAAGCATAAAAAATCCAACCACAAAAGACCCCTCAAATCCCAAATTCTAGGTCTCTAATTACAAGCCTTAGTTCTTCAATATTAGGTTTAATTTCCATGATTAATTAGGTAGAATTCACATTAGAATCGAGTATTAAGTCCATGAATCTTACCTTCAAGTGTTTCCTCTTGAATCCCTTTTCAATCCTCTTCAAAAAACTTCAAAATTGTTCAAAAATGGTGGAAATAAACCCAAAAATCGCAGACGAGATGACTATTTTAACATTCTGCCCAAACCTCAATTCCTTCTTCGCGAACTAGGTCAACGCCTCGCATTCGCGAAGCACAAATTAACTTTGATAAAAAATCCTCTTACGCGATCGCGACCAGACCCTTGTAAACGCGATGGTTTCCTCAACTTGACCTTCGCGAATGCGCTCCTCTTCTCGCGAACGCGATGAACAAATCAACCTCAAACCCAGCTGCTCAATTCCCTCTATGCGAACGCGATTCCACCTCGCGAACGCGATGCACCTCATTCCTACCCTTTCGAACGCGGAGACTTCCTCGCGAATGCGAAGGCTAAATCCTATACCTCCTCATCTAACCCTTCGCAAATGCGAGGGCCTAAATGATCCGATTGACCACCCGAAACTCACCCGAGGCCCCCAGGACCTCAACCAAACATGATAACATATCCCATAATATCATTCAAACTTGTTCCAACCTTCGGAACGCTCAAAAAAATATCAAAACACCAAATTCGCATCGGTTTCAAGTGTAAGAATTCCAAAATCTTCTAAATTACGTTTTTGATAAAAAAACCCAACCAAACCACGTCCGAATGACCTAAAATTTTGCACACACATGACAAATGACACAATGGAACTACTTCAACTCTTGGAATTCCATTCTGACCCCTATATCAAAATCTCGCCTATCAACCGGAAAACGCCATAAATCCAATTTTGCCAATTCAAGCCTAAATCTACTCCAGACCTCCAAAACACATTTCGATCATGCTCCTAAGTCCCAAATCACCTCCCGAAGCTATATGAACCATCGGAACTCACATCCAAGCCCTCTAACACATATGTCAACATCCAGTTGACTTTTCCAACTTAAGCTTCCTTAAAAGAGACTAAGTGTCTCAAACCTTACCAAAACCTATTCCGAACTTGAGCCAACCAACCCGATCATATATAGAACCTATAGACAAAGCAATAAGAAGTAAAAATGGGGGAAATGAAGCGGTAACTCATGAGACGACTGGCCAGGTCATTATAATTTTATTGCCTTGATATGCGTGCAAAAATAGTGTAAAAAATAAAAAGGGTCCTCTTCCTTATATAGTAGAAGAGTTTTAACTTTAATACAAGTCTAAATAAGGTAAAAATATTTTCCTTCCTTTTCTCCCACAAAAGCATGATCTGCAGTTAATACCAAACATCCGCACCGTAATATCCTGCTGATGGCGGACATTTACGCTACTCGTTTGTCTTCTTTAACTATCTTTCCTTTACCCTCGATTCTTCATCTCACTCGAGCTTGATTCTTTAGGGTTCGTCCATGCTTGAGATTCGTAGTACCGTCTGTCTGTCCCTAGTCCCGATCTATGGGTACCTTTCAGTATCGCTCGAGCCAGTAATGAGTAACGTCGTTCCTCGCTTCACAATTGGAAATCACGGGTAACTATATCCCCAATTTTACTCGTATATAAATAGTCACCTCACATATTGGAGAGTAGATTATAGAAGTGATAAGAAGTGATGAATTGACCTCGGTTCCTTCTCTCGTACATCCTAATCAAACTGATGATCCGAAACGTCCCATAAGTCATGTCACTCCGATTTTAGACATGCGTCAGCTGTCGATTGAACACCCTCGGTAGTTACCGAATTTGAAACATCTCGCAATAATTACTCTTTCCCTATAAAAGTTTTCCTATTTTCACTTATTTACTTTTTGATTTCAAATTTCTTTAAATTACCCTCGAGTTTTTATATCTTTATCTGTTCATCAATCCTTCAAATCTTCATAACTTGTTCTTTATATCTTCATATCCGCACAGTTCATCTTTGAACCTTCATACATTACCTTCAAATTCTCATACCAAATCTTCAAATCTTCATATCAAGTCTTCAAATCATCATATCAAGTCTTCAATCTTCATACACTCAGATAGAAATGGCTACCGACGACTTCTTCCTCGGCTATCGGCACTGATGTAGTGCCTCCAATATAACCTTGGGACCTCCCCTTACAGATTTAATCCCCTGCAGATGCTTCGTAGATAATGAATTCAAAGCTGAGAAGGCCTCCGCACAAGGAGATCGAGGTAAGAAGGCGTAGAGGTATGCTTGCTCCATTACCGAGGAGACTCTCAAGGCTGTCTGAGAGGATTGCAAATGGGAAGGCAAGGATGTAGTCATCCTAAGTCTTGACGAAGACATCATGACACACATGGAAGGATACTTAAGTGTTTACACGTATCCTTTCACGTTTGTCCCTATTGATATGGTGGTCCTCGAGTTTTGAAAGAGATACAAAATTTGCCTCGAGTAAGTTCACCCCTCCTTTTGGAGGATCGTGAATTTTTTTCGTCATTTTGCAAAAAATATAGAGGAGCCTCGGTTCACGGTCGATCACTTGCTCCGAGTTTACATCCTCCAAATCTACTGAGGGGGGTTAATCAAACTTGCCCGTCGGGCAAAGAAGGATCCCTTCTTGGATATAGATGAAGACATGGACCGAGGTTGGTAGGGTAGGTTCGTTCGGATAAAGACCGATGACCTCTATCCTCTCAAATTCATACAGTTCCTTGAGAAGTGGAGATCAAATCGTAGGTTTAGTTCCTCTTAAGTCGTCAAAGTCCTTTCTTGTATCCACTTTTCATTCTCATGCCATGTTTCATTTGATATGCAGCTATCCCCCGAGTCCCCAATGAGGTCCTGCATTTTAGGGAGTGGGTTGAGGGTATATGCATGAAAATCATCTATTCCAAGCGTGAGTGGTGTAAGCTCTCTAAAAGCAAGTGAGAGACTCGTTCTCACGGCGAGTGCTTTTTTCTAGTTGAATTTTTTCCTGGTCATTTTTTATTCTGTTATGGTCATGACTAAATCCTTCTTTCACAGGTTTGCCTAAGACCATCAAGCTTCGAGAAACCACTGATACCATGGTCTCAACCCCATCTTCTAAACCCTTCTCCTCTCTACAGTCTGTTGCGAAGTTGTTGCAAAGAAGGAAGAAAAATCAAAGAAGAAAGAGAGATCCCTGACTCCTTGAACGTTGCTGCGGAGGTCAAGAAGAGAAAAGGATTATGATCAGGGTCAGAAAGAGCACCAAAAATACTTCTAATGCTCGTGTCCCAGATTTTGAAGCTCTTCATCAGCTCAAAGATTTTCTCGAGGATGAAAAGGATATAAAATTTGTTACCCACGAGCCGATTGATGCCGACCAAGAGTTGATGGTACTTGAGGGAGATGATTGTAAGGCTGAATCCTCCTTAGCTCAGGGGCTCAAAGAAGAACATATGGCAACTACTTCACAATAATCCCCTCTAGTCTCGAGAAGGGTCATTTCTGAAAGCGACACCATTATCCATATACAAGGTTCACCGCCTCCTATGAAGTCTCTTTGAATGAAGCTCCGGCCATTAAGGAAAAGCCGACCAAAACGTCCCGGACCGCGCACGACTCATGTTTTAAGGGCATGGACATTGGCATGTTGGAAGACTACTTTGGCTTTGGCCACCTGGAGATCCTGAAAAAGGTTGTGCAACCGAAATCAGGTGGGCCGAGCTCGAGCTTAAAGATTGAGAAGACATATCTCTCCCCGAGTGTGGACCTCGATTGGAAGAAGATGGTTATGTTCTCAGTGTTAGCGGATACTAGCACGTTGTCTGGGCCAGTCAGAGTATCCAGTTATCTCCGTTCCTTGGTAACCAAAAAAGACCACGTGAAGATAAATGAGGTAGATAGGCCAAGTCTTTTAATTGAGGCCCAACAGGTGCTGAATTGGGTATATCCTCTTCACTATGTATTTTAAAGAGTTCTCATTATCTTAACTATTTTTAATGATTTTCTTTCTATATGTCTCTGTCCTTGGTGCTTCATCATGAAAGCTTTCACAGATCCAGGATGGAGGTAAGACACCTCAAATTAGAGCTCAAGGAACAAGTCTAGCAAACATAGATATACAAGTATCTCTGTGAACAAAAGGATGAAGTCCTTAGGGACATGGCTGACCTTCCTGCCTTTTAGGCCGAACAGGACTAGAACCTCGAAAGCAAAACATGACCATGCTCTTCTAATTGAGAAGGGAAGAGTGATCGAGATTGATAATGAGAGGCTAAACGCCAATGCTAATGCTGCAACCTCACAAGTCCAGGAAAAAATAACTTTGATCGACCAACTCAGTACTGAGATGGACGGGGTCAAGGCTTCAGCCGTTGAGCTAAGAGGAAAAATAGATCACCTAGTATTGGAGCGGGATGCCACCAAAGAGGACTTGTCATTGACCAAAGTGCAGCTTCGAGTGACGAAACAAAAGGCTGACAAATGGTCTCGGCTGAACGAGGAACTCCGGGCATAACTTGCCTCGGCTGTTGTAGAGTATGAGGATCTTGACCAAGAGTATACTACGCTGAAGTCCAAATTTGAGGTAGCTTAGAATGATATCTCGTAATCCCAAGATATGTTGTCCCAGTGTAAGGATGATGTCGAGATAGTCGAAGCCCAGATCATAAGGAATCTCGGATCATAACAGTTCCGAGTTGCTTTGACTTTGGAAGATCTAACAAAAATGAATCAAGGTCTTAATTAAAATGTTTGAATGATTTATCTGAACATAGTTAATATTTGCTGAAGTAAAGGTATAACTGCTCGTTCGCCTTCGGGGTGTGCATTAAGGGAGGGCTTGATAAGTATTGATTGAGTTACTCTAAAGCCTTTTGGCACTCCGGGGTCGAGGTGAAGTCACTCTTTTTCTTTAGTAATGAGAAAAACCGATGGCTTTTATCCAATGACCTAGAGATGAATCAACCTAATGTGGCTATTCGCTCGGTCAATGTTTGCACTACCTTGACGTTGTTTACCATGGTGATATTTTCTATGGCCTTTATCTTATCCGGGTTGATCTCTATTCCCCGGTTAGATGTCATGAAACTGAGGAACTTTCCTGAGCCGACTCCGAAGGCATACTTCTCTGGGTTCAACTTCATATTATATTCCCTCAGTATGTCGAAGGTTTCCTGCAAATGCCTCAAATGTCCTTTGCTCGCAGGGACTTAACTAACATGCCATCAATATAAACCTCCATTTGTTTTCCTATTTTTTCCTTGAATATTCCAGTAACTAGGCGTTAGTATGTGGCACCAACATTTTAAACCCAAATGCCATCACGTTATAACAATAAGTGCCGAACCTAGTTATAGAAAAAGTTTTCTCTTGGTCCTCTAGGTCCATCAGTATTTGATTGTACCCGAAATAGGCGTCGAGAAAGCTTAGTGTCTTGTGCCCTACCGTTGCATCTATCATTCGGTCAATGTTAGGCAAAGAAAACGAGTCCTTTGGGCTTGCATTATTCAAATCCTTATAATCTACACACATTCTAAGTTTGTTTCCCTTTTTAGGTACGACGACTACATTAGCTAGCCAATCTGGGTATTTAACTTCCCGAATGGAACCTATTTTTAAAAGTATAGATACCCTGTTTTTGATGAATGCATGTTTGACCTTGGACTTTGGCCTCCTCTTTTGTTTAATCGAATGGAAGTTTGGATCCAAACTCAATTTGTGAGTTGTTATCTCTGGTAGGATTCCTGTCATATCTAAGTGCAACCACACAAAACAATCGACATTAGCTTTAAGAAAATCAATGAATCTTTTCCTGAGCTTGGGGGTTAACCCCGTGCCCAGGTATACCTTTCTATCCGGCAGATGCTCGAACAATATGACTTGTTCTAGTTCCTCGGTTGTTGACTTGGTGGCATCATCATCATCAGGTGCAACGTAGGATATTGGGACCCCAAAGTCATATTCCTCACCCGTCAGACATTCCTCCCATTTTTCGGCTCGGTCAAGGCCGAGACCTGTGATTGCTATTTGGCGCCTTTCTCTTCCATCAGTCCCTTATCTTTTGATGTCATGATCGCGGGTACAAGGATCACTTCTTCGATGGCGAACATCTCCTTTGCCGCCGATTGTTCCCCGTAGACCATTTTGATTCCTCCTAGGGTTGGAATCTTCAACGCTTGGTGCAAGGTTGATGTTACCGCCCTCATGCTATGAACCCATGGTCTCCCGAACAAGGCGTCATACCTCATGCCTCACTCAATCACATAGAACTTTGTTTGTTAAGCGGTTTTGGCTGTGTTGACCAGTAAGGTGATTTCTCCATTCACTGTCTCACACGTCATATTGAAATCATTCAGCACCCGAACTGCTGCTTTGATTTGGTCCAACAGCCCCAGTTTTTCCACGACTCTCCATCGGATAATGTTGGCCAAGCTACCTGGATCAATTAACTCGCACTTAACTCGAGATTTATTAATAAGTATAGATATTACCGGTGCATCATTGTGATGTTGGATGATGCCCCATTATGAGGTTGGATGATTCCCTCAGCAGCCTCGTCACTAAACGAGATGGACCCTTCCAAAACACAATCTTGAGTTCGTTTTTCTCTTGTGATAGAGACCTTGGTGCATTTTATCATCGGTTCTTATGGAACGTGTTCTTTTTTGATAATCATATTAATCACGTGTTGGGGTTCTTCCTACTCAAACTGCTTATTGGCATCCCTGTTCTTGAAATGGTTTTTGGCCTGCTTGCTTAGGAATCTTTGAAGATTCCCATTATTGAACAAATAAGCCACCTCTTCCCTTAACCGTCAACATTCCTCGGTTCTATGCCCGTGAGTACCATGATATTTGCATATCAAGTTGTGATCCCTCTGTGTCGGATTGAACCCGTTTCTATTTACCAACCCTTGATTACTTGGACCTTGATAATTTCTTCTATCGTTCCTGGTCGAATAACGACTATGACCGTTTCCCCTTCAATCTGAGTTGTAAGAATGGTATCTGTCTCAGGATGACATCGACTCCTGTCCGCTACTATTTTAGACTTGTCGTTTGCTTAACTGGGATAAACTAACCCCGATGGGGTCCCTTATTAGTCGTCTTCAACTCCGGTCGTGACTGATACCTATTGTGGAAATTGCTCAAGTAATCGCTGGATACTCTACCAAATTTTGCTTCAGTTGTTGAGAGCAATCGAACTTTGGGGGTTGAGCCCCTGAATAAATACCTAAACGGCCCAATTGTCTGCAACAGGTGGCAAGTCCATCCGTTCCATTTGGAATCTCGACATGAATTCCCTAAGCATTTTGTTATCCTTCTACTTCACTTTGAACATGTCCAACTTCCTCGTCCGAACTTTAATGGAATTGATGTGAGCTTTAACGAAGGCATTAGCAAGCATAGTAAACAAATCAATAGAGTTTGATGTAAATTGTGATACCATATCATCGATTCGTTGGACAGGGTGTCCCCGAATTTCTTCAGCAATACTGACTTGATCTCATCATCTTCGAGGTCGTTGCCTTTTTTCGCACATGTGTAAGAGGTAACATGCTCGTTTAGACCTATGGTCATATTATAATTTGCAATATCGGGCATTCAGACCCTTTTCAGAATTGGAAAGGCTTCTGAATGAACTTTTTGGAATCTGGTCCCTTCACTATAGGAGGTGTCCTCGGGATCTAATCAATCCTCGAGTTGTAAGTTCACTTTCTTATCATTTGACTCTATCTTCTTTTCACCGGATTCTACCCGTTTTGTCAGTGCCTCGAGTATTTTTATCACCTCAAAAGTTTCCCCAGATTCGGTCCTATTGGGCTATGTGACAATCCGTTCTTCCCTCAGAGTTCTTCTCCAACCCATTCGGGTCCAGCCGCATTGTGATTTTGACTCTACAGTTGTACTATGGTAACTTCTTTGGCTTGCAACATCTCAAAAATCAAATGTAAGCTAACTCTATTGCCTCCCCCTTCGGGTGCCTCACGAACCAACAACCGAGATGTCCCGTGAATGCTGTTATTAGGGTCAGTTGGTAGGTTAGTATTGACAACAACCAGTGAATTGGTATTGACAGGATCAGTGATTGAAGCGACGTTAGGGTCGACAGAGGGTACGCTGTTACTTGGCACCCCATTATTATTTTCACCGTGGTGGCCTGATTCTGCGTCAACACTTAAGTGAGAAGATTGAGAATCAGACATTTTGAATAGTCCTAAAATCAAACTTCAAAGAACATGTGTAAAATAGTGTGTGTTATCAAGATTCGTATTAAATTACCACTATTATCCTTAGCCTCATGGTGGGCGCCAAACTGTTTTACTCTTAAAACAGATAATAATTAAATTTGTACGTGGTTTAAGGGATATATGTTTTAATTTAACACAAATAATCAAAGAACAATAAATAATTGAATTGAAATAAAACGAGACAATCAGACCGAATTGACGTAGTAATTAAGCCTTGAATTTAACTTAAGTGCCAATGGCTAGTCTCGATTGAGCCTTTGAGATAGAGCTCCAATTTAAATAAATGGATGAACAACTGAAGAACACTTAAAACAGTTACAGAGAGCCAAAGTAAATTTTATTGCCTTGATATGCGCGTGCAAAATTAGTGTCAAAAAAATAAAGGAGCTCCTCTGATCTTTATATATTGGAAGAGTTTTAACCCTAATACAAGTCTAAATAAGGTAAAAATCTTTCCCTTCCTTTTCTCCCACGAAAATACGATCCATAGTTAATACTGAGCCTGATCCGCGCCGCAATATCTGGCTGTTGGTGGATATTTCGGCTCCCCGTTAGTCATCTTTAGTCGTCTTTCCTTTACTCTCAATTCTTCATCTCGAGCTTGATTCTTTCAGGGTATGGCCATGCTCGAGACCCATTATACCGTTTTTCCTTCCCTGGTTCCGATCTATGGGTACCTTTCGATCTTGCTCGAGCCAGTAACGAGTAACGTCGTTCCTCGCTTCACAACAAAAAATCAGGGATAACTCTATCCCCGATTTTACCAATATACAAGGTCCATCTTCAACTTTGAATATGTCAAGGATATTAGGGTATCACCATATCAACATAGAGTTCCGGATATGATTGCAGAGATAACCTCCATTTCTAGTGATCTTGGGAAGTATCAAGGGGTTCTTGATTTATTTAAGTGATTATGCTTGCCATTACAATTGTGATCTTAACATCTTTTCTATAATGTTTAACTTTTACCAACTTCTAAAATTAAAGAAAGAAAAAGTAGTATAGTAATAAAATTAGTGTTTTTAAAAGAGTGACACACACAAAAAGTACTCCCGATTGTTCATCATCTAAGTGACCCAATCAATTAAAAAGGCTAAAATTCAATGCGACCCTACATCAGTGCTCATGATCACAGTTTTTCTTTATTTTGTTTTCGGGAGATTCAGTTTTGTGGTCCATTACAAATGCTATTTAGTTATATAACCTTTTTTTCCTCATAGAATATCAATAAGAAAATAACACATGAAGTCCATCAATAAATTCATGACATCTTTATAAAGTAGTTTTTTCCTATTCAAATTGTAAAGGGGTGCCTTCTCTCTACTTCTAGAGAAAGAAAACTGTAAGTTCCTTCCAAAACCTCCACATTAATAAACCTTTTCAGAAAATGGGCTCCACCGATGATTATCATATGACTGATCAGGAGGAAGACCTACTCAACAGGAGCACAAACAATCATCGAGAATCAGCCAAAAAAGTAAGCTTTCGAGACAAAATTTAAATAGATAACCGTTTTATGCCAGTCAGCAGTATTCAACACGACTTCACCCACTTCAATCTTGAAGATGAACACGACAACCCAACACAATACCCTTATTTTATTCCAATCTCCTCAAACGAAAAAATCAGACTATACGCACCTTGGCAACAAACAGTCATAACTAAACTAGTTGGTAAAAGAGTAGGGTTTATATTTCTTATAAACAAACTCCAATCGCTCTGGAACCTAAATGAGGATGTAAATTTGATAAATCTTCGTGACGACTACTTCCTAATCAAATTCACCAACACTGAAAATTATGTTAAGTCATGCATTAAGGTCCTTAGTTCATATAATCACAATTCCTTTCAATTAGGAAATAAGAACCTATTATTCAACCCCACACAAGACCCAATGCCCTTCTCCACGATCTTCCGGCTACCAGAACTACCAACAGAATATTATGATTCTATAATTTTACAAAAAATTGGTAGTCAAATTGGATCAATCCTAAAAATCGATAGCTACACAAGGAACATAAGCAGGGGAAGACAAGACAGTGGCGGATCCACCTTTGGACATCTGGGTGCTGAAGCACCCATTGGCTTTGGCCAAATTATGTAATATATTCATAAATAATACCTAAAAACTTCAATAATTAACCACGAGCACCCATTATGACCATGTTTAGCCATCTAGAATCTAAATTAAAATCAGTGAAGCATCCACGACCTATAAATCCTGGATTCGCCATTGGGGAAGATATGCCAGACTATGCGTATTGGTCCAATTGGGAAAACCATTACCCAAGGACATACTCATTGTCAAACATCTCCAAAAAATACATTACGAGAGCACAACACCACTATTCCAGAGTTGTGGATGCTTGGAACATACACTCAACTATTGCACAAAACCCGGCAATATGGACTCAGTTACGTCTACTATCTGTATTGAAAATAAAAAAGAAAAAAAAGTAAGAAGAAAAAGAAAATGAAAAAAAGATGAAAAAATAGAAAATTCAAAAAAGGAAAAAGATTAGTCCAAAAATGAAAAAGAAAAATCAGATAAGGGGAAAAACATTGACTCTCACGATGGTCCTTGGACCACTGTAGTTTTCCAAAATATAACAAAAAACAAAATACCACATCACCTCCCAAACCCAATACTCCATCACCACATATTCATAATAGTTTCTCAAGTTTAGCAAATACTTGTGCTGACACAATATTAACCAATAATCAAAAATCAGTAAACATGGTAACTATACTACCCACAAAGACAACATCAACCCCACCCCTCCTGGAAATGTGGAACTACCCACTACACATACCAAGTCTATCAACCTTGGTACTACATAACAGGATACTAAATTCACTCAATCCAAAATGTACTACCCTAACACCTAATAAAACCACCAACTCCCCGACCCCTATATCTCCTTCTCCAAGCAACACCATTCAACCACGTATGGCAACATCACCTAAACCCTCAAACAGTCCACATCAACCAAACATCACTTCCATCCAAAACCAAGAATACACAACATCCTTAGTTACTCCAACAACCTTTGTTCTTCCAAGCAACATAGATGCTCCCCCAAAGGGCATTGTAAATTATTTGTGCTTTAAATGACAAAGACAATTGAAAACCAAAAGCAAAACCAATAACCCTCGGCACATAGGCAATTCAAATCCTATAAGACCACTCCCAACTATTCCTTCTCCTTCATTAACAAATACTACACAGCTTAAAACACAAAGCAAAAATGACTCGAAACTGTCAGTGCTCGCAAAACCAGATACCACGTCTCATGAGCCAACAAACATAACATCCACCAACAAACACACCTGCCTTGGTTCCATGCCCAATACCTCCACTACCATGCATGCTCCAGCTAGCTCCCACGCCACTAGGGAACAATACCCTCACACCATACCAAGCTCCACTTCACTCCCTCAACTACTACCCACTGCAGGGAAACCAACTAACGGAATCCTCAATACTACCACTCATAAACAATTGGAACGGCTAAAACTTAATCCACCTAACTCCAAATCCACCTTCAGAAGTCCATCAATACACCATGAATGCATCGGAGATGCTTCAAGCTTACCAGTCCTTAGTCTACAATCACACAGTCCAGGAGGAGGAATTGCTAACCTTGGGCAACATGTTGATGCAGTCATCCAACAACACACAACAACAGAACTTCAACTTGCACTCATTCCCACTAAGCAGCTTTGTAGACTTGTCGCTCAACCAAGTCTTACATGCACTACACACACCCATCACACCACTGCAAATGGAAAACTTGTCACTTGAGCAGATAGTTCCGGAGATGGGAGCAACTACTCAATCGTTCCATTCCACACCAGGAAATTCCCCTCCTCCACAGATCTCGAAACTGGTGAAAAACCCTCAAAACATTCAAGATCAGGTGATGGAGCCAATCATTCTGACGGAGAAATGCCTAACACTAACATTTCTCGAAAATGCAGAAGAACGAATTCTAATTCAAGCACCACCAAACATATGCAAGGTATCACTCAACATAAGGTCTTGTGCATGATCACCAATACAAAAATATGTGGTAAATCTATGTCCAGCTTTTGCAATGAACTTGGACCTAACACTAGGTCCACGAGGGAACTCAACAACACCACCAATCCTACCCATGAAGATTATCCTATGGAACTTTAGAAGTGGAAACAATTAAGCCTTCCGGCATAATCTGAACGTCATCCTACAAGGAAACATGCCATCTATTTTAGCTCTTACTGAAACACGTATGACTGATCATGGCATTTTATTGCAACAATTGCCATTCACTGATTTAATCCAAGTGCCAGATTTAGGTTTCTATGGCAAAACAGCGTTGCTGTGGAACAACCACGAGGTCCTAATCAAACCAATGGTCCTCACAGAATAGGAAATACATGCCATCATGCGGGTAAGTACTTCCTTTCCTATATAGATTATCTCTATTATATATGCAAAAAGTAACATAAGATTCAAGAATATTTTGTTTAATAACCTAAAAGAAATGGCTAGTATTATAAATCTTCTTTGGTTAATTTGTGGAGATTTTAATGAAGTAACAACAACAACTACAACAACAACCATCCAGTATAATTTCACAAGTGGGGTCTGAGGAGGGTAGGATGTACGCAGCCTTACCCCTATCCTGGAAGGGCAAGGAGACTGTTTCCGATAGACCCTCAGCTAAAGAAGGTGAAGGAAACCCTGATATCAAGTAATATCAAGACAAATAATTGGAAAACTAAATCGAAGATAACAACAGAGAATATGAAAGGGGTACCAATAACAAGCAAAAGCAAGATAGTATATTTAGTGAAATAAATTAAAGGCAGCATACGAGAATATGAAAGAAAGGCCTCCGAAAAGCTTGGGGACAACCCAATCAAAAATAAATGTGTGTCTGCTTTTATTGACTGTATAAATACTATGAATATGATAGACTTAGGTTTTGTAGGGTCACGATACACATGGACAAACAAACCTAACTGTCAAAACAATAGTAAGCTTATTTTGAAAAGATTAGATAGATTATGAGTAACCCAAAATGGTTAGACCTATATCTTGATTCCAAAGTAATTTACCTACCTCGTACCTATTCAGATCATTTCCCCCTACTCCTTAACCTTATTCGGCAGACTACCAAACCTAAAAGTACCTTTAGATTTAAAACTATGTGGCTGCTTTATCGGAATTTTAAAATTTAGTATCATCTTGCTGGCACTCAAATCTTGACTACAACAATGCAGTAACTACATTCAAAATAACCGAACAAGAATGGAACTCTACTTGCTTTGATAATATTTTCACTAAAACAAGAAAGCTAGTAGCCAGAATTGAAGGTCTTCAAAAGCTAGACTCAAATCACAAACACATGTTCCACCACAATCTAGAAACTAAGCTTATTTATGACTACAATAATATTCTACGACAAGAGGAAGATTTTTGGAAGCTAAAATCTAGAGTTCAATAGCTAAATTAGGGTGATGCCAATACAAAGTTTTTTCACACAACTACAGTTCATAGACGCCACAAAAAGCGCATTCTTGGTCTAACTGATATTGTTGGTAACTGGACTTTGGACCAAGATGTAATTATTTCTACTATCATAAATCATTTTAAGGAAGTTTACACTTCTCAACTAACCTCTAGTGTAAAAAAATTCATTCCCAGAAATATTAACTCTCTAACACATGAGGAACAATTGAACCTTATAAAACCCCGATCATCAATTGAGATTTAACGTGCTATCAAATCTTTTAAGCCTCTTAAAGCACCAGAACCCGATGGCCCCTACCCACTCTTTTTCCAAAAGTTCTGGGAAGACACTAACTGTGTTGTTAACAAAACTTGCATGGACGTATTCTCTTAATCTCAAATTCATCCCAAAATTAATTTTCTTACATCACCCTCATCTCTAAAGTTAGCAATCTGAACTCATCACCCAATATAGACATATTAGTTTCTGCAATATGGTTTACAATATAACCACAAAAATTATAGTTAGTCGTATCAAACCACTACTAGATAAAATTATTAGTTCTAATCAATGTAGCTTCATTCTTGGGCATAGTCCTACTGATAACAGTATTATTGTCCAGGAAACCATACACTCGTTCAACAGAGCTAAAGGTGGAACATGTCATATGATGCTGAAAATTGACCTTGAAAAAGCTTTCGATCGCCTAGAATGGGTCCTTCATTAGATATTCTTTAGTTAGCCTAAAATTTCCTCCCAAACTAATTAACCTTATAATGTCTTGTGTCATAACCTCGTCCATATCCATCATAATAATGGAATATCATCCAACTCATTCAACCCAAGTCGCAGAATTAGGTAATGTGATCCTTTATCCCCTTATCTATTTATTATTGTAATGACCCGACCGGTCGTTTGAGCTTTGGCACTTTGATCGCCAGTTCTCGGGTATGACTTGCCCCGTGTGATGTATTATGACTTATGTTAATTGTTGGTTTTGGTTTTCAGGGTAATTAGAATAAATTTGGAAGAACAGTTCTCAGTTTGAAGCTTGAAATTTGAAAGGTTTGACCAAGATTTGACTTGGTAGTATATGATCACAGATTGGAATTTTTATAATTTGCTTAGCTACGTTAGGCAATTTGGGACTTAGGAGCGTGATCGGAATGTATTTTGGAAGTCCGTGGAAGGTTTTGGCTTGAATTGACGAAATTGAGATTTCGGTGTTTTCCGGTTGATAGGTGAGATTTTGACATAGAGGTTGAATGGAATTTCGGAAGTTTCAGTAATTCCGTTATGGCATTTGGGATGTGTGTGCAAAATTTGAAGTCATTCGGACGTGGTTTGGTTGGTTTTTTTTTTTATAAAAAGCGAAATTCGGAAGATTTTGGAATCCTAGGCTTGAATTTGATGTGATTTTAGTGTTTTAATGTTGTTTAGAGCGTTCCGAAAGTTGGAACAAGTTTGAATAAGGTTATGGGATATGTTTGTACTTTTGGTTGAGGTCCCGGGGGACTCGAGGTGATTTCGGATGTGTATCGGAAGGATTTGGAATTGAGTTTTGCAGCTGAAGCATTTGGTTCTGTCATAACCGCACCTATTGTTGGGGGACTGCAGGTGCGATGATCGCAGAAGCGTAAGGCAGCCGTAGATGGGCCAATGTGAAGTCTTTCAGGAACTGCAAAAGCGGTGTCGTGGGCGCACATGCGGTAGTGCAGGTGCGAGTTTTTAACCGCAGAAGTGGAAATTGGCAACTTAATGAAAACCGCAGATGCGGTGGATCTGGTCGCAGAAGCGATACCGCAGAAGTGGAAAATGGACCGCAGGTGCGAAAATGCGTAGGTCAGAAAGTATAAAAGGTTCCCTTCGCGATTTTGAGTGGGTTTTCACCATATTTCATTCAGGAGAAGGCTTTGGAAAGCTAATTGAAGAGGGGATTCAAGAGGTTTTCATGGAGGTAAGATATTTGGACCTAAACTTATTTCTATGATGAATTTTAACATTGTAATCTTGAAATCTATAGGGAAATCAGTGCAAAAGTGGGTAATTAGGGCTTGAGATTAAGAGACCTTTGAGTGGGGATTTGAGGGGCCATTTGAGGTCCAATATTGATATTATTGATATGTATAGACTCGTGGGAGGATGAGGATTCTATTGATGATAATTTTGTCGGATTTTCGAGATGTAGGCTCGGGGGCCGAGTTTGAGCAATTCCGGGATTTTTTATGTAAATTGGATATTTTCGAGTGGACTCTGTTCCCTTAGCCTATTTTAATGGTTATGTACTGATTGTGGCTAGATTTGGAGCATTCAGAGGTCGGTTCGTGAGGGAAAAGGCATCACGGGCTAGAGTTTGGACCGGATCAAGGTGAGTAATGATTGTAAATAATGTTCTGAGGGTATGAAACCCCGGATTGCACATCATTGTGCTATATTGAGGTGACGCACATGCTAGATGATGAGTGTGGGGTCATGCACTGTTGGAGATTGTGACTTAGTCCATCCTGAATGACTATTTTATCCTGTATTTGACTGAAAAATCTATTTGCTCTCATCATGTTTTGGGTTGAAAGTCATATTTGGGCTACGTCCTCACTGTCTTGACTTTATACTTGAACTCAGTCATGCTATATTTCACTGTTTTCATAACTCAGCCATGTTTACTCTGCTTTAATATATCAAATGATATTTCAAATAATATTTTGGGCTGAGCATCATGTTTTACTGTTACCTGAGTAGCTTATGTGATTTTGACTGAGTAAGGCCGAGGGCCTGTGCTGTGAGGATACTTTTGTGTCGGGCTGTACATCTTAGAGGTGATACACTGATTATGATTATGAGTTCGTGGGCCTGAGATATGTACGCCATGAAGTGGCTTATTGATATGAGGCTGATAACCTAGTGATGATGCCACGAGATGGCTTGATATTGCGGGTTGGTCGAAAGGGGCCCCTCCAGGAGTCTACACACCCCCAGTGAGAGCGGGTACCCATTGTGATGTGATATATAGCCCGAGGGGCTGGTATTGTTCTGAGATATTGCCCGAGGGGCGGATTTGTTGACATTGTGCTCGAGGGACGAACCTTTATGTGTTTATCTTTCTTATTTGCCTATCATCTACCTGTTTAATTATGTAGTTGTGCTCGAGGTGAGGATTTTCTATGCTTATCTGTTCTAATTGCTTTGCATTCAATTGCTTATGTTAAAAAGTCATTTTTAAAGAAGTTTAAACTGAGCTATGGTGCTTTAAGAGATTTCACAGCTTCATTGCTTTCTTACTGGTTTTGTACTACTCTATATAGCGTGTTGATGTATTTTTTGTGATTTCTTATCACTCAGTATTTAGTTATGATTATTACTCATTGAGTCGGAGTACTCACTTTACTCCCTGCACATTGTGTGCAGATTTAGGTATTTCTAAATTCGGTAGCGGGTATTGGTTGATCATAGGCAGAGTCATCGGAGTTTAGCAAGGTAGCTACCGGCGTTCGCAACACTGCTTTTTCTCTCTTTTGATTTCATTAAACTGTATTTAGTATATTTCAGTCTTTTCCATTGTATTTAGACCCTAGTAGATGCTTGTGACTTGTGACACCCCGATGTCGGGCTGTATTTATTTCCGCACTTGTTTATTTCGCTAAATCTATACTTGTTGGAGATTTATCCTTATAAATGACTTAAATTGACTTACTAAACTGTTAAAATTGAATTTGGGAATTGTGTCGGCTGGCCTTGTCTTCACGAGAGGTGCCATCACGACCGGGCCCGATTTGGGGTCGTGACAAGTTGGTATCAGAGCCTAGGTTACATAGGTCTCACGAGTCATAAGCAGGTTTAGTAGAGTCTCGTGGATCGGTGTGGAGACATTTGTATTTATCCTCAATAGGCTGCAGAACCTTTAGGAAAAGCTTCATATTCTTGAAATTCTTATCGTGCGTCCTTGATTCAGCTTGAAATGTAACTCTTTGAATTCTTTTCACGCGTTCGTACACGCACGAGCGCTCAGTATCAGATGTGCATTGATGGCTTGTTATTCCCTGGTCAAGGGGGGAGATGTGTTTTTCTTTGCGTTGATGTTGGGCTAGTCTGGAGGACTCGAGGCCAAATATTTGTATATAGCTTGAGTCGTGAGCTGTTGATTTCGTGAGCGCGTGTTTCTGGATCCATATGTTCTGCTGTGTCCCTATTAAGGGAGGTGATGACTGGATAGTTACGTGATGAGTGTGATGTGACTGCAAGATGTATTCATGTGATTTAGAAGCGACGAGAAGGGTCTGCTAGAGGATAGAAGGACTGTTAGGTGCTCGATTTTTATCTTGATTTGAGGTATAGCCCCAAGTTATGGGTGTGTGAAGAATCTTTTCATGTTTCCTAGTTGGGAGTGGAGTAAATTTCATGTTGTAGTCTAAGTTTAGACTCAGGAAGTTTAAGTATCTGCATAATGTTTATGACGGTGGAAGATATACGGAAATGTTAGTTTGAGGCAAAGCAGGTGGGTTATACCTGTGGAGTGTTCTGAAGTTTGTGCGATCCTTATATTGTCTGTTAGAAGATCTCATTTACAAGTGAAAGATATGTATTGCAATTTAAATTTGGGTCACTTAAGAGAGTGGGTTTAATTGTTACGAGAGTGAATGCGAGAATTGTAGAAGATTTAAAGTACTAGAGGGTCTGTGTTTCACGAGCTTATGAAGGGTTGAGTTGAATCTCACTATGGTATTATGGCATACGATAGGATATATGCGTTATGAGTTATTGTGTGTGTTTTGATCTATGGCTTCGAGCCAAGTAGGGGAGTCTGTTGTTGATTAGTTGGCTGCACGGCTATGTGCTATGTTAGTTCCAGTTTGAGGCGTACATGAGAATCAGTTATGGCCTATGGAGATTGAGACCGATGATGGATCAAGTAAAGGAAATTCTTGACAAAGGTTATAGTATGATTCATACGTGTGTGAGAATCGCGGAATGTCGTGAGTTGTTGTTGGTAAAGGATGCTCGACGCATAGAGCAGGAAGTTGCTTGGTTGTTTTAGGATGAGGTTACACTCTGCGGTGTCGGAGTGCTAATGAGGCATAGGTTGTTCGGTTTGTTTGGTCAGGCTGATTGCAGTTTGAGTAGAGTGAATGACTCTCGGGAATGGTTCTAAGGGGTTCAAGATTTTTCATGTAATAAGTGGAAATTTTCGAGTTGTAGTTTTGGCTAGAAACTGAAGTTTGCATTGGAGGGTGTCAAGACTCATGGCATTTTTATATGATTATAGGATTCTATGTATCAGTATCAGAAGGTGGAGGTAATGGCTTTGGATCCGCAGGGAAATCTCTTCAGGGTAGGTATTTTGAATTTGGTGCTTTTGGTAATATTTAAGAGAGTAATCCATGGCATATGAGTCTTAGACGGTATGGTTTTATGCTTGGGTCTCGTGTGGTGAGTCTGGATTGAGGAATTGTGGTGTTATAGCAAGAAGGAGTATCAAGTTGAAGGTAAATCAGAGGGAACTAGGATCAATAGGATAGCTTGGTAGTATGCCGGATCGGCATGGTAAAGATATGGTTAGTCCTTGGGTGATTACGAGGTAATGGGTTTCTGCAGGTGTTTCGCGGCAATTCTCTTGAGTTTTTAGCGGCCTGCATAGCTTGGTTGAGTTAGAAAGATTCAGTTCTGACAGTTTAGTTTTGTGCGAATGGAATTCGGAAAGTTCTTGATGATTCTAACATGGTTATAGGTCTATATTTTCCACGGGCATGCGGAGCATGGGATGTATAATGATTTTCTCCCAGATGAGGTCCAATGGAAAAGTTCTTGGCTAGTTGAGTACGTAGTTGCGTGTGGCTCGAAATGGATATGAAGTTCTCATATTTACCTTAGGATGATATGGTATATGCGGTATGTTGTGCAAGACTTAGATTTGCATGTGTAAGGTCACGGATCAGTTCTGAAGGGAAGGTCACAATTCTTAGGCAGCTTCAGATAATTAGATAAATGAGCTTCAGATAATTAGAGAAATGAGCTTCAGATAATTAGGGAAATGATATTCGGATGATTAAGGAAATGGTATTGCTAGTTGGGGTGATTAAGTTGATGGTACTTCGGTAGTATTGCAGCACTCTCTTATTGGATCGACTACTGATATTCTAGTTGTTTGGTGGCACAGAAGAACTATAAGAGTACCTCTCGTAGAATGATTGGGTATTGGAGGTGTATTGTATATTCGGACGATGAAATTGGGATCAGATATGGTGATTCGTGTGCTATATGGATTTGGAGACGGGAAGTTCTCATAAATAGGTTATGTTATGGTTGTGGGACATGTGTATCACCGCTGTATAGTGACTATCGGGGTTTGGAGACCCGAGTGGATCTTTTGATACTTGGTAGGTTAGATTATGATGTAATATTGGGTACAGACTGGTTGTCTCCATGTCGTGTTATTTGGACTATTGCGCTAAGGCAATGCTGTTGGCTATGCCTGAAATGCCACAGATTGAGTGGAGAGGTTCGATGGATTATGTTCTTAGTAGGGCGGTCTTATATTTCGAAGACCAAGCGGAGGGCTGGGAAGGGTTATCTTACCTATTTGGCCTTCGTGATGGATGTCAGTGCAGATACTCCTACCATTGATTAAGTTCTAGAGATGGGGGACTTTTCCGGATGTGTTTCCTACTGTCGGGTATGTCGCCGGATAGGGTTGTTGATTTCAGTATTGGTTTGGTGTTGGGCACCGTATCGTATGGCACCGATAGAGTGAGATGAGTTGAAGTTGTAGATTTTGGAACTCCTTGATAACAGGTTCATTGGTATACCTATATGGATGTGTGTTCTGCATCGAGACAACTTTGTTGACACCGAGTTGTATTGTTAAGGGATGTGTTGATTCGATTGTTATGGAGTTTATTAGTAATCTGGGGAGATCTATGAGTTACCTTAGATGTTGCGAGGCATTGTAATTTGTTGGTTATAGGCACATGTGGGGCGGTTCTATTGGAGTTTCGTAGTGGAATTCGAGCGAGAAGAGTATTGGGTATTGCTCGGCAGATGGCGTATCGGTTATGTCCTTTTGGGTTTTGTAATGTTATGTCAATTGCTTCGTGGTGGTTATGATGATTGCTTTGGTTTTAGACATCATATTGGCGCATGGTTATCGATTTTAAGCATAGTGACTTGAGGTGTTTCATGTGGACCAGTGTTTGGATGAGGTCGCGCATTGGAGTAAAGCTATGTGGAGGTAGGATCCTACGGATTGGATTTGTGTGTTCTGTTTCTACGACGTGTGTCAGGTTCTCAGCATTGTGTTGAGGTGGTACTGCGGAGCTTGCAGTACAACTCTTTCATTTGAGTCATTTCCATAATTTGAGTATGTTCGGATTGTTTCTTATTGGTGCGTGGATTGCGCAAGTTGTGGCTTTAGTCTGTATTGAGGTATCATGTCGCCAGAGTAGTTGTGTTGGATTAGATGAGATCATTGGGATCTAGAATGAATACAAACAGATTGGATTTTAGCGTGTGGGAAGGATAACATCGAGGTTCGGCTCAGAAATTTGATATGGTTCTTGCCAAAGGAGAAGTGGCTTCATGAATGGTTGATATGAGAAATGGTTATAGTTTATTGCGTATTTCATTTATCATTGGCAGCATATGGAAGTGTAGGGATGAGACTTTAGTTGATTAAGGTTTTCTATCGGTATTCGATTGTTGTGTGCAGCTGCTGTGATTAGAAGTTATCGCTACAAGTGTTTGAGTTATGTGGTATATCATGTAATTGCACGTGAGGTTGCAGGTGTGGGTTATTACAGCTTGTACGGGCTTATTCAGAGTATAGATGTGAGATTCTGATTTGGTGGATGATTTCGGAAGTGGAAATATGGTTATAAGATTTATGGGCTATGTTGGATTGTGAAATTTCAGTTACATTGTGTTGTTGGACCTATATGAGATAGGGTGACGTGGGATCACCCCAAGGTATGTGCATGGTAAGGTTACACAACGATTTGATGGTTTTCGGAACAACTCTAGGCACGTTCGCGGATGAACGTATGTTTAAGTGGGGGAGGATGTAACGACCTGACCGGTCGTTTTGAGCTTTGACACTTTGCTCGCTAGTTCTCGGGTATGACTTGCCCCGTGTGATGTATTATGACTTATGTAAATCGTAGGTTTTGTTTTTTTTGGGTAATCAGAATGAATTTGGAAGAACAATTCTCAATTTGAACCTTGAAATTTGAAAGGTTTGACCAAGATTTGACTTGTTGGTATATGATCACGGATCAGAATTTTTATGATTCGGTTAGCTCCATTAGGTGATTTTGGACTTAGGAGTGTGATTGAAATGCATTTTTGAAGTCCGTGGAAGGTTTTGGTTTGAATTGGCGAAATTGAGATTTCGGCGTTTTTCGGTTGATAGGTGAGATTTTGATATAGAGGTCGGAATGGAATTCCGGAAGTTGTAGTAGTTCCGTTGTGACATTTGGGATGCGTGTGCAAAATTCAGGTCATTCGGACGTGGTTTGGTTGGGTTTTTGATCAAAAGCTGAATTCAGAAGATTTTGGAATCTTAGGCTTGAATTTGATGTGATTTTGGTGTTTTAATGTTGTTTTGAGCGTTCCAAAGGTTGGAACGAGTTTGAATAAGGCTATGGAATATGTTTGTACTTTTGGTTGAGGTCCCGGGGGGGTCTCGGGGTGATTTTCGATGAGTACCGGAAGGATTTGGAATTGAGTTTTGCAGCGGAAGCATTTGGTTCTGTCATAACCGCATCTGCGGTTGGGGGACTGCATGTGCGATGATCGCAGTAGCGTAAGACAGCCACATATGTTAAGTCCTTCAGGAACCGCAGAAGCGGTGTCGTGGGTGCACCTACGGCAGCGCAAGTGCGAGTTTTTAACCGCAGATACGGAAATTGGCAATTTAATAAAAATTGCAGATGCGGTGGATCTGGTCGCAGAAGCGGAAAATGGACCGTAGGTGTGAAAATGCCTGGGTCAGAAAGTATAAAAGGTTCCCTTCGCGATTTTGAGTGGGGTTTCACCGTATTTCATTCCGGAGAAGGCTTTGGAAAGCTAATTGAAGAGGGAATTCAAGAGGGTTTCGTGGAGGTAAGATTTTTGGACCCTAAACTTGTTTCTATGATAAATTTTAACATTGTAAGCTTGAAATCTATGGGGAAACCAGTGCAAAAGTGGGTAATTAGGGCTTGAGATTAAGAGACCTTTGAGTGGGGATTTAAGGGGCCATTTGAGGTCCGATGTTGATGTTCTTGATATGTATAGACTCGTGGGAGGATGAGGATTCTATTGATGTTAATTTCGTCGGATTTTCGAGATGTAGGACCGGGGGCAGGGTTTGAGCAGTTTCGGGATTTTTGATGTAAATTGGATATTTTCGAGTGGGCTTTGTTCCCTTAGCATATTTTAATGGCTATGTACTGATTGTGGCTATATTTGGAGCATTCAGAGGTTGGTTCGTGAGGGCAAAGGCATCGCGGGCTAGAGTTTAGACCGGATCAAAGTGAGTAATGATTGTAAATGATATTCTGAGTGTATGAAACCCCGGATTGCACATCATTGTACTATATTGAGGTGACGCACACACTAGATGACGAGCGTGGGATCGTGCATTGTTGGGGATTGTGATTTAGTCCGTTCCGAATGACTATTTTACCGCGTATTTGACTGAAAATCTATTTGCTATCATCATGTTTTGGGATGAATGTCATATTTGGGTTTCGTGCCAACTATTTGAACCCTTAGGGGATTTTATTGATATTTCCTCACTATCTTGACTTTATACTTGAACTCAGTCATGCTATATTTCACTATTTTCATAAATCAGCCATGTTTACTCTATTTTAATATATCAAATGATATTTCAAATAATATTTTGGGCTGAGCATCATGTTTTACTGTTGCCTGAATGGCTGACTGAGTTAGGTCGAGGGCCTGTGCTGTGAGGATACTTTTGGGTTGGGCTGCACACCACAGCAGTGATACACTAATTATGATTATGATGCCGAGGGCCTGAGATATGTACGCCACGAGGTGGCTTGTTGATATGAGGCCGAGAGCCTAGTGATGATGGCACGAGATGGCTTGATATTGCGCTTGGGCCGAAAGGGGCCCCTCTAGGAGTCTGCACCCCCCAGTGAGCGCGAGTACCCATTGTGATGTGAGATATAGCCCGAGGGGCTGATATTATTCTGAGATATTGCCCGAGGGGCAGATTTGTTGACATTGTGCCAGAGGGGCGAACCTTTATGTGTTTATCTTTCTTATTTGCCTGTCATCTACCTGTTTAATTGTGTAGTTGTACCCGAGGGGCGGATTTTCTGTGCTTATTTGTTCTAATTGCTTTGCATTCAATTGCTTAACTGTTAAAAAGTTATTTTTAAAGAAGTTTAAACTGAGCTAAGGTGCTTTAAGAGAATTCGCAGCTTCATTGTTTTCTTACTGGTTTTGTACTACTCTATACAGCATGTTGATGTATTTTTCGTGATTTCCTATCATTCAGTCTTTAGTTATGTTTCTTACTCACTGAGTCAGTGTACTCACTTTACTCTCTGCACTTTGTGTGCAGATTCAAGTATTTTTAAACCCGATAGCGGGTATTGGTTGATCGGAGGCAGAGTCATCAGAGTTTAGCAAGGTAGATTCCGGCGTTTGTAGCACTGCTTTTTCTCCCTCTTCATTTCATTAAACTGTATTTAGTATATTTCAGACTTTTCCATTGTATTTAGACCCTAGTAGATGCTCGTAACTTGTGACACCCCGATGTCGGGCTGTATTTATTTTCGCACTTGTTTATTTAGCTAAATCTATACTTGTTGGGGATTTATCCTTATAAATGACTTAAATTGACTTAAATTGACTTACTAAACTGTTAAAACTGAATTTGGGAATTGTGTCAGCTGGCCTTGTCTTCACGAGAGGCGTCATCACGACCGGATCCGGTTTGGGGTAGTGACAATTATTTGTATGGAATCTTTGTCATGTTTTATAAATCAAGCTATTAACCAAAACCTTTGGGACCCCACAAGAATTGGCAAGGTGTCAACCGAGATATCACATCTACTGTTTGCTGACGATTTAGTACTTTTTGCCAGAGATGACACTAAAAATATTTCTACTATTATTAATATTTTTAATAATCTTTCAATTGCTTCGGGTCAAAAAATTAATTTTTCTAATTCAAAAGTTTACTTCTCCAAAAATGTGCCCCTAAATATCTAACACAATATCGCAAGCTCTCTCAACATGACCCCCTCCACAGAGTTTGGTAACTACTTAGGTCTCCCCATCACTAATCATCATCCTAAAAGCAACGACTACCAATACATTATTGATCGAATAACCGTCTACAAGGATGGAAGGCAAAACTACTATCCCTTGCAAGGCTTACTACACTCATAACAACGGTACTAGTAACCATCCCTAGTACATAATGCAATAAATTTATTACCAAAAAATTGTATAGAAAAAATTGACCGTATTCAACACAACTTCTTATTGGGTTCCAACGTAAACAAAAGAAGAATCCATCTAGCAAATTGGGAAACAATTACACTTCCTAAATCTATGGGTGGATTGGGAAACCCTCAATCTAATGGTAAAAATTCACCTCTCCTTTCTAGCCTAATTTAGCGTTTTAGTACAAATCCATACCAACTTTAGGTTAGAGTTTTAAAATGAAATATCAATCACGCTATCTTCAAAATGATTTTAAAATGAAACCATCCGACTCCTATATTTGAAAAAGCATTATCAAAATATTTCGACATTCCATAAAGAAATCGCTTGGAATATTGGCAATGACTCCAATATTAAGCTCTGGGATGATAATTGGATTGGGTCGAATGACTCCCTAAGGTCTCTTATAAATGGTCCCCTCAAGGAACTAGATATAACAAAAACTATCCAAACTATCCTTCCCAATAATAAGTGGGATCTTTCAGAAGTATCCATGGATATTCCTATGAATATTATCATCCTAATTGATAATACTTACATTAAAGATTCAGAATCCAAAAATGACTCCTTTTTTTTTGAAATACGCAACCTCAGGTTTATTCTTTACAAAATCTGCCTACCATATGTACTTACAAGACTCAAATAACTGTAACCTCGCAATTTCTCCCTCTCATCGATGGGTGTGGAAAACCCATGCTTTGAATAAAATAAAGTTCTTCTTGTGGTTACTCTTTAATAACAAATTACCTACAATAGAAAACTTATTCAATCGAAACATTCTTCGTCTAAACACATGTGCTTCATGCCCAAACACTACAGAACAATTGACCACTTATTCATTCATGCCTAAAAGCAAAAGTCTTATGGGATCAATTCAATATACATATCCCACCAAACCAATTGGAACCTACAATCCTCACTTTTTGTACCAGACCAACACAATAGACTTTAACTAATAACGAAAATGCCCCATTATCCATCTTAACTCTTGTTATACTCTGGTCTATCTGAAAAAATAGAAACCAAATCCTTCTCCGGAACTCTATTGCTCCACTAACACATCCAGACATAACTGTTCAAGCTATGGAGTACCTCCACCTAGTTCATAATCACCGCAAAAAAAAATCATCTCAAAACAAATCAATTCGATGGCAACCACCTCCAAATGGATTCTTCAAGCTAAATACGGACAATGCTTATGATGGAAAAAGTGACGTAGGAGAGGGTGGTGGACTTATTCGAAACCACAATGGTGATTGGATCATTGGCTACGTAAATTACAACTACTCACACTCTGCCATTCATATGGAAATTTGATAATAGGTGAATTTAACTATAATTAGGCCCTAAATAACCACCTTCTTGTATAGCTTGGATGATAAAAGTGATAACAAAATGCTCTTATTAGTGTTTTTCATGCTTTGCAGGTTATATATGACCAGAGAACGCTATGAAGTACTTTTGGGATCAAATATGGAGAAAAAGAGGCCGATCGTAAAATTCCGTCAAGTAAACCACGCGAAACAGCTTAAGTACCGCGACCGCGGTAGAAGATGGCTGCAGACAAAGTGAGAATCAGAGAGCATGTTTGGCCGCGGTTTGACCGCGACTGCGGCAGAACCGCGGCGGAGGCGGAGAACTTCAGGGACTAAAGTGCAAAATACGGGATTTTTAGCCCAAAACCCTATTTTAAACACTAGACTCCGCCCAAGAGAGGCATGTATTGTTTTAGAGAGTACTTTGGCAAGAAGAACAAGTGTGAGAGATCACCCAAAACATCTTGGTTTCTTCTTCTCTTTATTTTTCTTGCAATTTTAATCATGAATATTTTCATAGTTTATTTACCCATAGTTATGAGTAGCTAAATCCTTTGTCTAAGGTTTTGATGGAACCTATTGGGGGATGAACTTCTTGTTTATGTGAATACAAATTGCTAGTTTCAATCTTTATTTGTTCAACTATGTTCTTGTTGTAGTTAATTGACATGATCCTCAATTAGCTGTGCCTATTTAGTGTGCATAACTCGGGAGAGAGTGCATATTTAGGTTATTGTTGAACAACACCACTCCCAAAGTATAAGAGAGATCTATAACTGCGGGTTTAAAGGCGGGATTAGGGATAACGAAGCCTTGAGTGCAATCTAAAGTGAACCGTGTTAATTAGAGCTAGCTAGTGTATCTCGGGAGAGTGCATTGAGTATATTACTGTGATTACTCGGGAGAGATTTACGGTAAGATGAGCGTTCATGATTGATAGAGAGGTGTTGGTCAATTTGTATGAAGCATAAACAGAAGGGATTCCATCAATAGGGGAAGTCATTACCTTAGCGTTTTCTCATTATTGTTTACAACCTTAGCATCCTTAGTTTACAGCTGTTTATTTACTTGCAATTTTAGTTATTGAAGACACCATCAACTGTGATTCAAACGTTTGGGGAAATTGGTTCTCAAAAGTTTAGTGGGTCTAAAGATAGTGATTGATAGGTTAACTCTCTGTGGATTCGACTCTGGGCAGAATACTCAGGTTATATTTGCAACGTCCGCATTGTCCTTTTTATAAGGCATAGTTGGGCGTGATCAAAATTCTAGCATTTTACAATGATCTAAGGCTAGCACTCAGTAACAACTTAGTTCCCCTTATTGTGGAAACTGATTCAGAGGTAATGATTCAACTATTATCGTCTAACAATCTAGCTTTCTCATACATGTTAATGGATTGCAGGCAACTAATGGAGAAGCTGGGAAGCCCACTGGTGTGCTACATCTTTAGGGAAGCAATTGCTGCAGCAGATAAGCTGGCCTGCTATGGAAAAGGCAGAGATCCAGTCATGGGAAACAATAATTTGATTTTTGTATACCCGCCCTCCTTTATTCTTAATGAACTAAAGGAAGACCTCAATGGAACTGGGACTATACGTTAAGTTACCATCATGTAATAACTTCCGTTTGTGCTATTTAATAAAAGCTTCTTTCATTAGCAAAAAATAAATAAAATTGTAAAGGGTCATAGCATATCGTTTCCTCTTTGGATATGTGGAGAAATATGTTATTCGTTCGAGTTGGAAGGATCATATATCACAAGAGAATTGGGGAACCTGGTCTTCCCAAGCTAGAAGAATCAAAGAAGAAACAGATCGTATTTTGTGAGGGTTCGTTTCATATGCAGGCAACAGCCTATCTATGATCTATCGTCCAACAGCAACTTTTCTCATCCGAGGTGTAGATTAAATATTCTTTCTTCACTTTGTTTTCCGAGTAAGTATTCTTTCTTTAGAATGGTGGGATTTCATGCATTTTTATTCTTCATATCCAAGGCAGAATTAAGGGCTCTATCTTAGTTTCTCCAAGTCTCCAGCACCAATATAATAATGAGATTCTTACAAGCAAAAACGTAACCTGAGTGTAAGTAATGCTACTTTTAGACTTTGAGGCACATCCCGTTGGTATCTGATGCCACTGCTTTTTACGTGCGCTGATGACTTTTAGTTACGAGCGCTGTATTCATTTTATACCAGTCCATCGACTGCTTTTAATTTGTTTTACTTAGTTAATGTGAAAAGTTAAAATATACATATATTTTTATAGTGTATTAAATTTGCACCCAAAGACAAACGCAATATTGTGACTGCATTTGTACTCGATAATCCAAACTGTATTGTAAATCTTTTTTACTTGAGAAGTTTTATTTTGCGCTTCTTTTTGTCTCACAAATTTGTGGACCCAATCTTACACTTTTGGGTCCACAAAACTGTAAGACAAAAAAGTAGCCTCATACAACTAGTGTCAGTCGTATCAGAGTCAAAAAAAAAAATTCCTTTTAGTGCTATATATCATGCAGCCAACTGGAGCCGCGTTTCGAGCTTTGCCAAGTTAGTTGCACTTTCTCAAGAGTTGATTTATTCATCTTTTTTATAAAATAGGAAAGCACAAGAAAGTAATCAGTACGAATAACTGACTTTAATGCACCTTAGAATCTTAGAGAGGTATTTAATTAATTGCTTGGTAAATGCTAATGCCCCAAGAGGAATATCTGCTTGAAATTTCGGTCTCTATGGAATTAAACAATATAATTAATTCACACGATCAACGTGTAACACATGGTGATTAAGGTATATATATCTACTCTCTATCCAATTCGTTCACCACTCTGATCTGCCAAAATTAGCTACTACTGTTTTCCCAAAGTAGTTCCCTGAAACTAATTTGATCAAAATGGGAAAAAACCAACTCACTACCAAAGAAGCTCAGTCCCAAGGGATTTGTGAAAAGATTTTCAAAGCAATGAATGTTAGTCCAGCTTTTCAATTGTTTCACCGGATTTCTACTGTTAATTATCCACAGACAGTACTAAGTCACAAATCCGCTACTCCTAATTTTTCTACCAAGCGAATAGTAGCTCAAGATCACAATAACTTGTCATTTGCCTCAAACATGGTACATGTAGAATATAATCACAGCTCAGTCAACTCTAAAGCAGAGCCCCTCAACAAGTTCCCAGCAAAGATTATTGCTACTACAAGATACCATCAGCAGAATCAAGATCCTAAAGGCGCGAAATCTGAACCTGATGAGAGCAAGTCGCCCATAAAGATAAAGAAAATGGTCAATAAAGTCCAGCTAAATGAAGATTATAATGATAATACTAGTAATGACAGGTTCTCTAAATATATTGATCATGTGAAGAATAAGCTGCGAACTGTGTCTAGTTTTGAAGACGATAGTGGTGTTGGAAGAGAAGCGACAAGAAGAGACAGTTTCAATGACAAAGTTGCTCACAATATCGACCGCTCCAAGCTGAAGATCAGAACTACAACTATCTCTGGTGGGCCCCAAGAAGCTGCTTGAAGAATCTTTGCAAGTGTTATGTGTATCATTTTTATGCTATAAATAAAGAGAAATGTGTTAGAGTGCTAGTATATTAATGATTTTATTATACGTTCGTATATGTATTAGAAAAGATTGAATCTTTGAAAGAAAAGGAAAGGGGCTTTTAAGGATTTGTGTATAATAATTTGGTTGTAATGATTTACGACTGGGAGTTTATCATCTAAATAAGTTGTCACGATACAGCATGTGTTCGATAAGTTATTTCTATTTCTTTTGTGTTCTTGGCCAATATTATCAACTCTTTTTCTAACAGTTTTAAGTACTAATTACCTGTGTTATTCTTAACAATGTGCTAAATATTGTACCATCACAGATACTATTATATACAAGTAGTATACTAGAGAAAGCAGAGCGAAATGAGGTTCTCTAAAAGTATGTTGGTTTTTCAATTTTAACAAAATACAATCCCCTCCCCCCCCCCTGCCCGACCCCCCGATCTGGTATCTCCAATTTTAACAGCTAGATTTGATTAATTCCACCTAGTAATTTGTATCATTTATATAGATCCTTTGTTTGTTGTGTCTTGTTCATAGCATAGCTACCGAGAGAAAGTTTTAGAAGAATATATAAGTCGAGACATTTTAATTTATTGTTAATATATATATATATATATATATATATATATATATATATATATATATATATATATATATATATATATATATGCACACACACATATTAACTTGCTACTTGGCTGTTTGTTACAACATCAACATTTAGAGAGGTCTCAGCCTCCACAAAAAGATTGTAATCTATCGCTACAATATAAATATTACAACCCCTTGTTTTTCTTTCCAAAATAGTTCCTAGGATGTGTGCCCATGCTTCATTGGCAAACACTAGAGGAACTATAAAAAAGTTTGTTGTTGCTTCGTTCATCTTGCTTGCTTCCTTGGCCAGCTTATCCGCCACCCTATTGGCTTCCCTATAGCTGTGGTTTACTGGAGGATGCCCAAGTGCGGTTAGAAATGACCTGCATTCACATATAATAACCTCATAAATCAGATGGCCTTTGTTGTTACTATGTATTACCTATGTTAGGTCTACGTTAACTTCCAAAGGTGTGAAGTTGTTTGAGACTGTCATTTTGAGTCCCTGCATTAGAGCTATTAGTTCAGAGTGTAGAGTATTGGTAATTTTCTTTTCATGAATCCTATCAGCCAATCCCCATTATTGATTCGAATTACCCCTCCTACTCCACCTACAAGCCCATTTTGAAGAGTTACCCAGTCTGTGCTAAGTTTATAGTAGCCTCTCCTTGGAGGATGTCACTTGATATACAGGACATTAGTAGTGATGTCAGTGCTTTCACCAGCCACATGAATGAACTGTCACGACCCTAAATCCGGACCCGATCGTGATGGCGCCTCCAGTGAAGACAAGGCCAGCCGACACACTTCCAATTCATTTTAAGCAATTATAATGATAAATATTAAGACTTTAACATAATAAAAATCCAAAATAAGGTGAATACTACAGTTGCAGAATAGACATAGCCCGACATCGGGGTGTCACCAGTCATGAGCATCTATAATAATACAACAAGTTGAAAAGAGTCTACTCAACTATTACATAACTAGAAAGAAGAAAATAAGATAGAGGGAGAAGCACTGGGCTGCGAACACCGGCAGCTACCTAGTGAATCTCCGGAATCTGCAGGAAGCTCTCTCAACCCTCACAAGCAAGACCTGAAGCGCCTGAATCTGTACACGGAGTGTAGGGAGTAAAGTGAGTACTCCAACTCAGTGAGTAATAACAATAAATGCATACTGAACAATAAGAAATCACGTAAAGGCACATCAACAGGCTATAAAGAAGCAGTAAAAGCCAGTAAAAACAATGAAACACTGGAAATATGTAAAGTCACTTAAGTTCAGTTTAAGCTTCTTAAAATTTGCCTTTTTGAACAGTTAAGCAAGTAAAAGACAGGCAACTAGAAAAGGTAAACACATAAAGAACCGCCCCTCGAGCATAATACCAACAGAATCAGCCCCTCGGGCAACACATGGAACAATACCATCCCCTTGGGATCTATCTCATATCGCAATGGGTACCCACGCTCACTGAGGGTGTGCAGACCCCTGGAGGGGCCTCTTATGGCCCAAGCACAATATCAAGCCATCTCGTGGCATAATCACATAGGCTCTCGGCCTCATATCAACAAGCCACTTCGTAGCGTACAATCTCAGGCCCTCGACCTCAAAATCATGAATCAGTGTAGCCTCACAACATAAGCTCTCGGCCTTACTCAGTCAAAATCACATAAGCCACTCGTGCATAATAAAGTATGATGCTCAACCCAAAATATCAGTACAATATCATTTAAGTGTTGAAACAGAGTAAACATGGCTGAGTTATGAAAATAGTAGAATATAGCATGACTGAGTACAAGAATAAAGTCAAAACGGTTAGAAAATATCAGTAAAAATCCTCTAAGGGTCCAAATAGTTGGCACAAGGACCAAATATGGCATTCAACCCAAAACATGATGATGGCAAATAGTTTTCAATCAAATACACGGTAAAACAATCATTCGGGATGGACTAAGTCACAATCCCCAACAGTGCACGACCCCACGCTCGCCATCTAGCATGTGCGTCACCTTAATATAGCACAACGATGTGCAATTCGAGGTTTCATACCCTCAGGACAACATTTACAACCATTACTCACCTCAATCCGGTACAAATTCTAGGCCGCGATGCATTTGCCCCTCGAATCGGCCACAAATCGCATCAAATCTATCCAAAATCAGAATCACGACGTCAAAATACGCTTAGGGAACGAAGCCCATGCGAAAATAATCAATTTACGACACAAATCCCGAAATTACCAAAATCCAACCCCTGGGTCCACGTCCTTGTAAGCACGTGATTTTTGCCCAATATGAGAATTACTCCCAAAAAATCCAAAAATAAAATGATTTTTCTTTGGTGTGCAATTTTGTGATATTTTGAATAATTATTTGTATGTGTCTGTGCGTATTTATTTGCTAAATTAATAAAAAATACAAAAATATGTCGCATTTTGCATGTAGGATTTAATTCTACAATTGTTAGTAATTAAATTTATTTTACAAAAATTAAAAATTACAAAAATAGGCATCATTTGCATTTTTAGCATTTAATGTCCAAATATACAATTTTATGCTTAATTAATACTTAATTGTGCGTTAATTGTTATTGAGAGTTAATTTGCACTTTTATAACTTAATTTAGTTCTTAATAATAGTTTAAGTATTTTTATAATTTAGTTTTAGAAAAATAAAAGAAGAAAAGAGAGCGAAAATATAAAGAAAGTCGGAATTAGGCCTCTTCTTCAACTTCAAGCCATAGGCCCAAAAAATGGCCCAATCTTCCCTACGACCCAGTCCATTTCGAACTGGGTCGACCCAGTCCATAACCCAACACCCCTATCTTACAAAACAAAAACAAAACAAAAAAAAATAAAAGAAGAAAACCCTAAAGGGCTAAGCCATCGCCCCCCCCCCCTTTCTATTTTCTTCTTCTTCCTCAAGCTTCAAGAAAGCCAACAATGGCCACCCTATCTTCTTCCTCTTCAAAACCTCAAAACCACCCAACTCCCATGGCTGCCCGTACCTGCTGCCTCATGTTATTCTCCTTCAAACCAACCAAACCCTAAACCATCGTCACCCCTCCAAAACCTCTCCGGCGATCCTCCATTAAATCCGACGACCACTGCTGTTCGCCATCGTCTTCCTCACCATCTTGCCCAAATGATCCCTCATTCCACGTCAAGCAGCAGCAACTGCTGCTGCGTTGTCCAAACTATCCCTCACGTCCATACATTCCGTCGCCATAACCAGCTCGAACACCCGAACCACCACCAAACGACCATCGTTGTCATGCCCGCTACTACTGTGTCGTGCTACTGCTGCTGCTCGCGTTGCTGTCTTCAGCTGTTACTGTGTCGCGTCTGCCTTCATCTTCTTCGTCGAGCTCAAGCTTGAGCTCGACGTCCATGGTCTCCACTCCTTCGATGAGCTTTCCGCCATGGTTGCTTCCAATACACCCAGCTCCAGCATCATTAACGTCAAACAGAAATTCTGGAAACATTTTCGCACCATTTCTGTTGATCTTCTTGGATTTCAATCTGAGTTTCGAAGTGATGAAAGTTAATCGTTCGTCCGGGAGCATTCAAGTGATTTTGGGGCGATAATCATTTCCGGACAGATTTGTTTTCATGCAAGTTCATCGTTGATTCATCTCCGGTTAGTTGGTTTTGAATCTCACTTATCGTCCATATTTTGCTTGGTATTTTTTCGGATCCAAAATAAAGAAGTGATTTAATTCTTGTTTGATTTGTTCGTCGTTGAAATAATTTTCTAGTTTGTTCATGTGGTTTGTTAAATTAATTTTCAGATTTCAAAATAGAAGTTTAATTAGTTGTTTTCATATTCATTTCATGTTTGTATTATTGTTTAAGTGAATATTTGTTAGTTTGATGTTTGTTAGATTCAAATTGAAATTTAATTAACTATTTCTTCAATTTGTTTCATGTGTTTATGTATTGTTAGAAATTGTTAATATTGTTAAGTTCAAGTTTAAGTTCATAATTGTTTCTTCGTCGATCTTGTCATTTGTTTAAAGAATTTAGTTGTGT
Source organism: Nicotiana sylvestris (assembly GCF_000393655.2). Lineage (NCBI taxonomy): Eukaryota > Viridiplantae > Streptophyta > Magnoliopsida > Solanales > Solanaceae > Nicotiana > Nicotiana sylvestris. The sequence continues at coordinate 76,975,305 of NC_091065.1, read as the reverse complement.
TAGAGAAATATGTTGGTTTAATCGTTTAAATCCATCATGTTTGTTGTTTAAAATAGATTCATTCATGTTCATACTTTGTTTGGATGATCTTGAATCCGAATTTTGTATAGTTTGATTTCTTGTTTATCATTTATGATTATTTCGTGAATTTGTCTCATAATCTTGTTTAAGTTTGATATAGGAATTGTTGGTTGTAATGTTGTTATGGTTGATTTTAAGTTCAATATTATTGAATTTAATCTAAATATACTTGTTTGATTGTTGTTGTTGTTTAAATCCGAAAATAAGTTTGTTGCTAAAATATTGTTCAATCAAATTTTAGTTGTTCTTTGTTGTTCAATTTGTGTTCATGTGATTTGTTGTTAAAATGTTGTTAAAATCGTGTTCATGTGATATTGTTGTTATGATGTTCATCCGTGTTCATATTGTTGTTTGAACATTGTTAGAAATTGATCATATTGTCTATATTTTGGTTAAGTTTGATTAATTGATGTGTTATAGCTGATGGGTAGTTTGGTAAATTTGTAGTACGTTCAGGGGTAGTTTGGTAATTTCAGTAAGGTCGGAGGGGGTAGTTTAGGAATTGTACATTTTGTAATTGTTTATTTGAAGCATGGGGGACAAAATGAAATGGGGTGGGTTGTGATATAGTTGTTTAATATAAAGGGGGGACAAGATTTAATTTAAAGGGGGAATCTTGCATTATTTTAAATGAAGCATGGGGGACAAAATATAATGGGGTGGTGTGATATGTTTATTTAATGTAATGGGGATGAGCGGAAAGATAATGGGTTGGGTAGAGAAAAAGTATGGATTTTAATTAATTGAAAGGTTTATGGGATGGGTTATAAGAAGAAGTCTTGAACACAAGGGAATGGAGAGAAAGAATAAAGAGAGATAGAGAAAAAAAAGACAGACAGAGATAGAGAGAAAAAAGAATAGAGGAAGAAAAATTTAAGAGAGGAAATTCCGAAAAAAAATACTAAGACTTTAGAAAAACAAAAAGAAAAACATTCTGGAAATTCAAAAGAAGAAGAATATACACCTGGTATACAATCCAAATATTCTGAGATACAGATTGAGAAATTAAGGGTTTAACACTAACTAGTCTTTCAAAAAATCTAAAAAGTTTCCCTTTGCTTCTGTCCGCTGGTTGTTGTTGTTTCTGGATTTTGTTTTGATTTTTAAAATCTGTCACTAAGTTTCTCGTCGCTGGTTGTTACTAGTTGCTGGGATTGCTGTTGTTATGCTACTGAATTTCTGCTGATCTCTCACTTTTCTTTTGCTTCCAATATCAGGTACACAACTGACACGCTGATTATTGTAAACTGAAACAGGAAGCATGAATACGAAAAATGAAGAATTGAAGTTCTAAATTTATTTTGAATTATATTCTTAATTTTATTTGTATATATAAATTATTTAGCTTACAAAAATCGGAATCATGTAGCTATTTAATGTATATATAGTGGAACATCCAACGATAGCTTAACGGATGAACTATCTATATATTGCTTAAAAATAAATAAATGGTGTAGTAACTCCGTCTAAGTTAAAAATCAAACGAATAGACCATTTCGGAACTTGTAAGAAAATTGTTTAGTTAAATAATATTGGTTAATTCCAGCATGTAAATGTTTTAGGATTAAAATTAGATTGCCAAGTTTTTTTTTTAATTTGACAAACTGAGAACATGCCTAGTATAATGTAATTAGGTAGTAATACGTGAAGCCCAGGTTTAGTTTAATGCCATATACGTTGGGCCTGTGCCCGTATTGGCAACGGACTGCCTTGCTTGTATCATTTTTCAGAATTTACGAATCATATTCGAAACTCAACTACAACAACTCAAGCATGTAAATAAATTAAGACCTTTTCTCTTTCATTTTTGGAGACAATTTTAATAGAAAATGTAGGCACTTTAGAATTATCCTGATAAAATAAATGAGATGAGCCTCGCCCAATAAAACGCACAAATTGCGGGGCCCTCGATAAATGTTTAATTAAAATTACTTAGACTTCGGGATGAGCCGTTTAGCAAAATTCTACAGCCTTACCCAGAAATAATAATACGATAATTGCTTCAGGCGCGCATTTTAATAATCTTACCTTCTTAAATTCGGGTGCACATTTATGTGACCCAGATCCAAATCTCAACGGAGTCGGAATGTATTAACAACCACGGGCGCATTGATTGTGACGTGGTTCGAAACGTATTTTCACGACGTTGCAATTCCATAAAAAATAAATAATAATAAAAGCGGTTTTAAACTTAATGAAAGCACATAAAGTAATAACATGTATTAAATCAGATATCTAGCCATTATAACAATTTAAGCGACCGTGCTAGAACCACGGGATTCGAGGGTGCCTAACACCTTCCCTCGGGTCAACAGAATTCCTTACTTAGAATTTCTGGTTCGCAGACTTCATTTAGAAAGTCGAATATTTTCCTCGATTTGTGATTCAAGATAAACGGTGACTTGGGACACCAAAAACCTCTCCCAAGTGGCGACTCTAAATTAAATAATCTCATTTCGAATATTGTCACTTAAATTGGAAAAACTCTCTCGCGCATTCAACCCTTCGGAGCGGGCGTGCAAAAAGGAGGTGTGACAGTCCCTGAATTCGATAAAATTCACATCAATAGATTCCTTATCTCCCCACGAGTTTATACATATCAAAAGTCCCAAAATCCGACGACAAATGGCCCCTCAAATCCTCAAGTCTAGGTCTCCAATGCCAAGCCCTAGTTTCCCAAATTTTAACCCTTAATTTTCACTAATTACAGCTCTAATCCGTGAAATAATACCATAGGATCGATTATTAGACTCGAAAATCTTACCTCCAGACGATATCCCTTGATTCCCTCTTCAAAATCTCCCCAAAAGCTCCAAAACCGACTTGAAATAGTGAAGAACAACTCAAAAATCGCGAAGGATTTCTTTTATACCTTCTGGCCCAGGGATTCCGCACCTGTGGCCAATTTCCCGCTTCTGTAGTACCGCTTTTGTAGTCAATGAGCCGCTTCTGTGGTTTTTCACTTAAGCCCCAGACGTGGCATCTGCGATGCACTGCCCGCACCTGCACCATCGCAGATGCGGCTACTCAGCCGCTTTTGCAGCTCCAGCCTTCCTAGGCCCTTTCTGCTTCTACAACAACAACAACAACGACGACCCAGTATAATCCCACAAGTGGGGTCTGGGGAGGGTAATATGTACGCAGACCTTACCCCTACCCCGAAGGGTAGAGAGGCTGTTTCCAGGAGACCCTCGGCTCAAAAAAGCAATAGGAGATGATATATTAGTACCATAAAAATGCGTAATAAAAATAACAACAATATATAAGAGATATGAAATATGAAATACAGAATACGAAATACGAAATAGATGGCTGGTATAGTACAACTAGAAGGTAAAGCCCTGCATCAATAGACGACCAATGACATTCCTAGTCTAACTCCTAACTGGATAGTCTCCCTCTATTGTGCTGTAGAAATATTCACACTCTCCCCTAACCTACAACCTTAATGCTCGACCTCCATAATTCCCTATCAAGGGCCATGTCCTCAGTAATCCTAAGTCGCGCCATGTCCTGTCTGATCACCTCTCCCCAATACTTCTTAGGTCTTCCTCTACCTCTCCGCGTGCCCACTACAGCCAGTCGCTCACACCTCCTCACCGGTGCATCAGTGCTCCTCCTCTGAATGTGCCCGAACCATCTGAGTCTTACTTCCCGCATCTTGTCCTCCATGGGGGCCACACCCACCTTCTCTCGAATATCTTCATTCCTAATCTTATCCATCCTTGTATGCCCGCACATCCACCTCAACATCCTCATCTCTGCTACTTTCATCTTCTGGATGTGTGAGTTCTTTACCGGCCAACATTCAGTTCCATACAACATGGCAGGCCTAACCACTGCTCTATAAAACTTACCTTTTAGTAACGGTGGCACTTTCTTGTCACACAAGACTCCCGACGCTAACCTCCACTTCATCCACCCCACCCCTATACGGTGTGTGACATCCTCGTCAATCTCCCCGATCCCCTGAATAACCGATCCAAGGTACTTGAAACTACCTCTCTTGGGAATGACTTGAGAGTCAAGCCTCACTTCAACTCCCGCTTCCGTCGGCTCAACTCCAAATTTGCACTCGAGGTATTCCGTCTTCGTCCTACTCAACTTGAAACCTTTAGACTCAAGAGCATGTCTCCAAATCTCTAGCCTCTCGTTGACGCCGCCTCTTGTCTCGTCAATTAGAATAATGTCATCAGCAAATAGCATGCACCATGGAACCTCCCCTTGAATATGATGAGTCAGTGCATCCATCACCAGGGCAAATAGGAATGGGCTGAGCGCAGACCCTTGGTGCAACCCCGTAATAACTGGAAAGTGTTCAGAGTCGCCTCCTACTGTCCTAACCCGAGTCTTAGCTCCATCATACATGTCTTTAATCACCCTAATATAGTTACTCGGGACCCCTTTATCCTCTAAGCAGCTCCATAAGACCTTCCTAGGAACCTTATCGTACGCTTTCTCCAGATCAATAAACACCATGTGGAGATCCTTCTTCTTATCTCTGTACTGTTCCACCATCCTCCTAATAAGGTGGATAGCTTCTGTGGTAGATCGTCCCGGCATGAACCCGAACTGGTTGTCTGAAATAGACACCGTCCTCCGCACTCTCATTTCTACCACTCTCTCCCAAACTTTCATGGTATGACTTAGTAATTTGATGCCCCTTTCTGCTTCTATGACAGCTAATTCACTTATGTGAGACCGCACCTGCGGTCCCCTAGCCACAGGTGCGGTTATGACAGCAAATGGGAAAACTTCAGCTGCCACAACCCAAATCCAATCTTCCGTCAACCATCCCAAATCACCCGAGGCCCCCAGGACCTCAACCAAAAGTACAAACACATCATAAACCACCATCCAAACTTATACCAGTCTTCAAAACACTTCAAACAACATCGAATCAACCAAAACACATCGGATTCAAGCCTAAGTTTCCAAAATCTTTCGCATTATGCTTTTAATTAAAAAAGTATACCAAACCACGTCCGAATGATCTGAAATTTACACATCGCAAAGGACACAATGGAACTATACAGCTCCCGAAATTCCCGACCCCTATATCAAAATCTCACCTATCAATCGGAAAATGCCAAAATTCTAATTTCGCCAATGCAAGCCTAAATCTACTCCGGACCTCCAAAACACATGCCGATCACGCTCCGAAGTCTCAAATCACCTCCCGAAGCTATCCTAACTATCGGAACTCATATTCGAGCCCTTTAAAATATAAGACAACATCCAGTTGACTTTTCCGACTTAAGCTTCCTCAAAAGAGACTAAGTGTCTCAAACCTTACCAAAACCTTTCCGAACCCGAGCCAACCAACTATCACACCTAGAACTGATAGACAAAGCAATAAGAAGCATAAATGGGGGAAATGGAGCGGTAACTTATGAAATGACTGGCCGAGTCATTACATCCTCCCGCTCTTAAACAAATGTTCCTCCTCGAAAGAGTCAAGAAACATACCTGAAGCCTAAAACAGGTGAGGATATCTGCTCCACATCTCTCGCTCGGTCTCCCATCTAGCCTCCTTCATGGGCCGACCTCTCCACTGTACTTTCACTAAAGCTATATCCTTTGATCTCAACTTTCTAACCTGACGCTCCAAAATAGTTGTTGGCTCCACATCATAAGTCAAATCACCATCCAACTGAACCATGCTGAAATCCAGAACATGAGACGGATCCCTAATATACTTCGGGAGCGTAGAAACATGAAATACTGGATGCACACTCGACAAGCTGGGTAGCAAAGCAAGCTGATAAGCCACCGCCCCAATCCTCCGAAGCACCTCAAAAGGTCCAATGAACCGAGGACTCAATTTACGCTTCTTCCTAAATCTCATAACACCCTTCATGGGTGAAACCTTCAACAGAACCTTCTCACCAACCATGTAGGACACATCCCGAACCTTCTTGTCAGCATAACTCTTTTGTCTCGACTGCGCTGTACGAAGCCTCTCCTGAATCACCTTCACCTTTTCTAAAGCATCCTGCACCAAGTCTATCCCCAATAGCCTAGACTCCCCCAGTTCGAACCAACTAACTAGAGATCTACACCGCCTCCCATATAAGGCCTCATATGGAGCCATCTGAATACTCGACTAGTAGTTGTTATTATAAACAAACTCTGCAAGCGGTAGAAACTGATCCCATGGCCCTCTAAAATCAATGACACAAGCACACAACATGTCCTCTAATATTTGAATAGTGCGCTCGAACTGCTCATCCGTTTGAGGGTGAAAAAATGTGCTCAACTCAACCTGAGTACCCAACTCTCGCTGCACAAATCTCCAAAACTGCGATGTAAACTGAGTGCCCCTATCTGAAATGATGGAAACGGGGACACCATGCAAACGAACAATCTCCCAGATATAGATCTCTACCAACCGCTCTGAATAATAGGTAGTATACACAGGAATGAAGTGCGCAGACTTGGTCAGCCAATCCACAATCACCCAAATAGCATCGAACTTCTTCAAAGTCCATGGGATCCCAACTACAAAGTCCATGGTGATCCACTCCCACTTCCACTCTGGAATATCCATCTGCTGAAGCAAGCCACCTGATCTCTGATGCTCATATTTCACCTGTTGACAATTGAGACACCGAGCTACAAATCCCATAATGTCCTTCTTTATTCTCCTCCACCAATAATGCTATCTCAGATCCTGATAAATCTTCGCGACACTCGGATGAATGGAATACCACGAGCTATGGCCCTCCTCCAGAATCAATTCCCGAAGTCCATCTACATTGGGCACACATATCCGGCCCTACATCCCCAACACCCCATCATCACCAATGGTCACATCTTTGGCATCATCGTACTGAAGTCTGTTCTTAAGGACAAGCAAGTGCGGATCATCATACTGGCGCTATTTGATGCGATCAAATAAGGAAGACCGAGAAATCACACAAGCCAATACCCGACTAGGATCCGAAATATCTAACCTCACGAACCGATCGACCAATGCCTAAACATCAACTGCAAGAGGTCTCTCCCCAACTGGAATGTATGCCAAACTCCCCATATTCACTGCCTTTTGGCTCAAAGCATCGGCCACCACACTGGCCTTCCCCAGATGGTACAATATAGTGATATCATAATCTTTTAGCAACTCCAACCGACTCCGCTGCCTCAAATTGAAATCCTTCTGCTTGAACAAGTGCTGGAGGCTACGATAATCAGTAAACACCTCACAAGATACACCATACAGATAATGCCTCCAAATTTTCAATGCATGAACAATGGCAGCTGGTCGTAGCAAACTCAACCTCACACAACGGTAGGAAGAGAGGGCGCTAAGACTTTTACCCGAATAGTGGTATCGGGGTCAATTTCCACAGGGAGCTTGGAATGGAGTTGCATATTTGTTCAGACTAGGAATACATGTTTGCTCCTAATTGTACTTCTAACATTTTTGGGGTTTTTGTTTAATAACTACTATTATCAACTACGTTTAAGCTAATTTATGCTGAAGGGATATGTTCTAAGTTGTGATTAATATAGATAAAGGCACTAGGGTCGTGGCATTACCTAGGTGGTTAACTAATGGGTAGAGACTACTAATAATAGATTGACATATTTGGGATCAATGTTATAACCATTGCACAATTGTACCCACTCTCACACCTCTCGGTAGGGAGAGCGAATTTGCCCAATTGACTCTCTCGAGACCAATTGGGTAGGCCAATTAGACCAAGCAACTTGGGTTCAAGTAGGGTGATTACTCTCTCGAGGTTTAACCCATTAATTGGGACTACAATTTCTCATGGGTCCACCCCAATTCCTTGTTGGGTCAATTTTGGGGTCATATACTCTCTTTCTCAAGAAGAGTCAAGACCCACTAAGCTAGAATCAATGTTTGCAACCATCAATCCTTAATTAAATCATAAAATTAACCCAAATAACAAACACCCAATATCAATCTATCATTAAGAAGCACCACCTATTAATTACCCACACTAGGGTTGAGTCACAACCCTAGATAATGGGTTTAGCTAGACATAATTAAAGAAGAAACTGAAGAAATAGAAGATGAAACAATCATATTAATTAGTTGCTAATGTTAAACTACAATAATCTATGATGAAACCAAGCTATAAATGCCCAAAATAGGCCAAAACATAAGTCTCACGAGTGCAGCAGCTATCAGATGTACCAAACTTAACCTAAAAATGGTAAAATGTTCTATTTATAGTGGGCTGGAAAAACTGGACAAAAATGCCCCTGCAGGGTTAGTGCGGACCGCACAAAGTTGGCACGCGGCCGCAATGGGTTGCTTGACCTCTAAATCTTGCTCTCTAAAGATGGTGATGCGGACCGCACAAAGTTGGAATGCGGCCACATGAAGACTAGCGCGGATCGCACAAAGTTGTTGTGCGGCCGCATGAATAGTTTTGGCAGCTTCTCTGAACTTCACTAACGTGGACCGCGTGACCATAGAGTGCGGCCGCATGGCGAGGGACGCAGGCCGCATGAAGTGGGACGTGGCCGCGTGGTTTGCTTCTGGAAAATGACACTCTCTGAACTTCTTGGACGCGACCGCATAGCAAGATTGTGCGGCCGCATGAGTGAGATGCGGGCTGCATGAAGTGGGACGCGGCCGCATGAGTTTGACTTGCAGTTTCACAGTCTCTGAACTCCTATGGTGCAGCCACATGACATGATGGTGCGGTCTGTATCAAGTTCTGAATGTCTTTACTTTAATGATCTGTGACACTTGAGCAGGTTTCACTCCAATTTGAGCCGATGTTTGACGATTTGTCACTTTATAACTCAAACCTGCAATCAAGCGCAATCTGTAAGCATTTTGGGACTATTTTGTAGCAAATTACACTCAAAGCGCAGGCAAGTATGGGTATAAAACATGTTAAAATCCTACTTATCAACTCCCCCAAACTTAAACCTTTGCTTGTACTCAAGCAAACAAAATAAGACTCACCCCTCAAAGGCAACATCCAAGCAATTTCAGCTTATCCTAAAGTAACCTCAACAAGCATCAATTGGGACTAACAATTGCCCTCAATGCGAATGCATCATTAACACATTTAAACTTTGAAAACTTGTGGATCAAGTGTGACACAAGAGCATCAAGAGTTGACACATTTCATCAAAGAACTTTTCTCAATTACTTTGGTCATTGTGGAACCCAAACTCACACATCCTCAACTCTCCCTAAGTGAACCTCACCTTTTAGAGTATTGACACACAAACCGAGGTTGATGGATTTTCACTCATCTCTCTCAAGGAAGAGGCCACAAGTCCGGATCTAAGTACTATATGCTTGCCCCTTATGTAAGTATCCACTAATGTAGGTTCTGTTCAACTCAAAATCATGTAGAGATTTTGTGGAGTCATTGTGAAGGCTTTTGGGTAAGGGTAGGACATATTGTTGTTCAAGTGGGTTCCATTCTTCCCTTAAGCACTTCTTTTGATTCATTTTGGCACACTTTATTGACTCATTTGAATATTCACTTCTTTTTCAAGGGGTTAGAGAGACGCATTGTCATCCTTTCTTATGCAATTCAACACATTTCTCCTTTTTCTACTTTTTCCACACCCTTTTTCACTTTTGTTTTCTTTGAATCCCCTTTTCTGACCTTATTCAATTCAGTTTTTCTTTTTGTCTTATCTTTTCTTTCTTTTTCATTACCTTTCTTTTCTTTTGCTTTTGTACCTTTTACCACATTATTTCCTTTCTTGTCTCCCCCCCAAACTTAAACATTTGTCATTTACTCAAGGGAAGATTTGGGTGCCAAGAGAGGGTATCATTAAGAACGGGTATAGGCTTGTAGCTTTGGTTCTTGAAAGAAGAAGGTTCAAGGCTCAAAAGGGTTAACTAGGGATAATTTCATTGGTAGGTCATGGAATTGTTCAATCTTAGCATTTTGGATCAAGGAAAGCCTACAATCACTTCTCAAGCCAAATTTCACCTAGGATTTCGCCTCAACAAACATTCAGGGCAAGTTCTAGACCATCGGCTCGGGACTTGGACTCGCAAATCGAATTCTCACCACACACACTCAAGGATTGCTAAAGATATCGAGTCGAGGGCCCACAACGACCTTAGTTACGATTCAAGCGCACAATGGTCCAATACGACCACATGATGACTGTTTGGTCAACACAAGAGTCTCAAGGCCACGACTTTCACCATCCTGAGCACAACATTATGTCTTTGACCATGGGATCAAAGGCAAATGTCTTAGGCCCAAGTGAAGCTTTGCCTGAGGTACCCTTGACTGCAAAACTTGAAAATCAAAAAAAGAAAAATCAAAAACGGACTCAAACCCTTAAGAAGGTTGTCACGCCATCTATCATTGGGAAGAGCCACCCGGTTCGCACAACACTCTACCCTTGGAAAGAACCGTGGCATTAAGAAAACCAAGGGCTTATTGCAAACGCCAAAACAAAACAAAAAGGCTACGAGCCTACTATGAAGCTAAAAATGAAAATTTTTAACAAAAATAGAAAATCCAAATGAATATGTACAATAGGGGAGTAGAATATACATCGTGGGGAATGGATATGTACATAAAGTAGAAAAGTAACTAGAATGAAAAGTTATATACATGCCAACTATCAACTAGCAACATAAGGTAAGAGTTAAATAAATATGTACAGTCATCCCAAATG